>NC_089844.1:187768946-188368946 GCF_035609145.1 Eleutherodactylus coqui | reverse complement strand
CATCCACCGACGCCCGTCCCGCCCGTAGGGACGCTAACATATCCAGGGTAGCTGACCGGGCCCTCTCGCCCCCAGCTACCCTGCCATCCGTACAACACAACCATTTTTTCCACACCGCATTATAATTTTTCCAGGTTCCCACTGCCACGGATGACTCGACAAGCTTCAGCAGCTCTGTTCTGCCAGATCCCACAAGAAAAGCGGGCAGCGTACTCCCAACGCATCCGCCTGAGGGTGCCGCTCTCTGAACCGCTCCATCTGCGAACGAGAGAGCGCGTCAGCTGCCACATTTTTATATCCCGGCACATGCTTTGACCGTAAATATATATTACGCTGTAAACATCTCAGAACCACATGTCTCACGAGTGCCAACACCGGTGGGGAAGATGAAGACTGCCGATTAATAATGTGCACCACCGCAGCATTATCAGACCAAAAACACACTTTGTGATCTTGTAACTCCTCACCCCATAGTTCCACAGCCACCACCAACGGGAAAAACTCCAATAAAGTAATGTTTTGATTCCACCGCTTTGTTATCCAGGATACTGGCCATGGTTCCCTGCACCAGTGGTTCCGGAAAATAACCCCAAATCCTGTAGACCCTGCAGTGTCCGCGGACAGGCTAAGACCTGTACCCGACCACTCTTCCTTAGGGCACACCACCTGCCCATTGAACGCTTCCAAGAAGATTTTCCATGTGTGTAAATCCCCTCGAATCCCTGGCGTGACTCTAATAAAATGATGCGGCTCCTTTACACCCACCGTCGCTAGCGACAGCCTCCGTGAAAAAACGCGACCCATGGGTATCACTTTGCACGCAAAGTTCAATAAACCCAAGAGGACCTGTATTTGGCGCAGCGTAACTTTTTTACACCTTACGACATCGCTGACCGTCTGACGGAGGCGGGCAATTTTCTCGATCGGTAATCTAAAAACCATTTCCTCGGTGTCAATTTCAATCCCTAGGAAAGTTAACCTTGTCACCGGGCCCATAGTCTTTTCCTCAGACAATGGGACCCCCGCCTCCTGCATCAATGACCGGAATGTGCGTAACAAAAAACCGCAGGTGCCCGATGACTCCGTACCGATAAACAGAAAATCGTCAAGGTAGTGCGTCACCGATGTGATGCCCGTTTCAAACCTGAGCATCCATTCAAGGAATGAACTGAAAAGCTCGAAGTAATAGCACGAAATCGAGCACCCCATCGGCAGACACATATCATAAAAGAACTGATTATCTATCTTGCAACCCAACAAGTGGAAACACTCAGGGTGAATTGGCAGTAGCCGAAAAGCCGACTCAATGTCGGCTTTTGCTAACTGAGCCCGCTTACCTGCTGCTCTGACCAAAGCGACCGCCTGGTCAAATGACGCATAAACCACCGATGCTTGTTCCTTTGTAATGCCATCATTTACCGACTCCCCTTTTGGGAAGGACAGATGATGGATCAATCGGAACTTGCCCGCCTCCTTCTTAGGGACTAGCCCCAATGGTGAGACCCGCAAGTTCGCGAACGGTGGTTCGTCGAAGGGGCCCGCCATGCGGCCTGCCGCCACCTCTTTGTTAACTTTTTCTCTGACTAATACTATATTATCCAGGGCCGACTTTAAATTTGCGCACAAGGTGGAAGCAGGTTGAAATGAAAAGGGGATTAAAAAACCGTCGGTAAAACCTTGCCTAAGGATTCTTGCTTCCTCCCTCCTGTGGTATCTGTCGAGCCACTGGAAGAGGTACTTGCTTTTCACCGGGGTTCGGTGCTCCACTGGCACCGCCCCCGGCGACTGGCTGTCTCTGTTTTCTGAAGCAGCGCACCGCGGAGTGTTGTCCTCCGCAGACCGAACATTCGTGCCTAAACTTGCACGTCACGAAAAACCGGCAGTGGCCCTCATTATAGAGCCAGCATGCCCCGTTTGGCCGCGGGGGGCTGTTGCCCGCCCCCCGCGGCACCCCCTTGAAAGGTAGTTTTCTGCGGGCGTTGAGCTAAAATGAGTTGCAACCATACATCGGTCGCTTTTGTCGCCCAACTCACGGCCGTACCCGAAACGCGCCGACGAAAGTCCTCGTCATAGCGCCACCACGCGGTGCCTCCGTGCAACTTATATGCACTGAAAATGGTGTTAAGATAGACCAACATCTCGGGACCTTTTTTAGGGTACTGTTGGCATGTAACGTACGCCAAAACCGTAAACGCTTGAACCCAATTACAGAAAGTCTTAGCGACCTTCGGTTTTTTATCCACACGATCTGACACCCTCTCTTTATCAACCGTCCCATGGTCCGGAGACAACAGAGACCATATATCCACATAAACACCTTTCCGGATCTTATCGAGTAGATCATCCGACACACCGACCCCCAAGGGGGCAACCCCGCAGAACAGCGAGTCTGCGTATCTCAACCCTTCCATCGGGTCCACTTCACCTCCGGCTGTTAGGCCACCCTCCTGCCCCACGGGTGGGCCCGCGCCCCCCGGGGATCCACAGGACACCGATAAAACATCTTTTTTATCCATTTTTCTCAATACCGATTTTAATACTAACACCAAATCATTTTTCTCCGCCACCTTGGCGGGATCCATTACATTTTTCCAAGCATTTAAACAGTCTGACTCACCGGCACGACCGTCCTCCGGCATCGCCAAGGGCGAGGTCCCTGCCGTCCTTCTCCCAGGGCTCCTGCCTCTGCTGCTCGATGGCTGCCGCGAACTCACATGCGGAGCGTCGTTTGTCGCATATCCTCCCGCTGTCATAAGGTGGCCCCGCTCTGGCCGTCCCGGGGGTGTATCCCGCCTCATGTGGCGTATGTTGTGCCTGCTTGTTGAAGGTGTTGGCGGAGGTTCCGCATGGCGGTAAGTATCCTGGTGGTGCCGTACACCTGGACTCCTGGATCCGTCGCCCAGAGACTCTCCGCTCGGCCTCCTTATGCTCTCGCTTGCTTGCGCTCCTACTCTCACAAGCTCGCTCTCACGCCTTTGCTGATACCTTGCCCTCCTAGCTCTCTCGCGTTGTCTACGCTTGGCACCCAAACCTTGCCTATTGCCGCTTGCGCGACTGGCGTAGCCCTGTGAGGAATCCCCCCCACCTGACGATGTTGCCACCACGAAACGTGGGTTGACATAACAAAGCCTCTGTGCGCTAGGGGCCGCTATTGCTTGCTGCTGTGGAAGGTGATATCTGTGAGCCGCGCGACCGCTATGCTCACGAGTCTGGGTGCTGACTGCGTACCCGGTGCCAGCGGGCGGGATGTAGGTGACATACCGGCTATGTCGATGCTCATGGATAGGGTGACCCACATAAGCCCCGATCGGGGGACCCTCCGGGACAAGGGCAACTAAGGGGATCCCCGCTTCCCCTATAATCTCCCCACTTTCCTTAACTCCCTGAGCGCTCCCTGCCCTGGTGGCTGCACTGCTGGTAGAGCTGGTGGCCGGGCTATATCCCCTATCCCTCCCCCCCCCAGGGTTATACCTCCCGGGTAATGGGTTTAAGTGCCTGGCCACCTGACCCTCTGAGGACGCTCCTCCCCCCCTCCTCCCCGGTACCTGGCGCTGCTGCCTTGCTATGCCGCCATCTTGCCTGCCTTCCCGCCATGCGTCTGCACGTGGCACGTGCCTCCTTGGCTGCTCCATGCTGCCGGTGTCTCCTGCTGCCGTGCGCCCGACTGCGCGCTGGCTCCTGGACACGGAGCCCCTGCTTGATGCTGCCGGTGCCCCTCTGGTATTTTGCGGACTGCCGCCCGGCTGTTCCCGCTGCTCCTCCGCGGTCGCTCCAACCGCCGCGCGATTTGAATTTCGCGCCTCCGCCCTCGTGGCGCGTCCCGCGCCCTGCATCATCTCTCCGCTGCGGCCGCTCCTGCG
The DNA here is from genome assembly GCF_035609145.1 of Eleutherodactylus coqui. Taxonomy (NCBI): domain Eukaryota; kingdom Metazoa; phylum Chordata; class Amphibia; order Anura; family Eleutherodactylidae; genus Eleutherodactylus; species Eleutherodactylus coqui. The sequence continues at coordinate 188,365,086 of NC_089844.1, read as the reverse complement.
GCCGACCCTCTTGGCGGCGGGGCTCGGACTGAGCCTCGCAGGGGGGTTCCGTCTTCTCTTCGGGCGGCCTCGCCCGGCATCCCGCAGCTGTTCCGCTCCCTCGGCTGCCGCCGGAAAAGCTGTTGCGGGCCCGACTGGCCTTCCGGACTCCGACCCCGATCTGCAGCTTGCGATGATCTCTTCCAGCCATTCCGCGCCGTCCGTCTGGATCGCCTCCCGAATCTGCGCTCGCAGCTCCTCCATCTTCAGATCTTGGGACTTCTGGATCGCCGGACGCGGTTGCGTTCTCTTCTTCCACGCCGCTTGCAGGTACTTCTTCGCCGCTTCTCCTCTTCTGCTGGATACTCCTTCCTTCTGCCGAACCTCTTCTCCTCTTTCTGGAAACACTTTTCGCCCTTGGCAATCTTCTTTCTGCTGCTGTCTCTTCTCCAATCTTCTCCCTTCTCTTCTTGTCTCACGACTGAGCTCCTTCCGCTCCCCCCCCCCTTTCTCTTCCTGTCTAAACTCCACCCCCCTTTTGCTCGCTCTACTTAACCCCTGCTGTACCTGTTCCCAGTCCTGTGCCGCCTCCTTAATTAGCTCGCGGCATTCAATGACCGCGAGAGTGAAGGAAGTAGCAGTAGTATGTATCTTTCAATGCGTGTGATTTGCTGCGGATCCTCCGTGTGGACGACGACTGTGGATTGAACAATAGGAAACCGGTGGTGTGAAGCCGGCCCGAGAGTGTGAGGTCGCAGGGCTATACAGCAATCTTGGTCGCGTAGCACTAGTCTCATTGCATGACTACGACTCCGCCATTCATGGGAGCTCAGTGCTTGACCATCTCCGTCAGCTCCACAGACGTGAATGGAGAAGTAGTCACACATTTAAAGAAATCTTATCCATATAATGCGGAAAAACAATCTACAGTTTAAATTGACCTGCGGAGCGGATTTTAAAGCTGCAAGACATCAATTTACAGATGTAGTAACACTAACGCATTCCACGTCAGCGTGCCACTGAGTAATTGAGTCACAGCTCCACTTGGCTTAGCACAACTACACTATCTGTGCAGCACGGCTCCGCTAAGCAAGTAGCGTAGTGCATCTTACAGACGCCGTCTGGTCCGCGCAGCAGATGTAGCCTGCCATCCTTCAAGGATTCTGTGAGGCAATAGTAAAAAAAACTGGGTATAGGTGCGACCGTCCTAGAGAAGCACATGGCATCGGGGATTAGCTCAACTGCTCTGTTTTATTGAAGCCAGCATAAGGAGACACGTTTCAGGCCTACGCCTCCCCTTCCTCAGCATTTGCTTTGCCAGAATCGTGGGCAGCATTTAGACATGAGTCGCCTTAACAAAGAAGTGTATTGCCAGCAAAAACTATAATTCAGATATAATCTATAATCTACATAATTAATACATAAATAGATTCATTCATTCATACTCATTCATTCATACATACATACATACACACTGTATGCAAATGAGCCAGGTGTCTGGCAGGCTGATGTCACTGCATTGTGATGTCATCAATTTAGAAGTATAAATACCGGACTTGGATCTCTTCAATGCTGAGATTACAGAGGCAGTGGCACCAATCTAGCATTGCGTCCCATTCACAATGTTTCCCCCATACAGGGGTTCCCCAATAGCATCCTTATTTCAGAACATTCAGTGTTGAAATATTACAATCTCCTCTGAGCATCCTCAGTCCTCCGAGAACAAGACCTTCACACATATGGTGCGTCCGCTACCTTTAGATGGCGCTTTCCCTCCTACCTTTATATCTCAAGTTACTTCCCAAGATACTTTAGGCTGTATTCACACGTGGCGGTTGGGGTTCAGTAAAAAACAACATTGACCAAACTGCCCACGTTTCTGCTACGGCTTTGATGCAATTGTGGTGAAAACTGAAACCGCATCAAAACCGCAGCAACAACATAAGCAGTTTTCCCGCTGTGGTTTTGTACATTGTTTCCACCATAAATCCCTGCCAGCGGCCATATTTACCTATACAGTGGTACCCCGAGTTACAAGTGCCTTGGCTGGAGAGTTTCCGAGCAAAAATTCGGGATACGAGCCTGCTTGCAAGTCAAAAAACTCACAAGCTAAGGCTCGGGGGGGGGGAAGGGGGGGGGGGGGTTACTGGGGCTGAGCGCTGCCTGTGATTCACTGAGCACTGTGACCAATCATAGGAATCGCTCAGCTGTTGTTCAATGAACGGCTGAGCGCTGCCTGTGATTGGCTCCGCTCTGTGACCAATCACAGGCAGCGCTCGGCTGTCAATCAATTAATGGCTGAGCACTGCCTGTGATTGGCTGAGCACTCAGCCGATCAGACGCAGCCCTTTCAGCAGCGGGGATTTTAAGCTGAAAAGCTTCCCAGCAGTGCGGGGAGAAGACAGGCCAGTATATATTTTACTTTTTACTACAGCTAGGGATGATTTTCAGGGAAGGGCTTAGATTTAAAGCCCTTCCCCTAAAATTACTGCAGGTGTGACGGCAGGGCATTGCAGTGGACCCCGGATCCCCACAAGCTGGGAGCACCTCACACGGAGAGTATGTGTGTAATACGCACCAAGACGGTGCATGCCGCTGTCTGTTTTGCGCTCACATTCTGTACGCTGTCCCCGGGAGGCACAAATAGAGCTAGATTTAGGTGTGAAAAAAATCACAGGCAGCGCTCGGCTGTCATTCAATTAATGGCTGAGCACTGCCTGTGATTGGCTGAGCACTCAGCCGATCAGACGCAGCCCTTTCAGCAGCGGGGATTTTAAGCTGAAAAGCTTCCCAGCACTGCGGGGAGAAGACATGTAATACAGATGTATTTGCGCAGCATATTACGCATGAAAAATATACATGCTAAATACACGTCAGTAGAACCCGCTGATTGCAGCGAGTTCCTTCACATAAGTGTATTTTGCATGCGCATTTTGTTAAAAAAAAAAAAGCAGTCCCCTTTATTTTCTCGTGCATTTCTGCAGGGGAAAAACATGTATTATTCTAATTACACTAATTGCCCATTTCAATAAATGGCGGCATGGTTGCGTGTTTTTTTGCGCTTGCAAATGTGCTTGATTCGTGCTAACAAAAGTACAGTAAGGGCCGCTTCACACAAACATATATTTGTTTCAATGGATGCCTTCAGAATTCTCTTTACTCACACATTTCGCATGCGTGCAAAACCCCAACATGCTCTATTTTTGTGCACATTTGCGCACCAAGGGTCCCTGTACAAGTCTATGGGAAGTGTGCACGTAACCGATTCCTATCTCCAAAAAAAGTTATAATAAAAAGTGATAAAGTCTTATAAACTCCAAAATGGTACAAATAAAAACTACAGGACATCACGCAAAAAAAACGAGCCGTCGCACAAGTATCATGCGATACTTCTGCCATGTATCACGTGGACATGAGGCCTAAATCTAAATGCTTGGTTGTTAGCAGCCGCAGCTGCGCTGCACCTCTTGCTCGTCAGTTTTTTTTTCTGCTTTTGGAAACTGCTGTAGGAAAGGGGGTGCACCAGTACTGGAGGTACTGCAATACCAGCTCAATGTGCGAAGTGGACAGAGCAAGCACTTTTTCCAGCTCCCTGTTCTAAAAATCCATTTAATATATGATCCTCAGATAGGGAACGTATCAGATGCAACACGCTCAGGCAGCACTCCGGGCACACCCACAATGCACTGAGGGAGCCGGAAGACCTTTGCATAGCCCCGCCCAACGCCTTTACACGTCCAAAAGGGTCTCGTCCAAATGACACGAAGGAACGCTGCGCACTCTCCGCGACGTAGGCGGTGTGCGAGGAAGGCTGCACAAGAACCCCTCTGCACCCAGTAGGCTGTACAGCTGTCCTCCTGTCCTGGAGATAGCTATAGTCTATGGAATATACACGGGCTTTAGCCTTGGCAGTCGCTTCCATTTCAAGCACAAAAGCAAAAGGCATTACGAGCAAGCGTGTTCAACTGCAAAATAATGCATCCGCCGAACAAATGGATACAAGATGTGATACAGACAGGCACAGAGGCTCAAGTTCCCTTCTGTACCACCTTTAGCTTGGATACAAGATGTGATACAGGCAGGCATGAAGGCTCTGGTACCCTGTCATACCGCCTCTAGCTTGGATACAAGATGTGATACGGGTGGGCATGGAGGCTCCAGTGCCCTGTTGTACCGCCTCTATATTGGATACAAGATGTGATATGCAATCCTCTGTAACAGCGGATTCTTTACTCCCCGTTCAGTGACAAGGGGACTCCCCATAGGGAATATTTATACACAGAGCACCTATGCGTGTATGCATGTCCTATGTTTTGCAGGTACGCCCATTTGCATATTTCTCTGGGTTCTGTTTAAATTCTCAAATGGGTTTCGTTGGCGACCTTGAACAAAACCCTAGGCTGCCATTACTAAAACTGAGACCAAAGCTGCACATTTTGATCTCCATTTCAGCAGATTTCTGTTGGTTTCCCACATTTCTGCCGGACAGAATAACTTAGTCGACTACACGGCTCTATCTGGCCAGAAACTAATGGAAACCTAGTTAAATAGAGACTTTTTTTTGTCTCCATTTGACTAATGAAAGCTTATTGTTGTGTCCGGGAGCTCCGTCTGAATGACCTGGACATACAAGATCTGTGACTGAAGGCTTAGAAGGGTATTTCAATCTCAGCAAATAAAAGTAATACCTTGTATAATCAAAAATTAACATTGTCCAATATAATTTATAAGCGACTATATGCATAAAACAATGCGGGTGTCCCGTAGTGTACTAACAGTCTATGTGATGCCGACTCTGTCGGCAGAGACTGCGTATGGCAGCGAGTGTACTGCGCATGACTACGTATCTCACGTACACGATCATGCGATGTGTGACTGTCTTTTTTCTTCTAATTCCCAGCTCTGTTTCATCGTGGGGGTTGCATATGTATTGCGTATGGACAGTGCTGTATATACGCTGCCCATACAAAAGTATAGGGCTCACACTGCGTGGTATGTGGAGAAATAGAGCAAGCTGCCATCTTTTCCTCGCTTGGATCTACACACAGTGTTTACATGCTAATGTGAAAGGATCAATAAAAGTCAGACAACAAAAAAAAAAAAAAAAAATCACAGAGAGCGGCCATATACTCACTGATATACTGATTCACCACGTGTCACACGGCAGTACATCGCATGAGCCCTAAAGTAGAACATGCTGCGTACCTATTTATGTAGTCTAATAGAGCCTCCTGAGTGTGAATAAGCTGGTGATGTCACCAGCTGCTTCCTTTGGGTAAGTGAGATTTTTGACCCGTGTGAAAGGGGCATTACTGTATGCTAAACTGTTCACTTCATTTTCATTGCCTTCTATGACATTTATGGAAATGGCACAGATTATTGTTAGGGGTTCCATCACATGTGCGAAAATCAGCATCCCCACCACACTCCCCTTGTGCAGCCGTACCGCCTCCACACTCCCCGCATGTAACCGCCGCCTCCACACTCCCCAGCATGTAAACGCACCGTAACCACACTCCCCAGCATGTAACCACACCGTCACCACACTCCCCGCATGTAACCCCACCATCACCACACCGCCCTTATATAACCGTACCGCCACCACACTCCCAGCATGTAACCGTACCATCACCACACCTTCCTCATGTAACCATTCCGCCTCCACACTCTCCGCACATAACAGCACCGTCACCACAATTACCTCATGTTACCGTGCCGCCACCACACTCCCTGCACGTAACCGCGCTGCCACCGCACTCCCCGCACGTAACCGCGCCGCCACCGCACTTCCCGCACGTAACCGCGCCGCCACCGCACTCCCCGCACGTAACCGCGCCGTCACCGCACTCCCCGCACGTAACCGCGCCGCCACCGCACTCCCCGCACGTAACCGCGCCGTCACCACTCTCCCCGCACGTAACCGCGCCGTCACCACTCTCCCCGCACGTAACCGCGCCGTCACCACTCTCCCCGCACGTAACCGCGCCGTCACCACTCTCCCCGCACGTAACCGCGCCGTCACCACTCTCCCCGCACGTAACCGCGCCGTCACCACTCTCCCCGCACGTAACCGCGCCGTCACCACTCTCCCCGCACGTAACCGCGCCGTCACCACTCTCCCCGCACGTAACCGCGCCGTCACCACTCTCCCCGCACGTAACCGCGCCGTCACCACTCTCCCCGCACGTAACCGCGCCGTCACCACTCTCCCCGCACGTAACCGCGCCGTCACCACTCTCCCCGCACGTAACCGCGCCGTCACCACTCTCCCCGCACGTAACCGCGCCGTCACCACTCTCCCCGCACGTAACCGCGCCGTCACCACTCTCCCCGCACGTAACCGCGCCGTCACCACTCTCCCCTCATGTAACCCCCTCCGTCACCACACTCCCTGCATGTAACCCCTCCGTCACCACACTCCCTGCATGTAACCCCACCGTCACCACACTCCCTGCATGTAACCCCACCGTCACCACACTCTCTGCATGTAACCCCACCGTCTCCACACTCCCTGCATGTAACCGTACCGTCACCACACTCCCTGCATGTAACCCCACCGTCGCCACATTTCCCTCATGAAAACCCACTTCTCTCGCGTAACCATAACACCACCACACTCCCCTTATATAACCGTACCATCACCACACACCTCGTGTAACCCCACATAGGAATGTATATAAGAAAGATGGAGAGACCACACCATTCCCTGACTCACTTACACCCTAGGTGTCTCCACACACTTTTTGGGTGCTCACCTTAAGGAGATAGGACACCGCTTATAATCCACATCATAGGCCCCTCGCAGACTAAGCCAGAAGCCTGCTGCACACCTCCCCACTCATCACAATTGTGGGGTGCATTAAAACCGCTTTACCATGCGTTCAAAAGTGCTGCTCAAAATTGAGGTAAAAAACCCACGATTTTAAGCTGTGTTTTCTGAACGCACGTCTTAGAGCAGCCTTAGGCCCCGTGCACACGGGCGGAAATTCCACTGCCGGATTTCCCGCAGAATTTCCACCCATGGAAGCTGCCATAGGATTGCGTTAGAAAACGCAATCCTAGGCAGACGGCCGCGGTTTGTCCGCGCGAAATCACACATGGAAAACAAACCGCGGCATGCTCTATTTCTGTGCGGGGTTCGCAGAGCCCCGCACAGAAACGTCACTCGCCGGCCGCTGGCACCGGTCTGCGCATTTAGGACGGCAACTCCCACAGCCTAGAAGTTTGTATGATCTAGAGCAGGGGTCCCCAACCGCCGGGCCGCGGCCCGGGGCCGGGCCGTTGGGTGCTTAGCGCCGGTCCGCGGCACCGCCGGGAACTTTTACTCTAAACACAAGGCCCGCGGGCCGAATCCGGCCCGCTGCCTTGTGCTATGTGGCCCGCGGCGTGCCGACGCCGCTGACCACCGAAGCGATTACCAGCGAGGGCGCCGCAGCTCCCCGCTGGTAATCGCGCTGATCCCGGCGCACACTGACGTCTGTGCAGCCAGGATACTCTTCCCCGAGTCCCCTGCTCATTAGTTCCGCAGGAGAGGACTCGGGGAGGAAGTGTTCCGGGCTGACGTCAGGGCAAGCAGACAGAGAGCGACAGCAGGGAGGAGGTAAGTATATGGGTTGGGGGGCTACTTATTACAGGGGAAGGGGCTGCCAATTACTGGGAGGGCTGGTTATTACTGGGGGCTACTTATTACAGGGGAAGGGGCTGCCTATTACTGGGGGGTGGGGGCTACTTATTACAGGGGAAGGGGCTGCCTATTACTGGGGGGGCTACTTACTACTGGGGGACCTGCTTATTACAGGGGGGACCTGCTTATTACTGGGGAGGGGGGAGGGGGTGTGCTTATTACTGGGGGGAGGGCTACTTATTACAGGGGAAGGGGCTGCTTATTACTGGGGGGGGGCTGGTTATTACTGGGGGGGAGGGGGGCTACTTATTACAGGGGAAGGGGCTGCCTATTACTGGGGGGCTGCCTATTACTGGGGGGGGACCTGCTTATTACTGGAGGGGTTGCTTACTGGGGGGGCTGCTTATTACTGGGGGGGGCTACTTATTACAGGGGAAGGGGCTGCCTATTACTGGGGGGGGCTGCTTATTACTGGGGGGAACCTGCTTATTACTGGGGGGGGGGGTGTTCTTATTACAGGGGAATGGGGTTGCTTATTACTGTGGGGGCTGGTTATTACTGGGGGGGGACCTGCTTATTACTGGAGGGGTTGCTTACTGGGGGGGCTGCTTATTACTGGGGGGGGGGTACTTATTACAGGGGAAGGGGCTGCCTATTACTGGGGGGGGCTGCTTATTACTGGGGGGAACCTGCTTATTACTGGGGGGGGGGGTGTTCTTATTACAGGGGAATGGGGTTGCTTATTACTGTGGGGGCTGGTTATTACTGGGGGGGGACCTGCGTATTACTGGGGGGGACTGCTTACTGGGGGGGGCTGCTTATTACTGGGGTGGGGACTACTTATTACAGGGGAAGGGGCTGCCTATTACTGGGGAGGCTGCCTATTACTTGGGGGGGGCGCTGCCTATTACTTGGGGGGGCGCTGCCTATTACTGGGGGTGGGGCGCTGCCTATTACTGGGGGGGGGGGGACCTGCTTATTACTGGGAGGGGACCTGCTTATTACTGGGGGGGAGGGGCTGCTAATTACTGAGAGGTGGGGGCTGTCTATTACTGAGGGATGGGGGCTGTCTATTACTGGGGGGGGGGGGGAGATAAATTATATGCTGCCCTATGTGTGTTCTGGGGGGGGGGGATTATACACTACCCTATGTGTGTACTGCCAGGACATTCTAATGTCATAACTAAATAAGAATGCACTAAACTCCAACCCCCTTCATAACCCCGCCCCCTATAACCAAAGCCCCGCCCATGTCCCGCCCAACCCTGCCGGGCCTTGTAAAAATGGTCTTGCTTGAAGCCGGTCCCTGGTGCCAAAAAGGTTGGGGACCACTGATCTAGAGGCTCAGTCACAGCAAATGTGGACACATAATACCATATGGAACCTGTATGCCTCAATTGCCCCCCATATCACATCTTGTATCCAAGCTAGAGGCGGTACATCATAGTACTAGAGCCTCCATGCTCGCCTGTATCACATCTTGTATCCAAGCTAGAGGTGGGACAACAGGGTACTAGAGCCTCCATGCTCGCCTGTATCACATCTTTTTTTATGATCGCAGGGAGAGAAAACGCATCAATTCTGCCATAGAATTTTGAGGTTTATTTATAGCGTTAATCATGCAGAACATGGTTAACTACCTGAGCCTAATATATGTCATTTTAATTTTAATGATGGGATTTTTTTCTATAGTGCACAGGAAGATGAGGATTGACACCCCAAAATGAAGACCCCCCGTATGTCCCATGTTCAGAGATATACCCATTGTGGCTCTAATCTTGTGTCCGTATGCACAATGGGGCCCAAACCGAAAGGAACAGCCGGTGGCTTTGTGAACAGTTATTTTGCATGAAAGTGTTTTAGGCCCCATTGCCCACTTGTGGAGCCCTTGAGCGGCTTTGGAGAACCCCCACAAATGACCCTGTTTAAAAAACTAGACCCCTTAACGAATTCCTCTAGCGCTGTGCTGCGTATTTTGACCCACAGTATTTGAATGAGTCTGAGCAAAGCAGAAGGAAAAAATTACAATTTTAATTTTTTTGGCAATTGTGTCATTTTAAAAGCATTTTTTGTACAGTGTACATAGGAATGAAGACTTTCACCCCAAAATGGATCCCCGTTTGTCCCATGTTAAGAAACCTACCCATTGTTGCCCTAATATTATGACCGTATGCACAACAGGGCCCAAACCGAAAGGCGTATCAAACTTCAACTGTGTCTTAACTTTTACGTAATCGCCATTATCCATCGGATAACGGCGATCACATGACCGGGGACCGCTCACTGCGGCCCTCAGTCACTGCTCCAGGCTCTCGGCTACCTTTAGTAGCCAGGAGCAAGGAGACTTTAAATTTACCAGGCCCACTGCAGCTTCTGCGCTTGCGTCCACCATCTTGCTGATGGGCACATGCGCCAAAATTGAGGAAAGGTCCGCGGGTAAACATCCTGTCGTGGGACATCGCCAGAGGCCTTAGGTAAGTTAATTCCCCTCATGGATCGGATCTGTGATTGGAGGTGAAACTTAAACTTTTTTTACTTTTCCGTGATCTCCGGTTTCAAGTGGAAAACGGTGATCACGTGACCAGAGGCTGCGTACTGCGGCACCCAGTGAAATCTCTTGGCTATGTTTAGTAGCCAGGAGATTTTACAATCCCCTAGCAATCTGCGGCTTTTGCACCAGCTCCCTGTATAGTCTGTCACTGAGCAGCACACCCCCAGCTACATGTCTCCCCGCTGTCCTGTCACACAGCCACCATTATCAGTCCTGGGGGTAATAGGTGGGCACCACACTGCTGGCCCCTGTATAGTCTGTCAATGAGCAGCACACCCCCAGCTACATGTCTCCCCACTGTCTTGTCATAATTTCCTCCATTTGATATTGTATTTAGCTGGCGACGCTTAGCGATGACGCAGGTACCCACTGCCCGTACACAATGTAGTAACGTATGGGCTGTGGGTATATCCGTGACCATGAAGCACAATGGCCTCTATGTTGTAAATCTGCGGTAAAATAGAACATGCTGCGTTCTGTTTCCTACGAGTGGATTACTTAATTCCGACCCGCTAATGTGAGCGGAAATGTGTAATCCAATGCATTTGATTGATCCGTGTATTAGCACGGATCAAATGCGTGCGAATCCGCAATTTTTTATTAGGTCGTGTGAGACCGGCGTGAGATAGATTGCTACCTTTTTATCACATGATCGGGAACCGCTGAACAAGGCTGCCGGTCACTGCTCCAGGCTCTCGGTTACCTTTAGTAGTCGGGAGCAGGAAGATTTTAAGTTTCCTGGACCCTCCCCGGCTCCTATGCATGTTTCCGGTATTTTGCAGGCAGGTGTATGCGCAGAAGACGGCGAAGGTCCGAGGAGCAGGGTTGTGTCTGTGTTCAAATGCGGAGGCCTCAGGTAAGACGTTTCATCTGCTCTTACCAATCGCAACGGAGAGGGGAGATTAAACTTCAACTTTTACGTGATCACCATTATCATTTGGATAATGGTTGATCATGTGATGATGGATAAAGATCCCGTCGGGGACATTGCCGGAGGCTTTAGGGAAATATTTTCATCTCCCCTCACTGATTGGATCCATGACGGGAGATGAAACATTTTTTTATTTTTACACGTAACCAGGGACCGCGGCCCATCATGAAATCTCCAGGCTTTCAGCTATGTTTGCTAGCCAGCAACAGGGAGATTTTAAATTACCCCGGCAATCTGGGGTAAGGTCCGCGGATAAATCCGGGGGCTTTAGGTATGTAATTTCATCTCCACTCACGGATATGAGGAAAGATGAAATTTTTTATTTTTTAACTGTTTACTTGGATAACGGAAATAGCGTGACTGAGGGTCACTGCGGCAGCTTTCAACAAGGAGCTGTCATGTCCAGAGCCCCCAGGGCTTTAATCCTCAGAGTGAGCATGTTTTTACGGCCTTAGGGATCAAAAACACTACTTTGTCACTAAGGCCTCTCTATTTTATTTTAGTTTCAGCCCTTTTTAACGCCCCTCATCACCCATTGTAATGATGGAGTGCGTTACACAACGCTGTTGAACACGTTTGAAAATGGCGTTCGAAAACGCTTTAAAATGTAGCATTTTACCAGACGCCTGTGTGAAAGCAGCCTTAGGGCTCATGTCCACGGGCGTATACGTAACACACTGTAGGTCTCCTGCGGTGTTTTACAAATTGCAACCAATACTCTCTGCCGGCAGATAGACGGCAGAGGCCGCGTATGTGGTAAGTATAGCACTGTGCATGCCCACTAATCTCACATCACGGACATGCGCAGTTTGATTTTTTTTTAAATTCCCGCTCTGTTCAGAGCAGGAATGTGTATCGAAACACTGCCCTCTTGCAATGTGGAATTTCTGCGGTTTTGTTTTTACCACTTCTTTTCCTGGCTGTTATTTGTGCGCTCGGGAAAAGATAAGACCTGCCCTATCATGTAGTGACAGTACCTGCAGGGAAGATCAGGCGGCGCCTGTCATCCCGTAGCAATTTCCAAACTTCTGCGCACTGGCACGGAGTGTAAACTGCTGGTGAAGGGGACAGGATTCCATTTGTTCTGGGGCAGTTGCACCTACGAAAGTCACAGAAAATAGAAATGATTGATTTCAATGGGTTTGTTCACAGGCGCGTATTTTCCATGTGCATTTCGATCGCAGAAAAAAATACGCAGCATACTATATTTTCTCGCACATTCTCATAGGGAAAGAACGCATATTATACTAATTGTCTATTTCACTAGCTGAGATAATCGTTGCGTGTTATTTCTTTGTCTGTGCAAATATGCGTAAACTCATCGGAATCCAGCCTAAATGTAAACATATATCTTTATAGGGCCATTTTCACACAGTTTTTCCTCTCACTACGGTTCCATGCGTTTTTGGCGCTGCACTCCCATGTGTATCCAACATGTCGGGGCTTCCTCTATATCAGTGATGGTGAACCTTTTAGAGACTGGGTACCCAAACTGCAACACAAAACCCACTTATTTATCGCAAAGCGCCAATGTGTCAGGGGCGGGGCTGATCAGGACGTATGTTCTAAAAAGGACAGGGCCTCTTTAACCCTCTGCAATCCAATTTTGGATTCGGATTGCATAGGGGCTTTTCTTTTTCTGCCTTATACTATGGCGCCTTCTGCTGGCTAAAGTTAGGGCTCCTTCCCACGGAGGGATTTACGCTGCGTAAATCTGCTGCGTTGCCCGCAGCTATTAGGTTCTACGCGTGGCCGGCCTCCATTCTAGTCAATGGAAGCAGTGCGTCACGCTATCTTCCGCTGTAGCACAGCGGAAGATAGAGTAAAAACCGCTTCCCCGCCCACCGCCAGCCACGTCATATGACCCAGTAGATTTTGGTAGGCCGCTGTCTCCCCCTTGTGTGCTGCATTAAAAATGCACTCTGCTAAAAATAAAAAGGGTCCAGTTCTGTGGCTTCTCGGAGGAGATAGGGGTTCCCCCAGCTCCCGTCTCCGAGCTGCAGCGGAGACTGACTAACATGGCTGCCAAGTCCGGTATTTATACTTCTAAATTGATGACATCACAATGCAGTGACATCAGCCTGCCAGACACCTGGCTCATTTGCATACAGTGTGTATGTATGTATGAATGAATGAGTATGAATGAATGAATCTATCTATTTATTTATTAATTATGTAGATTATAGATATAGATTATATCTGAATTACAGATTTTGTGCATATAAAGATAGATTTTAGATGATATATATATATATATATTTATATATCTACATACATACACAAACACATATAGCTGTATTATATATATATGTAGATTCTATAATGTATGTTGATTATATAATAGATCTATTGATTGATAGATAATCCATAGATCTATTATATAATTAATATAGATGATAGATTTGAGATAATTTATATCTGTGTAGATTCTATCATCTGGATATAATGTATGTCTATAATCTACTCTATCTATCTATCGCTATACAAATAGCAAGATTTATTTCTCTATATAATCTATAGTTATGGATGGATGGATGGATGGATTTATTTATGTATGGCGGGGAAAAAAAAAGGCCTGCTGTACATTTTAACTTCTTCAGATGACCATGCTGATCTATTCTTATTCTTACTAGAGTCTACTAATGCCAGCCCAGGGGAAGCCAATAAAGCCCTATGGGGTCGAAGCCAATTTTCCTTTTTTTGGGAAAAAGTTTCCGTCCGTCCCCACTCGAAATGCGTCCACCAAAAGAGATCTCTCAAAACGACCGACGGACGCACCTTCAGAGGCAAACTAGTGCTTGCTTCTAATGTCATCGTCTGCTTAACCATCCTGCGTAGGGAGGTGACGAGTCCTGCAGGCTCTGCAAGCCTAGGATGCGTGAGCACGGTGCAAGAGGAAGGACTGAGGGGGATGTGAGGGGGAGGGCGCGGTTGAGAAAGCGTTGGGTGGGGCTATGCAAAGGTCTTCCAGCTCCCTCAGTGCATTGTGGGTGCGCCCGGAGTGCTGCCTGAGCGTGTTGCATCTGATACGTCCCCTATCTGGGGATCATTTATTAAAGGGAGCATAGGTGCAGCACGTTTCTGTAAAACCAATAGAGGGCGTTGCAATGTTACTGTAGAAACCAATGGACAGCATGGAAGGTAGCTATACATAGATTTTAAAGACGACGACTGCCAAGGCTAAAGCCCGTGTATATTCCATAGACTATAGCTATCTCCAGGATAGCTGCATGCGCAGTCGTGTGCCGGGTTCGCCCGTGCGCAGTCGCGCCATTGTCTCGCACGGCTGCTTTCATTCCGCGCTTCCTGAGAAGGCAATGTATGCATACGTCACTAGTGAAGGAAGTGGAAGGTAGCGCAATGTACGCTTTTTGACCGGATGGAGGAAAATCGGGTTGCTGGAGGTCACGTGACCGAAGTGACAAGCGGCTCCAGGAGAAGATTTGGGATAAGAAGAAGAGGTAAGCAGGCTGCCAGGGGAGCAAGAGGTAAGTATATATTTTTTTGTTTTTAATGACAGAACCCCTTTAAGGCTCTATTATGACACTTTTCGAACCGTGGTATGGTTATATGCGGGGAGTGTCAAGACGGTATGGTTACATAAGGGGGGGTGTGGTGACAATACGGTTACACTAGGAAAGTGGGCTTACATGAGGGGAACGTGGAGGTGGTGCGGCTACACAAGGGGAGTGTGATGGAACCCCTAACAATCTGTGCCGTGTCATTTCCATAAATGTCATAGAAGGTAATGAAAATGAAGTGAACAGTTTAGCATACAGTAATTCCCCTTTCACATGGGCCCAAACTCTCACTATTCTCACTTACCCAAAGGAAGCAGCTGGTGACATCACCAGCTTGTCCACACTCATGAAGCTCTGTTAGACTACACATGTGATACTGGACAATGTACCCATCCTCAGCCCTTGTTGGCCTGTGGTTCACATTCCTATGTGGGTCAGAAGCGGTGTTGTGTCTCCTTAAGGAGAGCACCCAAAAAGTATGTGGAGACACCTATGGGGTAAATGGGTCAGGGGATGGTATAGTCTCTACCCAAGCACTGCACACAGAAGAGGCGTTTGAAAACCTAAAAAATGAGTAAGAACACTTATAAGGTGATGCTAGCTCCTCTGGGATATCTATGCAAATAAGAATGAGAAAATACCTCTATAGCGCCATCCATTGGATGCAGCATTCCTTCAAATCCAAGTGATTTATCACAAGCCTTAAAGGAGATGTCTCGAGGAAGCAGTGATTTTTTTTTTTGCCCAGTCCCCCTAATTAAACATACATTACTAATTACCCCTGTAAATTACTTTCCTAGCTGGTTTCTACTTACCGTTCCAGCGTTTCAGCAACTTATAAAAGTTTCCCCAAGATGGCTGCCGGCTCTTTCCCCGTCGCTCGCTGCAGCCCGACGTGCGCGCTCCCGAGACGCTGCCAGCTGTGTCTCCATGGCAACCGGACGCCAAGCAGCCGCCGACCGGACGCCCCGCAGCCGCCGACCAGTCACCCACCGCCAGGCAGAAGGTAACCGGGGCAGCCCCCCCCCCCCCCAGCGACAGCCCCCCCGGCCTAGCGCTAGTTCCCCCATCACAGCGGCAGCCCCCCCGGCGCAGCGACAGCCCCCCCCATCACAGCGGCAGCCCCCCGGCGCAGCGACAGCCCCCCCCCTGGCCTAGCGCTAGTTCCCCCATCACAGCGGCAGCCCCCCCCCGGCGCAGCGACAGCCCCCCCCATCACAGCGACAGCCCCCCCCCCGGCCTAGCGCTAGTTCCCCCATCACATCGGCAGCCCCCCCCGGCGCAGCGACAGCCCCCCCCGGCCTAGCGCTAGTTCCCCCATCACAGCGGCAGCCCCCCCCCGGCGCCAGCCCGGCGCAGCGGCAGCCCCCCCCCGACCCATCACTTACCTGGGACGCTTCTCGGGGCTGCTGGGCTGGGCTGGGCTTCTCCGCTGGGCAGCTCCAGTTTCTGCACCTAGCTCTAACAGAGGAAGGTACAGAATGGCCGCTCCAGCGCGCTCCCGAGCAGTGACAGCTCGTCTGCGCATGCGCAGAAGAGCTGTAGCGGGGAGCACACTGAAGCGGCTCGTGCTGAATGGAGAAGACCGGACTGCGCAAGCGCGTCTAAAAAAGCAAGCTGCCGGCGAATTTAGACGGAACCATGGAGACGAGGACGCTAGCAACGGAGCAGGTAAGTGAATAACTTCTGTATGGCTCATATTTAATGCACGATGTATATTACAAAGTGCATTAATATGGCCATACGGAAGTGTATAACCCCACTTTGTTTCGCGAGACCACCCCTTTAACAATGATTGGGAATATTAAACCAAGCCAGGAAGCCATGCACAGACAGACTGTTTCATGGTGATTGCCCCTCCTCAGTGTGCAGCAGGCTTCTGGCTTAGTCTGTGAGGGGCCTGTGATGTGGATTATAAGCGGTGTCGTATCTCCTTAAGGTGAGCACCCGAAAAGTGTGTGGAGACACCTAGGGGGTGAGTGAGTCAGGGGATATGGAGATACGACACCGCTTATAATCCACATCACAGGCCCCTCACAGACTGAGGGTGCATTCACACGAATGTATATCGGCTCGGTTTTCACGCCTAGCCGATATACGTTGTCCTCATCTGCAGGGGAAGGGGGGGGGAGGCTGGAAGAGCCAGGAGCAGGAACTGAGCTCCCACCTCCATGTAATCGCATGTAATCCAAGGAAGATATGGCAGTAAGGATAATGTCACACAGTGAGTGCGATACCAGGCCGTGAATCGCGGCCTGTTTTCGCGCTCGCTAACGTACAATTTTTCTGTGGATGAGAGTCATTTTTGTAATAAAACTGCCTCCCCTCCCTCCCGCTGCGGCTGTCCGCACCTAGCACGCGGTGCGATGCTGCCGCCAGCCCCATTAAAAGAATGGTGATGCAAGGCCCCGCCCAAAGATAGAACGAGCCGCGGTTCATATACGTGCAATATTTGCTCTGCCGTGTGAAAAAGACCGAAGTGTTCAATTCCCCTGCAACGCCTCCGCAGGAGAAATGAAGTATTATGCCATCCTTCTGCCATAGATGAACAGACATGTTGGCTGCACCATATGGTAAACTGGAGTCGGGTAATAGTGAAACGCTCAAACGTGGGAATACAACAGTTCACGTTCCATCTGAATATTGGCGCATTTACGGTCGGCGTTCGGAGGCAGAACACGTCTTAAGCAGGATTTTCACACAATGAACACAGAAACAGCAACCTGCTGTGAAGTCGAGGAGCGTCCGACACGTTCGCAGCAGTACGTACAAATCTGCCGCAGGACACCAACAGCGGAGATTATTAGCGCCACGCGGTCCAGCAATGTACGAACATGGCCTAAATGTTAGGAGGCTCATATATATGAGTCCCCTAATACTCAGGCCGCGTTTACATGAGCGACAAAGTCACGCTGCGACAAATCACGTGTTTGTTCGGCCCATGCTTTCCAATGGGGTAATTCACATGTTTTGGAGGGTGCGACATCCCGATATGCCCGCGACTCGTGAGGTTTCGTGGCCCATGTTACCCTATGAAGCCTTCCTCTCTCTTGCATCGCATGAAAACGTGATTTTTGTGCGGTGCGATGCAACTTTGACAGGAGGAAATCCAGCAGAAAAGCGAGCAGCCGGGCCGCTTCAAAGCCGCCGCGGGTTTTTCCGCGGCGGTTCTCCCAGCGGGAATCAAGCGGGTTTTGCTGCGGCCAAACCGCGGGATTTCCACCAGGAATACGCTCAGTGTGAACCCAGCCTTAAGGGGTTAATGGTTGTCGTCCCGTATGACACAGGTTCTCTCTCCCCCCATCTATTCCCAGCAGTGAGGACAACTCCCCCCATCAGGACGCATGAAGCTCCCTGCTGGGTGGTGTAGTACACAGACACATCCTAATTACTGTAGAGGAGCAGTGACTGAATATCACACATGTACTACATATAACTGTACAACAAGCGCCATACATTATCAAAACATGCCCAACATGGCACAGCCGCCGCCCCGCGTACTCACCACTGCCCGTCTCCACCAGCCGCATGGCTTATTTGACATTTGTGAGTGCCCCAGCAGCGCGGCTCGGCTCCACACAGGATCGTGGAAACATTCCTTCTGGAAGAGTGAGGTGCCCACCTATAACCCCAGGGCTGATAATGGTGGCTGTGTGACAGGACAGCAGGGAGACATGTAGCTGGGGGGGGGGGGAGCTGCTCAGTGACAGACTATACAGGGACCAGCAGTGCGGTGCCCACCTATTACCACCAGGGCTGATAATGGTGGCTGTGTGACTGGACAGCAGGGAGACATGTAGCTGGGGGTGTGCTGCTCAATGACAGACTATACAGGGACCAGCAGTGAAGTGCCCACCTATTACCCCCAGGGCTGATAATGGCGGCTGTGTGACAGGACAGCTGGGAGACATGTAGCTGGGGGTGTGCTGGTCAGTGATGGACTATACAGGGGCCAGCAGTGCAGTGCCCACCTATTACCCCCAGGGCTGATAATGGCGGCTATGTGACAAGAAAGCGGGGAGACATGTAGCTGGGGGTGTGCTGATCAGTGACAGACTATACAGGGACCAGCAGTGCAGTGCCCACCTATTACCCCCAGGGCTGATAATGGCAGCTGTGTGACAGGACAGCGGGGAGACATGTAGCTGGGGGTGTGCTGCTCAGTGACAGACTATACAGGGACCAGCAGTACGGTGCCCACCTATTACCCCAGGGCTGATAATTGCGGCTGTGTGACAGGACAGCGGGGAGACATGTAGCTGGGAGTGAAAGACTATACAGGAACCATGATGATGTCATCATCCAACTCCGCCGTACACCGCGTCCGCCGTACACCGCGTCGGCCGACCCTCCACCCCTCCCACAACAGGCGTCTGGTAGTGTGAGGAGACCACACGGGTGCCAGGAGCAGAAGAATAATGATGTCTTCATCCAGCTCCGCGCTGTACACTGCGTTGGCCAACCCTCCACCCCCTCCCACAACAGGCAGTGCGGCAGGCTAGTAATGCACTCCATGCACATTCTTTATATGGTGGGGGCCTCTGAGTTCCCTCACCGCAGGGGCCGGTTTGCAATTGTGACACCTGACGGTACACCTACCGTATGCTTTTCCTAAAGGCACACAATCTGCTGGTCAGTACGATTAAGGGTTAATACATTTGTGGCATTTATGCGCATCGTTTACTTAGACTAGTAACGTCCCCGTGCTCTCGTGGAAGGTTGTACATACACTGGAACTATAAGATTTGGGCTCTCCCATTCCCCGACCATAGATGCAAAAACTTCAGACGAGACACCCAATGAGTATTCCGGAAATTTCTCCCCCCACCCCTGAAACAAATACCAATCATCATCTTCCGCCAGGAGCTGTCATGTCCACAGCCCCCAGGGCTTTACTCCTCAGAGTGAGTAAAAAACCGCTTCCCCGCCCCACCGCCAGCCACGTCATATGACCCAGTAGATTTTGGTAGGCCGCTGTCTCCCCCTTGTGTGCTGCATTAAAAATGCACTCTGCTAAAAATAAAAAGGGTCCAGTTCTGTGGCTTCTCGGAGGAGATATGGGTTCCCCCACCTCCCGTCTCCGAGCTGCAGCGGAGACTGACTAACATGGCTGCCAAGACCGGTATTTATACTTCTAAATTGATGACATCACAATGCAGTGACATCAGCCTGCCAGACACCTGGCTCATTTGCATACAGTGTGTATGTATGTATGAATGAATGAGTATGAATGAATGAATCTATCTATCTATTTATTTATTAATTATGTAGATTATAGATATAGATTATATCTGAATGATATTTTGTGCATATAGATTAAAGATAGATTTTAGAATATATATATATATATATATATATATATATTTATATATCTACATACATACACAAACACATATAGCTGTATTATGTATATATGTAGATTCTATAATGTATGTTGATTATATAATAGATCTATTGATTGATAGATAATCCATAGATCTATTATATAATTAATATAGATGATAGAATCTACACAGATATAAATAATCTAAAATCTATCATCTGGATATAATGTATGTCTATAATCTAATCTACTCTATCTATCTATCTATCTAGCTAGCACTATACAAATAGCAAGATTTATTTCTCTATATAATCTATAGTTATGGATGGATGGATTTATTTATGTATGGCGTTATTTGTGTAGTCTAACAGAGCTTCATGAGTGTGGACAAGCTGGTGATGTCACCAGCTGCTTCCTTTGGGTAAGTGAGAATAGTGAGAGTTTTGGCCCATGTGAAAGGGGAATTACTGTATGCTAAACTGTTCACTTCATTTTCATTACCTTCTATGACATTTATGGAAATGACACGGCACAGATTATTGTTAGGGCTTCCATCATACTCCCCTTGTGTAGCCACACCGCCTCCACGTTCCCCTCATGTAAGCCCACTTTCCTAGTGTAACCGTATTGTCACCACACCCCCCTTATGTAACCATACCGTCTTCACACTCCCCGCATGTAACCATACCACGGTTCGAAAAGTGTCATAATAGAGCCTTGAAGGGGTTCTGTCATTAAAAACAAAAAATATATACTTACCTATTGCTCCCCAGGCAGCCTGCTTACCTCTTCTTCTTATCCCAAATCTTCTCCTGGAGCCGCTTGTCACTTCGGTCACGTGACCTCCAGAAACCCGATTTTCTGCATACCGTGAGCATTGAGCTATTAGGTTCAATAGAACCTAATAGCTGCGGGCAACGCAGCAGATTTACGCAGCGTAAATCCCTCCATGGGTAGGAGCCCTAACTTTAGCCAGCAGAAGGCGCCATAGTATAAGGCAGAAAAAGAAAAGCCCGTAGGCAATCCAAATCCAAAATTGGATTGCAGAGGGTTAAAGAGGCCCTGTCCTTTTTAGAACGACGGGGGGTAAAATCATACGTCCTGATCAGCCCCGCCCCTGACACGTTGGCACTTTGCGATAAATAAGTGGGTTTTGGGTTGCAGTTTGGGTACCCAGTCTCTAAAAGGTTCGCCATCACTGATATAGAGGAAGCCCCGACATGTTGGATACACATGGGAGTGCAGCGCCAAAAACGCATGGAACCGTAGTGAGAGGAAAAACTGTGTGAAAAAGGCCTTACAAAGATATATGTTTACATTTAGGCTGGATTCCGATGAGCTTACGCATATTTGCACAGACAAAGAAATAACACGCAACGATTATCTCAGCTAGTGAAATAGACAATTATTATATTATGCGTTCTTTCCCTATGAGAATGTGCGAGAAAATATAGTATGCTGCGTATTTTTTTGTGCGATCGAAATGCACATGGAAAATACGCGCCTGTGAATCAATCATTTCTATTTTCTGTGACTTTCGTAGGTGCAACTGCCCCAGAACAAATGGAATCCTGTCCCCTTCACCAGCAGTTTACACTCCGTGCCAGTGCGCGGAAGTTTGGAAATTGCTACGGGATGACAGGCGCTGCCCGATCTTCCCTGCAGGTACTGTCACTACATGATAGGGGCAGGTCTTATCTTTTCCCGAGCGCACAAATAACGGCCGGGAAAAGAAGTGGTAAAAACAAAACCGCAGAAATTCCACATTGCAAGAGGGCAGTGTTTCGATACACATTCCTGCTCTGAACAGAGCGGGAATTTTAAAAAATCAAACTGCGCATGTCCGTGATGTGAGATTAGTGGGCATGCACAGTGCTATACTTACCACATACGCGGCCTCTGCCGTCTATCTGCCGGCAGAGAGTATTGGTTGCAATTTGTAAAACACCGCAGGAGACCCACAGTGTGTTACGTATACGCCCGTGGACATGAGCCCTAAGGCTGCTTTCACACAGGCGTCTGGGAAAATGCTGCATTTTAAAGCATTTTCGAACGCCATTTTCAAACGTGTTCAACAGCGTTGTGTAACGCACTCCATCATTACAATGGGTGATGAGGGGCATTAAAAAGGGCTGAATCAAACTAAAATAGAGATGCCTTAGTGACAGTCTGTTTGCTCCTTAACCCCTTATTGACCGCCCTATAGTGTTTTTGATCCCTAGGGCCGTAAAAACATGCTCACTCTGAGGATTAAAGCCCTGGGGGCTGTGGACATGACAGCTCCTTGTTGAAAGCTGCCGCAGTGACCCCCAGTCACGCTATTGCCGTTATCCAAGTAAACAGTTAAAAAATTAAAAATTTCATCTTTCCTCATATCCGTGAGTGGAGATGAAATTACATACCTAAAGCCCCCGGATTTATCCGCGGACCTTACCCCAGATTGCCAGGGTAATTTAAAATCTCCCTGTTGCTGGCTAGCAAACGTAGCTGAAAGCCTGGAGATTTCACGATGGGCCGCGGTCCCTGGTTACGTGTAAAAATAAAAAAGTTAATGTTTAATCTCCCGTCATGGATCCAATCAGTGAGGGGAGATGAAAATATTTCCCTAAAGCCTCCGGCAATGTACCCGACGGGATCTTTATCCTTCATCACATGATCAACCATTATCCAAATGATAATGGTGATCACGTAAAAGTTGAAGTTTAATCTCCCCTCTCCGTTGCGATTGGTGAGAGCAGATGAAACTTCTTACCTGAGGCCTCCACATTTGAACACAGACACAACCCTGCTCCTCGGACCTTCGCCATCTTCTGCGCATACACCTGCCTGCAAAATACCGGAAACATGCGTAGGAGCCGGGGAGGGTCCAGGAAACTTAAAATCTTCCTGTTCCTGACTACTAAAGGTAACCGAGAGCCTGGAGCAGTGACCGGCAGCCTTGTTCAGCGGTCCCCGGTCATGTAATAAAAATCTACCTTACGCCGGTCTCACACGACCTAATACAAAACTGCGGATTCGCACGCATTTGATCCGTGCTAATACACGGATCAATCAAATGAATTGGATTACACATTTCCGCTCACATTAGTGGGTCGGAATTAGGTAATCCACTCGTAGGAAACAGAACGCAGCATGTTCTATTTTACCGCAGCTATCCACAACATAGAGGCCATTGTGCTTCATGGTCACGGATATACCCACAGCCCATACGTTACTACATTGTGTACGGGCAGTGGGTACCCGCGTCATCGCTAAGCGTCGCCAGCTAAATACAATATCAAATGGAGGAAATTATGACAAGACAGTGGGGAGACATGTAGCTGGGGGTGTGCTGCTGATTGACAGACTATACAGGGGCCAGCAGTGTGGTGCTCACCTATTACCCCCAGGGCTGATAATGGTGGCTGTGTGACAGGACAGCGGGGAGACATGTAGCTGGGGGTGTGCTGCTCAGTGACAGACTATACAGGGAGCTGGTGCAGCAGTGCTGTGTCCACCTATTACCCTCAGGGCTGATAATGGCGGCTGTGTGACAGGACAGCAGGGAGACATGTAGCTGGGAGTGTGCTGCTCAGTGACAGACTATACATGGACCAGCAGTGCAGTGCCCACCTATTACCCTCAGGGTTGATAATGGCGGCTGTGTGACAGGACAGCAGGGAGACATGTAGCTGGGGGTGTGCTGCTCAGTGACAGACTATACAGGGACCAGCAGTGCGGTGCCCACCTTTTACCTTTAGGGCTGGTAATGGTGGCTGTGTGAAATAAATCCTGCTATTTGTATAGTGATAGATAGATAGATAGCTAGATAGATAGAGTAGATTATAGACATACATTATATCCAGATGATAGATTTTAGATTATTTATATCTGTGTAGATTTTATCATCTATATTAATTATATAATAGATCTATGGATTATCTATCTATCAATCAATAGATCTATTATATAATCAACATACATTATAGAATCTACATATATACATAATACAGCTTTATGTGTTTGTGTATGTATGTAGATATATAAATATATATATATATATCATCTAAAATCTATCTTTAATCTATATGCACAAAATCTATAATTCAGATATAATCTATATCTATAATCTACATAATTAATAAATAAATAGATAGATTCAGTCAGTCATACTCATTCATACATACATACATACATACATACATACACACTGTATGCAAATGAGCCAGGTGTCTGGCAGGCTGATGTCACTGCATTGTGATGTCATCAATTTAGAAGTATAAATACCGGACTTGGCAGCCATGTTAGTCAGTCTCCGCTGCAGCTCGGAGACGGGAGGTGGGGGATCCCCTATCTCCTCCGAGAAGCCACAGAACTGGACCCTTTTTATTTTTAGCAGAGTGCATTTTTAATGCAGCACACAAGGGGGAGACAGCGGCCTACCAAAATCTACTGGGTCATATGACGTGGCTGGCGGTGGGCGGGGAAGTGGTTTTTACTCTATCTTCCGCTGTGCTACAGATTATTTATATCTGTGTAGATTCTATCATCTATATTAATTATATAATAGATCTATGGATTATCTATCAATCAATCAATAGATCTATTATATAATCAACATACATTATAGAATCTACATATATACATAATACAGCTATATGTGTTTGTGTAAGTATGTAGATATATAAATATATATATATATATATATATATCTCATCTAAAATCTATCTTTAATCTATATGCACAAAATCTATAATTCAGATATAATCTATATCTATAATCTACATAATTAATACATAAATAGATTCATTCATTCATACTCATTCATTCATACATACATACATACACACTGTATGCAAATGAGCCAGGTGTCTGGCAGGCTGATGTCACTGCATTGTGATGTCATCAATTTAGAAGTATAAATACCGGACTTGGATCTCTTCAATGCTGAGATTACAGAGGCAGTGGCACCAATCTAGCATTGCGTCCCATTCACAATGTTTCCCCCATACAGGGGTTCCCCAATAGCATCCTTATTTCAGAACATTCAGTGTTGAAATATTACAATCTCCTCTGAGCATCCTCAGTCCTCCGAGAACAAGACCTTCACACATATGGTGCGTCCGCTACCTTTAGATGGCGCTTTCCCTCCTACCTTTATATCTCAAGTTACTTCCCAAGATACTTTAGGCTGTATTCACACGGGGCGGTTGGGGTTCAGTAAAAAACAACATTGACCAAACTGCCCACGTTTCTGCTACGGCTTTGATGCAATTGTGGTGAAAACTGAAACCGCATCAAAACCGCAGCAACAACATAAGCAGTTTTCCCGCTGTGGTTTTGTACATTGTTTCCACCATAAATCCCTGCCAGCGGCCATATTTACCTATACAGTGGTACCCCGAGTTACAAGTGCCTTGGCTGGAGAGTTTCCGAGCAAAAATTCGGGATACGAGCCTGCTTGCAAGTCAAAAAACTCACAAGCTAAGGCTCGGGGGGGGGGGGGTTACTGGGGCTGAGCGCTGCCTGTGATTCACTGAGCACTGTGACCAATCATAGGAATCGCTCAGCTGTTGTTCAATGAACGGCTGAGTGCTGCCTGTGATTGGCTCCGCTCTGTGACCAATCACAGGCAGCGCTCGGCTGTCAATCAATTAATGGCTGAGCACTGCCTGTGATTGGCTGAGCACTCAGCCGATCAGACGCAGCCCTTTCAGCAGCGGGGATTTTAAGCTGAAAAGCTTCCCAGCAGTGCGGGGAGAAGACAGGCCAGTATATATTTTACTTTTTACTACAGCTAGGGATGATTTTCAGGGAAGGGCTTAGATTTAAAGCCCTTCCCCTAAAATTACTGCAGGTGTGACGGCAGAGCATTGCAGTGGACCCCGGATCCCCACAAGCTGGGAGCACCTCACACGGAGAGTATGTGTGTAATACGCACCAAGACGGTGCATGCCGCTGTCTGTTTTGCGCTCACATTCTGTACGCTGTCCCCGGGAGGCACAAATAGAGCTAGATTTAGGTGGAAAAAAAAGACCGATAGAATTTGTGTTTATTAAAAGCGTCAAAATTGGGAAAATTTTGAAAAAAATCGTCATTTTTTCACATTTCCAACTGCAATATCTCAAATATGTGCAAACATAATATAGAAATTTTTGCTAAGATTTATATTTCCATCCGTTTACTTTATTTTGGGCGCACATTGGAAAAACTTTCGTTTTTTTTTTAACCATTTAGGAGACGTACAAATGTAACATTACTTTTCAGCATTTTGAGGAACACTTTGTTTTCCTACACCAATCCAAAATTGGAAAGGCTCATAGGAGTCAAAATAATAGATACCCCCACAAGTGACCCTATTTTAAAAACTACACCCCTTAACGTATTCACTGAGGGGTGTCATGAGTATTTTAACCCCACAGTTTTTTTTCAGGAGTCAATGCAATTTAGAAGAGAAAAACAAAAATTTCATATTTTTGCAAATATGTCATTTTAAAGACAGGACTTTTTTCTATAGTACACATGAAAATTAGGATTTGCACCCCAGAATGGATACCCCTGTTTGTCCCGTGCTCAGAAACATACCCATTGTGGCCCTAATCTTACGTTTGGATGCACAATGGGCCCAAAATGAAAGGAGCAATCGGTGGCTTTCAGAACAGAAATTTTGTTTGAAGGAGATTTAATCCCCATTGCCCACTTGTAGAGCCATTGAGTGACCAAAACGATGGAGAACCCCCACAAGTGACCCCATTTTGAAAAGTAGACCCCCTAACGAATTTATCTAGGGGTATGATGACTTTTTTGACTTCACAGTTTTTGAATGAATCTAAGCCAAGCCGAAGGAAAAAATTACGATTTTCATTTTTTGGCAATTGTGTCAATTAAAAAACAGGTTTTTTTGGAAAGTGTACATAGGAATGAAGACTTTCGCCCCAAAATGGATACCCCCATTTGTCCTGTGTTCAGAAACATACCCATTGTGGCCCTAATCTACTTACAGGACACATGGCTAGGCCTATAATGGAGGGAATGCCCGCTGGATTTCAGGGCAGAACTGAATAAATTCCAGGCCCCATTGCCCACTTATACGGAAAAAAAATTGACTTCCTAAAAATAATCCCCCCCCTCACCCCCCCCCCCCTGCCATCCCCATTTTTTGGCATTCCCTAAATATTAGATAAAGGTAATAATATAAACTGCGTTTTATGTCCGAAGACAGGGGTAATTACGGAGGCTGGTTGGGCTGGGCACATGGGGCAAGAAAACCGGGTATCCCCCTCCCCCCTCATGTATTTTGGGGGGTATTTCGTCTCACAGAGAAGGCGCTCAACAAGCTGCTCCTGGAACTGCAGGAAGGCGAGCGTTCCTGGGGCTTCTTGTAAATTACGGATTACTGGTAGCGGTCTGCATAACGCCGTGCTCACGTAGCCGTAGGCGGAATCCGCTTGCCGAGGCCTGCAGCGGATCCCAGCTGTGAGCCCGGCTGTGACCCTGCGTACGGTTGCGTAATGTTCTGCGCATAACTGCCTACTCACACAGGCGTTTTTTTGTTTGCATTTCCCGCGCCGTCGCTTAGAGATGACCCGGGTACCCGCAGCCCGTACACAATGTGTTTGCATATGGGGTGCGAGTATATCCGTGGTCATAGAGCACAAAGGGCTCTAGGTCGCAGATATTCGTGGTAAAATATAGCATGCTGTGTTCTGTTTCTGCGAGTGGATTACGTAATTCCGACCCGCTAATTGGGGGGAATTGTGTAATCCAATGCATGCGATTGATCCGTGGATTACCGCTGATCAAGCGCATGCAGAACCTGTAATTCCTCTCCGGTCATGTGTGACCGGCCTAATGTTAGTTCGCTACTTTATCATGTGACCGGGGACCGCTCAGCGAGGCCGCCGGTCACTGCTCCAAGCACTCAGCAACCATTGGTCACTGGGAGCAAGGAGATTTAAAATTTCCTGGGCTCCCCGGCTCCTGCGAACGTGTCCGGCATTTTGCCGGCGGGCGCATGCGCAGCAGCCGGAAGGGTCCATGGAGGATAATCGAATCTGGATTCAAATGCGGAAGCCTCCGAGAAGATGTTTCATCTCCCCCCACCGATTGCATCGGTGAGGGGAAATGAAACTGCCACTTTTTAAAGAACTTTTACGTGATCGCCATTATGCATTGGATAACGGCGATCACGTGACCAGTAACCGCATACCGCGGCTCCCCGTGACATCTCCAGGCTCTTGGCTACCAGCAGCAGGGAGATTTTATATTTCTTGGGCAATCTTTCACTTTTGCGCATGCGTCCGCCATCATGCTGACGGGCGCATGCGCAGAAGCTGGGGTAAGATCTGCGGATCAACATTCCACCAGGGAACAAATCCGGGACCTTGGGTACGTAATTTCATCCCCCCTTACGAATACGATCCATAAGGGGAGATGAAACTTTAACTTTTTAAACTTTTTAACTTTATATGATCCTCGTTATCCGATGCATAACGGTGATCATATGACTGGAAGCCGCATACAGCGGTCCCCAGTCATATCTTCCTGCACTCGGCTATCTGTGACAGCCGGGTGCAGGGAGATTTTGAATTTGCCGGGCTCGCCGGCTTCTGCGCATGCGCGCCGCATCGGCACATCGCAGAAGCCAGCGGGGGGTCCCGACACCGGCCGGAGGACATCGGCAGACCTGAGGTGAGTATTTTCACCTCCCCTCATGGATCCGATCCATCAGAGCAGCTGAATCTTTAACTTTTATTGCACTTTTGTTTACTTTTTTGCGATCGGCGCTATCCATTGCATAGCGCCGATCGCAATGCCGGGGGGGCTACGAACAGCCCGGGATGACAGCTCCATGCTGTCAGCTACCTGCGGACACCGACAGCATGGAGCTGTCACGTCCACAGCCCGAGGGGCATTATTCTCTGCAGGAAGCATGTTTTTACGTCCTCAGAGAATAAAGCCCACTTCGGGAGGACGTAAAAACACTATGGGCTGGTCGTTAAGGTACACTTGTTTTACAGCCCCAAAATACCAGAATGTCTGCATAATAGTCTCAGCATTGTGATGCCTTTTAAGGCTCACTCACACGAGCGTCCGGGAAATCGCTGGGTGTATAAGGGGGCGTCCTGCTGATTGGTGGTCTCACTGCTCAGAGCCCACCGATCTAGAGAACAGGACTCCGATGTCCCCCTCTGCCCGGCACTTCAGGGGTCGCCCCTCCCCCGCAGGGACACCATTGTGGCTGGCCACGAATCAGCTTCAGTGTGGCTGATGGACGGGCGGTGCGGCTACCTCGGCAGCCCCATGTAAAGTGACAGGTGTGTCAGCGCACAGCGTGATCCAGCCAGTTACCTCCTCACACAGGATTACCAGTGTGACCGCCATACCGCCAGATACAGCATATCTCACACATGCCGTCCTGCGCGGTCTTCCTAGTTTCCCGCTGTCACCCGGCGGCATGGTGTATAAATGCCACAATAATTGTGCCCAGAGGTTTAGATGCCACCATGGGAAACAGGGCTGCAGTGCAGATAATACACCACAACATGCCGGGTCCTGTAGAGGCCGTGAGAACTGCTAGCAGCACAACACAGAAGGGGATTACATCTAACGCCATATCATACACACTACACAGGAGGGCGCCCCCTGGGGGAAAAGCCACAACTGCATCACAGCGCTAACCATGAGGGAGTACTAGCGCCCCTCACAGGAGCCGGCCGCGTCCCCCCTGTCAGCGCTGAGCTGCCGCTACAGGACGCTGCCAGCCTGACGGGCCTCCACGGATGAAGTTACCTCACGAGCCGCATCCTCCCGCCGCGCGGTCGGCCTCTGCTGACTGGATGCGCGCGGGCCGACCTCTGAAAGCCGCCTGCTGTGTCTCTCCCTATCTCTCCCCCCCCCGAATCTATAAAACCTATGTCCCGCCCACCACTTCCGGTTGGAACCCCGATGAAGTCCAGGAATGTTCTGGAAGGAGGACGGTGGGTTTCCCGCTCCATGAGCCCCACGTGATCGGCTCCTTTCCCGCGCAGTAAGCTCTCTGCACTGAGGGGGGAAGCGTGAAAGGCGGCTGCGAGCTGAGGTGCCGGACAAGAGGCTTCACGGACTATGAGTGGGCTCCGTGCTCGGCTTATTAGAGTGAAACCTATAGGAAATGGATGTGTTTGCCATAGACTGCTTTATCATGTGCAGCAGTGTATGAGGAGACGGCCTGGTGTCAGTACAACTGCTTGTGGGGCATTATGTGTCTAGGAAGTTGGGGGGGAAACGGCCATTTTGGAGGTAAACGGTGAGCCCATCACATTACTGACCAATACAAGCAGATGTGTGGTATGGCCCAGACAACTACAGTTTATGGTCAGCTGATAAGGGCTATGTGATATTATTCAACTAAACCACCGAAACAGAAATACGGAGGTTGTGCGGTGCATAGCTCTACAGCTGCGTCCCCGGGGGTTGTGCGGCGCGTGGCCCCGGCGGCTGCGTCCCCGGGGGTTGTGCGGCGCGTGGCCCCGGCGGCTGCGTCCCCGGGGGTTGTGCGGCGCGTGGCCCCGGGGGTTGGGGTTTTGCTCTGTGCGGCTTGTGGTCGCTGCTCCTTGCTGCTCACCCTTCACCCCCATTGACCCCAATGATACGGTTGGATGACGACACAAGATTTCTGCTGGCCCGGCTACAGTCTGCTGTCACCCTTTGGGGCCTGAAGGAACAAAAACGGCTGAACCACTTCACTGCTCGCCTGATGCATACTGTTCACAGTACTCATCCTAAAGCCAGAGTTGCACAACCATATTTGTGCACACAACATGCTGAAAATAGAACCCATCGTTTTTTTTTGTTTTTTTCCCCCCCTCCATCCTCTCCCCAGTGGGTTCGTTCACACGCACGTATTTGGCGCTCGTGCACAATGCGGTTGTGCAATAAAAATGTGCAGCCTTTTCTATCTCCCCGTGCATTTGTGCATAGAGAGAACATTTGGAACTCATGAAGCTATCAGCCATTTAAATGGCTGAGGGCATTGGTGCGTGTTTTTTTATTTTTTTTTGCGCATGCAAATGCGCACATCTTGCGTACTTTACAGTGCATTTTGCATGGGCAAATCCCACTTCGCAAATACGCTTACACTACGCTCTGATCGGACTTGGCAGCACTGGTTACTCTGCAGGTGTGATGTCTTAGACTAATGCAGTGTGCAGCAGGCGGTCCGAGAAGCTGGGCGGCCATCTTTATGTCTCCAGGTCTGCTATAGGGGTTTTCTCACTAGACAGTATATCCCTTCTCCACAGGACCCCCAGTGAACAGCGCACTCTGAACGCACTGTGACTGGAGTAGCGGTGCGCATGCTTAAGCACCATTTCACTCCCTTCTATAAGATGAATGGAGGTTGCTGAGCGCAAAAAAGCGATAGTCACGCATGTACACCACTGCTCCATTCCACGAGGCATTCAGGGGGGATGCTGCTCTCTAGACCGCTGGGGGTCTTAGCCGTTGGATCCTCAGTGATTAGACATCTGCAATACTGTGGGGTTTTCCAGAACTGAATTATTAAGCCAAGGATACAGACCTCATTTCTCCCCCAGATTTTTGATTTCAATAAATCATAACTAATTTTCTGCTGCCGTTGTATGAGGGCTTGTTTTGTTTTGTGGGAGTTGTATTTTTTAATGGCACTATTCAAGCCCTATAGAGGTATAAAAAGTCCATGTGCACTAATTATGTCCCATGTGAAAGGTTGCTTAATAGCAAGTAGAGCCAGGCTTCCACTAAATATAGCAACTACAGAGCCACACACTCCCACCCCAAACCGCCACTACAGAGCCTTTACTTTTTGCAGTAATAAGTTTTTTTTTCTTTTAGTCCTTTTAAGGGGATTTGAACTTGTGATTGTTTGATCACTCTTACAGTATAATGCAATACCATAGTATTGCATTATGCCACATTTTGACAGGCTTTGTGGATCTTTATTTGCAATTTCATGGTACTGGTGTATTATGTCGCCACCGGAAGCCAGGGATTTGACAGTAGGAACACCCCTGTCACACCCCTAGCTCCCGATTGGCTCAATGCTTTAAGGTGCTAGGAGCGCGTGGAAGTATTTTTGCCTGCCCTGCCCGGTTATGGTAAGGGGTTAGTTTTCCCCTTAGGCTTAGCTTATTTGCTGTAAATGCTGCCATGTTACAGCATTTACAGCGAATAAGCGAAGCCAAACAGAAAAACTAACCCCTAACCAGGCAGGGCAGGCAAAAGTACTTCCCCATGCTGCAGCTATCAGTCAGTGCTCGTTGTGGGCCGGTCTGCCGCCGGCGGTGTGCTCTGTGGCGCCCCGCTAATTCACAGTTGTGGTCTGCTGTCCCTCAACCAGCGCCACTCCCGCTTTGGCCACTGTCTCCTCGTGCTGTGTGTAACGGCACTTGGGGTATTTCAGAGGCCGGCAGTCACAGCTTCTGCGCTGTCCTCTGGCGCCTCTGGCAGCTGTGCAGCTTGACGCAGTCCTCTCTGTCGCTTCCCAGGCTCGGCGCTGTCCTCTGCCGCCGCTGCTCCCAGTCACACCGCAGTCCTCTGTCCCCAGCCAATCAGAAGTTGACAGGTGTATTATGTCACCACCCCTTACTACCGGTGACGACATAATACATCAATACCATTTAGTGGAAACCTTGTGGCTCTGTAGTTGCTGTTTAGTAGGGGTGGACCTTGTAGCTCTGTATTTGTTGTATAGGGAGAGACCTCGGGGCTCTGTAGTTTGGGGGGGCGGGGGGACCTTGGGGCTCTGTAGTTATATTTAGTGGAAACCTTCTTGTTGTATATGCTATTATGGGGGAAGGGTGGGGAACCTTGGGGCTCTGTAATTGCAGCATGTGACTGCAGCATGTAAAGGGCTGTCACCATGGCCCCCCCCCCCCCCCCCCCCCCCAGAATGTAATCAGGGAGTCCTGATGGGTCTCTGTGGAAGTCCCCTAAAGAGACAAAAAAAAAAAAGTTAAAAAAAAAAGTTAAAAATTATTTAAAAAATAAATAAAATTAAAAACACCTTTCTCCCTTTACTTTATGAAAAATAAAAAATAAAATTACACATGTGGTATCCCTGGTCGTAATGACCCAGAGAAGGAAGTTAGTACATTATTTAACCCCTTAATGACACGGTCCCTTTTTCCCCCAGTCGTCTCCACGACAGCACCAATTGAGATTGCCTCCTCCTGATAGGACAGGAACACACTGAGAGGTTAAAAGCTCCCCCCCCCCCTTCCCCACTTTCCCCAGTGTCTTCCTGTCCTGCCAGGAGGCAGGATCTCTGAGTGGGGCTGGTGGAGAAGCCAGCCGGAAGCCTACTCACGGGCGGATCGGAGGGCAGTGGGTCAGCCTGTCCTCCCTTCCCAGCCAGACGACTCCCGGGACGCCACATGGGGTGGTAACCCCCGGGCCAGGTTCCTCCCGCGGCGGCCCATGGGGGCTACAAAGCGGGAGACTCAGTCCCCCTCCTCCTCCTCGTATAGTGGCAGCGCGGCGCTCCAGGAAGCCCTTTGACGGCGGGGGGCGGGGCGTCGTGTCACGTGCCCAGCGTGGTGACGTCATCACGCTCGCATCAGGAGCCGCATGGAGGGGTCGGAACTTTGCGCAGGCGCGCAAAAATTCAAAAAAAGGAACCTGAGAGAAGCCAGAAGGTGGACCAGCACTACAGGTCGCAGGGTGTCTGCAGCCACCGGTATAGTAATGAGTGCTCCAGCCCCAGAGATAGCTGAAACCTCAGCCTCAGTGGCCGTAAGTAGCCAGTGCGGCAAAAAATACAAAATGCAAAATCCAATGTATTGTATATGGAAAAATTGCATATTTACCCGCAAAAAATACTTTCCCCTCTTTGTTTGTTAGGGGGATAAAGACATTCCCCCCCCCCCCCCCCCCCCCCCCAGAACAAAACCCAAAAAATGTGTGGAGTGCGGGACGAGACTGCCAGCCACGTACCAGAGGCCTCTATGCAAAGCATGCGTAGCTAGGCTAGTCAAAGAGGAATCGGGAGGATTCTTGGATGACGTTAGGAAACTGGTGAAGGAGGAGGTTCGATCAGCCCTAACGTCACAGCTGGCGCCGCCAGCGAAACGCCAGAAAAAGGCATATGTTCCTGTCGAGCCTTCCGACTCCGAGAGTTCTATCGGATCGGAGCAAGAGGAACAGGCGGCCGAGGAGTCTTCAGATGATGACTACAAAAGATACCTTTTTCCATCAGGACGACTTAACAGAATTAATTAACCCCTTGAGTGGCACGCCCGGAAAAGTTCCGTGACGAGCTCCACTGCTCATAGCGATACTGCCCGGAAGATTTCCGGGCTATGTATCACTATGGGAGCTGCAGAGCACAATGCCACAAGCTGTGACAGTGTGCTCTGCCTGCACAGACCCACAGAGAACAAAGCAAGGGCTTTGAAAAACCAGCAGAAGATATTGCCGACATGTCGGCAATGTCCTGCTTTGTTTACAGGTTGCCATAGAGACCATCGGCTTGTCAGAAGCAAGCGGATGGTCTCTGTGGCAGGGAGAGCTTGGTGCTTGGCTGTGAGAGGACACCTAGGTACCAGCTCTTACAGCAGAGATCAGAGAAAACCTGCGATCTCTGCTGTGTTAACCCTTTACATGCTGCAGTCTATGTGACTGCAGCATGTAAAGGGCTGTCACTGCAGCATGTAAAGGGCTGTCACCATCGGACCCCTGGAATGTGATCAGGGGTCCTGATGGGTCCCTGTGGAAGTCCCCTAAAGGGACAAAAAAAAAAAAATTTTAAAAAAAATTAAAAAAAAAAAAAGTAAAAAAATTATTAAAAAAATAAAAAAAACACTTGTCTCCCTTTACTTTGTAAAAAATCAAAAATACAATCACACATGTGGTATCCGTGCGTCATAATGACACAGAGAAGGAAGTTAATACATTATTTAACCCCTTAATGACATGGCCCCTTTTTTTCTTTTTTCCCCATTTCTTTTTTTCCTCCCCCCTGTTTAAAAAATCACAACTTGCCCCGCAAAAAACAAGCCCTCATATGGCCATGTCAATGGAAAAATGAAAAAGTTATGGCTCTTGAGACGCAACTGCAAAACTAGTTGAAATTCAATGATTAGACCATTTTAAAAAACCTGCCCTGGTGGGCACGACAGGGTGGTAGGAAACCCGCCACTCAAGGGGTTAAAGGGGTTGTCCCGCGGCAGCAAGTGGGTCTATACACTTCTGTATGGCCATATTAATGCACTTTGTAATGTACATTGTGCATTAATTATGAGCCATACAGAAGTTATAAAAAGTTTTTCACTTACCTGCTCCGTTGCTAGCGTCCTCGTTTCCATGGAGCCGACTAATTTTCGCCATCTAATGGCCAAATTAGCCGCGCTTGCGCAGTCCCGGTCTTCTTCTTTTTTCAATGGGGCTGCTCGTGCTGGATGCCGGCTCCGTGTAGCTCCGCCCCGTCACGTGCCGATTCCAGCCAATCAGGAGGCTGGAATCGGCAATGGACCGCACACAAGCCCTGCGGTCCACTGAGTGAGAAGATCCCCGCGGCCATCTTCATCAGGTAAGTAAGAAGTCACCGGAGCGCGGGGATTCAGGTAAGCGCTCTCCGGTGTTCTTTTTTAACCACTGCATCGGGGTTGTCTCGTGGCGAACGGGGTGGGGGTTGAAAAAAAAAACCCGTTTCGGCGCGGGACAACCCCTTTAAGTCAGTCAGGGCTACATTAAAAATGGAAGAGCCCAGAGAACCACGCACCCTGCAGGATGAGATATTTGGGGGACTAGGGGAGAGGCATAAACATACCTTCCCTGTCCACAAAAACATCATTAAAATTATCCAAAAGGAGTGGAAGAAACCAGACGCAGGTTCCTTCTCCGCTAGAGGGGTAAAAAGAAGGTACCCATTTGAGGAGGAAGTTTGCGCAAGCTGGGAAGAGATACCCAAGGTGGACGTCCCAGTGGCCAAAGTAGCTAGGAGGACGAGCCTGCCCTTTGAGAACGCTGCACAATTAAAAGATCCCATGGATCGCAAAGTCGAAGGCCTTCTAAAAAAATCATGGGAGGCAGCAGCAAGCATACTTAGGCCAGGGATCGCAGCCACCTGCGTGGCGCGCACCCTGGGGGTATGGCTCGAACAGCTGGAGCTACACTTAAACAATAAAACGCCAAGGGAACAGATCCTAAATTCCCTACCTATCCTGCGCATGGC
The DNA here is from genome assembly GCF_035609145.1 of Eleutherodactylus coqui. Lineage (NCBI taxonomy): Eukaryota > Metazoa > Chordata > Amphibia > Anura > Eleutherodactylidae > Eleutherodactylus > Eleutherodactylus coqui. Next base: position 188,328,986 of record NC_089844.1, on the reverse strand, counting down.
AACAAATTTGCTAGTGGATACCGCGGCCGAAACGGTTAAACTCTCGGCAAAAGCTGCAGCCCGATCTAACTCAGCCAGAAGAGTACTATGGCTGAAATCATGGTCAGGCGATTTGGCCTCAAAAAATAAACTATGCGCCCTCCCGTTCTACGGACAAAATCCTGGAGAAGGCGGCTGACAAAAAGAAGGGATTCCCGGAAGAAAAGCCGCAGAGAGGGAAGACCTTCTTCCGAACCCCAGGGCAACAGCCCGAGGCCTACCGAGGCAAGGGCAAGACAGGCCGCTGGAGTTACCCCAAGGGGGGCAGAGGGAGAAATATCCTCTTTAATCCCCACCAGGGGGAGCCCAAGCAGAGACCCTGATGCCAGCTCCGTAGGGGCAAGGCTGGGGAACTTTGTGGACCAATGGGCCGCAATTTGCGAAGGCCCATGGATCCCAAAGATCCTACAGCAGGGATACCGGATAGAACTGGTGTCCCTCCCCAGAAGGAAATTCATCATCACAGGAGGCTCAGGGCGACAGTTACACTTCCTAAGGCAAAGCGTTCGGGACCTGCAACATCTAAACGCAATATCCCCCGTACCGCAAAACGAGGAAACTCAGGGCCATTATTCCAGGCTCTTCCTAGTAAGAAAACCCTGCGGGAAACACCGCATGATAGTGAATCTGAAGCCTTTGAACACCTGTGTCAAGTACAGGAAATTCAAAATGAAGTCCATCTCTTCAACAATAAAGTTGATTCCCAGAGGGGCCTACATGGCGTCCATCGATCTGAAGGACGCTTATTTCCATGTACCGATCCACGAGGGGTACCAAAGATACCTAAGGTTCGCAGTGGATATGGGCAAAGGAATAGAGCACCACCAATTCAGATGCCTGCCTTTCGGGATCTCCTCAGCGCCCAGAATTTTTACCAAAATTATGGCAGAAGTAGCTGCCTACCTGAGAAAAAAGTCGATCCTAATAATACCCTACCTGGACGATATTTTAATAATAGCAGAGTCCAGGAAACTACTAACAAAGCACCTAGAGATAGTGCTAGAACTCCTCCAGTCTCTAGGATGGATCATAAACTGGGAAAAATCCAGCTTAGACCCCGACAGGAAGAAGACGTTTCTGGGCATAACGCTCAACTCAGAATCACAATGCTCCTGCCTGCCTGAGGAAAAAATACAAAAAATCCAAAGGCTGGTCAGATCCTTCCTACAGAAACTATCATGCACAATTCGGGAAGCCATGTCTCTCCTGGGAAGCCTAACATCATGCATTCCCAGAGTAGCATGAGCCCAGGCTCACACCAGAGCTCTACAGGCCTCCGTCCTATCCGCATGGGACAAAAAGCAGTCCTCGCTACGGACAAAAATGTATATCCCAAACACAGTGAAAACATCCCTGCGTTGGTGGACATTCCCAGCGAACCTGCAGGAAGGGGTTCATTGGCTACAAAACCCAGCCACGCACATCACAACGGATGCAAGCGCCTGGGGATGGGGAGCGCATGTGATGAAACCAGTTCTTTCAGGGCCCGTGGTCCCAAAGGATAAAGGAACAATCCTCCAATTACAGAGAGCTACAGGCCGTATGGCGGGTCCTACAGCAGTTAGGAAACTCCCTACGGAACCAGCATATAAAGATACTGTCGGACAATACCACCACGGTCGCCCATATTCGGCACCAGGGGGGCACAAGGTCTCCTGCCCTGCAAAACATTTAGCAGAAAATCTTCCACTGGGCAGAGGGCCGGATCCTTTTGATCACGGCAACCCACTTAAAAGGGATGCTAAACCAAAAAATCCTGACCAACCGGTGGGGGTCCCCACAATTGGACCTATTTGCAACCAGGGAGAACGCCAAAGTAGGCAAATTCTTCTCCCTCCGGCCAGGAGATCGTCTTACAGCAATAGACGCCCTAGGCCAGGACTGGGGAAAGGGGCTAGCGTACGCATTTCCTCCAATACCGCTGATCCCCAGGATCTTACAACATTTCAGAACCCAGGTATGCACGCTAATCCTGGTGACCCCCTTCTGGCCCAAGAGAAGTTGGTTCGGTCTTCTGACAACATTGAGTGTCCAGGACCCAGTCACCTTTCCAACCTGGACAGATCTGCTATCACAGGGGCCACTGAACCACTCGGGCTTAGACAGACTCCACTTAACAGCATGGCTCTTGAGGAATCCTCACTAAGGGGGAAGGGATTCTCACAAAGAGTGGTAGAAACGTTAATGTCCAGCAGAAAAAAGATGACCCACCTTATCTACCAGAAGGTTTGGAGAAGGTTCTCCTCATGGAGACAGGGAAGGGATTCTGGGGATTCTATCCCGAGCATCCCTTTGATCTTAGACTTCTTGCAGGAGGGCCTACAGATAGGCCTCTCTCCAAGTACCCTGAAGGTCCAGGTCACAGCCCTTAGCGCCATATGCGACACAAAGTTCGCGGACAATAGATGGGTCAACAGGTTCTTGACAGCAGCAGCTAGATTACGACCTAGACCCATAAAACTTGTTCCAGACTGGAACCTTAATTGGGTTCTAAGGGCCATGTCAGCGGAACCATTCGAGCCGATCGAAGCACTACCAATAAAAATGCTTACAATCAAGACCGTTTTTCTAGTAGCCATCACGTCTGCAAGGAGGGTTAGCGAGCTTCAGGCTCTGTCTATTCGCCACCCATTTCTAAAAATCTCGGATTCCAAATTAATATTTAAACGGACCCTGCCTTCATGCCAAAGGTGGTATCACATTTTCATAGGTCCCAGGACGTAATAATTCCGTCATTTTTTTAGCAAACCAAAAAACGAGGAAGAAAAAAATCCTAAGCTGCCTGGATGTCAGGAGAGCAGTCCTAGGCTACTTAGATGCGACAAGCCACTGGAGGCGGGACGACAACCTGTTCATCCAGTTCAGTGGCCCAAATAAAGGGAACAAAGCAGCAAAAAACTCCATAGCCAGGTGGATCCGCCTGGCCATCATAGAGTCCTATAAGGCCCTCGGGAAGGAGATCCTCTTAGCTCTTAAAACCCATTCTACAAGGGCAGTAGCATCCTCATGGGCCGAACATAGCTCAGCCTCGGTCGAGCAAATTTGCAAGGCCGCAGTCTGGAAAAAACCCCACGCGTTCACTAAACATTATAGGGTAAAAGTGCAGCAGGACGAGGACATGGCCTTCGGCCGCAAAGTCCTCTCGGCAGCAATCCCACCCTAATAAACTTTAGTTGGTACGTCTCAATTGGTGCTGTCGTGGAGACGACTGGGGGAAAAAATGGATTATACCTACCTGATAATCAGGTTTCCAGGAGTCTCCACGACAGCACCCGTACCTTCCCCCCCCTAAATGGATAGAAAGAAACTATAGAATATGATATATTATATTATATACTTATTTGTTTTTTATAATTTTATAATCAACAAAAAAACCCCGGTTAAGGGAAGAAATTTAAGTTGAGCTCCTACCCCGGCAATTCGTTAGAATCCACTTAGGAAAGTGGGGAAGGGGGGGAGCTTTTGACCTCTGTGTGTTCCTGTCCTATCAGGAGGAGGCAATCTCAATTGGTGCTGTGGTGGAGACTCCTGGAAACCTGATTATCAGGTAAGTATAATCCATTTTTTTTCTTCTTTCCCCAATTGTTTTTTCCTCCCCCCCCCCCCCCCCCCGTTTAAAAAATCATAACTCCTTTATTTATCCATCAACGTCACTGTATGAGGGCTTGTTTCTTGCGAAATGAGTTATATTTTTCAATGGTGCTATTTAAAGTACCATATAATTTGCTGAAAAACTTTTACAAAAATCTAAGTGGAGTAAAATGAAAGAAAAATGACATTCCACCATCCTTCAGTGCGTTTTGTTTCTACGGCACACAAACTGCAACAAAAATGACCTGATAACTTTATTCCATGGGTCAGTACGATTACTATGATACCAAATGTGTAAACTTTTTTTACTATAGCACTTGTATTTTTTTCAAAGACATTTAATTTTTTAAAATTATTTGCTGCTGTATCTTCTGCGCGCAATAACTTTTTTTTATTTTTCCATCGACGTACTTGAGCAAGGGCTCGTCTTTTGCGGGACGTCCTGTAGTTAACGTTGGTACCATTTTGGAATACATACGACTTTTTGATCGCTTTTTATTGGATTTTTTTCTGGGAGACAGGGTGACAGAAAAAGGACATTTCTGGCGTTTATTTGTTTTTTTTCGGATTATGTTCACCATGGGGGATAAATAATGCACTATTTTGATAGATCAGACATTTACGGACGCGGCAATACCAAATATGTATTTTTCTTTTATGATTTAGATTTTTTTATTATAGATATGGCAAAAGGAGAGTGATTTATCTTGTATTACTTTTTTTCCCTAATCTCCCTACAAATTTTTTCACAAGTTATGCAATACATTATGTATACCCAAAAATGATGCCATCAAAAAGTACAACTTCTCCAGCAAAAAACAAGCCCTCACATGGCCGTGTCAATGGAAAAATGAAAAAGTTATGGCTCTTGGAACGCGAGTGCAAAATTAGTTGAAATTAAATGATTGTCCAATTTAAAAAACCTGCCCTGATGGGCACGACAGGGGGGTAGGAAACCCGCCACTCAAGGGGTTAATGTTTTCCACCTATCATAAATAGAGAGTGGGTCACGGCTTATCTTGGCCGACAGCAAGTGTGTGTAAAGTGCTGATATTAGTCCTCTAGGTCCCTGTAATTTAAGAATACCTACTGTTGGGTATTTGGAGATTTTGGTAGAATTCGGTGGAAACTCTGCATTCAAAGCATGTCTCAACTGAAAGTACCTGAAAAGTTGAAGTCTAGGTACTTTTAGATTCTCTCGTAATTGTATATAGGACAGCAGTGTATTATCCTCGTATATATCTCCTAGAGTATGTATCCCTAGTTTAACCCAGTATCCAACATCCTGCATCATCTTTAGTGAGGGCAGAGTAGGGTTATTCCATAAAGGAATGTCCGTCATTGTATCTGGGTATTGTTGGATACGCTTTGCTGCGCGCCACACAGACAGGGCCACTTTATGCATGGTTAGAAGTCTTGATGATTTTCTAAAATCTGGATGTTCCAAAAACCCAATTAGATTCCGACCCTCTAACTCATCGGCTAGGTAATGATCTGTGATTGGCATCTCTTCCCAAAATGAACCAATCCCTGAGATTACGTAACTGTCTCGCTATGTAATACAATTTAAAGTCGGATAACGCCATTCCGGCTTGATTTTTAGGTCGTTGTAGTGTAGTGAGTTTAAGCTTGGAGCGAGACGGGCCCCAAACAAATCTAATAACGAGAGTTTAAGGTTTGGAAGAAACTTTCTGGAACTTTAACCGACATATGTTGTAACGAATATAAACATTTGGGTCGGATTACCATCCTAATAAGGTTTATACAACCTGCCACGGATATAGGTAATTTCCACCAGGCCTTTATTTTCGTTTGTATTAGGTTTTATGGTCTTGCACTATATTAATTCCTACATACTTGAATTTGGTTATTTCCAATAGACCACAGGCTGACACATCAGAAATTGTGGTCGCGTTTTGGGCTGTATACATTATTGCAGCTTTGGACCAGTTTATATAAAGTCCAGAATGTTGAGAGAGAGTCTATTATCTCAAGGGCTTGTGAGAAGGAATGCTCTGGGTTACGGAGGAAAAGAACCATATCATCTGCATATAGACCAACTTTACTCTCTCTACCCCTCCAACTCACTCCCGTAACCGCAGAAGTATTGCGCAAACGGATGGCCAGTGCCTCAATTGCTATTGCAAAAAGGGAGGGAGACAAAGGACATCCCTGACGCGTCCCCCGTGACAGTGGAAAGTTCGCTGAAGATATACCGTTTACTATAACGTTGGCTGTGGGGGATTCATACAGTAACCTGATCCACCCTAGGAATCGGGACCCGAAACCAAAACGTATCAAACATGCCTCCAGGAAACTCCACTCCAATGAGTCAAATGCTTTTTTTGTATCTAGTGACACTACTGCCCAAGGCATATCATGCAGTCTCCCTATTTATACAATTGTTTGGACTCTGCGTATATTTATTGTGGTTGATTTTCCGGGCATAAACCCTATCTGGTCTTCATGTTAAGTCTAGTAGCCAGTATTTCTGTCAATATTTTATGCTGTGTCCTGTTACCTCACTGTCCCTCCTGCTGTGTCCAGCCACCTCACTGTCCCTCCTGCTGTGTCCAGCCACCTCACTGTCTCTCCTGCTGTGTCCTGCCACCTCACTGTCCCTCCTGCTGTACCCTGTCACCTCACTGTCTCTCCTGCTGTGTCCTGTCACCTCACTGTCTCTCCTGCTGTGTCCTGTCACCTCACTGTCCCTCCTGCTCTGTTCTGTCACTTAAGTATCCCTCCTGCTAATGGGTCCTACCACTTCACTGTCCCTCCTGCTGTGTCCGGTCACCTCACTGTCTCTCCTGCTGTGTCCTATCACTTCACTGTCCCTCCTGCTAAAGTGTCCTACCACCTCACTGTCTCTCCTGCTGTGTCCTATCACCTCACTGTCTCTCCTGCTGTCTCCAGTCACCTCACTGTCTCTCCTGCTGTGTCCTATCACCTCACTGTCTCTCCTGCTGTCTCCAGTCACCTCACTGTCTCTCCTGCTGTCTCCCAACACCTCACTGTCTCTCCTGCTGTCTCCCGTCACCTCACTGTCTCTCCTGCTGTCTCCCGTCACCTCACTGTCTCTCCTGCTGTCTCCCGTCACCTCACTGTCTCTCCTGCTGTCTCCCGTCACCTCACTGTCTCTCCTGCTGTCTCCCGTCACCTCACTGTCTCTCCTGCTGTCTCCCGTCACCTCACTGTCTCTCCTGCTGTCTCCCGTCACCTCACTGTCTCTCCTGCTGTCTCCCGTCACCTCACTGTCTCTCCTGCTGTCTCCCGTCACCTCATAGGAGTATTGGAGGGGTTACTAGTGAGGTACCACAGGGGCCAGAAATAGAGGGGTCATTGTTACTAGTGGGGTACCACAGGGGGCAGTATTGGGCCCTCTTCTTTTTAGTATATTTATTAACCCCTTAGTGACTAAGCCTGTTTGAGCCTTAATGACCAGGCCAAATTTTGCAAATCTGACATGTGTCAGTTTAACATGGAAAAACACCAGAAAGGTTTTGCATATCCAAGCGATTCTGACAGTTTTTTCGCCACATGTTGTACTTCATTTAGTCGGATAAAATAGACCGATAAAATTTGTATTTATTTATTAAAAGCGCCAAAATTCAAAAATTTTGAAAAAAATCGTCATTTTTCACATTTCCAACTGCAATATCTTAAGTATGTGCAAACATAATATAGAAATTTTTGCTAAGATTTAGATTTCCACCCGTTTACTTTATTTTGGGCGCACATTGGAAAAACTTTCGTGTTTCTTTAACCATTTAGGAGACGTACAAATCTTGAGCGCCCAAAACCATAGAGAACCCCCACAAATGACCCCATTTTGAAAACTAGACTCCTTAACGAATTTATCTAGGGGTGTACTGCGTATTTTGAACCCCCCCCCCCCCACACACACACTCCGTTCCCTTTTCGGCGTTCGCAAATCTTAGATAAAAGTAATAATATGAACTGTGTGGTATTTCCGAAGACAGGGGTAATTACGAAGGCTGGTTGAAATGGGCCCATGGGGTAATAAAACCATGTATCCCCCCTCCTATCATGCTTTTTAGGGGTATTTAGTGACCTCAGTAGCGGGTATGGGGTGTAAAAAGTGGCGCTCTGTGAGTCTCCGTAAGCTTGGTGAGGTGTGGCGGTCTCGCACAGAGGACGCTTAACAAGGTGCTCCTGGAACTGCAGGAAGGCAAGCGTTCCCGGGGCTTCTTGTAAAATACGTATCACAGGTAGCTGTCTGAATAACGCCAGGTTCACGCAGCCATAAGCGGAATCCGCTTGCCGAGGCCCGCAGCGGATCCCATCTGTGAGCCCGGCTGTGACCCTGCGTACGGCCGCGTAATGTAAAAAAAAGTACTGCGCATGACCGCCCGTGTAAGTACGCAGTTATGCGCAGTACTTTTTTTTGTTTGCATTTCCCACACCGTTGCTTAGCGATGACACGGGTACCCGCAGCCCGTATACAAGGTAGTTGCGTATGGGCAGCGGGTATATCCGCGACCACGGAGCACAATGGGCTCTATGTTGCGGATAGCCGCGGTAAAATAGAACCTGCTGCGTTCTCTTTTCTGCGAGTGGATTACACAATTCCGACCCGCTAATGTGAGCGAAATTATGTAATCCAATGCGATTGATCTGCGTATTACTGCGGATCAGACGCATGCGGAATCCGTAATTCCTATCTGGTCATGTGAGACCGACCTATGTTAGAGCGCTACTTTTTTATTATGTGACCGGCGACCGCTCAACGAGGCCACCCGTCACTGCTCCAGGCTCTCGGCGACCATTGGTCGCTTAGAGCACGGAGATTTTAAATTTCCTCGGCTCCCCGACTCCTGCGCATGTGTCCGGTATTTTGCCGGCGGTCAAATGTGCAGAATCTGGGTAAGTTCACAGATGAGGATCGCGTCGGGGTGCAAATACGGAGGCCTCCGGTAAAAAGTTTCATCTCATCTCACCGATCGCATCGGTGAGGGAAGATGAAACTTCAAATTTTTTTTTTACTTTTACGTGATCGCCATTATTGGATAACGGCGAACACGTGACCAGGAACCGTTCACCGCGGCCCCCCGTGAAATCTCCATGCTCTTGGCTACGTTTTGTAGCCAGGAGCAGGGAGAATTTAAATTATCCTGGCAATCCACAGCTTTTGCGCATTCGTCTGCCATTTTGGCGACGGGCGCGTGCACAGAAGCTGGGGTAAGGTCCGCGGATAAATCCGGGGGCCTTATGTACGTACTTTCATCCTCCCTCACGGATGTGATCCGTAAGGGGAGATGAAACGTACGCTTTTTTAACTTTTTTTTACCTTTTTAAAACTTTCTTTTACTTTTTTTTTTTTACTTTTTTACACATTTTTTTACTTTATATGATCACTGTTATCCATTGGATAACAGTGATCACATGCTGGGTGACATCCCTCTGCTCCAGGCTACACATGGCAGCCAGGAGCAGAGGGATTTTGAATTTCCCGGGGCTCGAGCCCCTCTGTGCACGCGCCCGATGTCAATCATCGGGCGCAGAGGGGGACTTTGGGTCCTGGAACACCGGGGACATCGGCGGACCTGAGGTGAGTATTTTCACCTCCCCTCATGGATCCGATCCATTAGGGGAGGTGAAACTTCTTTTTTTCACACTTTTTTTCACTTTTCCGCGATCGCCGTTATCCATTAGATAACGGCGATCGCGGTGCTGGGGACCGCTCACCGCGGTCCCCGCTGACATCTCCTGCCTCCCGGCTACCTACAGGAGCCAGGAGATTTTAAATCTCCCGCGCCGCCGAGCCTTCTGCGCATGCGGCTGATGTAATGCCGCCTGGCGCGCATGCGCAGAAGACTGGCTTCGGGGCCCGGAGCGGCGGGACAGGGGGAGCAGTGCGGCGGACATGGGTGAGTATTTTCAGCTGCCCTGATGGAGCTGTCACGTCCACAGCCCAAGGGGCTTTATTCTCTGTAGGACGCATGTTTTTACGTCCTCGGAGAATAAAGCCCACTTCGGGAGGACGTAAAAAGACTATGGCCCGGTCGTTAAGGGGTTAATGGCCTGGTAGAAGGATTGTGCAATAAAATACCAATATTTGCAGATGACAAAACTATGTAAAGAAATGAACACAAGAGAAGACAGAATGTAGTGACAAGAGGATCTGGATAAGTTGGAGGCAGAAAAGTGGGAAATGAGGTTTAACATTAATAAATGTAAGGTTTTGCACATGGCCGGGGAAATACGTGTCACAATTACACACTACATGGGAAACCACTGGGTAACACTGATGTGGAAAAGGACTTGTGGATTTTAGTGATCTCTAAGGTAAAATGAAGCAACCAGTGTCAGGCAGCTGCTGCCAAGGCAAATAGGATCATAGGGTGCATCAAAAGAGGTCTGAAATACAAGGCTGAGCCGCAGCGCTCTGCCACAGATGTTCATGCAGACCCACATGGAGATTTGGCTCCAGTCAATGGGGACAGCGTGTGTGCGGCCGACTGACGCAGGTTTTTTTCCCCAGCAATGTGTATCTCAGAACTCACGCACGTACAAATCTGCCCCGTATGAACTGCAGACTTAGGCCGCTTGCACACGGGCGGAAATCCCGCGGCGGGATTATCCGCGGGATTTCCGCCACTGAAAGCCTGCATAGGAGTGCATTACAAAACGCACTCCAATGCAGACGGCCGCGGCATGTCCTATTTCTGTGCGGGGCTCGCAGAGCCTCGCACAGAAACGTCACTCACCCGGGCGCCGGCTCCGGTCTGCGCATGCGCCGGCTGCCCGGGGCCGCCAGGCGTGGGTGAGTACGCGCTACTCCCTGCAGGCGCTGGGGTCGGGTCCCGTGGCGAGAATTCTCGCCGCCGGATCCGACCCGCCCATCTGCAGGCGGCCTTATATAGTATTTCATAGAATGCTAAAATGGCGTGAATTTCATTAGGATTTGGGGCAAAATCAGCAGCAAAAATGTGAAGGAGCAGTAGGAGAAAATATAGTGGTTTCTTTCAGGAATGCCTACTTTACATAGTAACATAGTTCGTAAGGCTGAATGAAGACAATGTCCATCTAGTCCAGCCTGTTAGCCTCCTATTTTGTTGATCCAGAGGAAGGCAAAAAACCCCAAGAGCAGAAGCCAATTAGCCCTTTTGGGGAAAAAATTCCTTCCCGACTCCCTAATGGCAATCAGACTGTTCCCCGGATCAACCCCTAATAGTTCCTACCTGCCTGTATACCCGGATTAATAATTAACCTAAGATTTATAACTAGAGATGAGCGAGCGTACTCGTCTGAGCTTGATGCTCGTTCGAGTATTAGGGTGTTCGAGATGCTCGTTACTCGAGACGAGCACCACACGATGTTCGAGTCACTTTCTTCTCTGAGACATTTGCGCGCTTTTCTGGCCAATAGAAGGACAGGGAAGGCATTACAACTTCCTCCTGTGACGTTCCAGCCCTATCCCACCCCCCTGCAGTGAGTGGCTGGGGAGATCAGGTGACACCCGAGTAGTAAAATCTGCCCCTCCCGCGGCTCACCACAGATGCATGCTGACAGAGATCAGGGAAAGTGCTGCTGATGCTGCTACAGAGTGTTAGGTGTTATTTTAGTCTTCAAGAACCCCAACGGTCCTTCTTAGGGCCACATCTGACCGTGTGCAGTACTGTTGAGGCTGCTTTTAGCAGTGTTGCACAATTTTTTTTTTTTTTGTATATCGGGCATGCAGACCAGTCTGCAGTCATTTTGCAGAGTATAGGGGCAGTACTGGTGAGGCAGGGACAGTGGGAAAGGTGAAAGAGATATACTGTCTATATAAGCAGTGGGCTTTTTCAAAAAAATTGGGGACAAATACTATATTTGGGCTGCCTGTGACCGCGTGTCTGCTGGGGGTAGTAGTCATAATTAATACGCAGCTAAGCGTTACAGCAGGCTTGCGCATAATTGTTTCCTGGCTCTGCTGTGCCCGTTACATCACCGCCGTCATAGCGCCAGAGGGAAACAGTATACATAATATACGCTGCATACAGGGTTTGTCTGGTGTTTCAGCTCACCATTTAAAAAAATAGAAGCAAAATACTTAAAGGGGTTGTCCGGCCATAAACATTAGGTCTCATTACTTTTGTTTGCCCAATACAATGCACTTTGTAATATACATTGTGCATTGTAAATTAGGCAAACAGAAGTTATTCACTTACCTTTTGGGGTGCCCCCCCCTGTGTTGCTCCTCGGTTGCCATGGTCCGACAAGTCTCTTGTCCTCTTCTTGTCGGGACGACGGGGACGCGCTTCTCCAGCACAGCTCTGCGCATGTGCAGAAGAACTTCAGCCGCTGGGAAGCTCAGTTCTGCCTGCAGGGGAGGCGTGGCTGCTAGCTCTTCATCTCCAAGGTAAGAATGATAGACTTGACGAGGTCGGGTGTGCGGTCACATAGACTTGTCGCGGTGGGGTGTGCGGTCACATAGACTTGTCGCGGTGGGGTGTGCGGTCACATAGACTTGTCGAGGTGGGGTGTGCGGTCACATAGACATGTCGCGGTGGGGTGTGCGGTCACATAGACTTGTCGCGGTGGGGTGTGCGGTCACATAGACTTGTCGCGGTGGAGTGTGCGGTCACATAGACTTGTCGCGGTGGAGTGTGCGGTCACATAGACTTGTCGCGGTGGAGTGTGCGGTCACATAGACTTGTCGCGGTGGAGTGTGCGGTCACATAGACTTGTCGCGGTGGAGTGTGCGGTCACATAGACTTGTCGCGGTGGAGTGTGCGGTCACATAGACTTGTCGCGGTGGAGTGCGCGGTCACATAGACTTGTCGCGGTGGAGTGCGCGGTCACATAGACTTGTCGCGGTGGAGTGCGCGGTCACATAGACTTGTCGCGGTGGAGTGCGCGGTCACATAGACTTGTCGCGGTGGAGTGCGCGGTCACATAGTCTTGTCGCGGTGGGGTGCGCGGTCACATAGTCTTGTCGCGGTGGGGTGCGCGGTCACATAGTCTTGTCGCGGTGGGGTGCGCGGTCACATAGTCTTGTCGCGGTGGGGTGCGCGGTCACATAGTCTTGTCGCGGTGGGGTGCGCGGTCACATAGTCTTGTCGCGGTGGGGTGCGCGGTCACATAGTCTTGTCGCGGTGGGGTGCGCGGTCCCATAGTCTTGTCGCGGTGGGGTGCGCGGTCCCATAGACTTGTCGCGGTGGGGTGCGCGGTCCCATAGACTTGTCGCGGTGGGGTGCGCGGTCCCATAGACTTGTCGCGGTGGGGTGCGCGGTCCCATAGACTTGTCGCGGTGGGGTGCGCGGTCCCATAGATTTGTAGCTGTGGGGGGGGTGGTCTGTCACAGTAATTTGTCACGTGGGGTTGGAGGGGGCTGTGACAGTAATTTTTCACACAATGTATAATCCTGCCTGTGCAGGGAGGGGAGGAGGCGAGCTGTGTCTGTTGTGAATGGTGGATCCCGTGTTATCTATATATAGGTATCACTGTACTGGTAGGAGGGAGGGGCAGGGGGTGCTGTTAGTGTACTTGTGTGTGGGCACTGTAAAGGGGGACTCTGTGGGGGAGGTCACAGGGGGGGCACTGTATAGGGACGCTGTGGATGGGGGGACTGTGGGGAGCATGTGGAGGGGGGCTACTTTGGAGTGCAGTGAGGGGGACTCGGTCTATGTGATGCCGACTCTGTCGCCAGAGACTGCGTATGGCACACTCCCCGCATGTAACCCCACCATCACCACACCGCCCTTATGTAACCGTACCGCCACCACACTCCCAGCATGTAACCGTACCATCACCACACCTTCCTCATGTAACCATTGCGCCTCCACACTCTCCGCACATAACCGCACCGTCATCACACTCCCCGCACGTAACCGCACCGCCACCACACTCCCTGCACGTAACCGCGCCGCCACAATTCCCTCATGTTACCGCGCCGCCACCACACTCCCCGCACGTAACCGCGCCGCCACCACACTCCCTGCACGTAACCGCGCCGCCACCACACTCCCCGCACGTAACCGCACCGCCACGACAATTCCCTCAGGTTACCGCGCCGCCACCACACTCCCTGCACGTAACCGCGCCGCCGCCACACTCCTTGCACGTAACCGCGCCGCCGCCACACTCCCTGCACGTAACCGCGCCGCCGCCACACTCCCTGCACGTAACCGCGCCGCCGCCACACTCCCTGCACGTAACCGCGCCGCCGCCACACTCCCTGCACGTAACCGCGCCGCCGCCACACTCCCTGCACGTAACCGCGCCGCCGCCACACTCCCTGCACGTAACCGCGCCGCCGCCACACTCCCTGCACGTAACCGCGCCGCCGCCACACTCCCTGCACGTAACCGCGCCGCCGCCACATTTCCCTCATGAAAACCCACTTCTCTCGCGTAACCATAACACCACCACACACCTCGTGTAACCCCACATAGGAATGTATATAAGAAAGATGGAGAGACCACACCATTCCCTGACTCACTTACACCCTAGGTGTCTCCACACACTTTTTGGGTGCTCACCTTAAGGAGATAGGACACCGCTTATAATCCACATCATAGGCCCCTCACAGACTAAGCCAGAAGCCTGCTGCACACCTCCCCACCCATCACAATTGTGGGATGCATTAAAACCGCTTTACCATGCGTTCAAAAGTGCTGCTCAAAATTGAGGCAAAAAACCCACGATTTTAAGCTGCGGTTTGTCCGCGCGAAATCACACGTGGAAAACAAACCGCGGCATGCTCTATTTCTGTGCGGGGTTCGCAGAGCCCCGCACAGAAACGTCACTCGCCGGCCGCTGGCACCGGTCTGCGCATTTAGGACAGCAACTCCCACAGCCTAGAAGTTTGTATGATCTAGAGGCTCAGTCACAGCAAATGTGGACACATAATACCATATGGAACATGTATGCCTCAATTGCCCCCCATATCACATCTTGTATCCAAGCTAGAGGCGGTACAACAAAGTACTAGAGCCTCCATGCTTGCCTGTATCACATCTTGTATCCAAGCTAGAGGTGGGACAACAGGGTATTAGAGCCTCCATGTTCGCCTGTATCACATCATCTTTTTTTATGATCGCAGGGAGAGAAAACGCATCAATTCTGCCATAGAATTTTAAGGTTTATTTATAGCGTTAATCATGCAGCACATGGTTAACTACCTGAGCCGGGTGCGGGTGGGTGCTGTCTGTCAAGGACCTCTGATGTCACCCAAAAAATGAGTAAGGAGACTTATAAGGTGATGCTAGCTCCTCTGGGATATCTATGCAAATAAGGATGGGAAAATACCTCTATAGCGCCATCTATTGGATGACAGCATTCCTTCAAATCCAAGTGATTTATAACAAGCCTTAACAAATGACTGGGAATATTAAACCAAGCCAGGAAGCCATGCTCAGACAGATTGTTTCATGGTGATTGCCCCTCCTCAGTGTGCAGCAGGCTTCTGGCTTAGTCTGTGAGTGGCCTATCTCCTTAAAGTGAGTCAGGGAATAGTGGGGTCTCTCCATCTTTCTTATATACATTCCTATGTGGGGTTACACGAGGTGTGTGGTGATGGTACGGTTATATAAGGGGAGTGTGGTAGTGTTATGCACAGGTCCTTTCCTTAGGGTACTAGTGTATCTTGACGCCACCAGGATTTACTGGAGGAGTCAAGTTTGACAGTGGTTGACGCCCCCTGTATCTGATTCGCTGGAACAGCTTGCTCTGCAGCAGGTCCTGTTAGTCCAGTAAGCTGAGGCAGCCGAAATGTTGGGATTCCTTTAGCTCCGTTTATTGCTGATCCGTGCATTGGGACACCTAAAACCCACTCCCCTTGCCCGGCAACAAGAACGGACCCCGCTGCTATGCAAGCCAGCTGAAACACCCTCGTCGTCGGCCCAAAAAAAGAATCCCCGCTTACATTCATGGAGGGCTGCACATATCTTTCTTGTTGGCCCCGCGCAGGAGGCGCGCATTGGTGTAGCTGAACGGGGCTCTCCGGCGGCAGGCAAGAGCAACGCACCCCGCTGTGTGTGACAGCGCTGAGCGGGGTGGCCTTCAGGGAACCCACAGGGCCGTGAAGCACATTTCCCGGCGGCAGGGCTGAAGGGCCGCAGGTGGATTTGCCGTGGCCTAACACTGGACGGAATTTCCGCGACAAATCCGCCCTGTGTGAACCCAGCCTTCTGATCACGGGATATTTGCTAAAAAATTTTTTTACTAAAGCACTGGTGAGATGCGGTGAACTAGACCGATCTGCATCAAATTCAGCACATGGGTCAATCGGGGGCTTTGGAAGGTTACAGACTGTGTATCAGCTCTCCAGAGCCAAGACTCCAAAATAACGGGAGAGACGCGGCCAAACGACTGTTACACTTGCTGCCCATTTGTGCAGAAGCTCCAATAACTCACTAGCAATGTTCTAGAAGTAGATTACTGATTAAATACTTTAAAAAACTGTCTTTGTTGCCCCTAGCAACCAGGGGGGCTTTCATTGTTGCAAACTGCTCTAGTAAAAGCAAAGTTGCCCTGTGATTGGTTGCTGCGGACAACAGAGTTTTTCTTGTAGCTAGTTCTAATAAATGAGGCCTACTGTATATCAAACCAATGCTAGGTATTAGTGTACCTTGACGCCACCGGAAGCAAGGGGTTTGACAGGAAGAGGGAGGGGAGCGGAAGAAGACCAGAGACGAGAGACACGAGGAGAAGGAAGATAGGAGCCAAGAAGACGAGCAGCAGAAAGAAAGAAAGCAACAGAAGACAGAAAATTGAGCAAGATCAGCAAAAGATCAGGACAGCGAAAAGAAGGCGAAATTCAGCAAAAGATCAGGACTGCGAAAAGAAGGCGAAATTCGCTTCAAGCGGCAAAAGCAAGCAAGAAGAGGGAGAGTGTGCCAGAGTGGTCCGTGGAAGCAAGAAGACCCAAGACTGAGGATGGAAGATTTGCGGCTACAGATTCAAGAAGCAATCCAGCGGGATGGCGCCGAGTGGTTGGAGGAGTTAATCGCCAGCTGCAGGTCGGGATCGGAGTCGGGGAGGCCACTTGAGCCAGCAGCAAGGGAGCCGGTATCCGGAGAGGGAGCAGCACACGAGGGGGATGCCGGGCGAGGCCGCCCGAAGCGAAGAACACCCCCCCCCCCCCCCCCCCCGGCGCGACTCAGCCCGAGTCCCGCTGCAAAGAGAGGCGGCTGTAAGAGCAGTCGCGGCGGCGAGAGGCCGCAAGGAGCAGGACGCGCCATGAGGTTTTTGGCGCCAAATTCAAACCGGGCGTCGGGGAGAGCGCCGGGACCGGTGCCCATCGTGAAATCTCCAGGCTTTCAGCTACGTTTGCTAGCCAGCAACAGGGAGATTTTAAATTACCCCGGCAATCTGGGGTAAGGTCCGCGGATAAATCAGGGGGCTTTAGGTATGTAATTTCATCTCCACTCACGGATATGAGGAAAGATGAAATTTTAAAGTTTTTAACAGTTTACTTGGATAACGGCAATAGCGTGACTGGGGGTCACTCCGGCAGCTGACAACAAGGAGCTGTCATGTCCACAGCCCCCAGGGCTGTAATCCTCAGCATGAGCATGTTTTTATGGCTGTGGGGATTAAAAACACTATAGGGCGGTCAATAAGGGGTTAAGGAGCAAACAGACTTTGTCACTAAGGCCTCTTTCACACAGAATGTTTTTTACAGCATTTAGCGTGGTTTGTGAAAAGCCGCAAAAAAACCCACTGATTGATCACAATGGAGCTGCGTTCGAACACTACAATTTTCTAACGCTATCTGCTCTAGTTTAGTTTGTTTCAGCCCTTTTTAATGCCCCATATCACCCATTGTAATGATGGAGTGCATTACACAACGCTGTTGAACACATTTAAAAATGGCGTTCGAAATTTTTTAACAGACGCCTGTGTGAAAGCAACCTTAGGGCTCATGTCCACTGGCGTATACGTAATACACTGTGGGTCTCCCGCGGTGTTTTACAAATTACAACCAATACTCTCTGCCGGCAGAGGTCGTGTATGTGGCAAGTATAGCACTGCACATGCCCACTAATCTCACATCACGGACATGCGCAGTGTGATTTTTTTTTTTTTTTAATTTCCGCTCTGTGCAGAGCAGGAATGTGTATCGAAACACTACCCACTCGCAATGTGTGCGTATGGACAGCGTATCATACGCAACCCATAAAAGGGCTGCATATCATGTACAGAGAAATAGAGCATGTCCACTGACTTTCATTGCCTCCATTCACTGCGTGTCATGCAACGCACACTTGATACTCCGTAAAAACACGGTCGTGGACATGAGCCCTGAGGCCAATTGACACGGGCGAGCGTGATGTGGGGCTGTGAATCCCGCCTCCATATCGCGCTGCTTACCATGTGATTTCCCCAGGGTTGCGAGAGTTTTCATTGGAAAACAGCCTTGCATCCCTTCAGGGTCACAATTACCGCTGGGGGGTCACTATTACTGCCGCAGAGGTTTAGCCATTGCTTTCAATGAAGCCAGCGATGCTGCAGCCGACCCCATTAACCTCTTAGTGACCAAGCCTGTTTGCGCCTTAAAGGGGTTGTCTCGCGAAAGCAAGTGGGGTTATACACTTCTGTATGGCCATATTAATGCACTTTGTAATATACATCGTGCATTAAATATGAGCCATACAGAAGTTATTCACTTACCTGCTCCCTTGCTGGCGTCCCCGTCTCCATGGCTCCGTCTAATTTCGCTGGCTTCTTGCTTTTTTAGACGCGCTTGCGCTGTGCGGTCTTCTGCCTGGTGAATGGGGCCGCTCGTGCCGGAGAGCTGCTCACCGCGCCGTCATCGTAGCTCCGCCCCATCACGTGTGCCGATTCCAGCCAATCAGGAGGCTGGAATCGGCAATGGAACTCAAGGAAGGAGAAGAAAATCCACGGTGCACCATGGGAGAAGACCCGCGGTCCACCGTGGGAGAAGACCAGCGGCGCCATCTTTAAAAGAAGAATAGAAGAAGCTGCAGAACGCTGATGCAGGTAAGTGCAATGTGCTTTTTAAAAACTAACCTATGCTTTCTTTTTAACAGACTTTAAATGGGCAAAAAAAGGAAACGAAAACCAATCCGTTGAAATCAATGGGTTTTATTCTCTGCATATTGTGCTCAGAAAGTTTGCGCATGCTAACACACGCGTGTAAATGTCCATGTGAAGGAACTCTTAAGCCTGGCTTCACATGGGTGTGTTTGTGTGCGCATTTATGCAGCGAATAGAGCCCTAACGAACGGGTTCGTTCACAAGTGCGCATCTTTACATTTCACGCAAAAAAAAAATATGCAGCATACTCTATTTTGCGGCACTTTTGCACACCAAAAGTCCCCATAGAAGTCAATGGGGATGCACAAATATACATGTGATATGCCAGGAGGTGCGTGATACGCTGCGTAATTGCGCAGGAAAGGAACACATCGAGAACTCGTTAGACTAATTCCATACATATTTTTAGGTGACTTGGACATTTTTGTTCCTAAGATCTGTGTTCGACCAACAGACCGGCCTAATGTCACACGATGTCAATAGTAAGTAGCTTGTGCCTCTTAATACTAGTAAGTAGCTTGTGTTCTCCCGCGGGGTTTTGAACGATAATTGTCCCATGTAAAAACATGCAGAAACTGAACGACTGGATCAGAATCGTCCAGTTGTTCACTTTTAAGCAGCTTAAAATCCAAATACATTTCTCGGTGTAAGCAGCAGCCGTCCAGTACTGAACGTCTGCTGCTTACAGTGAATGGAGGTGAGCAGGGGGCAGAATTCTCCTCCAGCTGCCCCGCCTCCCTGCTGGCTGCGCTGTCAGCGATCCAGCAATGCTCGCTCCTGTGCAGAGCGAGCACCACAGGGATGAATGTCGGGCATTGTTTGCCTGACACTCGTTTTGTGTAAAAGGACCCTTGGACCTCCCTCACACAGGTGTTTTTGTACAGTTTTTAGTGCTGCGCTAAACGCTGTACAACGCACCCATACATTTCAATGGGGCTGCTCACACAAGGCTGAAAACACTGTCTTCAACGCTGCGCTTTAACAGCGTTGCATGTTCTATTTTGGGACGTTTTCAGCCCTGTGTCACCCATTGAAATGAATAGTCCATTGCTGGAGGCGAGTTCTCAAACCTTGTTTACAGCAATAGATTATTTGTCAGTGCAGGGGAAGCCCGGAGTAGTGGCAGAGATCGGTGGCCAAGACCCGGACGGCACATGCTTTTTTTTTTCCAGCATCCTTGGCTGCTTTTTCAGCTGTGTGAGGGAAGCCTTAGACTGGTGTATAAAATGCTGGTTTAAGTAAATATCCTACAAAATGTTTAAAATTTGGAGACACGCTTTATTGTATACATATTTTTGATCAATTCAAAAAATGAAATACAATCCTATTTAGATTTGGTTACATACTGTGCCATGTAATCCCGAACATTGTTTGCATATAAAAAATAATCCTTCTCCTCCTCCTCAGAGGGAACATAAACAGGCAGAAACTAAAAGGGAAAGATAAGGTCCAGTTAAAGGGAACATATCAGCACCCACGTTATGGGGCTCAAAGCTGAGGGAGGAACTTGTAGAGGGGGGGGGGGGGGGTGCTTTTTATACTCTCCAGGTCCCTCATTCCAGCGCTGTAACCCTGAGAAATCGGAGAAGCAGACAGCACGACTCTGCAGACGGCTCTGTAAGCATGCGCTCTCGTATAGAGTTTAATGACAGAGCACATGCGCATTATCTTCTAAAAAGGGTCACGCTGCGCGTGTTCTGATTTTTCGGAGACACAGTGCTGTAATCCTCAGCATTGTTTTAATGGGGCTGGCGGCAGCATCGCACCGCGTGCTAGGTGCAGACAGCCACAGCGGGAGGGAGGGGAGGCAGTTTTATTACAAAAATGACTCACATCCACAGAAAAATTGTACGTTAGCGAGCGCGAAAACAGGCCGCGATTCACGGCCTGGTATCGCACTCACTGTGTGACATTATCCTTACTGCCATATCTTCCTTGGATTACATGCGATTACATGGAGGTGGGAGCTCAGTTCCTGCTCCTGGCTCTTCCAGCCTCCCCCCCCCCCCCCTTCCCCTGCAGATGAGGACAACGTATATCGGCTAGGCGTGAAAACCAAGCCGATATACATTCGTGTGAATGCACCCTCAGTCTGTGAGGGGCCTGTGATGTGGATTATAAGCGGTGTCGTATCTCCATATCCCCTGACTCACTCACCCCCTAGGTGTCTCCACACACTTTTCGGGTGCTCACCTTAAGGAGATACGACACCGCTTATAATCCACATCACAGGCCCCTCACAGACTAAGCCAGAAGCCTGCTGCACACTGAGGAGGGGCAATCACCATGAAACAGTCTGTCTGTGCATGGCTTCCTGGCTTGGTTTAATATTCCCAATCATTGTTAAGGCTTGTGATAAATCACTTGGATTTGAAGGAATGCTGCATCCAATGGATGGCACTATAGAGGTATTTTCTCATCCTTATTTGCATAGATATCCCAGAGGATAGTCCGCCAAGATGGCGGACGCATGTGCAAAAGCCGCAGATTGCTAGGGGATTGTAAAATCTCCTGGCTACTAAACATAGCCAAGAGCCTGGAGATTTCACTGGGTGCCGCAGTACGCGGCCTCTGGTCACGTGATCGCCGTTTTCCACTTGAAACCGGAGATCACGGAAAAGTAAAAAAAGTTAGTTTCATCTCCAATCACAGATCCGATCCATGAGGGGAGGGGAAATTACTTACCTAAGGCCTCTGGTGATGTCCCACGACAGGATGTTTACCCGCGGACCTTTCCTCAATTTTGGCGCATGTGCCCATCAGCAAGCTGGTGTACGCAAGCGCAGAAGCTGCAGCGGGCCTGGTAAATTTAAAAGTCTCCTTGCTCCTGGCTACTAAAGGTAGCCGAGAGCCTGGAGCAGTGACTGAGGGCCGCAGTGAGCGGTCCCCGGTCATGTGATCGCCGTTATCCGATGGATAATGGCGATTATGTAAAAGTTAAGACACAGTTGAAGTTTGATACGCCTTTCGGTTTGGCCCTGTTGTGCATACGGTCATAATATTAGGGCAACAATGGGTAGGTTTCTTAACATGGGACAAACGGGGATCCATTTTGGGGTGAAAGTCTTCATTCCTATGTACACTGTACAAAAAATGCTTTTAAAATAACACAATTGCCAAAAAAATTAAAATTGTAATTTTTTCCTTCTGCTTTGCTCAGATTCATTAAAATACTGTGGGTCAAAATACGCAGCACAGCCCTAGAGGAATTCGTTAAGGGGTCTAGTTTTTTAAACAGGGTCATTTGTGGGGGTTCTCCAAAGCCGCTCAAGGGCTCCACAAGTGGGCAATGGGGCCTAAAACACTTTCATGCAAAATAAATGTTCACAAAGCCACCGGCTGCTCCTTTCGGTTTGGGCCCCATTGTGCATACGGACACAAGATTAGAGCCACAATGGGTATATCTCTGAACATGGGACATACGGGGGGTCTTCATTTTGGGGTGTCAATCCTCATCTTCATGTGCACTATAGAAAAAAATCCCATCATTAAAATTAAAATGACATATATTAGGCTCAGGTAGTTAACCATGTGCTGCATGATTAACGCTATAAATAAACCTCAAAATTCTATGGCAGAATTGATGCGTTTTCTCTCCCTGCGATCATAAAAAAAGATGTGATACAGGCGAGCATGGAGGCTCTAGTACCCTGTTATCCCACCTCTAGCTTGGATACAAGATGTGATACAGGCGAGCATGGAGGCTCTAGTACTTTGTTGTACCGCCTCTAGCTTGGATACAAGATGTGATATGGGGGGCAATTGAGGCATACAGGTTCCATATGGTATTATGTGTCCACATTTGCTGTGACTGAGCCTCTAGATCATACAAACTTCTAGGCTGTGGGAGTTGCCGTCCTAAATGCGCAGACCGGTGCCAGAGCATGCCGCAGTTTGTTTTCCACGTGTGATTTCGCGCGGACAAACCGCGGCCGTCTGCCTAGGATTGCGTTTTCTAACGCAATCCTATGGCAGCTTCCATGGGTGGAAATTCTGCGGGAAATCCGGCAGCGGAATTTCCGCCCGTGTGCACGGGGCCTAAGGCTGCTCTAAGACGTGCGTTCAGAAAACACAGCTTAAAATCGTGGGTTTTTTACCTCAATTTTGAGCAGCACTTTTGAACGCATGGTAAAGCGGTTTTAATGCACCCCACAATTGTGATGGGTGGGGAGGTGTGCAGCAGGCTTCTGGCTTAGTCTGTGAGGGGCCTATGATGTGGATTATAAGCGGTGTCCTATCTCCTTAAGGTGAGCACCCAAAAAGTGTGTGGAGACACCTAGGGTGTAAGTGAGTCAGGGAATGGTGTGGTCTCTCCATCTTTCTTATATACATTCCTATGTGGGGTTACACGAGGTGTGTGGTGATGGTACAGTTATATAAGGGGAGTGTGGTGGTGTTAGGGTTACGCGAGAGAAGTGGGTTTTCATGAGGGAAATGTGGCGACGGTGGGGTTACATGCAGGGAGTGTGGTGACGGTACGGTTACATGCAGGGAGTGTGGAGACGGTGGGGTTACATGCAGAGAGTGTGGTGACGGTGGGGTTACATGCAGAGAGTGTGGTGACGGAGGGGTTACGTGCGGGGAGAGTGGTGACGGCTTGGTTACGTGCAGGGAGTGTGGTGGCGGCGCGGTTACGTGCAGGGAGTGTGGTGGCGGCGCGGTTACGTGCAGGGAGTGTAGTGGCGGCACGGTAACATGAGGGAATTGTGGTGGCGGTGCGGTTACGTGCGGGGAGTGTGGTGGCGGTGCGGTTATGTGCGGAGAGTGTGGAGGCGCAATGGTTACATGAGGAAGGTGTGGTGATGGTACGGTTACATGCTGGGAGTGTGGTGGCGGTACGGTTACATAAGGGCGGTGTGGTGATGGTGGGGTTACATGCGGGGAGTGTGGTGACGGTGTGGTTACATGCTGGGGAGTGTAGTGACGGTGCGTTTACATGCGGGGAGTGTGGAGGCGGCGCGGTTACATGCGGGGAGTGTGAAGGCGGCGCGGTTACATGCGGGGAGTGTGGAGGCGGTTCAGCTGCACAAGGGGAGTGTGGTGGGGATGCTGATTTTCGCACCTGTGATGGAACCCCTAACAATAATTTGTGCCGTGCCATTTCCATAAATGTCATAGAAGGCAATGAAAATGAAGTGAACAGTTTAGCATACAGTAATGCCCCTTTCACACGGGCCAAAAATCTCACTTACCCAAAGGAAGCAGCTGGTGACATCACCAGCTTATTCACACTCATGAGGCTCTATTAGACTACATAAATAGGTACGCAGCATGTTCTACTTTAGGGCTCATGCGATGTACTGCCGTGTGACACGTGGTGAATCAGTATATCAGTGAGTATATGGCCGCTCTCTGTGATTTTTTTTTTTTTTTGTTGTCTGACTTTTATTGATCCATTCACATTCGCATGTAAACACTGTGTGTAGATCCGAGCGAGGAAAAGATGGCAGCTTGCTCTATTTCTCCACATACCACGCAGTGTGAGCCCTATACTTTTGTATGGGCAGCGTATATACAGCACTGTCCATACGCAATACATATGCAACCCCCATGATGAAACAGAGCAGGGAATTAGAAGAAAAAAGACAGTCACACGTCGCATGATCGTGTACGTGAGATACGTAGTCATGCGCAGTACACTCGCTGCCATACGCAGTCTCTGCCGACAGAGTCGGCATCACATAGACTGTTAGTACACTACGGGACACCCGCATTGTTTTATGCATATAGTCGCTTATAAATTATATTGGAAAATTTTAATTTTTGATTATACAAGGTATTACTTTTATTTGCTGAGATTGAAATACCCTTCTAAGCCTTCAGTCACAGATGTAAAAGAATTTGGCGGAAATAACAGTGACAACGAACATAGTGGCGGACATAATAGGTAACGCCACCACCACAGCGGGGAAAATATCTATATTATACTATCACATACAGGACACGATCAATGCATGCAACCCGATACCAACAAAAGCAAAATGGTGGATCATGTGAGCGGGAACCGCATACAGCAGCTCCCGGTGACAGCTCCCTGCTCTCGGCTACTCATTCTAGTCGAGAGCAGGGAATTTTTAAATTTCCCGGGCCTCCCGGCTCTCTGCGCATGTGCGTGACGTAATGCGTCTGGCGCGCAGACGCCGGCGGCAGTGCCGGGGAGAAGACAGAAGGATCCGGACGCTGCGGAGGACCGGAGGTGAGTACTCTCAGCTCCCCTTACAGATCGGATCCGTAAGGGGTGCTGAAATTTTAATTGTTTTTAACTTTCCATTGAGTTTAACGCGATCGCGTGACCGGGGGTGGGGTCCCGCGGCCCGGGATGACAGCTCCATGCTGTCGGCTACCTCCGGTAACCGGCAGCATGGAGCTATCACGTCCTGAGCCTGCAGGGCTGTCATTCCTAGAGGATGCATAAAACTACGTCCTCTAGGAATAAAGCCCAGCCGGCCAGGACGTAGAATCCTGATGGGGCCGTCGTTAAGGGGTTAAAGAGCCGATTCCATGGGAAAAACGCATTTTCCGTCAGCTCTGTACAGGTAAGCGGAAACATTTGTCCATTTTCATCAACAAATATTTAATTGATTTTCTAAATTGATTTGACAAAGTATATAAAATGCAAATCACAATAATAAAGTATATAATAAAACAAAAGAACTGTTGTGATGAGTCTATGGATGAACCTCGCCTTGTTTCTCAGTGGTAACGGGTCTAAATCATATTCCACATTATTTGAAAGATGCAAAATTGGCCAATCGTTACATTTCGTATTATTCGGTTTGCATAATTTAATTCTTAACCCCTTAGTGACCAGCCCATAGTGTTTTTACGTCCTGCCCAAGTGGGCCTTAATCCCTGAGGACGCAAAAACGTGTCTGGGTGGATGACAGTGATCATGTAAAGTTAAAAAAAAAAGTGTGAAAAAGTAAAAAAAAAAAAAAAGTTAAAAAAGTTTAAAAAGCGTACGTTTCATCTCCCCTCACCGATGTGATCGGTGAGAGATGAAACTTTTTACCGGAGGCCTCCGTATTTGCTCCCCAACGCGATCCTCATCCGTGAACTTACCCGGATTCTGCACATGCGACCGCTGGCAAAACACCGGACACATGCGCAGGAGTCGGGGAGTCCAGGAAACGTAAAATCTCCTTGCTCCCTGGAGAGCCTGAAGCAGTGACCTTGTTGAGCGGTCCCCGGTCACGTGATAAAAAGGTAGAGATCTACCTTAGGCCGGTCTCACATGACCGGATAGGAATTACGGATTCCGCATGCATCTGATCCGCGGTAATACGCAGATCAATCGCATTGGATTACACAATTCCGCTCACATTAGTGGGTTGGAATTATGTAATCCACTCGCAGAAAAGAGAACGCAGCAGGTTCTATTTTACCGCGGATATCCGCAGCATAGAGCCTATTGTGCTCCGTGGTCGCGGATATACCCGCAGCCCATACGCAACTACGTTGTAAAGAGAATTCTGAAGGCACCCATTGAAACAAATATGTTTGTGTGAAGCGGCCCTTACTGTACTTTTGTTAGCATGAATCAAGCACATTTGCAAGCGCAAAAAAACACGCAACCATGCCACCATTTATTGAAATTAGTGTAATTAGAATAATACATGTTCTTCCACTGCAGAAATGCACGAGAAAATAAAGGGGACTGCTTTTTTTTTTTGGACAAAAAAATCTGAGCAAAGCAGAAGGAAAAAAGTTAAAGTTGTACTACCTCTAGCTTGGATACAAAATGTGAAACAGACCCTGTTGTATCGCCTCTAGCTTGGATACAAGACGTGATATGGGTGGGCAAGCTGCCACTTGGGATGCATTATGCATTGACACTTGGGGGTCAGGATAACAGCATGCTGACATGGGGATGGCGGGGGGGGGGGGGGGGAGGATTATTTTTAGGATGTCAATTTTTTTTTCTGTATAAGTGGGCAATGGGGCCTGGAAATTATTCAGTTCTGCCCAGAAATCCAGCGGGCATTCCCTCCATTATAGGCCTAGCCATGTGTCCTGTAAGTAGATTAGGGCCACAATGGGTATGTTTCTGAACACGGGACAAACGGGGGGATCCATTTTGGGGTGAAAGTCTTCATTCCTATGTGTGCTGTAAAAAAAACCCCAGTTTTTAAATTGACAAAATTGCCAAACAAATGAAAATCGTAATTTTTTCCTTCTGCTTTGCTTAGATTCAGTCAAATACTGTGGGGTCAAAATACGCAGTACACCCCTAGATGAATTTGTTAAGGGGTCTAGTTTACAAAATAGGGTCATTTGTGAGGGTTCTTTTTCGATTTGGCCGCCCAATGTCTCTACAAGTGGGCAATGGGGACTGGAATTTATTCCGTTGTACCCTGAAATTCAATGGGTGCTCCTTCCATTATAGGCCTAGCCATGTGTCCTTTAAGTAGATTAGGGCCACAAAGGGCCATGACAATACATATCAGGTAGGTATCCTGCCCTAGAGGTATGGAGGCACCATACAGCAGCACTCATCTGTAATCCAACCTGCAGGGACATTGTGTGCTGCTGTAATGCCCCAAAGTTTTTTAAATTCGTTTTTTTTATTAACATGTGCATTTCAAAATACAGATTACAGATAAATAATAAGAGCATTGTTAGATATATGGTATACGTAATGCCCCAAAGTTACTGTAAGATTCTATTGCTTTACTGGTTTTTGCTTTTTTTGGTGTTTTTTATCTTTCATCCCAGTGCTACAAAGACCGAGGACAGAAAGCTCTGGCACTGAAATACTGTGATGAGGCTTCAGCCATGCCACCGGTTACTAAAGAGGTGAGGACTGTCAGTAGTAACGTGGTAACACAATTCAACTGTTATTTCAGCCATGGATTTACTGACCTACTCCACTGCTTACTGTATTGATTCTCTAGAATAGAGCCTCCATAGCCGCCTGTTCCCCATCTTCTATTCTAGAAGCTAGAAGTGGTACAACGGGGTACTAGAGTCCCCTTGCCTGTCCTTATCTTATCTTTTATCCAAGCTACAAGGCGTACAACAGGGTACTAGAGCCTCCATTCCCATCTGTATAACCTCTTGTATCCAAGCTAGAAGTGGTACAACAGGATACCAGAGCCTCCTTGCCCACATGTTTCATGTTTTGTCACCAGCTGCTTCCTTTGGGTAAGTGAGAATAGTGAGAGTTTTGGCCCATGTGAAAGGGGAATTACTGTATGCTAAACTGTTCACTTCATTTTCATTACCTTCTATGACATTTATGGAAATGACACGGCACAGATTATTGTTAGGGGTTCCATCACACTCCCCTTGTGTAGCCGCACCGCCTCCACGCTCCCCTCATGTAAGCCCACTTTCCTAGTGTAACACACACATACATACACACACACATACACACACACACACACACACACACACACACACACACACACACATATATACACACACACATTCATTTTCACACACACATTCATTTTCACACACACACACACACACACACATTCATTTTCACACACACACACATTCATTTTCACACACACACATTCATTTTCACACACACACACACTCATACACACACACACACATTCATTTTCACACACACACACACTCATACACACACACACACACACTCATACACACACACACACACTCATACACACACACACACACTCATACACACACACACACACTCATACACACACACACACACATTCATAAGTTTCACCTCCCCTCATGGATTGGATCCATGAGGGAAGGTGAAGATAGTCACCCCACTTCGTATCCATAAGGGGAGATGAAATTACGTACCTAAGGTCCCCGGATTTGTCCCCTGATGGGATGTTGATCCGCGGACCTTACCCCGGCCATCAGCGAGAGGAGATGAAACATCTTCTCGGAGGCTTCCGCATTTGAATCCAGATCCGGTTATCCTCCATGGACCCTTCCGGCTTCTGTGCATGCGCCCGCCGGCCTCCACAAGTGGATTCTACATACGGCAGTGTGATCCCAGCGTTATTCAGACCACTACCTAGAATACATAATTTACAAGAAGCCCCGGGAACGCTTGCCTTCCTGCAGTTCCAAGAGCAGCTTGTTGAGAGTCTTCTGTGTGAGACCTCCGCACCATGGCAAGCATACGAAGCCTCACAGAGCGCCACTTTTTACACCCCATACCCGCCGCTGAGGTCAAGAAATACCCCCAAAAAAGCATGAGAGGAGGGCGGATACCTGATTTTCTTGCCCCATGTGCCCATCTCAACCAGCCTCTGTAATTACCCCGCCGTCGGACATAAAACGCAGTTTACATTATTACTTTTATCTAAGATTTAGGGAATGCTAAAAATTGGGGATGGCAGGGGGGAGGGGGGTTGTAGAGGGGGATTATTTTTAGAAAGTCAATTTTTTTTTCCGCACAAGTGGGCAATGGGGCCTGGAATTTATTTAGTTGTGCACTGAAATCCAACGGGTGTTCCCTCCATTATAGGCCGTACATCATGTGGATGGCGTGGGATCAGAAGCTGAGCTCACACCATCCGATAGCGGGCTTCCCACTGCTACAGCGGGGTACATAAGGATAGCGATCCCTACTATTAAACTCCTACATTCTGTTGAGATGTAAGCAAGTAGAGGATTCCCCGAGGAAGCGTGCTCCCTATGTTATGTCGTCTGGCCCTTGTAATCGTGGCGGGCCGATTGGTTGCCATGACAACAGGTGTCCCTGCTTGCCATTACCTATGATCACCACTGTAACTGATGAGGCATTGCGGTACAGAAGCCTCTTGTATAATTATGGCTGTTGTGGCCCCTATAGAGAGATATATAGATATTCAACTTTTCAGTGCATTTTCCTCTATTTCATATGGGGGGGGGGGGGGTGTATTGCAGACGAATAGTTTTACATTCAGTAAATCCTGTGCCTCGCTGAGAACTGTCTGCGTCGTTTTAGTTTGGTTTTCTCGCTCCGCCATATTTTCTTTGGGCGACTTTCAGGAATCTTTTCCTCCGTTATTCTCATCCATGACTTACAGCTCTGTTTGCGCCTGACGTACTTGGTAACAACTAGCGAATGCTGTCTGAAAAAAAAACATATCTTTCATCTGCTGTGTAGCGTGGTATCGGTAAAGCCGGCCAAGGGATCGCTCTCCTCGAGGCACAATTGCGCTTCGTGCCGCCGAGTGTATTGCGCCCACGCTCCTGGGAAGAAGCTTTCGCAGTCATGAAGAGCGATAGCCTCGAACACCCCTTTAACAATATTGTTTAGGGCTATTGGACAGCTTTTTGCCTGTGACTCACCTTTTTTTTTTTTTTTTATAAGCTTTTTCTTTCAAAGAATTATGACGGAGGATCCTGAAAAACTGCGCAATATTTTACACCGATTGAGTAAACAGAAAAGATACCCAAACACAGCGGCCTTTGGTTTATCAGGGAATGACACTTGGTGTAAAATTCACATTTTTAATAAATAATAAAACGTGATTTGAATTAGTTTTTTTGTTTTACCTTATTTATGTTTTCAGACTCCTGATTACCCACGCTGTAAAGCCGGCTGCACATGGCTGTGACGGGCTCTGCCATGGAATTCCGGGGCGGAGCCCGTCACGGCGGCCCCAAGAGACCCCAATACTTCCGGTTTCGGAGTCCCGCATGACGCCTCAGCGCGCATGGGCAATCGAGCGCGTGACGCCTGATTCTACGCGGATTGTATTTTTCTAGTGGACATGAGGCCTAAGGCCGCCTGCAGACGGCCGTGTCGCATCCAGCTGCTCGCAACGGGACCCGACCTGAGCGCCTGCAGAGAGCAGTGCGGAACTCGCCCGCTCCCGCAGCTCTGACTCATGTGCCAGCAGACGGCGCATGCGCAGAGCCGGCAGCCAGCGAGTGACGTTTATGTCCTGGGCTCTGCGAACCCCGCACAGAATTAGAGCATGGCGCGGTTTGTTTTCTGCGCGTGATTTCGCGTAGACAAACCACGGCCTTCTGCATAGGATTGCGTATTGAAATGCAATCCTATGTAGGCGTGTACAGCCGGAAATGTACGGTGCTGCGTCTGGCATAGACTGAAGTGGCAGCGGTGCGCACTCGTCATCAGCTGCGTGTGTGTATGTACGTGCATGTGTGTATGTATGTACGTGCGTGCGTGTATGTACGTGCGTGCGTGCATGTATGTATGTATGTATGTACGTGCGTGCGTGTATGTATGTGCGTGCGTGTATGTATGCGTGCGTGCGTGCATGTATGTATGTAAGTACGTGCGTGTATGTATGTAAGTACGTGCGTGTATGTATGTACGTACGTGCGTGCATGTATGTATGTACGTACGTGCGTGCATGTATGTATGTATGTACGTACGTGCGTGCATGTATGTATGTATGTACGTACGTGCGTGCATGTATGTATGTATGTACGTACGTGCGTGCATGTATGTATGTATGTACGTACGTGCGTGCATGTATGTATGTATGTACGTACGTGCGTGCATGTATGTATGTATGTACGTACGTACGTGCGTGTATGTACGTACGTGCGTGTATGTATGTATGTACGTACGTACGTGCGTGCATGTATGTATGTATGTACGTGCGTGCGTGTATGTACGTGCGTGTATGTATGTACGTATGTACGTACGTGCGTTTATGTATGTACGTATGTACGTACGTGCGTTTATGTATGTACGTATGTACATGTATGTACGTACGTGCGTTTATGTACGTACGTACGTACATGTATGTACGTACGTGCGTTTATGTATGTACGTACGTGCGTTTATGTATGTACGTACGTGCGTTTATGTACGTACGTGCGTTTATGTATGTACGTACGTACATGTATGTACGTACGTACATGTATGTACGTACATGCGTTTATGTATGTACGTACATGCGTTTATGTATGTACGTACATGCGTTTATGTATGTACGCGTGTGTGTACACGTACGTCGAATTTGGACAATAATTTGCTGTGTTAAAATTTCATCTTATAGGCCGGATAACAGATTACATAAAATTTTTGAATTTTTATTTTTTATTTGGCATTTTTGGATACACTAATAGCTTTTATTTATTTTCTTGCAAACGTATAGGTGCCATCACAATACTGTACCAAATTAGCACACAGCTAACAAAGCTTCGGAAAAACATACTAATTGTCCAAATGAGATGTCTGGATCTATTAAAGTTGTGGTGAAGAAAAGCAGGGACAGTATGTAGCTTATAGCGGTTTAGAGATTTATTAGAGATCTCCTGTGTGATCGTTGTCCGGGTCTCCTGGACTCATGGTTAGTGTAGGGAATAGCGGTATAACTAGGAGCTTAGAAGTTCGCCCGCTAGCTTCACGTTTTGTCTAAAATGTCAAGTAATACCTGTTCTTTATAATCAGCCTATCTGTTAGTAGTGGTTGCATTTTTGGCTTCTGTATGCAGTGTTTTCTATCTCTGTGTATTCTGTTCCGTCTCTGTTATATGCCATGCGTGTGTCCTGTTCTGTGGCTCCTAGGATCAGCTATGGCCCAGTTCCGAAGACCGCTGGGCCGCCCTCTTATTTGGGCGATGTCTACGCTTAGGTTGGGCCACTGTCGACCCCCCCACCTTTTAGCACAGGGTCAGTGGCATGGATTCCATGTGAATTTCCTGTGTGCATGTATACTACTAGACTACTAGTCCTTTGGTCACGATGGTGTTGGCAGTCTACTAAATCTGCCCACACGATCATAACAGTCTGTTCAGAAAGCCACATAGTACTGATTACATTTTGGGTCCCATTTGTGCATACTAACATAACATTAGGGCCACAATGGGTACATTTCTGAAAACAATACAAACAGGGGTATCCATTTTGGGGTGTCAGTGCAGATGAAAATGATTTTGGGGGAAAAAATTTTAGAATAGCACATTACCCGAACACTTTTTTTTTTTTTTAATCTAAATTGCATTAAAGGGGTTGTCCCGCGGCAGCAAGTGGGTCTATACACTTCTGTATGGCCATAATAATGCACTTTGTAATGTACATTGTGCATTAATTATGAGCCATACAGAAGTTATAAAAAGTTTTATACTTACCTGCTCCGTTGCTGGCGTCCTCGTTCCCATGGAGCTGACTAATTTTCGCCCTCCGATGGCCAAATTAGCCGCGCTTGCGCAGTCCGGGTCTTCTGCAGTCTTCTATGGGGCCGCTCGTGTAGAATGCTGGCTCCGTGTAGCTCCGCCCCGTCACGTGCCGATTCCAGCCAATCAGGAGGCTGGAATCGGCAATGGACCGCACAGAAGCCCTGCGGTCCACGGAGACAGAGGATCCCGGCGGCCATCTTCAGCAGGTAAGTATGAAGACGCCGGACCGCCGGGATTCAGGTAAGCGCTGTGCGGGTTGTTTTTTTAACCCCTGCATCGGGGTTGTCTC
The DNA here is from genome assembly GCF_035609145.1 of Eleutherodactylus coqui. Taxonomy (NCBI): domain Eukaryota; kingdom Metazoa; phylum Chordata; class Amphibia; order Anura; family Eleutherodactylidae; genus Eleutherodactylus; species Eleutherodactylus coqui. The sequence goes on along the minus strand of NC_089844.1, from coordinate 188,295,980 downwards.
GCGCCGAACGGGGGGGGGGGGGGGGGGGGGGGTTAAAAAAAAAAAAAAAAACGTTTCGGCGCGGGACAACCCCTTTAATTCCTGAAAATGTGGGATCTAAATAATGTGGCGTGCATGCGCAGAAGCCGGCGAGCCCGGCAAATTCAAAATCTCCCTGCACCCGGCTGTCACAGATAGCCGAGTGCAGGGAAATATGACTGGGGACCGCTGTATGCGGTTTCCAGTCATATGATCAGCGTTATGCATCGGATAACGGTGATCATATAAAGTTAAAAAGTAAAAAAAAAAAAAAAAAAAGTTAAAAGTTTAAAAAGTTAAAGTTTCATCTCCCCTTACGGATCGTATCCGTAAGGGGGATGAAATTACGTACCCAAGGTCCCGGATTTGTTCCCTGGTGGGATGTTGATCCGTGGACCTTACCCCAGCTTCTGCGCATGCGCCCGTCAGCATGATGGCGGACGCATGCGCAAAAGTGAAAGATTGCCCAAGAAATGTAACATCTCCCTGCTGCTGGCCACCAAAGGTCGCCAAGAGCCTGGAGATGTCACGGGGAGCCGCGGTATACAGTTACTGGTCACGTGATCGCCGTTATCCAATGCATAATGGCGATCACGTAAAAGTTCTTTAAAAAGTGGCAGTTTCATCTCCCCTCACCGAAGCGATCGGTGAGAGGAGATGAAACATCTTCTCGGAGGCTTCCGCATTTGAATCCAGATGCAATTATCCTCCATGGATCCTGCCAGCTCCTGGGTATGCGCCCACCGGCAAAATGCCGGACACATTCGCAGGAGCTGGGGAGCCCAGGAAATTTTAAATCTCCTTGCTCCCAGCGACCAATGGTTGCTGAGTGCTTGGAGCAGTGACCGGGGGCCTCGTTGAGCGGTCCCCGGTCACATGATAAAGTAGCGAACTAACATTAGGCCGGTCACACATGACCGGAGAGGAATTACGGGTTCTGCATGCGCTTGATCAACGGTAATCCACGGATCAATCGCATGCATTGGATTACACAATTCCCCCCAATTAGCGGGTCGGAATTGCGTAATCCACTCGCAGAAACAGAACACGGCATGCTATATTTTACCGCGGATATCCGCGACCTAGAGCCCATTGTGCTCTATGACCACGAATATACCCGCAGCCCATATGCAAACACATTGTGTACGGGCTGCGGGTACCCGGGTCATCTCTAAGTGACGGCACGGGAAATATAAACAAAAAACTGCCTGTGTGAGTAGGCAGTTATGCGCAGAACATTACGCGGCCGTACGCAGGGTCACAGCCAGGGTCACAGTATATAAATATACTGTGGCAATCTTGGACTATTATCTCACACAACTACCCTCAGGAATAAAATTAGATGCCCCTCCTTTGGTCACCTACATTTGTTCAAGTGAGAGACTAAGGGCTCATGTCCACGGGCAAAATATGATTTAGGATCCGCAGCGGATCTCCCGCGTGCGGATCCGCATCCCATAGGGATGCATTGACCACCCGCGGGTAGATAAATACCCGCGGATCGTCAATAAAAGGGATTTTAAAAAAAATGGAGCATGGAAAAATCTGGACCATGCTCCATTTTCGTGCGGGTCTCCCGCGGGGACGGCTCCCGCGGGCTTCTATTGAAGCCTATGGAAGCCGTCCGGATCCGCGGGAGACCTAAAATAGGAATTTAAAGTATTTACCTATCCGGCGCGGGCGGGGAATGTCAGCTGTTCCTCACGGCCGCATCTCCCTTGTTTCGGCTCGGCGGATGTGCCCGGCGCATGCGCGCGGCACGTCGACGACGTGCCGGCGACGTGCCGCCGGCGTCAGGAATTCATCCGCCGGCCGAAAATGAAGATCCGGCCGTGAGGAACAGCTGACATTCCCCGCCCGCGCCGGATAGGTAAATACTTTTAAATTGCTATTTTCGGCGCTCATGTCCGCGGGGCAGGAGGGACCCGCTGCAGATTCTCCATGGAGAATCTGCAGCGGATCTGATTTTCCCCGTGGACATGAGGCCTTAACATGGAGTCTAAGAGTGACCTTCCCTCTATACATTACCACAATATACATATATATACCAACATCCACTTAAATGGAGACACACTTCTCTCCTAGGCTGATCTGTGTTGAGGGTGGAGCAAGATCTCTTCCTATTGTTCTTCCCTCCCATCTCCTTACATCACCTAGCTCCACCCCCTGTGGCCTGGCTCAGCGTTTGGTCTTTCTTGCCTCATTTTATTTCTAGCCACTGGACAGTACACACCATATAACACAATCTAACTCTCATACGGGCCCTTCATTTTCTACACACAAATTCTCACTCACTGGGGTTTTCCCTCACTCATACACAGACTGATAAGTATCTCATGTGAAGTAGAAACTGGGATTGTATTTACTGTTCATAGAACTTCCCATATTGAACAAAGTATATATATAAGAAAACTCTTATGTACCGCGGTTTTTACATATTTTGTTCAGAATAGGCTATCCAATGACAAACATAATACAACTTATGCCCATTTCCACCCGCATGCTTATATTCACCACTCCAGATAGCAACTATTATCACCGTTCATTGTTAAACCTTCTACCTTTTCTTAACTCATTGACTTGCTTTTTCCTTTCCCATTTTTGTGTGTCCATTTATGTTTACAAACATCATCTCATTGAATTTGCTTGTGAGTCATACATGATTTTTCCCACAACTCACGACACAGGTCTGGCTTACCTCACTAATAAGCACTTACAATTTCGTCCCTGCCCATCTTGTCGTAATTGGAAAAATCCTTAATTAATTGAGAGTCTCTACTCCCGCACCTCATGGCGCAGATCTGTATTTTTGGCACCACATTGTGGAACCTCAACAGCCTGCTTGGCCTGCCATAATCGGAGGAGACTTCTCTGGCGCGCCCACATCTACCATCAGACAGGCCTCTCGTAGCACAAACTTTTACTTTTGGCACTAGTCCTCAAAAAATTCGTTGGGCCCACTACAATTGGATAGGTATCTCGGCCGGCTCACTCTTCCATCAGACAGGCCTCTCTGCTGTCTGGTATCAATTACTCCAAGCCAAAATCCTTTGAGTTGATGACTACTAGCATGGCAAATGAAAGCATTCCATGTGCACCCCTCCCCCCACATAACAAAGGGAGACCTCTTCAGCCACATGTTGCACAATGGACACTCTCTGACCACATGGACACTACTGTTTTTAACCAGAATCACTACTATAACCTTCAGCTAAAATTGCTTACATCAACTTTCCTTTTTGCTTTCTTTTAACAAGTTATACTACTTTCTTCGTTCCTTATTAACCTGCAGTCTGTTCACACCATTCACTACTCAGGACATTACTTCACAGACAACATTAAAACCACACAGTATATCTACTTGATTGTTCTTTTGATACAGACTTATCATATTTCAACTCACCCGGCCTGGGACGGATCATAGCAGAGAGGGAGAGATGGTACAGGTACAAGAATAACTTATTACCTTGTTTGAGCTCATTATCTGTCCATCTCTGCTTCGAAGTCCCCTTGTGTCCGGATAACGATGAAATATCTTCATATCTCTGTATCTTCATTATCCCAGCGGTGCCTCCAAATTTGTTAGCGCAAAATTCGCTATTATAGATATACCGTGTGTTCCAAATTAAATAATATGTGTACAGGCCTGGAGAGCCTTCAAAGATCACACGGCTACATCATGTGTTCCCCAAAGAGTCTCCCTTTATTATGCGCATGTAAAACTTAAATAAGTTTCAACACAGGAAGTCAGGCAATTTAGCAGTTACAGTGAGCTGATAGGCCATTTCTCAGAGGGAGGTATTTGTGAGGTAGCTTGTGATGTCATCCATCTGGGAGGAACTTCAGTGAGCACGCTCAGTTCATTCTTGAATTTGGTCTCATGAGAAGAACATCCTGTTTCTCCTCTCTGCTGTCCAAGACAAATCACTCCTAAAAAGGTTTGGCCAGTTAGAACTGGTTTTACCAGTTCTTGAGCTCCTCCAATTCTTGTGGAGGTGGAGGTGGAGGGGAGGTGATGTTCCCTTCCTCCAGAGGTTCAGACCATTATAGACAAAATACAGTATATACACAGTTGACAACAGAAAATACATACAAAATGGTGAACATATAGGATATCTCCCACATGATACACCATGACATATCAAAAAAGGCCCATTATATAAATATATATATATATACATATATATATATATATATATATATATATATATATAATATAAATATATAAATTATATAATTATATAAGTGATTTTTTTTTAAATGGAGCATGAAAAAATCTGGACCATGCTCCATTTTCGTGCGGGAGACCAAAATCGGAATTTACTCACCTGCTCCGGATCTTCCCTTCGCCGCAGCTGGCTGTATAACATATCCAGTCGTGTGAGACCGGCCTTCGGTAGATCACTACCTTTTTATCACGTGACCAGGGACAGCTCAACGAGACCACCGATCACTGCTCCAGGCTCTCGGTGACCTTTGGTAGCCGGGAGCACAGAGATTTAAAATTTACCGGGCTCCCCAGCTGCTGCGCATGTGTCTGGCATTTTAAGGCAGGTTCATGCACAGAAGCCGGAGAAGGTCCACGGAGGAGGATCACATTGAGGTTCAAATACGGAGGCCTCCGGTAAGAAGTTTCATCTCTCACCGATCGAAGAGGGGAGATTAAACTTCAACTTTTTCTTAACTTTTACATGATCGCCGTTATCCAACCGAGGATAAGGATCCCGGGGGACATCGCCGGAGGCCTATAGAAATATTTTCACCTTCCTTTACGGATTGGATTTTTTACGGAATAGATATCCATTGGCTAACGGCAATCACGTGACTGGGGACCATGTACTGCGGCCCACCATGAAATCTCCAGGCTCTCGGCTATGTTTGGTAGCCAGGAGCAGGGATATCTTAAATTACTCAGGCAAACTGCGGCTCTTGCATCGGCCAACGTTGACGACGGGCGCGTGCGCAGAAGCCGAGGTGAGGTCCAAGGGTAAATCCGGGGGCCTTAGGTATGTAATTACATCTCCCCTCACGAATATGAGCGAAGATTACATTTTACCATTTTTTAACTTTCTGTTTACTTTTAAGGGTGACTGGTGGTCGCGCCAACAGCAGGGAGCTGTCATGTCCACAGCCCCCAGGGCTTTAATCCCCAGAGCAAGTGTCTTTTTACGGCCCTGGAGATTAAAGCCCACTTAGGCAGGAAGTCACTAAGGGGTTAAGAAGCAAACAGACTTCGTCACTAGGGCCGCTCTCACACAGACAGTTTTTACAGCGTTTAGCTCTGCGTTTGAAAAGCCACGGTAAACACTGTAAAACACCTCCATTGATTTCAGTAGAGCTTCTCAATGATGTGGATTTATTTTGGGGTCTACGGCGTAATCAATAGGAATGTTTGTACCCTTCCAGATTTATGTTCAGAGATTGTGCGCACAATGTAAGAGATCACACGGAGACAAGACTGTCAGTGTAGAAAGTCTTCCTGACTGTTTATTAGTAGGCGTATAGCATCTTATATAGCATGATGAGTTAATTGCCCTTTATGGGCAGCAGGAAGATTCAATACGTGGTTGGGAATCAAAGCATGGGATTGGGTGGTCCAAATATGGTCTTTTTCCATCCGGTCCTGCGTGAGTTGCTGTAGTCATGGACGTCCGACATCACGTGGTTTCAGGTACAAAATCAGCGCCATCTCTCCGAGTTTGATGGAGAGGGCAGGGGCGAGAATGAGCAATGTGTCGTCAAATGATGCCTGAGGGTTATGTGCAGGTAAAATGTGTCCTGAGGTTATGAGCGTGTGTTTCTATCATGCTGCATATTCTGATGACGGTTAGCAGTAATGAAACTGTCTGTTTTACTAACTGTCCCTACACTACCCTGCAGCCCTCAATGGTTGACCCTCCTCGACCTCCCAGATCGAGGCAGGCCCATCGAGCAAGCTAAGGCAAGCTCTCCGGGTCTACCACAGGGTTTTTCACAGCCCTTGCAACTGGACCACAGCTAGCCTGAGTCCCCTGTATTAGTTTAGTCGCTCTTCTTTGAACCCCCTCCAATACTGTAACATCTTTCCTGAGCACCGGTGATGAAATAAGAACATCTAAAATCTATTTGGTATCTTCGTGTCCATAACAATTTGAACTCTCAAAAAATCAGCATCATTTATGTTTTCAGAAAAAAAGCCAAAATGTCAGAATTGTACTTTTTGGGTCATTCAATTCTCCCCCCCCAAAAAATATCATAAAAAACGATGAAAAAGTGGCATGTAGTCCAAAATGATACCAAGAGAAACCATAGGTTGTCCTGCAAAGTTTTGAGATGGCAGCAAGTAAAGGATTCCCCGAGGGAGCGTGCTCCCTATGTTATGTCGTCTGGCCCTTGTAATCATGGCGGGCCGATGGGTTGCCATGACAACAGGTGTCCCTGCTTGCCATTACCTATGATTACTACTGTAACTGATAAGGCATTGCCGTACGTGTACGTATGTATATATATTTATTATATATGATTGTTCTGACCAGGTTGGGGGAGTAGTGGTCAATGTAAGTGGGTGGAGCGGATCTAGGGATCAGTAATACTGGTGTGATGTGACTGTTAACCTGCTGATTTTTCATCATTTCCTGCAGATCTGACGTCCTTGAGAATGGGAAGGCTGTCCGACAGTGAAGAGACCCTCGACGTTCAGCAATCTTGAAACCCTTCGTTTTATGGACTGCTTTTTGCCTGTGAATCACCTTTTTTTTTTTTTTATAAGCTTTTTCTTTCAAAGAATTATGACGGAGGATCCTGAAAAACTGCGCAATATTTTACACCGATTGAGTAAACAGAAAAGATACCCAAACACAGCAGCCTTTGTTTTATCTGGGAATGACACTTGGTGTAAAATCCACATTTTTAATAAATAATAAAACGTGATTTGAATTTGTTTTTTTGTTTTACCTTATTTATGTTTTTAACTCCTGATTACCCACGCTGTAAAGCCGGCTGCACATGGCTGTGACGGGCTCCGCCATGGAATTCCGGGGCGGAGTCCGTCACGGCGGCCCCAAGAGACCCCAATACTTACCTCCAGTTTCGGAGTCCCGCATGACGCCTCAGCGCGCATGGGCAATCGAGCGCGTGACGCACCGCAGCGGCATGTGACGCGGTAGGCGTAGAGGCGGTTTCACGCTATCTTCCGCTGTGCTACAGCGGAAGATAGCGTGAATGGACTGCTTCCACAGACTGCAATGGAAGCCGTCCGCGCGTACACCCGCGGCAAATAGAGCATGCCGTGGGTGAGGACGGGTGATTTTACGGTGCGGAATTCCGCTGTGAAATTCCGCACCGTAAGCATTGAGCTATTAGGTTGAATAGATCCGTCTGTGGGAAGGAGCCTTAAGGCCTCATGTCCACTAGCAAAATGGAATTGCGGTTTCCGCAGCGGATTTGCCCCTAGGGAATCATTGGCCATCCGTGGTCCATTAAACTGATTTTTGCACCCGCGGATGGAATTTTAATAGAATTGCGTTTTTCACGCGTGGGAGAAAAAAACCCGGCATGCTCCATTTTACCGCGGATCGGCCACATTGCTATCACATTGATAGCAATGTGTGCAGATATCTGCATGCAAAAATTATACAATAGAAAGCTGATTCTACACGGATTGTATTTTTCCAGTGGACATGAGGCCTAAGGCCGCCTGCAGACGGCCGTGTCGCATCCAGCTGCTCGCAACGGGACCCGACCTGAGCGCCTGCAGAGAGCAGTGCGGAACTCGCCCGCTCCCGCAGCTCTGACTCATGTGCCAGCAGACGGCACATGCGCAGAGCCGGCAGCCAGCGAGTGACGTTTATGTCCGGGGCTCTGCGAACCCCGCACAGAATTAGAGCATGGCGCGGTTTGTTTTCTGCGCGTGATTTCGCGTAGACAAACCACGGCCTTCTGCATAGGATTGCGTATTGAAATGCAATCCTATGCAGGCGTGTACAGCCGGAAATGTACGGTGCTGCGTCTGGCATAGACTGAAGTGGCAGCGGTGCGCATTCGTCATCAGCTGATTGGCAGGGATTCTGAGAGGCAGATCAACACTTCACTGCGCATAGATCATCAGTACTGGAGTCCCAGGGAACCCTTTTAACCCCTTGCCACCGCAGCACGTGAATGTATGTATATGTTAGGAAGCAGCTTTCTGGAATGGACTTGCATCTACATCCTACAGATCTGAGCCCATCTACTGCTGAAGACTGTTGCTAATGACAGTTGGCCTCCCGCAGTCACAGCGGGGATGGGTGAGACAACCGATTCCCGCTGTTAATGCTTTGCATGCAACGATTGCTCTTATTTCATTAGGTTTTTGCATGCAATCAGATATACTTCAGTCTAAGCCAACCTGAGTATAAGCCAAGGTACCAACTTTTACCCCAAAAACCTGGGGTCAATTATTGACTTGAGTATAAGCCAAGGGGTAATATTAGGTACCTCGGCTAACACTTGGATCGGCTATACTCAAGTATGCATTGTGGCTGCTGCTACAGGCCAAGTGGGCAGTATACCCCTAGGTAAACTAATTAAGGGGTGTATTGTTAAAATTTTGTGGCTGCTCAACAGCTCTACAACTGTGCTATGGGGCTTTAAAGGCCTTCAAGCAAAATGTCTGTTACGTCTGCTGCTGGTATATGTTGCTCAAAGCTTCAGTTTACTAGCAGCACAGCCCTGAGAGAGTTAATTGATTGAGCTGCCTGGGTGTGGTACTTCCTGCAAGCCAATCTCCTGGCTCTGTGCATACATATAAAGCCAGCTCTTGGCAGTCTGTGTCTGGGTTTCAGACTGAGCAGTTATGAATCCTTGTCTTGAGGTATCTGCCTTTTTCCCACGCAGAACTTGTAAGTGGTTATGTGTCTCTCAGCTTCCCGAAGACGGTTTGGACACCTGTAGTCCTCATCTCCGTTATATGCATTCCCTTTACAGCTGTGGCCTCTGTACGTCTTGTCTGCTCTGTGTGTCAGTTAGTGTAACTTGACACAGTCTCCTATCTCACCTTGTGTAGCTGACTGTCTATTCCCCTATATTATTGAGATGGCACTATATTTGATAGTTGGCGGTGTGCCCCATGCTATGTCCTGCTCCACTTGCAGTTGGCAGTGTGCCCCCTGCTCTGTCCTGTCCCAGATGCAAGCTTTCTGTGTGATCTGTGTCTTGCAGTTTCATGCCCGTTTGTACGTTTACGTTCTGTCAGTTTAGTGTTACCTCATCTCCTGTGTGAATGTTGTCCGGGTCTCCTGGACTCATGGTTAGTGTAGGGAATAGCGGTATAACCAGGAGCTTAGAAGTTCGCCCGCTAGCTTCACGTTTTGTCTAAAATGTCAAGTAATACCTGTTCTTTATAATCAGCCTATCTGTTAGTAGTGGTTGCATTTTTGGCTTCTGTATGCAGTGTTTTCTATCTCTGTGTATTCTGTTCCGTCTCTGTTATATGCCATGCGTGTGTCCTGTTCTGTGGCTCCTAGGATCAGCTATGGCCCAGATCTGAAGACCGCTGGGCCGCCCTCTTATTTGGGCGATGTCTACGCTTAGGTTGGGCCACTGTCGACCCCCCCCCCTTTTAGCACAGGGTCAGTGGCATGAATTCCATGTGAATTTCCTGTGTGCATCTTTGGTCACGATGGTGTTGGCAGTCTGCTAAATCTGCCCACACGATCATAACAGACTGTTCAGAAAGCCACATAGTACTGTTTACATTTTGGGTCCCATTTGTGCATACTAACATAACATTAGGGCCACAATGGGTACATTTCTGAAAACAATACAAACAGGGGTATCCATTTTGGGGTGTCAGTGCACATGAAAATGATTTTGGGGGAAAAAAATTTAGAATAGCACATTACCCGAACACTTTTTTTTTTTTTTTAATCTAAATTGCATTAATTCCTGAAAATGTGGGATCTAAATACTCCTGACACCCCTCAGTGAACACATTAAGGGGTGTACTTTGTAAAATAGGGTCATTTTAGGGGGTATGTATTCTGACACCCACGAGCCTTTGCAATCTTGGCTCGGTGGAGAAAAAAGGGTTTATCAAAATGAGGAAAAGTAAGATTCAACTTGAATGTCTCCTAAATGGTTCCAAACAAAGGATGTTTTTGCAAATGTGTGTCTAGAATAAAGTGAACAGATGGAAATATATGTTGGCAAAGATTTGTAGAGTATGCTTGCACATATGAGATGTAATTTTTTAACATTTGCAAATGTTATGTTATTCAAAATGTTGTCAATATTCTTAATTTTAATTAATATACACAACTTCTAACTGCCCATTTTTACCACTTAAACGAAGTACAACAAGGCACAGAAAAAACAATGTAAGAATCACTTCGATTTGCAAACATGCCCATCTTGAAAGCGTCCTACTGAGCCAACATCTAGGACCGTCAGTCTCTCTGCTGCTTCAACAATGATTGTGAGCAAACGCAGTGTGGTAATCTTGAAATAACTTATCAGCTCACCTGTAAAGAAGAAGGAAAAAAGTTTGCTTTATTCTGGTGGTTTGCGTACTTTGTGGCTAATAAATCTCTAAACCGCTATAAGCTACATACTGTCCCTGCTTTTCTTCACCACAACTTTAATAGATCCAGACATCTCATTTGGACAATTGGTATGTTTTTCCGAAGCTTTGTTAGCTGTGTGCTAATTTGGTACAGTATTGTGATGGCCCCTGTACGTTTGCTAGAAAATAAATAAAAGCTATTAGTGTATCCAAAAATGCCAAATAAAAAATAAAAATTCAAAAATTTTATGTAATCTGTTATCCGGCCTATAAGATGAAGTTTTAACACAGCAAATTATTGTCCAAATTCGACGTACGTGTACACACGTGTACGTACATACACACGCGTACGTACATACACACACGTACGTACGTACACACGCGTACGTACATACGTACATACATACACGCACGCACGTACGTACATACATACACGCACATACGTACATACATGTATATACGTACATACATGTACATACGTACGTACATACACGTACGTGTACGTACATACACACACAGTAATATATATACATATATGAACATATGAGCAGATGCAAGTGAAAACCTGCAAATATGCGCCAAATATACACATATGAGCAGATGCTAGTGAAAACATGTAAACATGCACATATGAGCAGATGCAAGCGAAAACCTGCAAACATGCACATATGAGCAGATGCAAGCAAAAACCTGCAACTAGGCGCAAAATGTGCACATATGAGCAGATGCACGCAATGAAAATTTTGGCAGATGCAGCAGCTTACCTCGACGAGTTATGTCAGCTGGTGTCCGAGCGAAGCGAAATTCTTCTCAAAACGTGTCCAAACGTCAGGATCCTCTCCACACGTAAGTTTGCAAAAAGGCGCACAAATCTCGGGTGGCCGCGTCTCCACACGTAGCGCACAATTCTGCAAAAAAAAGTCAGGTGGCGTCGCGCAAATCTCAGGTGACGTACTCACCACACGTAGCGCACGAATCTCGGGTGGCCGCGTCTCCACACGTAGCGCACGAATCTGCAAAAAAAAGTCAGGTGGCGTGGTGCAAATCTCAGGTGACATACTCACCACACGTAGCGCACGAATCTCGGGTGGCCGCGTCTCCACACGTAGCGCACGAATCTCAGGTGGCCGCGTCTCCACACGTAGCGCACGAATCTCGGGTGGCCACGTCTCCACACGTAGCGCACGAATCTGCAAAAAAAAGTCAGGTGGCGTGGCGCAAATTTCAGGTGACATACTCACCACACATAGCGCACGAATCTCGGGTGGCCGCGTCTCCACACGTAGCGCACGAATCTCAGGTGGCCGCGTCTCCACACGTAGCGCACGAATCTCAGGTGGCCGCGTCTCCACACGTAGCGCACGAATCTCAGGTGGCCGCGTCTCCACACGTAGCGCACGAATCTCAGGTGGCTGCGTCTCCACACGTAGCGCACAGCGCACAAATCTCAGGTGGGTACTCACCACATGTAGCGCACAGCGCACTAATCTCAGGCGGCGTCTCCACACGTAGCGCACAGCGCACAAATCTCAGGCGGCCGCGTCTCCACAATTAGCGCACAGCGCACAAATCTCAGGTGGCCGCGTCTCCACACGTAGCGCACAAATCTCAGGTGACCGCGTCTCCACACATAGCGCACAGCGCACTGGCTGCTGGGAGATCCTACCACCAGCCAATACATTCTAGCCAGCAGATCAGTGAAGTGGCTAGAGTGGAGCTACTGAAGAGAGGAGCCGCTCCAATCTAGTCTTGTGGAGCTAGTGAGCTCCATATTACCTTCAGAGAGGAAGGATGGGTGGGGGGCTCATTTTTTGGCTGATGGCGTCCTTTACACGGGCTAAACACGAACGGCTCCTTGTCGTCTCTCCGTGTAAACCACAACCATAGCTGCGGATTTGGACAGCAGATCACTGCAGCCGATCCACAACCATAGCTGCGGATTTGGACAGCAGATCACTGCAGCCGATCCACAACCGTAGCTGCGGATTTGGACAGCAGCTCACCGCAGCCGATCCACAACTGTAGCTGCGGATTTGGCAAACAAAAAACTGTGTACTGCGCATGACCGCCTGTTTATGTGCAGTACACCGGTTTTTGTTTGTATTTCCCGCACCATCACTTAGATATGACTCGGGTACCCGCAGCCCATGCACAATACAGTTGCGTATGGGCTGCGGGTATATCCGCGACTATAGAGCACAATGGGCTCGAGGTCGTGGATATCCACGGTAAAATATAACATGCTGTGTTCTGTTTTCTGCGAGTGGATTAGGTAATTCCGACTCGCTAATTGGGGGGAATTGTGATTGATCCATGGATTACCGCTGATCAAGCGCATGCAGAACCCGTAATTCCTATCCGGCCGTGTGAGACAGGCCCAATGTTAGATCCCTACTTTTTTATCACGTGACTAGGGACCGCTCATCAAGGCCACCAATCACTGCTCCAAGCACTCCACGACCGTTGGTCGCCGACAGCAGGGAGGTTTGAAATTTCCTGGGCTCCTGCGAATGTGTCCGGCATTTTGCCGGCGGGCACATGCGCAGAGGCCGGAAAGGTCCATGGAGGATAACCGCATCTGGATTCAAATGCGGAAGCCTCCGAGAAGATGTTTTATCTCCTCTCGCTGATCGCCGGGGTAAGGTCCGCGGATCAAATGCAAATCACAATAATAAAGTATATAATAAAACAAAAGAACTGTTGTGATGAGTCTATGGATGAACCTCGCCTTGTTTTTCAGTGGTAACGGGTCTAAATCATATTCCACATTATTTGAAAGATGCAAAATTGGCCAATCGTTACATTTCGTATTATTCAGTTTGCATAATTTAATTCTTAACCCCATAATGACCAGCACATAGTGTTTTTACATCCTGCCCAAGTGGGCCTTAATCCCTGAGGACGTAAAAACTTGTGTCTGGACGTGACAGCTTCATGCTGTCGGTGCCCGCAGATAGCTCCTCTGGGTAATATGTAAATGAGGGAGCTGGCATGAATCCTCCTTAGGGAGAGCAACTACAAACTGAGTAAGGAAACGCACCTGGCCATGCACGCTCCTCTGGGTAATATGCAAATGAGAAAGCTGGCATGAATCCTCCTTAGGGAGCGCAACTACAAACTGAGTAAGTAGACGCACCTGGCCATGCACGCTCCTCTGGGTAATATGCAAATGAGGGAACTGGCATGAATCCTCCTCAGGAAGAGCAACTACAAACTGAATAAGGAGACGCACCTGGCCATGCACGCTCCTCTGGGTAATATGCAAATAAGGGAGCTAACATGAATCCTCCTCAGGGGGAGCAACTACAAACAGAGTAAGGAGATGCACCTGGCCATGCACGCTACTCTGGGTAATATGCAAATGAGCGAGCTGGCACGAATCCTCCTTAGGGAGAGCAACTGCAAACTGAGTAAGGAGATGCACCTGGCCATGCACGCTCCTCTGGGTAATATGCAAATGAGGGAGCTGGCACGAATCCTCCTTAGGGAGAGCAACTACAAACTGAGTAAGGAGACGCAACTGGCCATGCACGCTACTCTGGGTAATATGCAAATGAGGGAGCTGGCACGAATTCTCCTTAGGGAGAGCAACTGCAAACTGAGTAAGGAAACGCACCTGGCCATGCACGCTGTTCTGGGTAATATGCAAATGAGGGAGCTGGCATGAATCCTCCTTAGGGAGAGCACCTACAAACTGAGTAAGGAGACGAACCTGGCCATGCACGCTCCTCTGGGTAATATGCAAATAAGGGAACTGGCATGAATCCTCCTTAGGGAGAGCAAGTACAAATTGAGTAAATAGACGAACCTGGCCATGCACGCTCCTCTGGGTAATATCCAAATATCCGCAGCGGGCCTGCTTTTCCCCGTGGACCTCGATTTAGAGCTCCCCGCCTAGAGCAGGAATCAGAGCACGATTCGCGTCTAACACAAACTCACTGTTTTCACCGTCCTGTACCTCGGCACCTGAGAGGTGTAGACCGTGTTTGAAAAAGCAATAAGCTTGCGCTCCCAGCCTAGAGCATGAATCAGAGCACGATTCGCGTCAAACACAAACTCACTGTTTTCACCGTCCTGTAACTCGGCACCTGAGAGGTGTAGACCGTGTTTGAAAAAGCAATAAGCTTGCGCTCCCAGCCTAGAGCATGAATCAGAGCACGATTCGCGTCTAACACAAACTCACTGTTTTCACCGTCCTGTAACTCAGCACTTGAGAGGTGTAGACCGTGTTTGAAAAAGCAATAAGCTTGCGCTCCCAGCCTAGAACATGAATCAGAGCACGATTCGCGTCTAACACAAACTCACTGTTTTCACCGTCCTGTAACTCGGCACCTGAGAGATATAGACCGTGTTTGAAAAAGCAATAAGCTTGCGCTCCCAGCCTAGAGCATGAATCATAGCACGATTCGCGTCTAACACAAACTCACTGTTTTCACCGTCCTGTAACTCGGCACCTGAGAGGTGTAGACCGTGTTTGAAAAAGCATTACGCTTGCGCTCCCAGCCTAGAGCATGAAACCCAGCACGATTCGCGTCTAACACAAACTCACTGTTTTCACCGTCCTGTACCTCGGCACCTGAGAGGTGTAGACCGTGTTTGAAAAAGCAATAAGCTTGCGCTCCCAGCCTAGAGCATGAATCAGAGCACGATTCGCGTCAAACACAAACTCACTGTTTTCACCGTCCTGTAACTCGGCACCTGAGAGGTGTAGACCGTGTTTGAAAAAGCAATAAGCTTGCGCTCCCAGCCTAGAGCATGAATCAGAGCACGATTCGCGTCTAACACAAACTCACTGTTTTCACCGTCCTGTAACTCGGCACCTGAGAGGTGTAGACCGTGTTTGAAAAAGCAATAAGCTTGCGCTCCCAGCCTAGAACATGAATCAGAGCACGATTCGCGTCTAAAACAATCTCACTGTTTTCACCGTCCTGTAACTCGGCACCTGAGAGATGTAGACCGTGTTTGAAAAAGCAATAAGCTTGCGCTCCCAGCCTAGGGCATGAATCAGAGCACGATTCGCGTCTAACACAAACTCACTGTTTTCACCGTCCTGTAACTCGGCACCTGAGAGATGTAGACCGTGTTTGAAAAAGCAATAAGCTTGCGCTCCCAGCCTAGAGCATGAATCATAGCACGATTCGCGTCTAACACAAACTCACTGTTTTCACCTTCCTGTACCTCGGCACCTGAGAGGTGTAGACCGTGTTTGAAAAAGCATTACGCTTGCGCTCCCAGCCTAGAGCATCAATCCCAGCACGATTCGCGTCTAACACAAACTCACTGTTTTGACCGTCCTGTAACTCGGCACCTGAGAGGTGTAGACCGTGTTTGAAAAAGCAATAAGCATGCGCTCCCAGCCTAGAGCATGAATCAGAGCACGATTCGCGTCTAACACAAACTCACTGTTTTCACCGTCCTGTAACTCGGCACCTGAGAGATGTAGACCGTGTTTGAAAAAGCAATAAGCTTGCGCTCCCAGCCTAGAGCATGAATCAGAGCACGATTCGCGTCTAACACAAACTCACTGTTTTCACCGTCCTGTAACTCGGCACCTGAGAGGTGTAGACCGTGTTTGAAAAAGCAATAAGCTTGCGCTCCCAGCCTAGAACATGAATCAGAGCACGATTCGCGTCTAAAACAATCTCACTGTTTTCACCGTCCTGTAACTCGGCACCTGAGAGATGTAGACCGTGTTTGAAAAAGCAATAAGCTTGCGCTCCCAGCCTAGAGCATGAATCAGAGCACGATTCGCGTCTAACACAAACTCACTGTTTTCACCGTCCTGTAACTCGGCACCTGAGAGATGTAGACCGTGTTTGAAAAAGCAATAAGCTTGCGCTCCCAGCCTAGAGCATGAATCATAGCACGATTCGCGTCTAACACAAACTCACTGTTTTCACCTTCCTGTACCTCGGCACCTGAGAGGTGTAGACCGTGTTTGAAAAAGCATTACGCTTGCGCTCCCAGCGTAGAGCATCAATCCCAGCACGATTCGCGTCTAACACAAACTCACTGTTTTGACCGTCCTGTACCTCGGCACCTGAGAGGTGTAGACCGTGTTTGAAAAAGCAATAAGCATGCGCTCCCAGCCTAGAGCATGAATCAGAGCACGATTCGCGTCTAACACAAACTCACTGTTTTCACCGTCCTGTAACTCGGCACCTGAGAGATGTAGACCGTGTTTGAAAAAGCAATAAGCTTGCGCTCCCAGCCTAGAGCATGAATCAGAGCACGATTCGCGTCTAACACAAACTCACTGTTTTCACCGTCCTGTAACTCGGTACTTGAGAGGTGTAGACCGTGTTTGAAAAAGCAATAAGCTTGCGCTCCCAGCCTAGAACATGAATCAGAGCACGATTCGCGTCTAACACAAACTCACTGTTTTCACCGTCCTGTAACTCGGCACCTGAGAGATGTAGACCGTGTTTGAAAAAGCAATAAGCTTGCGCTCCCAGCCTAGAGCATGAATCATAGCACGATTCGCGTCTAACACAAACTCACTGTTTTCACCGTCCTGTACCTCGGCACCTGAGAGGTGTAGACCGTGTTTGAAAAAGCATTACGCTTGCGCTCCCAGCCTAGAGCATGAAACCCAGCACGATTCGCGTCTAACACAAACTCACTGTTTTCACCGTCCTGTACCTCGGCACCTGAGAGGTGTAGACCGTGTTTGAAAAAGCAATAAGCTTGCGCTCCCAGCCTAGAGCATGAATCAGAGCACGATTCGCGTCTAACACAAACTCACTGTTTTCACCGTCCTGTAACTCGGCACCTGAGAGGTGTAGACCGTGTTTGAAAAAGCAATAAGCTTGCGCTCCCAGCCTAGAACATGAATCAGAGCACGATTCGCGTCTAACACAAACTCACTGTTTTCACCGTCCTGTACCTCGGCACCTGAGAGGTGTAGACCGTGTTTGAAAAAGCATTACGCTTGCGCTCCCAGCCTAGAGCATGAAACCCAGCACGATTCGCGTCTAACACAAACTCACTGTTTTCACCGTCCTGTACCTCGGCACCTGAGAGGTGTAGACCGTGTTTGAAAAAGCAATAAGCTTGCGCTCCCAGCCTAGAGCATGAATCAGAGCACGATTCGCGTCAAACACAAACTCACTGTTTTCACCGTCCTGTAACTCGGCACCTGAGAGGTGTAGACCGTGTTTGAAAAAGCAATAAGCTTGAGCTCCCAGCCTAGAGCATGAATCAGAGCACGATTCGCGTCTAACACAAACTCACTGTTTTCACCGTCCTGTAACTCGGCACCTGAGAGATGTAGACCGTGTTTGAAAAAGCAATAAGCTTGCGCTCCCAGCCTAGAGCATGAATCAGAGCACGATTCGCGTCTAACACAAACTCACTGTTTTCACCGTCCTGTAACTCAGCACTTGAGAGGTGTAGACCGTGTTTGAAAAAGCAATAAGCTTGCGCTCCCAGCCTAGAACATGAATCAGAGCACGATTCGCGTCTAACACAAACTCACTGTTTTCACCGTCCTGTAACTCGGCACCTGAGAGATATAGACCGTGTTTGAAAAAGCAATAAGCTTGCGCTCCCAGCCTAGAGCATGAATCATAGCACGATTCGCGTCTAACACAAACTCACTGTTTTCACCGTCCTGTAACTCGGCACCTGAGAGGTGTAGACCGTGTTTGAAAAAGCATTACGCTTGCGCTCCCAGCCTAGAGCATCAATCCCAGCACGATTCGCGTCTAACACAAACTCACTGTTTTCACCGTCCTGTACCTCGGCACCTGAGAGGTGTAGACCGTGTTTGAAAAAGCAATAAGCTTGCGCTCCCAGCCTAGAGCATGAATCAGAGCACGATTCGCGTCTAACACAAACTCACTGTTTTCACCGTCCTGTAACTCGGCACCTGAGAGGTGTAGACCGTGTTTGAAAAAGCAATAAGCTTGCGCTCCCAGCCTAGAACATGAATCAGAGCACGATTCGCGTCTAAAACAATCTCACTGTTTTCACCGTCCTGTAACTCGGCACCTGAGAGATGTAGACCGTGTTTGAAAAAGCAATAAGCTTGCGCTCCCAGCCTAGAGCATGAATCAGAGCACGATTCGCGTCTAACACAAACTCACTGTTTTCACCGTCCTGTAACTCGGCACCTGAGAGATGTAGACCGTGTTTGAAAAAGCAATAAGCTTGCGCTCCCAGCCTAGAGCATGAATCATAGCACGATTCGCGTCTAACACAAACTCACTGTTTTCACCTTCCTGTACCTCGGCACCTGAGAGGTGTAGACCGTGTTTGAAAAAGCATTACGCTTGCGCTCCCAGCCTAGAGCATCAATCCCAGCACGATTCGCGTCTAACACAAACTCACTGTTTTGACCGTCCTGTAACTCGGCACCTGAGAGGTGTAGACCGTGTTTGAAAAAGCAATAAGCATGCGCTCCCAGCCTAGAGCATGAATCAGAGCACGATTCGCGTCTAACACAAACTCACTGTTTTCACCGTCCTGTAACTCGGCACCTGAGAGATGTAGACCGTGTTTGAAAAAGCAATAAGCTTGCGCTCCCAGCCTAGAGCATGAATCAGAGCACGATTCGCGTCTAACACAAACTCACTGTTTTCACCGTCCTGTAACTCGGCACCTGAGAGGTGTAGACCGTGTTTGAAAAAGCAATAAGCTTGCGCTCCCAGCCTAGAACATGAATCAGAGCACGATTCGCGTCTAAAACAATCTCACTGTTTTCACCGTCCTGTAACTCGGCACCTGAGAGATGTAGACCGTGTTTGAAAAAGCAATAAGCTTGCGCTCCCAGCCTAGAGCATGAATCAGAGCACGATTCGCGTCTAACACAAACTCACTGTTTTCACCGTCCTGTAACTCGGCACCTGAGAGATGTAGACCGTGTTTGAAAAAGCAATAAGCTTGCGCTCCCAGCCTAGAGCATGAATCATAGCACGATTCGCGTCTAACACAAACTCACTGTTTTCACCTTCCTGTACCTCGGCACCTGAGAGGTGTAGACCGTGTTTGAAAAAGCATTACGCTTGCGCTCCCAGCGTAGAGCATCAATCCCAGCACGATTCGCGTCTAACACAAACTCACTGTTTTGACCGTCCTGTACCTCGGCACCTGAGAGGTGTAGACCGTGTTTGAAAAAGCAATAAGCATGCGCTCCCAGCCTAGAGCATGAATCAGAGCACGATTCGCGTCTAACACAAACTCACTGTTTTCACCGTCCTGTAACTCGGCACCTGAGAGATGTAGACCGTGTTTGAAAAAGCAATAAGCTTGCGCTCCCAGCCTAGAGCATGAATCAGAGCACGATTCGCGTCTAACACAAACTCACTGTTTTCACCGTCCTGTAACTCGGTACTTGAGAGGTGTAGACCGTGTTTGAAAAAGCAATTAGCTTGCGCTCCCAGCCTAGAACATGAATCAGAGCACGATTCGCGTCTAACACAAACTCACTGTTTTCACCGTCCTGTAACTCGGCACCTGAGAGATGTAGACCGTGTTTGAAAAAGCAATAAGCTTGCGCTCCCAGCCTAGAGCATGAATCATAGCACGATTCGCGTCTAACACAAACTCACTGTTTTCACCGTCCTGTACCTCGGCACCTGAGAGGTGTAGACCGTGTTTGAAAAAGCATTACGCTTGCGCTCCCAGCCTAGAGCATGAAACCCAGCACGATTCGCGTCTAACACAAACTCACTGTTTTCACCGTCCTGTACCTCGGCACCTGAGAGGTGTAGACCGTGTTTGAAAAAGCAATAAGCTTGCGCTCCCAGCCTAGAGCATGAATCAGAGCACGATTCGCGTCTAACACAAACTCACTGTTTTCACCGTCCTGTAACTCGGCACCTGAGAGGTGTAGACCGTGTTTGAAAAAGCAATAAGCTTGCGCTCCCAGCCTAGAACATGAATCAGAGCACGATTCGCGTCTAACACAAACTCACTGTTTTCACCGTCCTGTACCTCGGCACCTGAGAGGTGTAGACCGTGTTTGAAAAAGCATTACGCTTGCGCTCCCAGCCTAGAGCATGAAACCCAGCACGATTCGCGTCTAACACAAACTCACTGTTTTCACCGTCCTGTACCTCGGCACCTGAGAGGTGTAGACCGTGTTTGAAAAAGCAATAAGCTTGCGCTCCCAGCCTAGAGCATGAATCAGAGCACGATTCGCGTCAAACACAAACTCACTGTTTTCACCGTCCTGTAACTCGGCACCTGAGAGGTGTAGACCGTGTTTGAAAAAGCAATAAGCTTGAGCTCCCAGCCTAGAGCATGAATCAGAGCACGATTCGCGTCTAACACAAACTCACTGTTTTCACCGTCCTGTAACTCGGCACCTGAGAGATGTAGACCGTGTTTGAAAAAGCAATAAGCTTGCGCTCCCAGCCTAGAGCATGAATCAGAGCACGATTCGCGTCTAACACAAACTCACTGTTTTCACCGTCCTGTAACTCAGCACTTGAGAGGTGTAGACCGTGTTTGAAAAAGCAATAAGCTTGCGCTCCCAGCCTAGAACATGAATCAGAGCACGATTCGCGTCTAACACAAACTCACTGTTTTCACCGTCCTGTAACTCGGCACCTGAGAGATATAGACCGTGTTTGAAAAAGCAATAAGCTTGCGCTCCCAGCCTAGAGCATGAATCATAGCACGATTCGCGTCTAACACAAACTCACTGTTTTCACCGTCCTGTAACTCGGCACCTGAGAGGTGTAGACCGTGTTTGAAAAAGCATTACGCTTGCGCTCCCAGCCTAGAGCATCAATCCCAGCACGATTCGCGTCTAACACAAACTCACTGTTTTCACCGTCCTGTACCTCGGCACCTGAGAGGTGTAGACCGTGTTTGAAAAAGCAATAAGCTTGCGCTCCCAGCCTAGAGCATGAATCAGAGCACGATTCGCGTCTAACACAAACTCACTGTTTTCACCGTCCTGTAACTCGGCACCTGAGAGGTGTAGACCGTGTTTGAAAAAGCAATAAGCTTGCGCTCCCAGCCTAGAACATGAATCAGAGCACGATTCGCGTCTAAAACAATCTCACTGTTTTCACCGTCCTGTAACTCGGCACCTGAGAGATGTAGACCGTGTTTGAAAAAGCAATAAGCTTGCGCTCCCAGCCTAGAGCATGAATCAGAGCACGATTCGCGTCTAACACAAACTCACTGTTTTCACCGTCCTGTAACTCGGCACCTGAGAGATGTAGACCGTGTTTGAAAAAGCAATAAGCTTGCGCTCCCAGCCTAGAGCATGAATCATAGCACGATTCGCGTCTAACACAAACTCACTGTTTTCACCTTCCTGTACCTCGGCACCTGAGAGGTGTAGACCGTGTTTGAAAAAGCATTACGCTTGCGCTCCCAGCCTAGAGCATCAATCCCAGCACGATTCGCGTCTAACACAAACTCACTGTTTTGACCGTCCTGTAACTCGGCACCTGAGAGGTGTAGACCGTGTTTGAAAAAGCAATAAGCATGCGCTCCCAGCCTAGAGCATGAATCAGAGCACGATTCGCGTCTAACACAAACTCACTGTTTTCACCGTCCTGTAACTCGGCACCTGAGAGATGTAGACCGTGTTTGAAAAAGCAATAAGCTTGCGCTCCCAGCCTAGAGCATGAATCAGAGCACGATTCGCGTCTAACACAAACTCACTGTTTTCACCGTCCTGTAACTCGGCACCTGAGAGGTGTAGACCGTGTTTGAAAAAGCAATAAGCTTGCGCTCCCAGCCTAGAACATGAATCAGAGCACGATTCGCGTCTAAAACAATCTCACTGTTTTCACCGTCCTGTAACTCGGCACCTGAGAGATGTAGACCGTGTTTGAAAAAGCAATAAGCTTGCGCTCCCAGCCTAGAGCATGAATCAGAGCACGATTCGCGTCTAACACAAACTCACTGTTTTCACCGTCCTGTAACTCGGCACCTGAGAGATGTAGACCGTGTTTGAAAAAGCAATAAGCTTGCGCTCCCAGCCTAGAGCATGAATCATAGCACGATTCGCGTCTAACACAAACTCACTGTTTTCACCTTCCTGTACCTCGGCACCTGAGAGGTGTAGACCGTGTTTGAAAAAGCATTACGCTTGCGCTCCCAGCGTAGAGCATCAATCCCAGCACGATTCGCGTCTAACACAAACTCACTGTTTTGACCGTCCTGTACCTCGGCACCTGAGAGGTGTAGACCGTGTTTGAAAAAGCAATAAGCATGCGCTCCCAGCCTAGAGCATGAATCAGAGCACGATTCGCGTCTAACACAAACTCACTGTTTTCACCGTCCTGTAACTCGGCACCTGAGAGATGTAGACCGTGTTTGAAAAAGCAATAAGCTTGCGCTCCCAGCCTAGAGCATGAATCAGAGCACGATTCGCGTCTAACACAAACTCACTGTTTTCACCGTCCTGTAACTCGGTACTTGAGAGGTGTAGACCGTGTTTGAAAAAGCAATTAGCTTGCGCTCCCAGCCTAGAACATGAATCAGAGCACGATTCGCGTCTAACACAAACTCACTGTTTTCACCGTCCTGTAACTCGGCACCTGAGAGATGTAGACCGTGTTTGAAAAAGCAATAAGCTTGCGCTCCCAGCCTAGAGCATGAATCATAGCACGATTCGCGTCTAACACAAACTCACTGTTTTCACCGTCCTGTACCTCGGCACCTGAGAGGTGTAGACCGTGTTTGAAAAAGCATTACGCTTGCGCTCCCAGCCTAGAGCATGAAACCCAGCACGATTCGCGTCTAACACAAACTCACTGTTTTCACCGTCCTGTACCTCGGCACCTGAGAGGTGTAGACCGTGTTTGAAAAAGCAATAAGCTTGCGCTCCCAGCCTAGAGCATGAATCAGAGCACGATTCGCGTCTAACACAAACTCACTGTTTTCACCGTCCTGTAACTCGGCACCTGAGAGGTGTAGACCGTGTTTGAAAAAGCAATAAGCTTGCGCTCCCAGCCTAGAACATGAATCAGAGCACGATTCGCGTCTAACACAAACTCACTGTTTTCACCGTCCTGTACCTCGGCACCTGAGAGGTGTAGACCGTGTTTGAAAAAGCATTACGCTTGCGCTCCCAGCCTAGAGCATGAAACCCAGCACGATTCGCGTCTAACACAAACTCACTGTTTTCACCGTCCTGTACCTCGGCACCTGAGAGGTGTAGACCGTGTTTGAAAAAGCAATAAGCTTGCGCTCCCAGCCTAGAGCATGAATCAGAGCACGATTCGCGTCAAACACAAACTCACTGTTTTCACCGTCCTGTAACTCGGCACCTGAGAGGTGTAGACCGTGTTTGAAAAAGCAATAAGCTTGCGCTCCCAGCCTAGAGCATGAATCAGAGCACGATTCGCGTCTAACACAAACTCACTGTTTTCACCGTCCTGTAACTCGGCACCTGAGAGGTGTAGACCGTGTTTGAAAAAGCAATAAGCTTGCGCTCCCAGCCTAGAACATGAATCAGAGCACGATTCGCGTCTAAAACAATCTCACTGTTTTCACCGTCCTGTAACTCGGCACCTGAGAGATGTAGACCGTGTTTGAAAAAGCAATAAGCTTGCGCTCCCAGCCTAGAGCATGAATCAGAGCACGATTCGCGTCTAACACAAACTCACTGTTTTCACCGTCCTGTAACTCGGCACCTGAGAGATGTAGACCGTGTTTGAAAAAGCAATAAGCTTGCGCTCCCAGCCTAGAGCATGAATCATAGCACGATTCGCGTCTAACACAAACTCACTGTTTTCACCTTCCTGTACCTCGGCACCTGAGAGGTGTAGACCGTGTTTGAAAAAGCATTACGCTTGCGCTCCCAGCCTAGAGCATCAATCCCAGCACGATTCGCGTCTAACACAAACTCACTGTTTTGACCGTCCTGTAACTCGGCACCTGAGAGGTGTAGACCGTGTTTGAAAAAGCAATAAGCATGCGCTCCCAGCCTAGAGCATGAATCAGAGCACGATTCGCGTCTAACACAAACTCACTGTTTTCACCGTCCTGTAACTCGGCACCTGAGAGATGTAGACCGTGTTTGAAAAAGCAATAAGCTTGCGCTCCCAGCCTAGAGCATGAATCAGAGCACGATTCGCGTCTAACACAAACTCACTGTTTTCACCGTCCTGTAACTCGGCACCTGAGAGGTGTAGACCGTGTTTGAAAAAGCAATAAGCTTGCGCTCCCAGCCTAGAACATGAATCAGAGCACGATTCGCGTCTAAAACAATCTCACTGTTTTCACCGTCCTGTAACTCGGCACCTGAGAGATGTAGACCGTGTTTGAAAAAGCAATAAGCTTGCGCTCCCAGCCTAGAGCATGAATCAGAGCACGATTCGCGTCTAACACAAACTCACTGTTTTCACCGTCCTGTAACTCGGCACCTGAGAGATGTAGACCGTGTTTGAAAAAGCAATAAGCTTGCGCTCCCAGCCTAGAGCATGAATCATAGCACGATTCGCGTCTAACACAAACTCACTGTTTTCACCTTCCTGTACCTCGGCACCTGAGAGGTGTAGACCGTGTTTGAAAAAGCATTACGCTTGCGCTCCCAGCGTAGAGCATCAATCCCAGCACGATTCGCGTCTAACACAAACTCACTGTTTTGACCGTCCTGTACCTCGGCACCTGAGAGGTGTAGACCGTGTTTGAAAAAGCAATAAGCATGCGCTCCCAGCCTAGAGCATGAATCAGAGCACGATTCGCGTCTAACACAAACTCACTGTTTTCACCGTCCTGTAACTCGGCACCTGAGAGATGTAGACCGTGTTTGAAAAAGCAATAAGCTTGCGCTCCCAGCCTAGAGCATGAATCAGAGCACGATTCGCGTCTAACACAAACTCACTGTTTTCACCGTCCTGTAACTCGGTACTTGAGAGGTGTAGACCGTGTTTGAAAAAGCAATAAGCTTGCGCTCCCAGCCTAGAACATGAATCAGAGCACGATTCGCGTCTAACACAAACTCACTGTTTTCACCGTCCTGTAACTCGGCACCTGAGAGATGTAGACCGTGTTTGAAAAAGCAATAAGCTTGCGCTCCCAGCCTAGAGCATGAATCATAGCACGATTCGCGTCTAACACAAACTCACTGTTTTCACCGTCCTGTACCTCGGCACCTGAGAGGTGTAGACCGTGTTTGAAAAAGCATTACGCTTGCGCTCCCAGCCTAGAGCATGAAACCCAGCACGATTCGCGTCTAACACAAACTCACTGTTTTCACCGTCCTGTACCTCGGCACCTGAGAGGTGTAGACCGTGTTTGAAAAAGCAATAAGCTTGCGCTCCCAGCCTAGAGCATGAATCAGAGCACGATTCGCGTCTAACACAAACTCACTGTTTTCACCGTCCTGTAACTCGGCACCTGAGAGGTGTAGACCGTGTTTGAAAAAGCAATAAGCTTGCGCTCCCAGCCTAGAACATGAATCAGAGCACGATTCGCGTCTAACACAAACTCACTGTTTTCACCGTCCTGTACCTCGGCACCTGAGAGGTGTAGACCGTGTTTGAAAAAGCATTACGCTTGCGCTCCCAGCCTAGAGCATGAAACCCAGCACGATTCGCGTCTAACACAAACTCACTGTTTTCACCGTCCTGTACCTCGGCACCTGAGAGGTGTAGACCGTGTTTGAAAAAGCAATAAGCTTGCGCTCCCAGCCTAGAGCATGAATCAGAGCACGATTCGCGTCTAACACAAACTCACTGTTTTCACCGTCCTGTAACTCGGCACCTGAGAGGTGTAGACCGTGTTTGAAAAAGCAATAAGCTTGCGCTCCCAGCCTAGAGCATGAATCAGAGCACGATTCGCGTCTAACACAAACTCACTGTTTTCAACGTCCTGTAACTCGGCACCTGAGAGGTGTAGACCGTGTTTGAAAAAGCAATAAGCTTGCGCTCCCAGCCTAGAACATGAATCAGAGCACGATTCGCGTCTAAAACAATCTCACTGTTTTCACCGTCCTGTAACTCGGCACCTGAGAGATGTAGACCGTGTTTGAAAAAGCAATAAGCTTGCGCTCCCAGCCTAGAGCATGAATCAGAGCACGATTCGCGTCTAACACAAACTCACTGTTTTCACCGTCCTGTAACTCGGCACCTGAGAGATGTAGACCGTGTTTGAAAAAGCAATAAGCTTGCGCTCCCAGCCTAGAGCATGAATCAGAGCACGATTCGCGTCTAACACAAACTCACTGTTTTCACCTTCCTGTACCTCGGCACCTGAGAGGTGTAGACCGTGTTTGAAAAAGCATTACGCTTGCGCTCCCAGCCTAGAGCATCAATCCCAGCACGATTCGCGTCTAACACAAACTCACTGTTTTGACCGTCCTGTACCTCGGCACCTGAGAGGTGTAGACCGTGTTTGAAAAAGCAATAAGCATGCGCTCCCAGCCTAGAGCATGAATCAGAGCACGATTCGCGTCTAACACAAACTCACTGTTTTCACCGTCCTGTAACTCGGCACCTGAGAGATGTAGACCGTGTTTGAAAAAGCAATAAGCTTGCGCTCCCAGCCTAGAGCATGAATCAGAGCACGATTTGCGTCTAACACAAACTCACTGTTTTCACCGTCCTGTAACTCGGCACTTGAGAGGTGTAGACCGTGTTTGAAAAAGCAATAAGCTTGCGCTCCCAGCCTAGAACATGAATCAGAGCACGATTCGCGTCTAACACAAACTCACTGTTTTCACCGTCCTGTAACTCGGCACCTGAGAGGTGTAGACCGTGTTTGAAAAAGCAATAAGCTTGCGCTCTCAGCCTAGAGCATGAATCATAGCACGATTCGCGTCTAACACAAACTCACTGTTTTCACCGTCCTGTACCTCGGCACCTGAGAGGTGTAGACCGTGTTTGAAAAAGCATTACGCTTGCGCTCCCAGCCTAGAGCATGAAACCCAGCACGATTCGCGTCTAACACAAACTCACTGTTTTCACCGTCCTGTACCTTGGCACCTGAGAGGTGTAGACCGTGTTTGAAAAAGCAATAAGCTTGCGCTCCCAGCCTAGAGCATGAATCATAGCACGATTCGCGTCTAACACAAACTCACTGTTTTCACCGTCCTGTAACTCGGCACCTGAGAGGTGTAGACCGTGTTTGAAAAAGCAATAAGCTTGCGCTCTCAGCCTAGAGCATGAATCATAGCACGATTCGCGTCTAACACAAACTCACTGTTTTCACCGTCCTGTACCTCGGCACCTGAGAGGTGTAGACCGTGTTTGAAAAAGCATTACGCTTGCGCTCCCAGCCTAGAGCATGAAACCCAGCACGATTCGCGTCTAACACAAACTCACTGTTTTCACCGTCCTGTACCTTGGCACCTGAGAGGTGTAGACCGTGTTTGAAAAAGCAATAAGCTTGCGCTCCCAGCCTAGAACATGAATCAGAGCACGATTCGCGTCTAACACAAACTCACTGTTTTCACCGTCCTGTACCTCGGCACCTGAGAGGTGTAGACCGTGTTTGAAAAAGCATTACGCTTGCGCTCCCAGCCTAGAGCATGAAACCCAGCACGATTCGCGTCTAACACAAACTCACTGTTTTCACCGTCCTGTACCTCGGCACCTGAGAGGTGTAGACCGTGTTTGAAAAAGCAATAAGCTTGCGCTCCCAGCCTAGAGCATGAATCAGAGCACGATTCGCGTCTAACACAAACTCACTGTTTTCACCGTCCTGTAACTCGGCACCTGAGAGGTGTAGACCGTGTTTGAAAAAGCAATAAGCTTGCGCTCCCAGCCTAGAGCATGAATCAGAGCACGATTCGCGTCTAACACAAACTCACTGTTTTCAACGTCCTGTAACTCGGCACCTGAGAGGTGTAGACCGTGTTTGAAAAAGCAATAAGCTTGCGCTCCCAGCCTAGAACATGAATCAGAGCACGATTCGCGTCTAAAACAATCTCACTGTTTTCACCGTCCTGTAACTCGGCACCTGAGAGATGTAGACCGTGTTTGAAAAAGCAATAAGCTTGTGCTCCCAGCCTAGAGCATGAATCAGAGCACGATTCGCGTCTAACACAAACTCACTGTTTTCACCGTCCTGTAACTCGGCACCTGAGAGATGTAGACCGTGTTTGAAAAAGCAATAAGCTTGCGCTCCCAGCCTAGAGCATGAATCAGAGCACGATTCGCGTCTAACACAAACTCACTGTTTTCACCTTCCTGTACCTCGGCACCTGAGAGGTGTAGACCGTGTTTGAAAAAGCATTACGCTTGCGCTCCCAGCCTAGAGCATCAATCCCAGCACGATTCGCGTCTAACACAAACTCACTGTTTTGACCGTCCTGTACCTCGGCACCTGAGAGGTGTAGACCGTGTTTGAAAAAGCAATAAGCATGCGCTCCCAGCCTAGAGCATGAATCAGAGCACGATTCGCGTCTAACACAAACTCACTGTTTTCACCGTCCTGTAACTCGGAACCTGAGAGGTGTAGACCGTGTTTGAAAAAGCAATAAGCTTGAGCTCCCAGCCTAGAACATGAATCAGAGCACGATTCGCGTCTAACACAAACTCACTGTTTTCACCGTCCTGTAACTCGGCAGCTGAGAGATGTAGACCGTGTTTGAAAAAGCAATAAGCTTGCGCTCCCAGCCTAAAACATGAATCAGAGCACGATTTGCGTCTAACACAAACTCACTGTTTTCACCGTCCTGTAACTCGGCACCTGAGAGATGTAGACCGTGTTTGAAAAAGCAATAAGCTTGAGCTCCCAGCCTAAAGCATGAATCAGAGCACGATTCGCGTCTAACACAAACTCACTGTTTTCACCGTCCTGTACCTCGGCACCTGAGAGGTGTAGACCGTGTTTGAAAAAGCAAAAAGCTTGAACTCCCAGCCTAGAGCATGAATCAGAGCACGATTCGCGTCTAACACAAACTCACTGTTTTCACCGTCCTGTAACTCGGTACTTGAGAGGTGTAGACCGTGTTTGAAAAAGCAATAAGCTTGCGCTCCCAGCCTAGAACATGAATCAGAGCACGATTCGCGTCTAACACAAACTCACTGTTTTCACCGTCCTGTAACTCGGCACCTGAGAGATGTAGACCGTGTTTGAAAAAGCAATAAGCTTGCGCTCCCAGCCTAGAGCATGAATCATAGCACGATTCGCGTCTAACACAAACTCACTGTTTTCACCGTCCTGTACCTCGGCACCTGAGAGGTGTAGACCGTGTTTGAAAAAGCATTACGCTTGCGCTCCCAGCCTAGAGCATGAAACCCAGCACGATTCGCGTCTAACACAAACTCACTGTTTTCACCGTCCTGTACCTCGGCACCTGAGAGGTGTAGACCGTGTTTGAAAAAGCAATAAGCTTGCGCTCCCAGCCTAGAGCATGAATCAGAGCACGATTCGCGTCTAACACAAACTCACTGTTTTCACCGTCCTGTAACTCGGCACCTGAGAGGTGTAGACCGTGTTTGAAAAAGCAATAAGCTTGCGCTCCCAGCCTAGAACATGAATCAGAGCACGATTCGCGTCTAACACAAACTCACTGTTTTCACCGTCCTGTACCTCGGCACCTGAGAGGTGTAGACCGTGTTTGAAAAAGCATTACGCTTGCGCTCCCAGCCTAGAGCATGAAACCCAGCACGATTCGCGTCTAACACAAACTCACTGTTTTCACCGTCCTGTACCTCGGCACCTGAGAGGTGTAGACCGTGTTTGAAAAAGCAATAAGCTTGCGCTCCCAGCCTAGAGCATGAATCAGAGCACGATTCGCGTCTAACACAAACTCACTGTTTTCACCGTCCTGTAACTCGGCACCTGAGAGGTGTAGACCGTGTTTGAAAAAGCAATAAGCTTGCGCTCCCAGCCTAGAGCATGAATCAGAGCACGATTCGCGTCTAACACAAACTCACTGTTTTCAACGTCCTGTAACTCGGCACCTGAGAGGTGTAGACCGTGTTTGAAAAAGCAATAAGCTTGCGCTCCCAGCCTAGAACATGAATCAGAGCACGATTCGCGTCTAAAACAATCTCACTGTTTTCACCGTCCTGTAACTCGGCACCTGAGAGATGTAGACCGTGTTTGAAAAAGCAATAAGCTTGCGCTCCCAGCCTAGAGCATGAATCAGAGCACGATTCGCGTCTAACACAAACTCACTGTTTTCACCGTCCTGTAACTCGGCACCTGAGAGATGTAGACCGTGTTTGAAAAAGCAATAAGCTTGCGCTCCCAGCCTAGAGCATGAATCAGAGCACGATTCGCGTCTAACACAAACTCACTGTTTTCACCTTCCTGTACCTCGGCACCTGAGAGGTGTAGACCGTGTTTGAAAAAGCATTACGCTTGCGCTCCCAGCCTAGAGCATCAATCCCAGCACGATTCGCGTCTAACACAAACTCACTGTTTTGACCGTCCTGTACCTCGGCACCTGAGAGGTGTAGACCGTGTTTGAAAAAGCAATAAGCATGCGCTCCCAGCCTAGAGCATGAATCAGAGCACGATTCGCGTCTAACACAAACTCACTGTTTTCACCGTCCTGTAACTCGGCACCTGAGAGATGTAGACCGTGTTTGAAAAAGCAATAAGCTTGCGCTCCCAGCCTAGAGCATGAATCAGAGCACGATTTGCGTCTAACACAAACTCACTGTTTTCACCGTCCTGTAACTCGGCACTTGAGAGGTGTAGACCGTGTTTGAAAAAGCAATAAGCTTGCGCTCCCAGCCTAGAACATGAATCAGAGCACGATTCGCGTCTAACACAAACTCACTGTTTTCACCGTCCTGTAACTCGGCACCTGAGAGGTGTAGACCGTGTTTGAAAAAGCAATAAGCTTGCGCTCTCAGCCTAGAGCATGAATCATAGCACGATTCGCGTCTAACACAAACTCACTGTTTTCACCGTCCTGTACCTCGGCACCTGAGAGGTGTAGACCGTGTTTGAAAAAGCATTACGCTTGCGCTCCCAGCCTAGAGCATGAAACCCAGCACGATTCGCGTCTAACACAAACTCACTGTTTTCACCGTCCTGTACCTTGGCACCTGAGAGGTGTAGACCGTGTTTGAAAAAGCAATAAGCTTGCGCTCCCAGCCTAGAGCATGAATCATAGCACGATTCGCGTCTAACACAAACTCACTGTTTTCACCGTCCTGTAACTCGGCACCTGAGAGGTGTAGACCGTGTTTGAAAAAGCAATAAGCTTGCGCTCTCAGCCTAGAGCATGAATCATAGCACGATTCGCGTCTAACACAAACTCACTGTTTTCACCGTCCTGTACCTCGGCACCTGAGAGGTGTAGACCGTGTTTGAAAAAGCATTACGCTTGCGCTCCCAGCCTAGAGCATGAAACCCATCACGATTCGCGTCTAACACAAACTCACTGTTTTCACCGTCCTGTACCTTGGCACCTGAGAGGTGTAGACCGTGTTTGAAAAAGCAATAAGCTTGCGCTCCCAGCCTAGAACATGAATCAGAGCACGATTCGCGTCTAACACAAACTCACTGTTTTCACCGTCCTGTACCTCGGCACCTGAGAGGTGTAGACCGTGTTTGAAAAAGCATTACGCTTGCGCTCCCAGCCTAGAGCATGAAACCCAGCACGATTCGCGTCTAACACAAACTCACTGTTTTCACCGTCCTGTACCTCGGCACCTGAGAGGTGTAGACCGTGTTTGAAAAAGCAATAAGCTTGCGCTCCCAGCCTAGAGCATGAATCAGAGCACGATTCGCGTCTAACACAAACTCACTGTTTTCACCGTCCTGTAACTCGGCACCTGAGAGGTGTAGACCGTGTTTGAAAAAGCAATAAGCTTGCGCTCCCAGCCTAGAGCATGAATCAGAGCACGATTCGCGTCTAACACAAACTCACTGTTTTCAACGTCCTGTAACTCGGCACCTGAGAGGTGTAGACCGTGTTTGAAAAAGCAATAAGCTTGCGCTCCCAGCCTAGAACATGAATCAGAGCACGATTCGCGTCTAAAACAATCTCACTGTTTTCACCGTCCTGTAACTCGGCACCTGAGAGATGTAGACCGTGTTTGAAAAAGCAATAAGCTTGTGCTCCCAGCCTAGAGCATGAATCAGAGCACGATTCGCGTCTAACACAAACTCACTGTTTTCACCGTCCTGTAACTCGGCACCTGAGAGATGTAGACCGTGTTTGAAAAAGCAATAAGCTTGCGCTCCCAGCCTAGAGCATGAATCAGAGCACGATTCGCGTCTAACACAAACTCACTGTTTTCACCTTCCTGTACCTCGGCACCTGAGAGGTGTAGACCGTGTTTGAAAAAGCATTACGCTTGCGCTCCCAGCCTAGAGCATGAATCCCAGCACGATTCGCGTCTAACACAAACTCACTGTTTTGACCGTCCTGTACCTCGGCACCTGAGAGGTGTAGACCGTGTTTGAAAAAGCAATAAGCATGCGCTCCCAGCCTAGAGCATGAATCAGAGCACGATTCGCGTCTAACACAAACTCACTGTTTTCACCGTCCTGTAACTCGGAACCTGAGAGGTGTAGACCGTGTTTGAAAAAGCAATAAGCTTGAGCTCCCAGCCTAGAACATGAATCAGAGCACGATTCGCGTCTAACACAAACTCACTGTTTTCACCGTCCTGTAACTCGGCAGCTGAGAGATGTAGACCGTGTTTGAAAAAGCAATAAGCTTGCGCTCCCAGCCTAAAACATGAATCAGAGCACGATTTGCGTCTAACACAAACTCACTGTTTTCACCGTCCTGTAACTCGGCACCTGAGAGATGTAGACCGTGTTTGAAAAAGCAATAAGCTTGAGCTCCCAGCCTAAAGCATGAATCAGAGCACGATTCGCGTCTAACACAAACTCACTGTTTTCACCGTCCTGTACCTCGGCACCTGAGAGGTGTAGACCGTGTTTGAAAAAGCAAAAAGCTTGAACTCCCAGCCTAGAGCATGAATCAGAGCACGATTCGCGTCTAACACAAACTCACTGTTTTCACCGTCCTGTAACTCGGCACCTGAGATGTGTAGACCGTGTTTGAAAAAGCAATAAGCTTGCGCTCCCAGCCTAGAGCATGAATCAGAGCACGATTCGCGTCTAACACAAACTCACTGTTTTCACCGTCCTGTAACTCGGCACTTGAGAGGTGTAGACCGTGTTTAAAAAAGCAATAAGGTTGCGCTCCCAGCCTAGAACATGAATCAGAGCACGATTCGCGTCTAACACAAACTCACTGTTTTCACCGTCCTGTAACTCGGCACCTGAGAGGTGTAGACCGTGTTTGAAAAAGCAATAAGCTTGCGCTCCCAGCCTAGAACAAGAATCAGAGCACGATTCGCGTCTAACACAAACTCACTGTTTTCACCGTCCTGTAACTCAGCACCTGAGAGATGTAGACCGTGATTGAAAAAGCAATAAGCTTGCGCTCCCAGCCTAGAGCATGAATCATATCACGATTCGCGTCTAACTCAAACTCACTGTTTTCACCGTCCTGTACCTCGGCACCTGAGAGGTGTAGACCGTGTTTGAAAAAGCAATAAGCATGCGCTCCCAGCCTAGAGCAGGAATCAGAGCACGATTCGCGTCTAACACAAACTCACTCTTTTCACCGTCCTGTAACTCGGCACCTGAGAGGTGTAGACCGTGTTTGAAAAAGCAATAAGCTTGCGCTCCCAGCCTAGAGCATGAATCAGAGCACGATTCGCGTCTAACACAAACTCACTGTTTTCACCGTCCTGTAACTCGGAACCTGAGAGGTGTAGACCGTGTTTGAAAAAGCAATAAGCTTGCTCTCCCAGCCTAGAGCATGAATCAGAGCACGATTCGCGTCTAACACAAACTCACTGTTTTCACTGTCCTGTAACTCGGCACTTGAGAGGTGTAGACCGTGTTTGAAAAAGCAATAAGCTTGCACTCCCAGCCTAAAACATGAATCAGAGCACGATTCGCGTCTAACACAATCTCACTGTTTTCACCGTCCTGTAACTCGGCACCTGAGAGATGTAGACCGTGTTTGAAAAAGCATTACGCTTGCGCTCCCAGCCTAGAGCATGAATCCCAGCACGATTCGCGTCTAACACAAACTCACTGTTTTCACCGTCCTGTAACTCGGCACCTGAGAGGTGTAGACCGTGTTTGAAAAAGCAATAAGCTTGCGCTCCCAGCCTAGAACAAGAATCAGAGCACGATTCGCGTCTAACACAAACTCACTGTTTTCACCGTCCTGTAACTCAGCACCTGAGAGATGTAGACCGTGATTGAAAAAGCAATAAGCTTGCGCTCCCAGCCTAGAGCATGAATCATATCACGATTCGCGTCTAACTCAAACTCACTGTTTTCACCGTCCTGTACCTCGGCACCTGAGAGGTGTAGACCGTGTTTGAAAAAGCAATAAGCATGCGCTCCCAGCCTAGAGCAGGAATCAGAGCACGATTCGCGTCTAACACAAACTCACTCTTTTCACCGTCCTGTAACTCGGCACCTGAGAGGTGTAGACCGTGTTTGAAAAAGCAATAAGCTTGCGCTCCCAGCCTAAAACATGAATCAGAGCACGATTCGCGTCTAACACAAACTCACTGTTTTCACCGTCCTGTACCTCGGCACATGAGAGGTGTAGACCGTGTTTGAAAAAGCATTACGCTTGCGCTCCCAGCCTAGAGCATGAATCCCAGCACGATTCGCGTCTAACACAAACTCACTGTTTTCACCGTCCTGTACCTCGGCACCTGAGAGGTGTAGACCGTGTTTGAAAAAGCAATAAGCATGCGCTCCCAGCCTAGAGCAGGAATCAGAGCACGATTCGCGTCTAACACAAACTCACTGTTTTCACCGTCCTGTAACTCGGCACCTGAGAGGTGTAGACCGTGTTTGAAAAAGCAATAAGCTTGCGCTCCCAGCCTAGAGCATGAATCAGAGCACGATTCGCGTCTAACACAAACTCACTGTTTTCACCGTCCTGTAACTCGGAACCTGAGAGGTGTAGACCGTGTTTGAAAAAGCAATAAGCTTGCGCTCCCAGCCTAGAGCATGAATCAGAGCACGATTCGCGTCTAACACAAACTCACTGTTTTCACTGTCCTGTAACTCGGCACTTGAGAGGTGTAGACCGTGTTTAAAAAAAGCAATAAGCTTGCGCTCCCAGCCTAAAACATGAATCAGAGCACGATGCGCGTCTAACACAAACTCACTGTTTTCACCGTCCTGTACCTCGGCACATGAGAGGTGTAGACCGTGTTTGAAAAAGCATTACGCTTGCGCTCCCAGCCTAGAGCATGAATCCCAGCACGATTCGCGTCTAACACAAACTCACTGTTTTCACCGTCCTGTAACTCGGCACTTGAGAGGTGTAGACCGTGTTTAAAAAAGCAAGAAGCTTGCGCTCCCAGCCTAGAACATGAATCAGAGCACGATTCGCGTCTAACACAATCTCACTGTTTTCACCGTCCTGTAACTCGGCACCTGAGAGATGTAGACCGTGTTTGAAAAAGCAATAAGCTTGCGCTCCCAGCCTAGAGCATGAATCAGAGCACGATTCGCGTCTAACACAAACTCACTGTTTTCACCGTCCTGTAACTCGGCACCTGAGAGATGTAGACCGTGTTTGAAAAAGCAATAAGCTTGCGCTCCCAGCCTAGAGCATGAATCAGAGCACGATTCGCGTCTAACACAAACTCACTGTTTTCACCGTCCTGTAGCTCGGCACCTGAGAGGTGTAGACCGTGTTTGAAAAAGCAATAAGCTTGCGCTCCCAGCCTAGAGCATGAATCAGAGCACGATTCGCGTCTAACACAAACTCACTGTTTTCACCGTCCTGTAACTCGGCACCTGAGAGATGTAGACCGTGTTTGAAAAAGCAATAAGCTTGCGCTCCCAGCCTAGAGCATGAATCAGAGCACGATTCGCGTCTAACACAAACTCACTGTTTTCACCGTCCTGTAACTCGGCACCTGAGAGGTGTAGACCGTGTTTGAAAAAGCAATAAGCTTGCGCTCCCAGCCTAGAGCATGAATCATAGCACGATTCGCGTCTAACACAAACTCACTGTTTTCACCGTCCTGTAACTCGGCACCTGAGAGGTGTAGACCGTGTTTAAAAAAGCAATAAGCTTGCGCTCCCAGCCTAGAGCATGAATCAGAGCACGATTCGCGTCTAACACAAACTCACTGTTTTCACCGTCCTGTAACTCGGCACCTGAGAGATGTAGACCGTGTTTGAAAAAGCAATAAGCTTGAGCTCCCAGCCTAAAGCATGAATCAGAGCACGATTCGCGTCTAACACAAACTCACTGTTTTCACCGTCCTGTACCTCGGCACCTGAGAGGTGTAGACCGTGTTTGAAAAAGCAAAAAGCTTGAACTCCCAGCCTAGAGCATGAATCAGAGCACGATTCGCGTCTAACACAAACTCACTGTTTTCACCGTCCTGTAACTCGGCACCTGAGATGTGTAGACCGTGTTTGAAAAAGCAATAAGCTTGCGCTCCCAGCCTAGAGCATGAATCAGAGCACGATTCGCGTCTAACACAAACTCACTGTTTTCACCGTCCTGTAACTCGGCACTTGAGAGGTGTAGACCGTGTTTAAAAAAGCAATAAGGTTGCGCTCCCAGCCTAGAACATGAATCAGAGCACGATTCGCGTCTAACACAAACTCACTGTTTTCACCGTCCTGTAACTCGGCACCTGAGAGGTGTAGACCGTGTTTGAAAAAGCAATAAGCTTGCGCTCCCAGCCTAGAACAAGAATCAGAGCACGATTCGCGTCTAACACAAACTCACTGTTTTCACCGTCCTGTAACTCAGCACCTGAGAGATGTAGACCGTGATTGAAAAAGCAATAAGCTTGCGCTCCCAGCCTAGAGCATGAATCATATCACGATTCGCGTCTAACTCAAACTCACTGTTTTCACCGTCCTGTACCTCGGCACCTGAGAGGTGTAGACCGTGTTTGAAAAAGCAATAAGCATGCGCTCCCAGCCTAGAGCAGGAATCAGAGCACGATTCGCGTCTAACACAAACTCACTCTTTTCACCGTCCTGTAACTCGGCACCTGAGAGGTGTAGACCGTGTTTGAAAAAGCAATAAGCTTGCGCTCCCAGCGTAGAGCATGAATCACAGCACGATTCGCGTCTAACACAAACTCACTGTTTTCACCGTCCTGTAACTCGGCACCTGAGAGGTGTAGACCGTGTTTGAAAAAGCAATAAGCTTGCGCTCCCAGCCTAGAGCATGAATCAGAGCACGATTCGCGTCTAACACAAACTCACTGTTTTCACCGTCCTGTAACTCGGCACTTGAGAGGTCTAGACCGTGTTTGAAAAAGCAATAAGCTTGCGCTCCCAGCCTAGAACATGAATCAGAGCACGATTCGCGTCTAACACAATCTCACTGTTTTCACCGTCCTGTAACTCGGCACCTGAGAGATGTAGACCGTGTTTGAAAAAGCAATAAGCTTGCGCTCCCAGCCTAGAGCATGAATCAGAGCACGATTCGCGTCTAACACAAACTCACTGTTTTCACCGTCCTGTAACTCGGCACCTGAGAGATGTAGACCGTGTTTGAAAAAGCAATAAGCTTGCGCTCCCAGCCTAGAGCATGAATCAGAGCACGATTCGCGTCTAACACAAACTCACTGTTTTCACCGTCCTGTAACTCGGAACCTGAGAGGTGTAGACCGTGTTTGAAAAAGCAATAAGCATGCGCTCCCAGCCTAGAGCAGGAATCAGAGCACGATTCGCGTCTAACACAAACTCACTGTTTTCACCGTCCTGTAACTCGGCACCTGAGAGATGTAGACCGTGTTTGAAAAAGCAATAAGCTTGCGCTCCCAGCCTAGAGCATGATTCAAAGCACGATTCGCGTCTAACACAAACTCACTGTTTTCACCGTCCTGTAACTCGGCACTTGAGAGGTGTAGACCGTGTTTGAAAAAGCAATAAGCTTGCGCTCCCAGCCTAAAACATGAATCAGAGCACGATTTGCGTCTAACACAAACTCACTGTTTTCACCGTCCTGTAACTCGGCACCTGAGAGATGTAGACCGTGTTTGAAAAAGTAATAAGCTTGAGCTCCCAGCCTAGAGCATGAATCAGAGCACGATTCGCGTCTAACACAAACTCACTGTTTTCACCGTCCTGTACTTCGGCACCTGAGAGGTGTAGACCGTGTTTGAAAAAGCAATAAGCTTGAACTCCCAGCCTAGAGCATGAATCATATCACGATTCGCGTCTAACACAAACTCACTGTTTTCACCGTCCTGTACCTCGGCACCTGAGAGGTGTAGACCGTGTTTGAAAAAGCAATAAGCATGCGCTCCCAGCCTAGAGCAGGAATCAGAGCACGATTCGCGTCTAACACAAACTCACTGTTTTCACCGTCCTGTAACTCGGCACCTGAGAGATGTAGACCGTGTTTGAAAAAGCAATAAGCTTGAGCTCCCAGCCTAAAGCATGAATCAGAGCACGATTCGCGTCTAACACAAACTCACTGTTTTCACCGTCCTGTACCTCGGCACCTGAGAGGTGTAGACCGTGTTTGAAAAAGCAAAAAGCTTGAACTCCCAGCCTAGAGCATGAATCAGAGCACGATTCGCGTCTAACACAAACTCACTGTTTTCACCGTCCTGTAACTCGGCACTTGAGAGGTGTAGACCGTGTTTGAAAAAGCAATAAGCTTGCGCTCCCAGCCTAGAACATGAATCAGAGCACGATTCGCGTCTAACACAAACTCACTGTTTTCACCGTCCTGTAACTCGGCACCTGAGAGGTGTAGACCGTGTTTGAAAAAGCAATAAGCTTGCGCTCTCAGCCTAGAGCATGAATCATAGCACGATTCGCGTCTAACACAAACTCACTGTTTTCACCGTCCTGTACCTCGGCACCTGAGAGGTGTAGACCGTGTTTGAAAAAGCATTACGCTTGCGCTCCCAGCCTAGAGCATGAAACCCAGCACGATTCGCGTCTAACACAAACTCACTGTTTTCACCGTCCTGTACCTTGGCACCTGAGAGGTGTAGACCGTGTTTGAAAAAGCAATAAGCTTGCGCTCCCAGCCTAGAGCATGAATCATAGCACGATTCGCGTCTAACACAAACTCACTGTTTTCACCGTCCTGTAACTCGGCACCTGAGAGGTGTAGACCGTGTTTGAAAAAGCAATAAGCTTGCGCTCTCAGCCTAGAGCATGAATCATAGCACGATTCGCGTCTAACACAAACTCACTGTTTTCACCGTCCTGTACCTCGGCACCTGAGAGGTGTAGACCGTGTTTGAAAAAGCATTACGCTTGCGCTCCCAGCCTAGAGCATGAAAACCAGCACGATTCGCGTCTAACACAAACTCACTGTTTTCACCGTCCTGTACCTTGGCACCTGAGAGGTGTAGACCGTGTTTGAAAAAGCAATAAGCTTGCGCTCCCAGCCTAGAACATGAATCAGAGCACGATTCGCGTCTAACACAAACTCACTGTTTTCACCGTCCTGTACCTCGGCACCTGAGAGGTGTAGACCGTGTTTGAAAAAGCATTACGCTTGCGCTCCCAGCCTAGAGCATGAAACCCAGCACGATTCGCGTCTAACACAAACTCACTGTTTTCACCGTCCTGTACCTCGGCACCTGAGAGGTGTAGACCGTGTTTGAAAAAGCAATAAGCTTGCGCTCCCAGCCTAGAGCATGAATCAGAGCACGATTCGCGTCTAACACAAACTCACTGTTTTCACCGTCCTGTAACTCGGCACCTGAGAGGTGTAGACCGTGTTTGAAAAAGCAATAAGCTTGCGCTCCCAGCCTAGAGCATGAATCAGAGCACGATTCGCGTCTAACACAAACTCACTGTTTTCAACGTCCTGTAACTCGGCACCTGAGAGGTGTAGACCGTGTTTGAAAAAGCAATAAGCTTGCGCTCCCAGCCTAGAACATGAATCAGAGCACGATTCGCGTCTAAAACAATCTCACTGTTTTCACCGTCCTGTAACTCGGCACCTGAGAGATGTAGACCGTGTTTGAAAAAGCAATAAGCTTGTGCTCCCAGCCTAGAGCATGAATCAGAGCACGATTCGCGTCTAACACAAACTCACTGTTTTCACCGTCCTGTAACTCGGCACCTGAGAGATGTAGACCGTGTTTGAAAAAGCAATAAGCTTGCGCTCCCAGCCTAGAGCATGAATCAGAGCACGATTCGCGTCTAACACAAACTCACTGTTTTCACCTTCCTGTACCTCGGCACCTGAGAGGTGTAGACCGTGTTTGAAAAAGCATTACGCTTGCGCTCCCAGCCTAGAGCATGAATCCCAGCACGATTCGCGTCTAACACAAACTCACTGTTTTGACCGTCCTGTACCTCGGCACCTGAGAGGTGTAGACCGTGTTTGAAAAAGCAATAAGCATGCGCTCCCAGCCTAGAGCATGAATCAGAGCACGATTCGCGTCTAACACAAACTCACTGTTTTCACCGTCCTGTAACTCGGAACCTGAGAGGTGTAGACCGTGTTTGAAAAAGCAATAAGCTTGAGCTCCCAGCCTAGAACATGAATCAGAGCACGATTCGCGTCTAACACAAACTCACTGTTTTCACCGTCCTGTAACTCGGCAGCTGAGAGATGTAGACCGTGTTTGAAAAAGCAATAAGCTTGCGCTCCCAGCCTAAAACATGAATCAGAGCACGATTTGCGTCTAACACAAACTCACTGTTTTCACCGTCCTGTAACTCGGCACCTGAGAGATGTAGACCGTGTTTGAAAAAGCAATAAGCTTGAGCTCCCAGCCTAAAGCATGAATCAGAGCACGATTCGCGTCTAACACAAACTCACTGTTTTCACCGTCCTGTACCTCGGCACCTGAGAGGTGTAGACCGTGTTTGAAAAAGCAAAAAGCTTGAACTCCCAGCCTAGAGCATGAATCAGAGCACGATTCGCGTCTAACACAAACTCACTGTTTTCACCGTCCTGTAACTCGGCACCTGAGATGTGTAGACCGTGTTTGAAAAAGCAATAAGCTTGCGCTCCCAGCCTAGAGCATGAATCAGAGCACGATTCGCGTCTAACACAAACTCACTGTTTTCACCGTCCTGTAACTCGGCACTTGAGAGGTGTAGACCGTGTTTAAAAAAGCAATAAGGTTGCGCTCCCAGCCTAGAACATGAATCAGAGCACGATTCGCGTCTAACACAAACTCACTGTTTTCACCGTCCTGTAACTCGGCACCTGAGAGGTGTAGACCGTGTTTGAAAAAGCAATAAGCTTGCGCTCCCAGCCTAGAACAAGAATCAGAGCACGATTCGCGTCTAACACAAACTCACTGTTTTCACCGTCCTGTAACTCAGCACCTGAGAGATGTAGACCGTGATTGAAAAAGCAATAAGCTTGCGCTCCCAGCCTAGAGCATGAATCATATCACGATTCGCGTCTAACTCAAACTCACTGTTTTCACCGTCCTGTACCTCGGCACCTGAGAGGTGTAGACCGTGTTTGAAAAAGCAATAAGCATGCGCTCCCAGCCTAGAGCAGGAATCAGAGCACGATTCGCGTCTAACACAAACTCACTCTTTTCACCGTCCTGTAACTCGGCACCTGAGAGGTGTAGACCGTGTTTGAAAAAGCAATAAGCTTGCGCTC
Organism: Eleutherodactylus coqui; assembly: GCF_035609145.1. Lineage (NCBI taxonomy): Eukaryota > Metazoa > Chordata > Amphibia > Anura > Eleutherodactylidae > Eleutherodactylus > Eleutherodactylus coqui. Next base: position 188,253,981 of record NC_089844.1, on the reverse strand, counting down.
CCAGCCTAGAGCATGAATCAGAGCACGATTCGCGTCTAACACAAACTCACTGTTTTCACCGTCCTGTAACTCGGAACCTGAGAGGTGTAGACCGTGTTTGAAAAAGCAATAAGCTTGCTCTCCCAGCCTAGAGCATGAATCAGAGCACGATTCGCGTCTAACACAAACTCACTGTTTTCACTGTCCTGTAACTCGGCACTTGAGAGGTGTAGACCGTGTTTGAAAAAGCAATAAGCTTGCACTCCCAGCCTAAAACATGAATCAGAGCACGATTCGCGTCTAACACAATCTCACTGTTTTCACCGTCCTGTAACTCGGCACCTGAGAGATGTAGACCGTGTTTGAAAAAGCATTACGCTTGCGCTCCCAGCCTAGAGCATGAATCCCAGCACGATTCGCGTCTAACACAAACTCACTGTTTTCACCGTCCTGTAACTCGGCACCTGAGAGGTGTAGACCGTGTTTGAAAAAGCAATAAGCTTGCGCTCCCAGCCTAGAACAAGAATCAGAGCACGATTCGCGTCTAACACAAACTCACTGTTTTCACCGTCCTGTAACTCAGCACCTGAGAGATGTAGACCGTGATTGAAAAAGCAATAAGCTTGCGCTCCCAGCCTAGAGCATGAATCATATCACGATTCGCGTCTAACTCAAACTCACTGTTTTCACCGTCCTGTACCTCGGCACCTGAGAGGTGTAGACCGTGTTTGAAAAAGCAATAAGCATGCGCTCCCAGCCTAGAGCAGGAATCAGAGCACGATTCGCGTCTAACACAAACTCACTCTTTTCACCGTCCTGTAACTCGGCACCTGAGAGGTGTAGACCGTGTTTGAAAAAGCAATAAGCTTGCGCTCCCAGCCTAAAACATGAATCAGAGCACGATTCGCGTCTAACACAAACTCACTGTTTTCACCGTCCTGTACCTCGGCACATGAGAGGTGTAGACCGTGTTTGAAAAAGCATTACGCTTGCGCTCCCAGCCTAGAGCATGAATCCCAGCACGATTCGCGTCTAACACAAACTCACTGTTTTCACCGTCCTGTACCTCGGCACCTGAGAGGTGTAGACCGTGTTTGAAAAAGCAATAAGCATGCGCTCCCAGCCTAGAGCAGGAATCAGAGCACGATTCGCGTCTAACACAAACTCACTGTTTTCACCGTCCTGTAACTCGGCACCTGAGAGGTGTAGACCGTGTTTGAAAAAGCAATAAGCTTGCGCTCCCAGCCTAGAGCATGAATCAGAGCACGATTCGCGTCTAACACAAACTCACTGTTTTCACCGTCCTGTAACTCGGAACCTGAGAGGTGTAGACCGTGTTTGAAAAAGCAATAAGCTTGCGCTCCCAGCCTAGAGCATGAATCAGAGCACGATTCGCGTCTAACACAAACTCACTGTTTTCACTGTCCTGTAACTCGGCACTTGAGAGGTGTAGACCGTGTTTGAAAAAGCAATAAGCTTGCGCTCCCAGCCTAAAACATGAATCAGAGCACGATGCGCGTCTAACACAAACTCACTGTTTTCACCGTCCTGTACCTCGGCACATGAGAGGTGTAGACCGTGTTTGAAAAAGCATTACGCTTGCGCTCCCAGCCTAGAGCATGAATCCCAGCACGATTCGCGTCTAACACAAACTCACTGTTTTCACCGTCCTGTAACTCGGCACTTGAGAGGTGTAGACCGTGTTTAAAAAAGCAAGAAGCTTGCGCTCCCAGCCTAGAACATGAATCAGAGCACGATTCGCGTCTAACACAATCTCACTGTTTTCACCGTCCTGTAACTCGGCACCTGAGAGATGTAGACCGTGTTTGAAAAAGCAATAAGCTTGCGCTCCCAGCCTAGAGCATGAATCAGAGCACGATTCGCGTCTAACACAAACTCACTGTTTTCACCGTCCTGTAACTCGGCACCTGAGAGATGTAGACCGTGTTTGAAAAAGCAATAAGCTTGCGCTCCCAGCCTAGAGCATGAATCAGAGCACGATTCGCGTCTAACACAAACTCACTGTTTTCACCGTCCTGTAGCTCGGCACCTGAGAGGTGTAGACCGTGTTTGAAAAAGCAATAAGCTTGCGCTCCCAGCCTAGAGCATGAATCAGAGCACGATTCGCGTCTAACACAAACTCACTGTTTTCACCGTCCTGTAACTCGGCACCTGAGAGATGTAGACCGTGTTTGAAAAAGCAATAAGCTTGCGCTCCCAGCCTAGAGCATGAATCAGAGCACGATTCGCGTCTAACACAAACTCACTGTTTTCACCGTCCTGTAACTCGGCACCTGAGAGGTGTAGACCGTGTTTGAAAAAGCAATAAGCTTGCGCTCCCAGCCTAGAGCATGAATCATAGCACGATTCGCGTCTAACACAAACTCACTGTTTTCACCGTCCTGTAACTCGGCACCTGAGAGGTGTAGACCGTGTTTAAAAAAGCAATAAGCTTGCGCTCCCAGCCTAGAGCATGAATCAGAGCACGATTCGCGTCTAACACAAACTCACTGTTTTCACCGTCCTGTAACTCGGCACCTGAGAGATGTAGACCGTGTTTGAAAAAGCAATAAGCTTGAGCTCCCAGCCTAAAGCATGAATCAGAGCACGATTCGCGTCTAACACAAACTCACTGTTTTCACCGTCCTGTACCTCGGCACCTGAGAGGTGTAGACCGTGTTTGAAAAAGCAAAAAGCTTGAACTCCCAGCCTAGAGCATGAATCAGAGCACGATTCGCGTCTAACACAAACTCACTGTTTTCACCGTCCTGTAACTCGGCACCTGAGATGTGTAGACCGTGTTTGAAAAAGCAATAAGCTTGCGCTCCCAGCCTAGAGCATGAATCAGAGCACGATTCGCGTCTAACACAAACTCACTGTTTTCACCGTCCTGTAACTCGGCACTTGAGAGGTGTAGACCGTGTTTAAAAAAGCAATAAGGTTGCGCTCCCAGCCTAGAACATGAATCAGAGCACGATTCGCGTCTAACACAAACTCACTGTTTTCACCGTCCTGTAACTCGGCACCTGAGAGGTGTAGACCGTGTTTGAAAAAGCAATAAGCTTGCGCTCCCAGCCTAGAACAAGAATCAGAGCACGATTCGCGTCTAACACAAACTCACTGTTTTCACCGTCCTGTAACTCAGCACCTGAGAGATGTAGACCGTGATTGAAAAAGCAATAAGCTTGCGCTCCCAGCCTAGAGCATGAATCATATCACGATTCGCGTCTAACTCAAACTCACTGTTTTCACCGTCCTGTACCTCGGCACCTGAGAGGTGTAGACCGTGTTTGAAAAAGCAATAAGCATGCGCTCCCAGCCTAGAGCAGGAATCAGAGCACGATTCGCGTCTAACACAAACTCACTCTTTTCACCGTCCTGTAACTCGGCACCTGAGAGGTGTAGACCGTGTTTGAAAAAGCAATAAGCTTGCGCTCCCAGCGTAGAGCATGAATCACAGCACGATTCGCGTCTAACACAAACTCACTGTTTTCACCGTCCTGTAACTCGGCACCTGAGAGGTGTAGACCGTGTTTGAAAAAGCAATAAGCTTGCGCTCCCAGCCTAGAGCATGAATCAGAGCACGATTCGCGTCTAACACAAACTCACTGTTTTCACCGTCCTGTAACTCGGCACTTGAGAGGTCTAGACCGTGTTTGAAAAAGCAATAAGCTTGCGCTCCCAGCCTAGAACATGAATCAGAGCACGATTCGCGTCTAACACAATCTCACTGTTTTCACCGTCCTGTAACTCGGCACCTGAGAGATGTAGACCGTGTTTGAAAAAGCAATAAGCTTGCGCTCCCAGCCTAGAGCATGAATCAGAGCACGATTCGCGTCTAACACAAACTCACTGTTTTCACCGTCCTGTAACTCGGCACCTGAGAGATGTAGACCGTGTTTGAAAAAGCAATAAGCTTGCGCTCCCAGCCTAGAGCATGAATCAGAGCACGATTCGCGTCTAACACAAACTCACTGTTTTCACCGTCCTGTAACTCGGAACCTGAGAGGTGTAGACCGTGTTTGAAAAAGCAATAAGCATGCGCTCCCAGCCTAGAGCAGGAATCAGAGCACGATTCGCGTCTAACACAAACTCACTGTTTTCACCGTCCTGTAACTCGGCACCTGAGAGATGTAGACCGTGTTTGAAAAAGCAATAAGCTTGCGCTCCCAGCCTAGAGCATGATTCAAAGCACGATTCGCGTCTAACACAAACTCACTGTTTTCACCGTCCTGTAACTCGGCACTTGAGAGGTGTAGACCGTGTTTGAAAAAGCAATAAGCTTGCGCTCCCAGCCTAAAACATGAATCAGAGCACGATTTGCGTCTAACACAAACTCACTGTTTTCACCGTCCTGTAACTCGGCACCTGAGAGATGTAGACCGTGTTTGAAAAAGTAATAAGCTTGAGCTCCCAGCCTAGAGCATGAATCAGAGCACGATTCGCGTCTAACACAAACTCACTGTTTTCACCGTCCTGTACTTCGGCACCTGAGAGGTGTAGACCGTGTTTGAAAAAGCAATAAGCTTGAACTCCCAGCCTAGAGCATGAATCATATCACGATTCGCGTCTAACACAAACTCACTGTTTTCACCGTCCTGTACCTCGGCACCTGAGAGGTGTAGACCGTGTTTGAAAAAGCAATAAGCATGCGCTCCCAGCCTAGAGCAGGAATCAGAGCACGATTCGCGTCTAACACAAACTCACTGTTTTCACCGTCCTGTAACTCGGCACCTGAGAGATGTAGACCGTGTTTGAAAAAGCAATAAGCTTGAGCTCCCAGCCTAAAGCATGAATCAGAGCACGATTCGCGTCTAACACAAACTCACTGTTTTCACCGTCCTGTACCTCGGCACCTGAGAGGTGTAGACCGTGTTTGAAAAAGCAAAAAGCTTGAACTCCCAGCCTAGAGCATGAATCAGAGCACGATTCGCGTCTAACACAAACTCACTGTTTTCACCGTCCTGTAACTCGGCACCTGAGATGTGTAGACCGTGTTTGAAAAAGCAATAAGCTTGCGCTCCCAGCCTAGAGCATGAATCAGAGCACGATTCGCGTCTAACACAAACTCACTGTTTTCACCGTCCTGTAACTCGGCACTTGAGAGGTGTAGACCGTGTTTAAAAAAGCAATAAGGTTGCGCTCCCAGCCTAGAACATGAATCAGAGCACGATTCGCGTCTAACACAAACTCACTGTTTTCACCGTCCTGTAACTCGGCACCTGAGAGGTGTAGACCGTGTTTGAAAAAGCAATAAGCTTGCGCTCCCAGCCTAGAACAAGAATCAGAGCACGATTCGCGTCTAACACAAACTCACTGTTTTCACCGTCCTGTAACTCAGCACCTGAGAGATGTAGACCGTGATTGAAAAAGCAATAAGCTTGCGCTCCCAGCCTAGAGCATGAATCATATCACGATTCGCGTCTAACTCAAACTCACTGTTTTCACCGTCCTGTACCTCGGCACCTGAGAGGTGTAGACCGTGTTTGAAAAAGCAATAAGCATGCGCTCCCAGCCTAGAGCAGGAATCAGAGCACGATTCGCGTCTAACACAAACTCACTCTTTTCACCGTCCTGTAACTCGGCACCTGAGAGGTGTAGACCGTGTTTGAAAAAGCAATAAGCTTGCGCTCCCAGCCTAGAGCATGAATCAGAGCACGATTCGCGTCTAACACAAACTCACTGTTTTCACCGTCCTGTAACTCGGCACCTGAGAGGTGTAGACCGTGTTTGAAAAAGCAATAAGCTTGCGCTCCCAGCCTAGAGCATCAATCCCAGCACGATTCGCGTCTAACACAAACTCACTGTTTTGACCGTCCTGTACCTCGGCACCTGAGAGGTGTAGACCGTGTTTGAAAAAGCAATAAGCATGCGCTCCCAGCCTAGAGCATGAATCAGAGCACGATTCGCGTCTAACACAAACTCACTGTTTTCACCGTCCTGTAACTCGGAACCTGAGAGGTGTAGACCGTGTTTGAAAAAGCAATAAGCTTGAGCTCCCAGCCTAGAACATGAATCAGAGCACGATTTGCGTCTAACACAAACTCACTGTTTTCACCGTCCTGTAACTCGGCAGCTGAGAGATGTAGACCGTGTTTGAAAAAGCAATAAGCTTGCGCTCCCAGCCTAGAGCATGACTCAGAGCACGATTCGCGTCTAACACAAACTCACTGTTTTCACCGTCCTGTAACTCGGCACTTGAGAGGTGTAGACCGTGTTTGAAAAAGCAATAAGCTTGCGCTCCCAGCCTAAAACATGAATCAGAGCACGATTTGCGTCTAACACAAACTCACTGTTTTCACCGTCCTGTAACTCGGCACCTGAGAGATGTAGACCGTGTTTGAAAAAGCAATAAGCTTGAGCTCCCAGCCTAAAGCATGAATCAGAGCACGATTCGCGTCTAACACAAACTCACTGTTTTCACCGTCCTGTACCTCGGCACCTGAGAGGTGTAGACCGTGTTTGAAAAAGCAAAAAGCTTGAACTCCCAGCCTAGAGCATGAATCAGAGCACGATTCGCGTCTAACACAAACTCACTGTTTTCACCGTCCTGTAACTCGGCACCTGAGATGTGTAGACCGTGTTTGAAAAAGCAATAAGCTTGCGCTCCCAGCCTAGAGCATGAATCAGAGCACGATTCGCGTCTAACACAAACTCACTGTTTTCACCGTCCTGTAACTCGGCACTTGAGAGGTGTAGACCGTGTTTAAAAAAGCAATAAGGTTGCGCTCCCAGCCTAGAACATGAATCAGAGCACGATTCGCGTCTAACACAAACTCACTGTTTTCACCGTCCTGTAACTCGGCACCTGAGAGATGTAGACCGTGTTTGAAAAAGCAATAAGCTTGCGCTCCCAGCCTAGAGCATGAATCAGAGCACGATTCGCGTCTAACACAAACTCACTGTTTTCACCGTCCTGTAACTCGGAACCTGAGAGGTGTAGACCGTGTTTGAAAAAGCAATAAGCATGCGCTCCCAGCCTAGAGCAGGAATCAGAGCACGATTCGCGTCTAACACAAACTCACTGTTTTCACCGTCCTGTAACTCGGCACCTGAGAGATGTAGACCGTGTTTGAAAAAGCAATAAGCATGAACTCCCAGCCTAGAGCATGAATCATATCACGATTCGCGTCTAACACAAACTCACTGTTTTCACCGTCCTGTACCTCGGCACCTGAGAGGTGTAGACCGTGTTTGAAAAAGCAATAAGCATGCGCTCCCAGCCTAGAGCAGGAATCAGAGCACGATTCGCGTCTAACACAAACTCACTGTTTTCACCGTCCTGTAACTCGGCACCTGAGAGGTGTAGACCGTGTTTGAAAAAGCAATAAGCTTGCGCTCCCAGCCTAGAGCATGAATCAGAGCACGATTCGCGTCTAACACAAACTCACTGTTTTCACCGTCCTGTAACTCGGAACCTGAGAGGTGTAGACCGTGTTTGAAAAAGCAATAAGCTTGCGCTCCCAGCCTAGAGCATGAATCAGAGCACGATTCGCGTCTAACACAAACTCACTGTTTTCACTGTCCTGTAACTCGGCACCTGAGAGATGTAGACCGTGTTTGAAAAAGGAATAAGCTTGCGCTCCCAGCCTAGAGCATTAATCAGAGCACGATTCGCGTCTAACACAAACTCACTGTTTTCACCTTCCTGTACCTCGGCACCTGAGAGGTGTAGACCGTGTTTGAAAAAGCATTACGCTTGCGCTCCCAGCCTAGAGCATCAATCCCAGCACGATTCGCGTCTAACACAAACTCACTGTTTTGACCGTCCTGTACCTCGGCACCTGAGAGGTGTAGACCGTGTTTGAAAAAGCAATAAGCATGCGCTCCCAGCCTAGAGCATGAATCAGAGCACGATTCGCGTCTAACACAAACTCACTGTTTTCACCGTCCTGTAACTCGGAACCTGAGAGGTGTAGACCGTGTTTGAAAAAGCAATAAGCTTGAGCTCCCAGCCTAGAACATGAATCAGAGCACGATTCGCGTCTAACACAAACTCACTGTTTTCACCGTCCTGTAACTCGGCACCTGAGAGATGTAGACCGTGTTTGAAAAAGCAATAAGCTTGCGCTCCCAGCCTAAAGCATGAATCAGAGCACGATTCGCGTCTAACACAAACTCACTGTTTTCACCGTCCTGTACCTCGGCACCTGAGAGGTGTAGACCGTGTTTGAAAAAGCAAAAAGCTTGAACTCCCAGCCTAGAGCATGAATCAGAGCACGATTCGCGTCTAACACAAACTCACTGTTTTCACCGTCCTGTAACTCGGCACCTGAGATGTGTAGACCGTGTTTGAAAAAGCAATAAGCTTGCGCTCCCAGCCTAGAGCATGAATCAGAGCACGATTCGCGTCTAACACAAACTCACTGTTTTCACCGTCCTGTAACTCGGCACTTGAGAGGTGTAGACCGTGTTTAAAAAAGCAATAAGGTTGCGCTCCCAGCCTAGAACATGAATCAGAGCACGATTCGCGTCTAACACAAACTCACTGTTTTCACCGTCCTGTAACTCGGCACCTGAGAGGTGTAGACCGTGTTTGAAAAAGCAATAAGCTTGCGCTCCCAGCCTAGAACAAGAATCAGAGCACGATTCGCGTCTAACACAAACTCACTGTTTTCACCGTCCTGTAACTCAGCACCTGAGAGATGTAGACCGTGATTGAAAAAGCAATAAGCTTGCGCTCCCAGCCTAGAGCATGAATCATATCACGATTCGCGTCTAACTCAAACTCACTGTTTTCACCGTCCTGTACCTCGGCACCTGAGAGGTGTAGACCGTGTTTGAAAAAGCAATAAGCATGCGCTCCCAGCCTAGAGCATGAATCAGAGCACGATTCGCGTCTAACACAAACTCACTGTTTTCACCGTCCTGTAACTCGGCACCTGAGAGATGTAGACCGTGTTTGAAAAAGCAATAAGCTTGCGCTCCCAGCCTAGAGCATGAATCAGAGCACGATTCGCGTCTAACACAAACTCACTGTTTTCACCGTCCTGTAACTCGGTACTTGAGAGGTGTAGACCGTGTTTGAAAAAGCAATAAGCTTGCGCTCCCAGCCTAGAACATGAATCAGAGCACGATTCGCGTCTAACACAAACTCACTGTTTTCACCGTCCTGTAACTCGGCACCTGAGAGATGTAGACCGTGTTTGAAAAAGCAATAAGCTTGCGCTCCCAGCCTAGAGCATGAATCATAGCACGATTCGCGTCTAACACAAACTCACTGTTTTCACCGTCCTGTACCTCGGCACCTGAGAGGTGTAGACCGTGTTTGAAAAAGCATTACGCTTGCGCTCCCAGCCTAGAGCATGAAACCCAGCACGATTCGCGTCTAACACAAACTCACTGTTTTCACCGTCCTGTACCTCGGCACCTGAGAGGTGTAGACCGTGTTTGAAAAAGCAATAAGCATGCGCTCCCAGCCTAGAGCAGGAATCAGAGCACGATTCGCGTCTAACACAAACTCACTGTTTTCACCGTCCTGTAACTCGGAACCTGAGAGGTGTAGACCGTGTTTGAAAAAGCAATAAGCTTGCTCTCCCAGCCTAGAGCATGAATCAGAGCACGATTCGCGTCTAACACAAACTCACTGTTTTCACTGTCCTGTAACTCGGCACTTGAGAGGTGTAGACCGTGTTTGAAAAAGCAATAAGCTTGCACTCCCAGCCTAAAACATGAATCAGAGCACGATTCGCGTCTAACACAAACTCACTGTTTTCACCGTCCTGTACCTCGGCACATGAGAGGTGTAGACCGTGTTTGAAAAAGCATTACGCTTGCGCTCCCAGCCTAGAGCATGAATCCCAGCACGATTCGCGTCTAACACAAACTCACTGTTTTCACCGTCCTGTAACTCGGCACTTGAGAGGTGTAGACCGTGTTTGAAAAAGCAAGAAGCTTGCGCTCCTAGCCTAGAACATGAATCAGAGCACGATTCGCGTCTAACACAATCTCACTGTTTTCACCGTCCTGTAACTCGGCACCTGAGAGATGTAGACCGTGTTTGAAAAAGTAATAAGCTTGAGCTCCCAGCCTAGAGCATGAATCAGAGCACGATTCGCGTCCAACACAAACTCACTGTTTTCACCGTCCTGTACTTCGGCACCTGAGAGGTGTAGACCGTGTTTGAAAAAGCAATAAGCTTGAACTCCCAGCCTAGAGCATGAATCAGAGCACGATTCGCGTCTAACACAAACTCACTGTTTTCACCGTCCTGTACCTCGGCACCTGAGAGGTGTAGACCGTGTTTGAAAAAGCAAAAAGCTTGAACTCCCAGCCTAGAGCATGAATCAGAGCACGATTCGCGTCTAACACAAACTCACTGTTTTCACCGTCCTGTAACTCGGCACCTGAGATGTGTAGACCGTGTTTGAAAAAGCAATAAGCTTGCGCTCCCAGCCTAGAGCATGAATCAGAGCACGATTCGCGTCTAACACAAACTCACTGTTTTCACCGTCCTGTAACTCGGCACTTGAGAGGTGTAGACCGTGTTTAAAAAAGCAATAAGGTTGCGCTCCCAGCCTAGAACATGAATCAGAGCACGATTCGCGTCTAACACAAACTCACTGTTTTCACCGTCCTGTAACTCGGCACCTGAGAGGTGTAGACCGTGTTTGAAAAAGCAATAAGCTTGCGCTCCCAGCCTAGAACAAGAATCAGAGCACGATTCGCGTCTAACACAAACTCACTGTTTTCACCGTCCTGTAACTCAGCACCTGAGAGATGTAGACCGTGATTGAAAAAGCAATAAGCTTGCGCTCCCAGCCTAGAGCATGAATCATATCACGATTCGCGTCTAACTCAAACTCACTGTTTTCACCGTCCTGTACCTCGGCACCTGAGAGGTGTAGACCGTGTTTGAAAAAGCAATAAGCATGCGCTCCCAGCCTAGAGCAGGAATCAGAGCACGATTCGCGTCTAACACAAACTCACTCTTTTCACCGTCCTGTAACTCGGCACCTGAGAGGTGTAGACCGTGTTTGAAAAAGCAATAAGCTTGCGCTCCCAGCCTAGAGCATGAATCAGAGCACGATTCGCGTCTAACACAAACTCACTGTTTTCACCGTCCTGTAACTCGGAACCTGAGAGGTGTAGACCGTGTTTGAAAAAGCAATAAGCTTGCGCTCCCAGCCTAGAGCATGAATCAGAGCACGATTCGCGTCTAACACAAACTCACTGTTTTCACTGTCCTGTAACTCGGCACTTGAGAGGTGTAGACCGTGTTTGAAAAAGCAATAAGCTTGCGCTCCCAGCCTAAAACATGAATCAGAGCACGATTCGCGTCTAACACAAACTCACTGTTTTCACCGTCCTGTACCTCGGCACATGAGAGGTGTAGACCGTGTTTGAAAAAGCATTACGCTTGCGCTCCCAGCCTAGAGCATGAATCCCAGCACGATTCGCGTCTAACACAAACTCACTGTTTTCACCGTCCTGTAACTCGGCACTTGAGAGGTGTAGACCGTGTTTAAAAAAGCAAGAAGCTTGCGCTCCCAGCCTAGAACATGAATCAGAGCACGATTCGCGTCTAACACAATCTCACTGTTTTCACCGTCCTGTAACTCGGCACCTGAGAGATGTAGACGGTGTTTGAAAAAGCAATAAGCTTGCGCTCCCAGCCTAGAGCATGAATCAGAGCACGATTCGCGTCTAACACAAACTCACTGTTTTCACCGTCCTGTAACTCGGCACCTGAGAGATGTAGACCGTGTTTGAAAAAGCAATAAGCTTGCGCTCCCAGCCTAGAGCATGACTCAGAGCACGATTCGCGTCTAACACAAACTCACTGTTTTCACCGTCCTGTAACTCGGCACTTGAGAGGTGTAGACCGTGTTTGAAAAAGCAATAAGCTTGCGCTCCCAGCCTAAAACATGAATCAGAGCACGATTTGCGTCTAACACAAACTCACTGTTTTCACCGTCCTGTAACTCGGCACCTGAGAGATGTAGACCGTGTTTGAAAAAGCAATAAGCTTGAGCTCCCAGCCTAAAGCATGAATCAGAGCACGATTCGCGTCTAACACAAACTCACTGTTTTCACCGTCCTGTACCTCGGCACCTGAGAGGTGTAGACCGTGTTTGAAAAAGCAAAAAGCTTGAACTCCCAGCCTAGAGCATGAATCAGAGCACGATTCGCGTCTAACACAAACTCACTGTTTTCACCGTCCTGTAACTCGGCACCTGAGATGTGTAGACCGTGTTTGAAAAAGCAATAAGCTTGCGCTCCCAGCCTAGAGCATGAATCAGAGCACGATTCGCGTCTAACACAAACTCACTGTTTTCACCGTCCTGTAACTCGGCACTTGAGAGGTGTAGACCGTGTTTAAAAAAGCAATAAGGTTGCGCTCCCAGCCTAGAACATGAATCAGAGCACGATTCGCGTCTAACACAAACTCACTGTTTTCACCGTCCTGTAACTCGGCACCTGAGAGGTGTAGACCGTGTTTGAAAAAGCAATAAGCTTGCGCTCCCAGCCTAGAACAAGAATCAGAGCACGATTCGCGTCTAACACAAACTCACTGTTTTCACCGTCCTGTAACTCAGCACCTGAGAGATGTAGACCGTGATTGAAAAAGCAATAAGCTTGCGCTCCCAGCCTAGAGCATGAATCATATCACGATTCGCGTCTAACTCAAACTCACTGTTTTCACCGTCCTGTACCTCGGCACCTGAGAGGTGTAGACCGTGTTTGAAAAAGCAATAAGCATGCGCTCCCAGCCTAGAGCAGGAATCAGAGCACGATTCGCGTCTAACACAAACTCACTCTTTTCACCGTCCTGTAACTCGGCACCTGAGAGGTGTAGACCGTGTTTGAAAAAGCAATAAGCTTGCGCTCCCAGCCTAGAGCATGAATCAGAGCACGATTCGCGTCTAACACAAACTCACTGTTTTCACCGTCCTGTAACTCGGAACCTGAGAGGTGTAGACCGTGTTTGAAAAAGCAATAAGCTTGCTCTCCCAGCCTAGAGCATGAATCAGAGCACGATTCGCGTCTAACACAAACTCACTGTTTTCACTGTCCTGTAACTCGGCACTTGAGAGGTGTAGACCGTGTTTGAAAAAGCAATAAGCTTGCACTCCCAGCCTAAAACATGAATCAGAGCACGATTCGCGTCTAACACAAACTCACTGTTTTCACCGTCCTGTACCTCGGCACATGAGAGGTGTAGACCGTGTTTGAAAAAGCATTACGCTTGCGCTCCCAGCCTAGAGCATGAATCCCAGCACGATTCGCGTCTAACACAAACTCACTGTTTTCACCGTCCTGTAACTCGGCACTTGAGAGGTGTAGACCGTGTTTGAAAAAGCAAGAAGCTTGCGCTCCTAGCCTAGAACATGAATCAGAGCACGATTCGCGTCTAACACAATCTCACTGTTTTCACCGTCCTGTAACTCGGCACCTGAGAGATGTAGACCGTGTTTGAAAAAGTAATAAGCTTGAGCTCCCAGCCTAGAGCATGAATCAGAGCACGATTCGCGTCCAACACAAACTCACTGTTTTCACCGTCCTGTACTTCGGCACCTGAGAGGTGTAGACCGTGTTTGAAAAAGCAATAAGCTTGAACTCCCAGCCTAGAGCATGAATCAGAGCACGATTCGCGTCTAACACAAACTCACTGTTTTCACCGTCCTGTACCTCGGCACCTGAGAGGTGTAGACCGTGTTTGAAAAAGCAAAAAGCTTGAACTCCCAGCCTAGAGCATGAATCAGAGCACGATTCGCGTCTAACACAAACTCACTGTTTTCACCGTCCTGTAACTCGGCACCTGAGATGTGTAGACCGTGTTTGAAAAAGCAATAAGCTTGCGCTCCCAGCCTAGAGCATGAATCAGAGCACGATTCGCGTCTAACACAAACTCACTGTTTTCACCGTCCTGTAACTCGGCACTTGAGAGGTGTAGACCGTGTTTAAAAAAGCAATAAGGTTGCGCTCCCAGCCTAGAACATGAATCAGAGCACGATTCGCGTCTAACACAAACTCACTGTTTTCACCGTCCTGTAACTCGGCACCTGAGAGGTGTAGACCGTGTTTGAAAAAGCAATAAGCTTGCGCTCCCAGCCTAGAACAAGAATCAGAGCACGATTCGCGTCTAACACAAACTCACTGTTTTCACCGTCCTGTAACTCAGCACCTGAGAGATGTAGACCGTGATTGAAAAAGCAATAAGCTTGCGCTCCCAGCCTAGAGCATGAATCATATCACGATTCGCGTCTAACTCAAACTCACTGTTTTCACCGTCCTGTACCTCGGCACCTGAGAGGTGTAGACAGTGTTTGAAAAAGCAATAAGCATGCGCTCCCAGCCTAGAGCAGGAATCAGAGCACGATTCGCGTCTAACACAAACTCACTCTTTTCACCGTCCTGTAACTCGGCACCTGAGAGGTGTAGACCGTGTTTGAAAAAGCAATAAGCTTGCGCTCCCAGCCTAGAGCATGAATCAGAGCACGATTCGCGTCTAACACAAACTCACTGTTTTCACCGTCCTGTAACTCGGAACCTGAGAGGTGTAGACCGTGTTTGAAAAAGCAATAAGCTTGCTCTCCCAGCCTAGAGCATGAATCAGAGCACGATTCGCGTCTAACACAAACTCACTGTTTTCACTGTCCTGTAACTCGGCACTTGAGAGGTGTAGACCGTGTTTGAAAAAGCAATAAGCTTGCACTCCCAGCCTAAAACATGAATCAGAGCACGATTCGCGTCTAACACAAACTCACTGTTTTCACCGTCCTGTACCTCGGCACATGAGAGGTGTAGACCGTGTTTGAAAAAGCATTACGCTTGCGCTCCCAGCCTAGAGCATGAATCCCAGCACGATTCGCGTCTAACACAAACTCACTGTTTTCACCGTCCTGTAACTCGGCACTTGAGAGGTGTAGACCGTGTTTGAAAAAGCAAGAAGCTTGCGCTCCTAGCCTAGAACATGAATCAGAGCACGATTCGCGTCTAACACAATCTCACTGTTTTCACCGTCCTGTAACTCGGCACCTGAGAGATGTAGACCGTGTTTGAAAAAGTAATAAGCTTGAGCTCCCAGCCTAGAGCATGAATCAGAGCACGATTCGCGTCCAACACAAACTCACTGTTTTCACCGTCCTGTACTTCGGCACCTGAGAGGTGTAGACCGTGTTTGAAAAAGCAATAAGCTTGAACTCCCAGCCTAGAGCATGAATCAGAGCACGATTCGCGTCTAACACAAACTCACTGTTTTCACCGTCCTGTACCTCGGCACCTGAGAGGTGTAGACCGTGTTTGAAAAAGCAAAAAGCTTGAACTCCCAGCCTAGAGCATGAATCAGAGCACGATTCGCGTCTAACACAAACTCACTGTTTTCACCGTCCTGTAACTCGGCACCTGAGATGTGTAGACCGTGTTTGAAAAAGCAATAAGCTTGCGCTCCCAGCCTAGAGCATGAATCAGAGCACGATTCGCGTCTAACACAAACTCACTGTTTTCACCGTCCTGTAACTCGGCACTTGAGAGGTGTAGACCGTGTTTAAAAAAGCAATAAGGTTGCGCTCCCAGCCTAGAACATGAATCAGAGCACGATTCGCGTCTAACACAAACTCACTGTTTTCACCGTCCTGTAACTCAGCACCTGAGAGATGTAGACCGTGATTGAAAAAGCAATAAGCTTGCTCTCCCAGCCTAGAGCATGAATCAGAGCACGATTCGCGTCTAACACAAACTCACTGTTTTCACTGTCCTGTAACTCGGCACTTGAGAGGTGTAGACCGTGTTTGAAAAAGCAATAAGCTTGCACTCCCAGCCTAAAACATGAATCAGAGCACGATTCGCGTCTAACACAAACTCACTGTTTTCACCGTCCTGTACCTCGGCACATGAGAGGTGTAGACCGTGTTTGAAAAAGCATTACGCTTGCGCTCCCAGCCTAGAGCATGAATCCCAGCACGATTCGCGTCTAACACAAACTCACTGTTTTCACCGTCCTGTAACTCGGCACTTGAGAGGTGTAGACCGTGTTTGAAAAAGCAAGAAGCTTGCGCTCCTAGCCTAGAACATGAATCAGAGCACGATTCGCGTCTAACACAATCTCACTGTTTTCACCGTCCTGTAACTCGGCACTTGAGAGGTGTAGACCGTGTTTAAAAAAGCAATAAGGTTGCGCTCCCAGCCTAAAACATGAATCAGAGCACGATTCGCGTCTAACACAAACTCACTGTTTTCACCGTCCTGTACCTCGGCACATGAGAGGTGTAGACCGTGTTTGAAAAAGCATTACGCTTGCGCTCCCAGCCTAGAGCATGAATCCCAGCACGATTCGCGTCTAACACAAACTCACTGTTTTCACCGTCCTGTAACTCGGCACCTGAGAGGTGTAGACCGTGTTTGAAAAAGCAATAAGCTTGCGCTCCCAGCCTAGAACAAGAATCAGAGCACGATTCGCGTCTAACACAAACTCACTGTTTTCACCGTCCTGTAACTCAGCACCTGAGAGATGTAGACCGTGATTGAAAAAGCAATAAGCTTGCGCTCCCAGCCTAGAGCATGAATCATATCACGATTCGCGTCTAACTCAAACTCACTGTTTTCACCGTCCTGTACCTCGGCACCTGAGAGGTGTAGACCGTGTTTGAAAAAGCAATAAGCATGCGCTCCCAGCCTAGAGCAGGAATCAGAGCACGATTCGCGTCTAACACAAACTCACTCTTTTCACCGTCCTGTAACTCGGCACCTGAGAGGTGTAGACCGTGTTTGAAAAAGCAATAAGCTTGCGCTCCCAGCCTAGAGCATGAATCAGAGCACGATTCGCGTCTAACACAAACTCACTGTTTTCACCGTCCTGTAACTCGGAACCTGAGAGGTGTAGACCGTGTTTGAAAAAGCAATAAGCTTGCGCTCCCAGCCTAGAGCATGAATCAGAGCACGATTCGCGTCTAACACAAACTCACTGTTTTCACTGTCCTGTAACTCGGCACTTGAGAGGTGTAGACCGTGTTTGAAAAAGCAATAAGCTTGCGCTCCCAGCCTAAAACATGAATCAGAGCACGATTCGCGTCTAACACAAACTCACTGTTTTCACCGTCCTGTACCTCGGCACATGAGAGGTGTAGACCGTGTTTGAAAAAGCATTACGCTTGCGCTCCCAGCCTAGAGCATGAATCCCAGCACGATTCGCGTCTAACACAAACTCACTGTTTTCACCGTCCTGTAACTCGGCACTTGAGAGGTGTAGACCGTGTTTAAAAAAGCAAGAAGCTTGCGCTCCCAGCCTAGAACATGAATCAGAGCACGATTCGCGTCTAACACAATCTCACTGTTTTCACCGTCCTGTAACTCGGCACCTGAGAGATGTAGACGGTGTTTGAAAAAGCAATAAGCTTGCGCTCCCAGCCTAGAGCATGAATCAGAGCACGATTCGCGTCTAACACAAACTCACTGTTTTCACCGTCCTGTAACTCGGCACCTGAGAGATGTAGACCGTGTTTGAAAAAGCAATAAGCTTGCGCTCCCAGCCTAGAGCATGAATCAGAGCACGATTCGCGTCTAACACAAACTCACTGTTTTCACCGTCCTGTAACTCGGAACCTGAGAGGTGTAGACCGTGTTTGAAAAAGCAATAAGCTTGCTCTCCCAGCCTAGAGCATGAATCAGAGCACGATTCGCGTCTAACACAAACTCACTGTTTTCACTGTCCTGTAACTCGGCACTTGAGAGGTGTAGACCGTGTTTGAAAAAGCAATAAGCTTGCACTCCCAGCCTAAAACATGAATCAGAGCACGATTCGCGTCTAACACAAACTCACTGTTTTCACCGTCCTGTACCTCGGCACATGAGAGGTGTAGACCGTGTTTGAAAAAGCATTACGCTTGCGCTCCCAGCCTAGAGCATGAATCCCAGCACGATTCGCGTCTAACACAAACTCACTGTTTTCACCGTCCTGTAACTCGGCACTTGAGAGGTGTAGACCGTGTTTGAAAAAGCAAGAAGCTTGCGCTCCTAGCCTAGAACATGAATCAGAGCACGATTCGCGTCTAACACAATCTCACTGTTTTCACCGTCCTGTAACTCGGCACCTGAGAGATGTAGACCGTGTTTGAAAAAGCAATAAGCTTGCGCTCCCAGCCTAGAGCATGAATCAGAGCACGATTCGCGTCTAACACAAACTCACTGTTTTCACCGTCCTGTAACTCGGCACCTGAGAGATGTAGACCGTGTTTGAAAAAGCAATAAGCTTGCGCTCCCAGCCTAGAGCATGAATCAGAGCACGATTCGCGTCTAACACAAACTCACTGTTTTCACCGTCCTGTAACTCGGAACCTGAGAGGTGTAGACCGTGTTTGAAAAAGCAATAAGCATGCGCTCCCAGCCTAGAGCAGGAATCAGAGCACGATTCGCGTCTAACACAAACTCACTGTTTTCACCGTCCTGTAACTCGGCACCTGAGAGATGTAGACCGTGTTTGAAAAAGCAATAAGCTTGCGCTCCCAGCCTAGAGCATGATTCAAAGCACGATTCGCGTCTAACACAAACTCACTGTTTTCACCGTCCTGTAACTCGGCACTTGAGAGGTGTAGACCGTGTTTGAAAAAGCAATAAGCTTGCGCTCCCAGCCTAAAACATGAATCAGAGCACGATTTGCGTCTAACACAAACTCACTGTTTTCACCGTCCTGTAACTCGGCACCTGAGAGATGTAGACCGTGTTTGAAAAAGTAATAAGCTTGAGCTCCCATCCTAGAGCATGAATCAGAGCACGATTCGCGTCTAACACAAACTCACTGTTTTCACCGTCCTGTACTTCGGCACCTGAGAGGTGTAGACCGTGTTTGAAAAAGCAATAAGCTTGAACTCCCAGCCTAGAGCATGAATCATATCACGATTCGCGTCTAACACAAACTCACTGTTTTCACCGTCCTGTACCTCGGCACCTGAGAGGTGTAGACCGTGTTTGAAAAAGCAATAAGCATGCGCTCCCAGCCTAGAGCAGGAATCAGAGCACGATTCGCGTCTAACACAAACTCACTGTTTTCACCGTCCTGTAACTCGGCACCTGAGAGGTGTAGACCGTGTTTGAAAAAGCAATAAGCTTGCGCTCCCAGCCTAGAGCATGAATCAGAGCACGATTCGCGTCTAACACAAACTCACTGTTTTCACCGTCCTGTAACTCGGAACCTGAGAGGTGTAGACCGTGTTTAAAAAAGCAAGAAGCTTGCGCTCCCAGCCTAGAACATGAATCAGAGCACGATTCGCGTCTAACACAATCTCACTGTTTTCACCGTCCTGTAACTCGGCACCTGAGAGATGTAGACGGTGTTTGAAAAAGCAATAAGCTTGCGCTCCCAGCCTAGAGCATGAATCAGAGCACGATTCGCGTCTAACACAAACTCACTGTTTTCACCGTCCTGTAACTCGGCACCTGAGAGATGT
Source organism: Eleutherodactylus coqui (assembly GCF_035609145.1). Lineage (NCBI taxonomy): Eukaryota > Metazoa > Chordata > Amphibia > Anura > Eleutherodactylidae > Eleutherodactylus > Eleutherodactylus coqui. The sequence continues at coordinate 188,234,617 of NC_089844.1, read as the reverse complement.
AGACCGTGTTTGAAAAAGCAATAAGCTTGCGCTCCCAGCCTAGAGCATGAATCAGAGCACGATTCGCGTCTAACACAAACTCACTGTTTTCACCGTCCTGTAACTCGGAACCTGAGAGGTGTAGACCGTGTTTGAAAAAGCAATAAGCTTGCTCTCCCAGCCTAGAGCATGAATCAGAGCACGATTCGCGTCTAACACAAACTCACTGTTTTCACTGTCCTGTAACTCGGCACTTGAGAGGTGTAGACCGTGTTTGAAAAAGCAATAAGCTTGCACTCCCAGCCTAAAACATGAATCAGAGCACGATTCGCGTCTAACACAAACTCACTGTTTTCACCGTCCTGTACCTCGGCACATGAGAGGTGTAGACCGTGTTTGAAAAAGCATTACGCTTGCGCTCCCAGCCTAGAGCATGAATCCCAGCACGATTCGCGTCTAACACAAACTCACTGTTTTCACCGTCCTGTAACTCGGCACTTGAGAGGTGTAGACCGTGTTTGAAAAAGCAAGAAGCTTGCGCTCCTAGCCTAGAACATGAATCAGAGCACGATTCGCGTCTAACACAATCTCACTGTTTTCACCGTCCTGTAACTCGGCACCTGAGAGATGTAGACCGTGTTTGAAAAAGCAATAAGCTTGCGCTCCCAGCCTAGAGCATGAATCAGAGCACGATTCGCGTCTAACACAAACTCACTGTTTTCACCGTCCTGTAACTCGGCACCTGAGAGATGTAGACCGTGTTTGAAAAAGCAATAAGCTTGCGCTCCCAGCCTAGAGCATGAATCAGAGCACGATTCGCGTCTAACACAAACTCACTGTTTTCACCGTCCTGTAACTCGGAACCTGAGAGGTGTAGACCGTGTTTGAAAAAGCAATAAGCATGCGCTCCCAGCCTAGAGCAGGAATCAGAGCACGATTCGCGTCTAACACAAACTCACTGTTTTCACCGTCCTGTAACTCGGCACCTGAGAGATGTAGACCGTGTTTGAAAAAGCAATAAGCTTGCGCTCCCAGCCTAGAGCATGATTCAAAGCACGATTCGCGTCTAACACAAACTCACTGTTTTCACCGTCCTGTAACTCGGCACTTGAGAGGTGTAGACCGTGTTTGAAAAAGCAATAAGCTTGCGCTCCCAGCCTAAAACATGAATCAGAGCACGATTTGCGTCTAACACAAACTCACTGTTTTCACCGTCCTGTAACTCGGCACCTGAGAGATGTAGACCGTGTTTGAAAAAGTAATAAGCTTGAGCTCCCATCCTAGAGCATGAATCAGAGCACGATTCGCGTCTAACACAAACTCACTGTTTTCACCGTCCTGTACTTCGGCACCTGAGAGGTGTAGACCGTGTTTGAAAAAGCAATAAGCTTGAACTCCCAGCCTAGAGCATGAATCATATCACGATTCGCGTCTAACACAAACTCACTGTTTTCACCGTCCTGTACCTCGGCACCTGAGAGGTGTAGACCGTGTTTGAAAAAGCAATAAGCATGCGCTCCCAGCCTAGAGCAGGAATCAGAGCACGATTCGCGTCTAACACAAACTCACTGTTTTCACCGTCCTGTAACTCGGCACCTGAGAGGTGTAGACCGTGTTTGAAAAAGCAATAAGCTTGCGCTCCCAGCCTAGAGCATGAATCAGAGCACGATTCGCGTCTAACACAAACTCACTGTTTTCACCGTCCTGTAACTCGGAACCTGAGAGGTGTAGACCGTGTTTGAAAAAGCAATAAGCTTGCGCTCCCAGCCTAGAGCATGAATCAGAGCACGATTCGCGTCTAACACAAACTCACTGTTTTCACTGTCCTGTAACTCGGCACTTGAGAGGTGTAGACCGTGTTTAAAAAAGCAAGAAGCTTGCGCTCCCAGCCTAGAACATGAATCAGAGCACGATTCGCGTCTAAAACAATCTCACTGTTTTCACCGTCCTGTAACTCGGCACCTGAGAGATGTAGACCGTGTTTGAAAAAGCAATAAGCTTGCGCTCCCAGCCTAGAGCATGAATCAGAGCACGATTCGCGTCTAACACAAACTCACTGTTTTCACCGTCCTGTAACTCGGCACCTGAGAGATGTAGACCGTGTTTGAAAAAGCAATAAGCTTGCGCTCCCAGCCTAGAGCATGAATCAGAGCACGATTCGCGTCTAACACAAACTCACTGTTTTCACCGTCCTGTAACTCGGCACCTGAGAGATGTAGACCGTGTTTGAAAAAGCAATAAGCTTGCGCTCCCAGCCTAGAGCATTAATCAGAGCACGATTCGCGTCTAACACAAACTCACTGTTTTCACCTTCCTGTACCTCGGCACCTGAGAGGTGTAGACCGTGTTTGAAAAAGCATTACGCTTGCGCTCCCAGCCTAGAGCATCAATCCCAGCACGATTCGCGTCTAACACAAACTCACTGTTTTGACCGTCCTGTACCTCGGCACCTGAGAGGTGTAGACCGTGTTTGAAAAAGCAATAAGCATGCGCTCCCAGCCTAGAGCATGAATCAGAGCACGATTCGCGTCTAACACAAACTCACTGTTTTCACCGTCCTGTAACTCGGAACCTGAGAGGTGTAGACCGTGTTTGAAAAAGCAATAAGCTTGAGCTCCCAGCCTAGAACATGAATCAGAGCACGATTCGCGTCTAACACAAACTCACTGTTTTCACCGTCCTGTAACTCGGCAGCTGAGAGATGTAGACCGTGTTTGAAAAAGCAATAAGCTTGCGCTCCCAGCCTAGAGCATGACTCAGAGCACGATTCGCGTCTAACACAAACTCACTGTTTTCACCGTCCTGTAACTCGGCACTTGAGAGGTGTAGACCGTGTTTGAAAAAGCAATAAGCTTGCGCTCCCAGCCTAAAACATGAATCAGAGCACGATTTGCGTCTAACACAAACTCACTGTTTTCACCGTCCTGTAACTCGGCACCTGAGAGATGTAGACCGTGTTTGAAAAAGCAATAAGCTTGAGCTCCCAGCCTAAAGCATGAATCAGAGCACGATTCGCGTCTAACACAAACTCACTGTTTTCACCGTCCTGTACCTCGGCACCTGAGAGGTGTAGACCGTGTTTGAAAAAGCAAAAAGCTTGAACTCCCAGCCTAGAGCATGAATCAGAGCACGATTCGCGTCTAACACAAACTCACTGTTTTCACCGTCCTGTAACTCGGCACCTGAGATGTGTAGACCGTGTTTGAAAAAGCAATAAGCTTGCGCTCCCAGCCTAGAGCATGAATCAGAGCACGATTCGCGTCTAACACAAACTCACTGTTTTCACCGTCCTGTAACTCGGCACTTGAGAGGTGTAGACCGTGTTTAAAAAAGCAATAAGGTTGCGCTCCCAGCCTAGAACATGAATCAGAGCACGATTCGCGTCTAACACAAACTCACTGTTTTCACCGTCCTGTAACTCGGCACCTGAGAGGTGTAGACCGTGTTTGAAAAAGCAATAAGCTTGCGCTCCCAGCCTAGAACAAGAATCAGAGCACGATTCGCGTCTAACACAAACTCACTGTTTTCACCGTCCTGTAACTCAGCACCTGAGAGATGTAGACCGTGATTGAAAAAGCAATAAGCTTGCGCTCCCAGCCTAGAGCATGAATCATATCACGATTCGCGTCTAACTCAAACTCACTGTTTTCACCGTCCTGTACCTCGGCACCTGAGAGGTGTAGACCGTGTTTGAAAAAGCAATAAGCATGCGCTCCCAGCCTAGAGCAGGAATCAGAGCACGATTCGCGTCTAACACAAACTCACTCTTTTCACCGTCCTGTAACTCGGCACCTGAGAGGTGTAGACCGTGTTTGAAAAAGCAATAAGCTTGCGCTCCCAGCCTAGAGCATGAATCAGAGCACGATTCGCGTCTAACACAAACTCACTGTTTTCACCGTCCTGTAACTCGGAACCTGAGAGGTGTAGACCGTGTTTGAAAAAGCAATAAGCTTGCTCTCCCAGCCTAGAGCATGAATCAGAGCACGATTCGCGTCTAACACAAACTCACTGTTTTCACTGTCCTGTAACTCGGCACTTGAGAGGTGTAGACCGTGTTTGAAAAAGCAATAAGCTTGCACTCCCAGCCTAAAACATGAATCAGAGCACGATTCGCGTCTAACACAAACTCACTGTTTTCACCGTCCTGTACCTCGGCACATGAGAGGTGTAGACCGTGTTTGAAAAAGCATTACGCTTGCGCTCCCAGCCTAGAGCATGAATCCCAGCACGATTCGCGTCTAACACAAACTCACTGTTTTCACCGTCCTGTAACTCGGCACTTGAGAGGTGTAGACCGTGTTTAAAAAAGCAAGAAGCTTGCGCTCCCAGCCTAGAACATGAATCAGAGCACGATTCGCGTCTAACACAATCTCACTGTTTTCACCGTCCTGTAACTCGGCACCTGAGAGATGTAGACGGTGTTTGAAAAAGCAATAAGCTTGCGCTCCCAGCCTAGAGCATGAATCAGAGCACGATTCGCGTCTAACACAAACTCACTGTTTTCACCGTCCTGTAACTCGGCACCTGAGAGATGTAGACCGTGTTTGAAAAAGCAATAAGCTTGCGCTCCCAGCCTAGAGCATGAATCAGAGCACGATTCGCGTCTAACACAAACTCACTGTTTTCACCGTCCTGTAACTCGGAACCTGAGAGGTGTAGACCGTGTTTGAAAAAGCAATAAGCTTGCTCTCCCAGCCTAGAGCATGAATCAGAGCACAATTCGCGTCTAACACAAACTCACTGTTTTCACTGTCCTGTAACTCGGCACTTGAGAGGTGTAGACCGTGTTTGAAAAAGCAATAAGCTTGCACTCCCAGCCTAAAACATGAATCAGAGCACGATTCGCGTCTAACACAAACTCACTGTTTTCACCGTCCTGTACCTCGGCACATGAGAGGTGTAGACCGTGTTTGAAAAAGCATTACGCTTGCGCTCCCAGCCTAGAGCATGAATCCCAGCACGATTCGCGTCTAACACAAACTCACTGTTTTCACCGTCCTGTAACTCGGCACTTGAGAGGTGTAGACCGTGTTTGAAAAAGCAAGAAGCTTGCGCTCCTAGCCTAGAACATGAATCAGAGCACGATTCGCGTCTAACACAATCTCACTGTTTTCACCGTCCTGTAACTCGGCACCTGAGAGATGTAGACCGTGTTTGAAAAAGCAATAAGCTTGCGCTCCCAGCCTAGAGCATGAATCAGAGCACGATTCGCGTCTAACACAAACTCACTGTTTTCACCGTCCTGTAACTCGGCACCTGAGAGATGTAGACCGTGTTTGAAAAAGCAATAAGCTTGCGCTCCCAGCCTAGAGCATGAATCAGAGCACGATTCGCGTCTAACACAAACTCACTGTTTTCACCGTCCTGTAACTCGGCACCTGAGAGGTGTAGACCGTGTTTGAAAAAGCAATAAGCTTGCGCTCCCAGCCTAGAGCATGAATCAGAGCACGATTCGCGTCTAACACAAACTCACTGTTTTCACCGTCCTGTAACTCGGCACTTGAGAGGTGTAGACCGTGTTTGAAAAAGCAATAAGCTTGCGCTCCCAGCCTAGAACATGAATCAGAGCACGATTCGCGTCTAACACAATCTCACTGTTTTCACCGTCCTGTAACTCGGCACCTGAGAGATGTAGACCGTGTTTGAAAAAGCAATAAGCTTGCGCTCCCAGCCTAGAGCATGAATCAGAGCACGATTCGCGTCTAACACAAACTCACTGTTTTCACCGTCCTGTAACTCGGCACCTGAGAGATGTAGACCGTGTTTGAAAAAGCAATAAGCTTGCGCTCCCAGCCTAGAGCATGAATCAGAGCACGATTCGCGTCTAACACAAACTCACTGTTTTCACCGTCCTGTAACTCGGAACCTGAGAGGTGTAGACCGTGTTTGAAAAAGCAATAAGCATGCGCTCCCAGCCTAGAGCAGGAATCAGAGCACGATTCGCGTCTAACACAAACTCACTGTTTTCACCGTCCTGTAACTCGGCACCTGAGAGATGTAGACCGTGTTTGAAAAAGCAATAAGCTTGCGCTCCCAGCCTAGAGCATGATTCAAAGCACGATTCGCGTCTAACACAAACTCACTGTTTTCACCGTCCTGTAACTCGGCACTTGAGAGGTGTAGACCGTGTTTGAAAAAGCAATAAGCTTGCGCTCCCAGCCTAAAACATGAATCAGAGCACGATTTGCGTCTAACACAAACTCACTGTTTTCACCGTCCTGTAACTCGGCACCTGAGAGATGTAGACCGTGTTTGAAAAAGTAATAAGCTTGAGCTCCCATCCTAGAGCATGAATCAGAGCACGATTCGCGTCTAACACAAACTCACTGTTTTCACCGTCCTGTACTTCGGCACCTGAGAGGTGTAGACCGTGTTTGAAAAAGCAATAAGCTTGAACTCCCAGCCTAGAGCATGAATCATATCACGATTCGCGTCTAACACAAACTCACTGTTTTCACCGTCCTGTACCTCGGCACCTGAGAGGTGTAGACCGTGTTTGAAAAAGCAATAAGCATGCGCTCCCAGCCTAGAGCAGGAATCAGAGCACGATTCGCGTCTAACACAAACTCACTGTTTTCACCGTCCTGTAACTCGGCACCTGAGAGGTGTAGACCGTGTTTGAAAAAGCAATAAGCTTGCGCTCCCAGCCTAGAGCATGAATCAGAGCACGATTCGCGTCTAACACAAACTCACTGTTTTCACCGTCCTGTAACTCGGAACCTGAGAGGTGTAGACCGTGTTTGAAAAAGCAATAAGCTTGCGCTCCCAGCCTAGAGCATGAATCAGAGCACGATTCGCGTCTAACACAAACTCACTGTTTTCACTGTCCTGTAACTCGGCACTTGAGAGGTGTAGACCGTGTTTAAAAAAGCAAGAAGCTTGCGCTCCCAGCCTAGAACATGAATCAGAGCACGATTCGCGTCTAAAACAATCTCACTGTTTTCACCGTCCTGTAACTCGGCACCTGAGAGATGTAGACCGTGTTTGAAAAAGCAATAAGCTTGCGCTCCCAGCCTAGAGCATGAATCAGAGCACGATTCGCGTCTAACACAAACTCACTGTTTTCACCGTCCTGTAACTCGGCACCTGAGAGATGTAGACCGTGTTTGAAAAAGCAATAAGCTTGCGCTCCCAGCCTAGAGCATGAATCAGAGCACGATTCGCGTCTAACACAAACTCACTGTTTTCACCGTCCTGTAACTCGGCACCTGAGAGATGTAGACCGTGTTTGAAAAAGCAATAAGCTTGCGCTCCCAGCCTAGAGCATTAATCAGAGCACGATTCGCGTCTAACACAAACTCACTGTTTTCACCTTCCTGTACCTCGGCACCTGAGAGGTGTAGACCGTGTTTGAAAAAGCATTACGCTTGCGCTCCCAGCCTAGAGCATCAATCCCAGCACGATTCGCGTCTAACACAAACTCACTGTTTTGACCGTCCTGTACCTCGGCACCTGAGAGGTGTAGACCGTGTTTGAAAAAGCAATAAGCATGCGCTCCCAGCCTAGAGCATGAATCAGAGCACGATTCGCGTCTAACACAAACTCACTGTTTTCACCGTCCTGTAACTCGGAACCTGAGAGGTGTAGACCGTGTTTGAAAAAGCAATAAGCTTGAGCTCCCAGCCTAGAACATGAATCAGAGCACGATTCGCGTCTAACACAAACTCACTGTTTTCACCGTCCTGTAACTCGGCAGCTGAGAGATGTAGACCGTGTTTGAAAAAGCAATAAGCTTGCGCTCCCAGCCTAGAGCATGACTCAGAGCACGATTCGCGTCTAACACAAACTCACTGTTTTCACCGTCCTGTAACTCGGCACTTGAGAGGTGTAGACCGTGTTTGAAAAAGCAATAAGCTTGCGCTCCCAGCCTAAAACATGAATCAGAGCACGATTTGCGTCTAACACAAACTCACTGTTTTCACCGTCCTGTAACTCGGCACCTGAGAGATGTAGACCGTGTTTGAAAAAGCAATAAGCTTGAGCTCCCAGCCTAAAGCATGAATCAGAGCACGATTCGCGTCTAACACAAACTCACTGTTTTCACCGTCCTGTACCTCGGCACCTGAGAGGTGTAGACCGTGTTTGAAAAAGCAAAAAGCTTGAACTCCCAGCCTAGAGCATGAATCAGAGCACGATTCGCGTCTAACACAAACTCACTGTTTTCACCGTCCTGTAACTCGGCACCTGAGATGTGTAGACCGTGTTTGAAAAAGCAATAAGCTTGCGCTCCCAGCCTAGAGCATGAATCAGAGCACGATTCGCGTCTAACACAAACTCACTGTTTTCACCGTCCTGTAACTCGGCACTTGAGAGGTGTAGACCGTGTTTAAAAAAGCAATAAGGTTGCGCTCCCAGCCTAGAACATGAATCAGAGCACGATTCGCGTCTAACACAAACTCACTGTTTTCACCGTCCTGTAACTCGGCACCTGAGAGGTGTAGACCGTGTTTGAAAAAGCAATAAGCTTGCGCTCCCAGCCTAGAACAAGAATCAGAGCACGATTCGCGTCTAACACAAACTCACTGTTTTCACCGTCCTGTAACTCAGCACCTGAGAGATGTAGACCGTGATTGAAAAAGCAATAAGCTTGCGCTCCCAGCCTAGAGCATGAATCATATCACGATTCGCGTCTAACTCAAACTCACTGTTTTCACCGTCCTGTACCTCGGCACCTGAGAGGTGTAGACCGTGTTTGAAAAAGCAATAAGCATGCGCTCCCAGCCTAGAGCAGGAATCAGAGCACGATTCGCGTCTAACACAAACTCACTCTTTTCACCGTCCTGTAACTCGGCACCTGAGAGGTGTAGACCGTGTTTGAAAAAGCAATAAGCTTGCGCTCCCAGCCTAGAGCATGAATCAGAGCACGATTCGCGTCTAACACAAACTCACTGTTTTCACCGTCCTGTAACTCGGAACCTGAGAGGTGTAGACCGTGTTTGAAAAAGCAATAAGCTTGCTCTCCCAGCCTAGAGCATGAATCAGAGCACGATTCGCGTCTAACACAAACTCACTGTTTTCACTGTCCTGTAACTCGGCACTTGAGAGGTGTAGACCGTGTTTGAAAAAGCAATAAGCTTGCACTCCCAGCCTAAAACATGAATCAGAGCACGATTCGCGTCTAACACAAACTCACTGTTTTCACCGTCCTGTACCTCGGCACATGAGAGGTGTAGACCGTGTTTGAAAAAGCATTACGCTTGCGCTCCCAGCCTAGAGCATGAATCCCAGCACGATTCGCGTCTAACACAAACTCACTGTTTTCACCGTCCTGTAACTCGGCACTTGAGAGGTGTAGACCGTGTTTAAAAAAGCAAGAAGCTTGCGCTCCCAGCCTAGAACATGAATCAGAGCACGATTCGCGTCTAACACAATCTCACTGTTTTCACCGTCCTGTAACTCGGCACCTGAGAGATGTAGACGGTGTTTGAAAAAGCAATAAGCTTGCGCTCCCAGCCTAGAGCATGAATCAGAGCACGATTCGCGTCTAACACAAACTCACTGTTTTCACCGTCCTGTAACTCGGCACCTGAGAGATGTAGACCGTGTTTGAAAAAGCAATAAGCTTGCGCTCCCAGCCTAGAGCATGAATCAGAGCACGATTCGCGTCTAACACAAACTCACTGTTTTCACCGTCCTGTAACTCGGAACCTGAGAGGTGTAGACCGTGTTTGAAAAAGCAATAAGCTTGCTCTCCCAGCCTAGAGCATGAATCAGAGCACAATTCGCGTCTAACACAAACTCACTGTTTTCACTGTCCTGTAACTCGGCACTTGAGAGGTGTAGACCGTGTTTGAAAAAGCAATAAGCTTGCACTCCCAGCCTAAAACATGAATCAGAGCACGATTCGCGTCTAACACAAACTCACTGTTTTCACCGTCCTGTACCTCGGCACATGAGAGGTGTAGACCGTGTTTGAAAAAGCATTACGCTTGCGCTCCCAGCCTAGAGCATGAATCCCAGCACGATTCGCGTCTAACACAAACTCACTGTTTTCACCGTCCTGTAACTCGGCACTTGAGAGGTGTAGACCGTGTTTGAAAAAGCAAGAAGCTTGCGCTCCTAGCCTAGAACATGAATCAGAGCACGATTCGCGTCTAACACAATCTCACTGTTTTCACCGTCCTGTAACTCGGCACCTGAGAGATGTAGACCGTGTTTGAAAAAGCAATAAGCTTGCGCTCCCAGCCTAGAGCATGAATCAGAGCACGATTCGCGTCTAACACAAACTCACTGTTTTCACCGTCCTGTAACTCGGCACCTGAGAGATGTAGACCGTGTTTGAAAAAGCAATAAGCTTGCGCTCCCAGCCTAGAGCATGAATCAGAGCACGATTCGCGTCTAACACAAACTCACTGTTTTCACCGTCCTGTAACTCGGCACCTGAGAGGTGTAGACCGTGTTTGAAAAAGCAATAAGCTTGCGCTCCCAGCCTAGAGCATGAATCAGAGCACGATTCGCGTCTAACACAAACTCACTGTTTTCACCGTCCTGTAACTCGGCACTTGAGAGGTGTAGACCGTGTTTGAAAAAGCAATAAGCTTGCGCTCCCAGCCTAGAACATGAATCAGAGCACGATTCGCGTCTAACACAATCTCACTGTTTTCACCGTCCTGTAACTCGGCACCTGAGAGATGTAGACCGTGTTTGAAAAAGCAATAAGCTTGCGCTCCCAGCCTAGAGCATGAATCAGAGCACGATTCGCGTCTAACACAAACTCACTGTTTTCACCGTCCTGTAACTCGGCACCTGAGAGATGTAGACCGTGTTTGAAAAAGCAATAAGCTTGCGCTCCCAGCCTAGAGCATGAATCAGAGCACGATTCGCGTCTAACACAAACTCACTGTTTTCACCGTCCTGTAACTCGGAACCTGAGAGGTGTAGACCGTGTTTGAAAAAGCAATAAGCATGCGCTCCCAGCCTAGAGCAGGAATCAGAGCACGATTCGCGTCTAACACAAACTCACTGTTTTCACCGTCCTGTAACTCGGCACCTGAGAGATGTAGACCGTGTTTGAAAAAGCAATAAGCTTGCGCTCCCAGCCTAGAGCATGATTCAAAGCACGATTCGCGTCTAACACAAACTCACTGTTTTCACCGTCCTGTAACTCGGCACTTGAGAGGTGTAGACCGTGTTTGAAAAAGCAATAAGCTTGCGCTCCCAGCCTAAAACATGAATCAGAGCACGATTTGCGTCTAACACAAACTCACTGTTTTCACCGTCCTGTAACTCGGCACCTGAGAGATGTAGACCGTGTTTGAAAAAGTAATAAGCTTGAGCTCCCAGCCTAGAGCATGAATCAGAGCACGATTCGCGTCTAACACAAACTCACTGTTTTCACCGTCCTGTACTTCGGCACCTGAGAGGTGTAGACCGTGTTTGAAAAAGCAATAAGCTTGAACTCCCAGCCTAGAGCATGAATCATATCACGATTCGCGTCTAACACAAACTCACTGTTTTCACCGTCCTGTACCTCGGCACCTGAGAGGTGTAGACCGTGTTTGAAAAAGCAATAAGCATGCGCTCCCAGCCTAGAGCAGGAATCAGAGCACGATTCGCGTCTAACACAAACTCACTGTTTTCACCGTCCTGTAACTCGGCACCTGAGAGGTGTAGACCGTGTTTGAAAAAGCAATAAGCTTGCGCTCCCAGCCTAGAGCATGAATCAGAGCACGATTCGCGTCTAACACAAACTCACTGTTTTCACCGTCCTGTAACTCGGAACCTGAGAGGTGTAGACCGTGTTTGAAAAAGCAATAAGCTTGCGCTCCCAGCCTAGAGCATGAATCAGAGCACGATTCGCGTCTAACACAAACTCACTGTTTTCACTGTCCTGTAACTCGGCACTTGAGAGGTGTAGACCGTGTTTGAAAAAGCAATAAGCTTGCGCTCCCAGCCTAAAACATGAATCAGAGCACGATTCGCGTCTAACACAAACTCACTGTTTTCACCGTCCTGTACCTCGGCACATGAGAGGTGTAGACCGTGTTTGAAAAAGCATTACGCTTGCGCTCCCAGCCTAGAGCATGAATCCCAGCACGATTCGCGTCTAACACAAACTCACTGTTTTCACCGTCCTGTAACTCGGCACTTGAGAGGTGTAGACCGTGTTTAAAAAAGCAAGAAGCTTGCGCTCCCAGCCTAGAACATGAATCAGAGCACGATTCGCGTCTAACACAATCTCACTGTTTTCACCGTCCTGTAACTCGGCACCTGAGAGATGTAGACCGTGTTTGAAAAAGCAATAAGCTTGCGCTCCCAGCCTAGAGCATGAATCAGAGCACGATTCGCGTCTAACACAAACTCACTGTTTTCACCGTCCTGTAACTCGGCACCTGAGAGATGTAGACCGTGTTTGAAAAAGCAATAAGCTTGCGCTCCCAGCCTAGAGCATGAATCAGAGCACGATTCGCGTCTAACACAAACTCACTGTTTTCACCGTCCTGTAACTCGGCACCTGAGAGGTGTAGACCGTGTTTGAAAAAGCAATAAGCTTGCGCTCCCAGCCTAGAGCATGAATCAGAGCACGATTCGCGTCTAACACAAACTCACTGTTTTCACCGTCCTGTAACTCGGCACCTGAGAGATATAGACCGTGTTTGAAAAAGCAATAAGCTTGCGCTCCCAGCCTAGAGCATGAATCAGAGCACGATTCGCGTCTAACACAAACTCACTGTTTTCACCGTCCTGTAACTCGGCACCTGAGAAGTGTAGACCGTGTTTGAAAAAGCAACAAGCTTTAGCTCCCAGCCTAGAGCATGAATCAGAGCACGATTCGCGTCTAACACAAACTCACTGTTTTCACCGTCCTGTAACTCGGCACCTGAGAGATGTAGACCGTGTTTGAAAAAGCAATAAGCTTGCGCTCCCAGCCTAGAGCATGAATCAGAGCACGATTCGCGTCTAACACAAACTCACTGTTTTCACCGTCCTGTAACTCGGCACCTGAGAGGTGTAGACCGTGTTTGAAAAAGCAATAAGCTTGCGCTCCCAGCCTAGAGCATGAATCATAGCACGATTCGCGTCTAACACAAACTCACTGTTTTCACCGTCCTGTAACTCGGCACCTGAGAGGTGTAGACCGTGTTTAAAAAAGCAATAAGCTTGCGCTCCCAGCCTAGAGCATGAATCAGAGCACGATTCACGTCTAACACAAACTCACTGTTTTCACCGTCCTGTAACTCGGCACCTGAGAGGTGTAGACCGTGTTTGAAAAAGCAATAAGCTTGCGCTCCCAGCCTAGAGCATGAATCAGAGCACGATTCGCGTCTAACACAAACTCACTGTTTTCACCGTCCTGTAACTCGGCACTTGAGAGGTGTAGACCGTGTTTGAAAAAGCAATAAGCTTGCGCTCCCAGCCTAGAACATGAATCAGAGCACGATTCGCGTCTAACACAATCTCACTGTTTTCACCGTCCTGTAACTCGGCACCTGAGAGATGTAGACCGTGTTTGAAAAAGCAATAAGCTTGCGCTCCCAGCCTAGAGCATGAATCAGAGCACGATTCGCGTCTAACACAAACTCACTGTTTTCACCGTCCTGTAACTCGGCACCTGAGAGATGTAGACCGTGTTTGAAAAAGCAATAAGCTTGCGCTCCCAGCCTAGAGCATGAATCAGAGCACGATTCGCGTCTAACACAAACTCACTGTTTTCACCGTCCTGTAACTCGGAACCTGAGAGGTGTAGACCGTGTTTGAAAAAGCAATAAGCATGCGCTCCCAGCCTAGAGCATGAATCAGAGCACGATTCGCGTCTAACACAAACTCACTGTTTTCACCGTCCTGTAACTCGGCACCTGAGAGATGTAGACCGTGTTTGAAAAAGCAATAAGCTTGCGCTCCCAGCCTAGAGCATGATTCAAAGCACGATTCGCGTCTAACACAAACTCACTGTTTTCACCGTCCTGTAACTCGGCACTTGAGAGGTGTAGACCGTGTTTGAAAAAGCAATAAGCTTGCGCTCCCAGCCTAAAACATGAATCAGAGCACGATTTGCGTCTAACACAAACTCACTGTTTTCACCGTCCTGTAACTCGGCACCTGAGAGATGTAGACCGTGTTTGAAAAAGTAATAAGCTTGAGCTCCCAGCCTAGAGCATGAATCAGAGCACGATTCGCGTCTAACACAAACTCACTGTTTTCACTGTCCTGTAACTCGGCACTTGAGAGGTGTAGACCGTGTTTGAAAAAGCAATAAGCTTGCACTCCCAGCCTAAAACATGAATCAGAGCACGATTCGCGTCTAACACAAACTCACTGTTTTCACCGTCCTGTACCTCGGCACATGAGAGGTGTAGACCGTGTTTGAAAAAGCATTACGCTTGCGCTCCCAGCCTAGAGCATGAATCCCAGCACGATTCGCGTCTAACACAAACTCACTGTTTTCACCGTCCTGTAACTCGGCACTTGAGAGGTGTAGACCGTGTTTGAAAAAGCAAGAAGCTTGCGCTCCTAGCCTAGAACATGAATCAGAGCACGATTCGCGTCTAACACAATCTCACTGTTTTCACCGTCCTGTAACTCGGCACCTGAGAGATGTAGACCGTGTTTGAAAAAGCAATAAGCTTGCGCTCCCAGCCTAGAGCATGAATCAGAGCACGATTCGCGTCTAACACAAACTCACTGTTTTCACCGTCCTGTAACTCGGCACCTGAGAGATGTAGACCGTGTTTGAAAAAGCAATAAGCTTGCGCTCCCAGCCTAGAGCATGAATCAGAGCACGATTCGCGTCTAACACAAACTCACTGTTTTCACCGTCCTGTAACTCGGCACCTGAGAGGTGTAGACCGTGTTTGAAAAAGCAATAAGCTTGCGCTCCCAGCCTAGAGCATGAATCAGAGCACGATTCGCGTCTAACACAAACTCACTGTTTTCACCGTCCTGTAACTCGGCACTTGAGAGGTGTAGACCGTGTTTGAAAAAGCAATAAGCTTGCGCTCCCAGCCTAGAACATGAATCAGAGCACGATTCGCGTCTAACACAATCTCACTGTTTTCACCGTCCTGTAACTCGGCACCTGAGAGATGTAGACCGTGTTTGAAAAAGCAATAAGCTTGCGCTCCCAGCCTAGAGCATGAATCAGAGCACGATTCGCGTCTAACACAAACTCACTGTTTTCACCGTCCTGTAACTCGGCACCTGAGAGATGTAGACCGTGTTTGAAAAAGCAATAACCTTGCGCTCCCAGCCTAGAGCATGAATCAGAGCACGATTCGCGTCTAACACAAACTCACTGTTTTCACCGTCCTGTAACTCGGAACCTGAGAGGTGTAGACCGTGTTTGAAAAAGCAATAAGCATGCGCTCCCAGCCTAGAGCAGGAATCAGAGCACGATTCGCGTCTAACACAAACTCACTGTTTTCACCGTCCTGTAACTCGGCACCTGAGAGATGTAGACCGTGTTTGAAAAAGCAATAAGCTTGCGCTCCCAGCCTAGAGCATGATTCAAAGCACGATTCGCGTCTAACACAAACTCACTGTTTTCACCGTCCTGTAACTCGGCACTTGAGAGGTGTAGACCGTGTTTGAAAAAGCAATAAGCTTGAACTCCCAGCCTAGAGCATGAATCATATCACGATTCGCGTCTAACACAAACTCACTGTTTTCACCGTCCTGTACCTCGGCACCTGAGAGGTGTAGACCGTGTTTGAAAAAGCAATAAGCATGCGCTCCCAGCCTAGAGCAGGAATCAGAGCACGATTCGCGTCTAACACAAACTCACTGTTTTCACCGTCCTGTAACTCGGCACCTGAGAGGTGTAGACCGTGTTTGAAAAAGCAATAAGCTTGCGCTCCCAGCCTAGAGCATGAATCAGAGCACGATTCGCGTCTAACACAAACTCACTGTTTTCACCGTCCTGTAACTCGGAACCTGAGAGGTGTAGACCGTGTTTGAAAAAGCAATAAGCTTGCGCTCCCAGCCTAGAGCATGAATCAGAGCACGATTCGCGTCTAACACAAACTCACTGTTTTCACTGTCCTGTAACTCGGCACTTGAGAGGTGTAGACCGTGTTTGAAAAAGCAATAAGCTTGCGCTCCCAGCCTAAAACATGAATCAGAGCACGATTCGCGTCTAACACAAACTCACTGTTTTCACCGTCCTGTACCTCGGCACATGAGAGGTGTAGACCGTGTTTGAAAAAGCATTACGCTTGCGCTCCCAGCCTAGAGCATGAATCCCAGCACGATTCGCGTCTAACACAAACTCACTGTTTTCACCGTCCTGTAACTCGGCACTTGAGAGGTGTAGACCGTGTTTAAAAAAGCAAGAAGCTTGCGCTCCCAGCCTAGAACATGAATCAGAGCACGATTCGCGTCTAACACAATCTCACTGTTTTCACCGTCCTGTAACTCGGCACCTGAGAGATGTAGACCGTGTTTGAAAAAGCAATAAGCTTGCGCTCCCAGCCTAGAGCATGAATCAGAGCACGATTCGCGTCTAACACAAACTCACTGTTTTCACCGTCCTGTAACTCGGCACCTGAGAGATGTAGACCGTGTTTGAAAAAGCAATAAGCTTGCGCTCCCAGCCTAGAGCATGAATCAGAGCACGATTCGCGTCTAACACAAACTCACTGTTTTCACCGTCCTGTAACTCGGCACCTGAGAGGTGTAGACCGTGTTTGAAAAAGCAATAAGCTTGCGCTCCCAGCCTAGAGCATGAATCAGAGCACGATTCGCGTCTAACACAAACTCACTGTTTTCACCGTCCTGTAACTCGGCACCTGAGAGATGTAGACCGTGTTTGAAAAAGCAATAAGCTTGCGCTCCCAGCCTAGAGCATGAATCAGAGCACGATTCGCGTCTAACACAAACTCACTGTTTTCACCGTCCTGTAACTCGGCACCTGAGAAGTGTAGACCGTGTTTGAAAAAGCAACAAGCTTTAGCTCCCAGCCTAGAGCATGAATCAGAGCACGATTCGCGTCTAACACAAACTCACTGTTTTCACCGTCCTGTAACTCGGCACCTGAGAGATGTAGACCGTGTTTGAAAAAGCAATAAGCTTGCGCTCCCAGCCTAGAGCATGAATCAGAGCACGATTCGCGTCTAACACAAACTCACTGTTTTCACCGTCCTGTACCTCGGCACCTGAGAGGTGTAGACCGTGTTTGAAAAAGCAATAAGCTTGCGCTCCCAGCCTAGAGCATGAATCAGAGCACGATTCGCGTCTAACACAAACTCACTGTTTTCACCGTCCTGTAACTCGGCACCTGAGAGGTGTAGACCGTGTTTGAAAAAGCAATAAGCTTGCGCTCCCAGCCTAGAGCATGAATCAGAGCACGATTCGCGTCTAACACAAACTCACTGTTTTCACCGTCCTGTAACTCGGCACTTGAGAGGTGTAGACCGTGTTTGAAAAAGCAATAAGCTTGCGCTCCCAGCCTTGAACATGAATCAGAGCACGATTCGCGTCTAACACAATCTCACTGTTTTCACCGTCCTGTAACTCGGCACCTGAGAGATGTAGACCGTGTTTGAAAAAGCAATAAGCTTGCGCTCCCAGCCTAGAGCATGAATCAGAGCACGATTCGCGTCTAACACAAACTCACTGTTTTCACCGTCCTGTAACTCGGCACCTGAGAGATGTAGACCGTGTTTGAAAAAGCAATAACCTTGCGCTCCCAGCCTAGAGCATGAATCAGAGCACGATTCGCGTCTAACACAAACTCACTGTTTTCACCGTCCTGTAACTCGGAACCTGAGAGGTGTAGACCGTGTTTGAAAAAGCAATAAGCATGCGCTCCCAGCCTAGAGCAGGAATCAGAGCACGATTCGCGTCTAACACAAACTCACTGTTTTCACCGTCCTGTAACTCGGCACCTGAGAGATGTAGACCGTGTTTGAAAAAGCAATAAGCTTGCGCTCCCAGCCTAGAGCATGATTCAAAGCACGATTCGCGTCTAACACAAACTCACTGTTTTCACCGTCCTGTAACTCGGCACTTGAGAGGTGTAGACCGTGTTTGAAAAAGCAATAAGCTTGAACTCCCAGCCTAGAGCATGAATCATATCACGATTCGCGTCTAACACAAACTCACTGTTTTCACCGTCCTGTACCTCGGCACCTGAGAGGTGTAGACCGTGTTTGAAAAAGCAATAAGCATGCGCTCCCAGCCTAGAGCAGGAATCAGAGCACGATTCGCGTCTAACACAAACTCACTGTTTTCACCGTCCTGTAACTCGGCACCTGAGAGGTGTAGACCGTGTTTGAAAAAGCAATAAGCTTGCGCTCCCAGCCTAGAGCATGAATCAGAGCACGATTCGCGTCTAACACAAACTCACTGTTTTCACCGTCCTGTAACTCGGAACCTGAGAGGTGTAGACCGTGTTTGAAAAAGCAATAAGCTTGCGCTCCCAGCCTAGAGCATGAATCAGAGCACGATTCGCGTCTAACACAAACTCACTGTTTTCACTGTCCTGTAACTCGGCACTTGAGAGGTGTAGACCGTGTTTGAAAAAGCAATAAGCTTGCGCTCCCAGCCTAAAACATGAATCAGAGCACGATTCGCGTCTAACACAAACTCACTGTTTTCACCGTCCTGTACCTCGGCACATGAGAGGTGTAGACCGTGTTTGAAAAAGCATTACGCTTGCGCTCCCAGCCTAGAGCATGAATCCCAGCACGATTCGCGTCTAACACAAACTCACTGTTTTCACCGTCCTGTAACTCGGCACTTGAGAGGTGTAGACCGTGTTTAAAAAAGCAAGAAGCTTGCGCTCCCAGCCTAGAACATGAATCAGAGCACGATTCGCGTCTAACACAATCTCACTGTTTTCACCGTCCTGTAACTCGGCACCTGAGAGATGTAGACCGTGTTTGAAAAAGCAATAAGCTTGCGCTCCCAGCCTAGAGCATGAATCAGAGCACGATTCGCGTCTAACACAAACTCACTGTTTTCACCGTCCTGTAACTCGGCACCTGAGAGATGTAGACCGTGTTTGAAAAAGCAATAAGCTTGCGCTCCCAGCCTAGAGCATGAATCAGAGCACGATTCGCGTCTAACACAAACTCACTGTTTTCACCGTCCTGTAACTCGGCACCTGAGAGGTGTAGACCGTGTTTGAAAAAGCAATAAGCTTGCGCTCCCAGCCTAGAGCATGAATCAGAGCACGATTCGCGTCTAACACAAACTCACTGTTTTCACCGTCCTGTAACTCGGCACCTGAGAGATGTAGACCGTGTTTGAAAAAGCAATAAGCTTGCGCTCCCAGCCTAGAGCATGAATCAGAGCACGATTCGCGTCTAACACAAACTCACTGTTTTCACCGTCCTGTAACTCGGCACCTGAGAAGTGTAGACCGTGTTTGAAAAAGCAACAAGCTTTAGCTCCCAGCCTAGAGCATGAATCAGAGCACGATTCGCGTCTAACACAAACTCACTGTTTTCACCGTCCTGTAACTCGGCACCTGAGAGATGTAGACCGTGTTTGAAAAAGCAATAAGCTTGCGCTCCCAGCCTAGAGCATGAATCAGAGCACGATTCGCGTCTAACACAAACTCACTGTTTTCACCGTCCTGTACCTCGGCACCTGAGAGGTGTAGACCGTGTTTGAAAAAGCAATAAGCTTGCGCTCCCAGCCTAGAGCATGAATCAGAGCACGATTCGCGTCTAACACAAACTCACTGTTTTCACCGTCCTGTAACTCGGCACCTGAGAGGTGTAGACCGTGTTTGAAAAAGCAATAAGCTTGCGCTCCCAGCCTAGAGCATGAATCAGAGCACGATTCGCGTCTAACACAAACTCACTGTTTTCAACGTCCTGTAACTCGGCACCTGAGAGATGTAGACCGTGTTTGAAAAAGCAATAAGCTTGCGCTCCCAGCCTAGAACATGAATCAGAGCACGATTCGCGTCTAAAACAATCTCACTGTTTTCACCGTCCTGTAACTCGGCACCTGAGAGATGTAGACCGTGTTTGAAAAAGCAATAAGCTTGCGCTCCCAGCCTAGAGCATGAATCAGAGCACGATTCGCGTCTAACACAAACTCACTGTTTTCACCGTCCTGTAACTCGGCACCTGAGAGATGTAGACCGTGTTTGAAAAAGCAATAAGCTTGCGCTCCCAGCCTAGAGCATGAATCAGAGCACGATTCGCGTCTAACACAAACTCACTGTTTTCACCTTCCTGTACCTCGGCACCTGAGAGGTGTAGACCGTGTTTGAAAAAGCATTACGCTTGCGCTCCCAGCCTAGAGCATCAATCCCAGCACGATTCGCGTCTAACACAAACTCACTGTTTTGACCGTCCTGTACCTCGGCACCTGAGAGGTGTAGACCGTGTTTGAAAAAGCAATAAGCATGCGCTCCCAGCCTAGAGCATGAATCAGAGCACGATTCGCGTCTAACACAAACTCACTGTTTTCACCGTCCTGTAACTCGGAACCTGAGAGGTGTAGACCGTGTTTGAAAAAGCAATAAGCTTGAGCTCCCAGCCTAGAACATGAATCAGAGCACGATTCGCGTCTAACACAAACTCACTGTTTTCACCGTCCTGTAACTCGGCAGCTGAGAGATGTAGACCGTGTTTGAAAAAGCAATAAGCTTGCGCTCCCAGCCTAGAGCATGAATCATATCACGATTCGCGTCTAACTCAAACTCACTGTTTTCACCGTCCTGTACCTCGGCACCTGAGAGGTGTAGACCGTGTTTGAAAAAGCAATAAGCATGCGCTCCCAGCCTAGAGCAGGAATCAGAGCACGATTCGCGTCTAACACAAACTCACTCTTTTCACCGTCCTGTAACTCGGCACCTGAGAGGTGTAGACCGTGTTTGAAAAAGCAATAAGCTTGCGCTCCCAGCCTAGAGCATGAATCAGAGCACGATTCGCGTCTAACACAAACTCACTGTTTTCACCGTCCTGTAACTCGGAACCTGAGAGGTGTAGACCGTGTTTGAAAAAGCAATAAGCTTGCTCTCCCAGCCTAGAGCATGAATCAGAGCACGATTCGCGTCTAACACAAACTCACTGTTTTCACCGTCCTGTAACTCGGCACTTGAGAGGTGTAGACCGTGTTTGAAAAAGCAATAAGCTTGCACTCCCAGCCTAAAACATGAATCAGAGCACGATTCGCGTCTAACACAAACTCACTGTTTTCACCGTCCTGTACCTCGGCACATGAGAGGTGTAGACCGTGTTTGAAAAAGCATTACGCTTGCGCTCCCAGCCTAGAGCATGAATCCCAGCACGATTCGCGTCTAACACAAACTCACTGTTTTCACCGTCCTGTAACTCGGCACTTGAGAGGTGTAGACCGTGTTTGAAAAAGCAAGAAGCTTGCGCTCCTAGCCTAGAACATGAATCAGAGCACGATTCGCGTCTAACACAATCTCACTGTTTTCACCGTCCTGTAACTCGGCACCTGAGAGATGTAGACCGTGTTTGAAAAAGCAATAAGCTTGCGCTCCCAGCCTAGAGCATGAATCAGAGCACGATTCGCGTCTAACACAAACTCACTGTTTTCACCGTCCTGTAACTCGGCACCTGAGAGATGTAGACCGTGTTTGAAAAAGCAATAAGCTTGCGCTCCCAGCCTAGAGCATGAATCAGAGCACGATTCGCGTCTAACACAAACTCACTGTTTTCACCGTCCTGTAACTCGGCACCTGAGAGGTGTAGACCGTGTTTGAAAAAGCAATAAGCTTGCGCTCCCAGCCTAGAGCATGAATCAGAGCACGATTCGCGTCTAACACAAACTCACTGTTTTCACCGTCCTGTAACTCGGCACTTGAGAGGTGTAGACCGTGTTTGAAAAAGCAATAAGCTTGCGCTCCCAGCCTAGAACATGAATCAGAGCACGATTCGCGTCTAACACAATCTCACTGTTTTCACCGTCCTGTAACTCGGCACCTGAGAGATGTAGACCGTGTTTGAAAAAGCAATAAGCTTGCGCTCCCAGCCTAGAGCATGAATCAGAGCACGATTCGCGTCTAACACAAACTCACTGTTTTCACCGTCCTGTAACTCGGCACCTGAGAGATGTAGACCGTGTTTGAAAAAGCAATAAGCTTGCGCTCCCAGCCTAGAGCATGAATCAGAGCACGATTCGCGTCTAACACAAACTCACTGTTTTCACCGTCCTGTAACTCGGAACCTGAGAGGTGTAGACCGTGTTTGAAAAAGCAATAAGCATGCGCTCCCAGCCTAGAGCAGGAATCAGAGCACGATTCGCGTCTAACACAAACTCACTGTTTTCACCGTCCTGTAACTCGGCACCTGAGAGATGTAGACCGTGTTTGAAAAAGCAATAAGCTTGCGCTCCCAGCCTAGAGCATGATTCAAAGCACGATTCGCGTCTAACACAAACTCACTGTTTTCACCGTCCTGTAACTCGGCACTTGAGAGGTGTAGACCGTGTTTGAAAAAGCAATAAGCTTGCGCTCCCAGCCTAAAACATGAATCAGAGCACGATTTGCGTCTAACACAAACTCACTGTTTTCACCGTCCTGTAACTCGGCACCTGAGAGATGTAGACCGTGTTTGAAAAAGTAATAAGCTTGAGCTCCCAGCCTAGAGCATGAATCAGAGCACGATTCGCGTCTAACACAAACTCACTGTTTTCACCGTCCTGTACTTCGGCACCTGAGAGGTGTAGACCGTGTTTGAAAAAGCAATAAGCTTGAACTCCCAGCCTAGAGCATGAATCATATCACGATTCGCGTCTAACACAAACTCACTGTTTTCACCGTCCTGTACCTCGGCACCTGAGAGGTGTAGACCGTGTTTGAAAAAGCAATAAGCATGCGCTCCCAGCCTAGAGCAGGAATCAGAGCACGATTCGCGTCTAACACAAACTCACTGTTTTCACCGTCCTGTAACTCGGCACCTGAGAGGTGTAGACCGTGTTTGAAAAAGCAATAAGCTTGCGCTCCCAGCCTAGAGCATGAATCAGAGCACGATTCGCGTCTAACACAAACTCACTGTTTTCACCGTCCTGTAACTCGGAACCTGAGAGGTGTAGACCGTGTTTGAAAAAGCAATAAGCTTGCGCTCCCAGCCTAGAGCATGAATCAGAGCACGATTCGCGTCTAACACAAACTCACTGTTTTCACTGTCCTGTAACTCGGCACTTGAGAGGTGTAGACCGTGTTTGAAAAAGCAATAAGCTTGCGCTCCCAGCCTAAAACATGAATCAGAGCACGATTCGCGTCTAACACAAACTCACTGTTTTCACCGTCCTGTACCTCGGCACATGAGAGGTGTAGACCGTGTTTGAAAAAGCATTACGCTTGCGCTCCCAGCCTAGAGCATGAATCCCAGCACGATTCGCGTCTAACACAAACTCACTGTTTTCACCGTCCTGTAACTCGGCACTTGAGAGGTGTAGACCGTGTTTAAAAAAGCAAGAAGCTTGCGCTCCCAGCCTAGAACATGAATCAGAGCACGATTCGCGTCTAACACAATCTCACTGTTTTCACCGTCCTGTAACTCGGCACCTGAGAGATGTAGACCGTGTTTGAAAAAGCAATAAGCTTGCGCTCCCAGCCTAGAGCATGAATCAGAGCACGATTCGCGTCTAACACAAACTCACTGTTTTCACCGTCCTGTAACTCGGCACCTGAGAGATGTAGACCGTGTTTGAAAAAGCAATAAGCTTGCGCTCCCAGCCTAGAGCATGAATCAGAGCACGATTCGCGTCTAACACAAACTCACTGTTTTCACCGTCCTGTAACTCGGCACCTGAGAGGTGTAGACCGTGTTTGAAAAAGCAATAAGCTTGCGCTCCCAGCCTAGAGCATGAATCAGAGCACGATTCGCGTCTAACACAAACTCACTGTTTTCACCGTCCTGTAACTCGGCACCTGAGAGATATAGACCGTGTTTGAAAAAGCAATAAGCTTGCGCTCCCAGCCTAGAGCATGAATCAGAGCACGATTCGCGTCTAACACAAACTCACTGTTTTCACCGTCCTGTAACTCGGCACCTGAGAGATGTAGACCGTGTTTGAAAAAGCAATAAGCTTGCGCTCCCAGCCTAGAGCATGAATCAGAGCACGATTCGCGTCTAACACAAACTCACTGTTTTCACCGTCCTGTAACTCGGCACCTGAGAGGTGTAGACCGTGTTTGAAAAAGCAATAAGCTTGCGCTCCCAGCCTAGAGCATGAATCAGAGCACGATTCGCGTCTAACACAAACTCACTGTTTTCACCGTCCTGTAACTCGGCACCTGAGAGATATAGACCGTGTTTGAAAAAGCAATAAGCTTGCGCTCCCAGCCTAGAGCATGAATCAGAGCACGATTCGCGTCTAACACAATCTCACTGTTTTCACCGTCCTGTAACTCGGCACCTGAGAGATGTAGACCGTGTTTGAAAAAGCAATAAGCTTGCGCTCCCAGCCTAGAGCATGAATCAGAGCACGATTCGCGTCTAACACAAACTCACTGTTTTCACCGTCCTGTAACTCGGCACCTGAGAGATGTAGACCGTGTTTGAAAAAGCAATAAGCTTGCGCTCCCAGCCTAGAGCATGATTCAAAGCACGATTCGCGTCTAACACAAACTCACTGTTTTCACCGTCCTGTAACTCGGCACTTGAGAGGTGTAGACCGTGTTTGAAAAAGCAATAAGCTTGCGCTCCCAGCCTAAAACATGAATCAGAGCACGATTTGCGTCTAACACAAACTCACTGTTTTCACCGTCCTGTAACTCGGCACCTGAGAGATGTAGACCGTGTTTGAAAAAGTAATAAGCTTGAGCTCCCAGCCTAGAGCATGAATCAGAGCACGATTCGCGTCTAACACAAACTCACTGTTTTCACCGTCCTGTACTTCGGCACCTGAGAGGTGTAGACCGTGTTTGAAAAAGCAATAAGCTTGAACTCCCAGCCTAGAGCATGAATCATATCACGATTCGCGTCTAACACAAACTCACTGTTTTCACCGTCCTGTACCTCGGCACCTGAGAGGTGTAGACCGTGTTTGAAAAAGCAATAAGCATGCGCTCCCAGCCTAGAGCAGGAATCAGAGCACGATTCGCGTCTAACACAAACTCACTGTTTTCACCGTCCTGTAACTCGGCACCTGAGAGGTGTAGACCGTGTTTGAAAAAGCAATAAGCTTGCGCTCCCAGCCTAGAGCATGAATCAGAGCACGATTCGCGTCTAACACAAACTCACTGTTTTCACCGTCCTGTAACTCGGAACCTGAGAGGTGTAGACCGTGTTTGAAAAAGCAATAAGCTTGCGCTCCCAGCCTAGAGCATGAATCAGAGCACGATTCGCGTCTAACACAAACTCACTGTTTTCACTGTCCTGTAACTCGGCACTTGAGAGGTGTAGACCGTGTTTGAAAAAGCAATAAGCTTGCGCTCCCAGCCTAAAACATGAATCAGAGCACGATTCGCGTCTAACACAAACTCACTGTTTTCACCGTCCTGTACCTCGGCACATGAGAGGTGTAGACCGTGTTTGAAAAAGCATTACGCTTGCGCTCCCAGCCTAGAGCATGAATCCCAGCACGATTCGCGTCTAACACAAACTCACTGTTTTCACCGTCCTGTAACTCGGCACTTGAGAGGTGTAGACCGTGTTTAAAAAAGCAAGAAGCTTGCGCTCCCAGCCTAGAACATGAATCAGAGCACGATTCGCGTCTAACACAATCTCACTGTTTTCACCGTCCTGTAACTCGGCACCTGAGAGATGTAGACCGTGTTTGAAAAAGCAATAAGCTTGCGCTCCCAGCCTAGAGCATGAATCAGAGCACGATTCGCGTCTAACACAAACTCACTGTTTTCACCGTCCTGTAACTCGGCACCTGAGAGATGTAGACCGTGTTTGAAAAAGCAATAAGCTTGCGCTCCCAGCCTAGAGCATGAATCAGAGCACGATTCGCGTCTAACACAAACTCACTGTTTTCACCGTCCTGTAACTCGGCACCTGAGAGGTGTAGACCGTGTTTGAAAAAGCAATAAGCTTGCGCTCCCAGCCTAGAGCATGAATCAGAGCACGATTCGCGTCTAACACAAACTCACTGTTTTCACCGTCCTGTAACTCGGCACCTGAGAGATATAGACCGTGTTTGAAAAAGCAATAAGCTTGCGCTCCCAGCCTAGAGCATGAATCAGAGCACGATTCGCGTCTAACACAAACTCACTGTTTTCACCGTCCTGTAACTCGGCACCTGAGAAGTGTAGACCGTGTTTGAAAAAGCAACAAGCTTTAGCTCCCAGCCTAGAGCATGAATCAGAGCACGATTCGCGTCTAACACAAACTCACTGTTTTCACCGTCCTGTAACTCGGCACCTGAGAGATGTAGACCGTGTTTGAAAAAGCAATAAGCTTGCGCTCCCAGCCTAGAGCATGAATCAGAGCACGATTCGCGTCTAACACAAACTCACTGTTTTCACCGTCCTGTAACTCGGCACCTGAGAGGTGTAGACCGTGTTTGAAAAAGCAATAAGCTTGCGCTCCCAGCCTAGAGCATGAATCATAGCACGATTCGCGTCTAACACAAACTCACTGTTTTCACCGTCCTGTAACTCGGCACCTGAGAGGTGTAGACCGTGTTTAAAAAAGCAATAAGCTTGCGCTCCCAGCCTAGAGCATGAATCAGAGCACGATTCACGTCTAACACAAACTCACTGTTTTCACCGTCCTGTAACTCGGCACCTGAGAGGTGTAGACCGTGTTTGAAAAAGCAATAAGCTTGCGCTCCCAGCCTAGAGCATGAATCAGAGCACGATTCGCGTCTAACACAAACTCACTGTTTTCACCGTCCTGTAACTCGGCACTTGAGAAGTGTAGACCGTGTTTGAAAAAGCAATAAGCTTGCGCTCCCAGCCTAGAACATGAATCAGAGCACGATTCGCGTCTAACACAATCTCACTGTTTTCACCGTCCTGTAACTCGGCACCTGAGAGATGTAGACCGTGTTTGAAAAAGCAATAAGCTTGCGCTCCCAGCCTAGAGCATGAATCAGAGCACGATTCGCGTCTAACACAAACTCACTGTTTTCACCGTCCTGTAACTCGGCACCTGAGAGATGTAGACCGTGTTTGAAAAAGCAATAAGCTTGCGCTCCCAGCCTAGAGCATGAATCAGAGCACGATTCGCGTCTAACACAAACTCACTGTTTTCACCGTCCTGTAACTCGGAACCTGAGAGGTGTAGACCGTGTTTGAAAAAGCAATAAGCATGCGCTCCCAGCCTAGAGCAGGAATCAGAGCACGATTCGCGTCTAACACAAACTCACTGTTTTCACCGTCCTGTAACTCGGCACCTGAGAGATGTAGACCGTGTTTGAAAAAGCAATAAGCTTGCGCTCCCAGCCTAGAGCATGATTCAAAGCACGATTCGCGTCTAACACAAACTCACTGTTTTCACCGTCCTGTAACTCGGCACTTGAGAGGTGTAGACCGTGTTTGAAAAAGCAATAAGCTTGCGCTCCCAGCCTAAAACATGAATCAGAGCACGATTTGCGTCTAACACAAACTCACTGTTTTCACCGTCCTGTAACTCGGCACCTGAGAGATGTAGACCGTGTTTGAAAAAGTAATAAGCTTGAGCTCCCAGCCTAGAGCATGAATCAGAGCACGATTCGCGTCTAACACAAACTCACTGTTTTCACCGTCCTGTACTTCGGCACCTGAGAGGTGTAGACCGTGTTTGAAAAAGCAATAAGCTTGAACTCCCAGCCTAGAGCATGAATCATATCACGATTCGCGTCTAACACAAACTCACTGTTTTCACCGTCCTGTACCTCGGCACCTGAGAGGTGTAGACCGTGTTTGAAAAAGCAATAAGCATGCGCTCCCAGCCTAGAGCAGGAATCAGAGCACGATTCGCGTCTAACACAAACTCACTGTTTTCACCGTCCTGTAACTCGGCACCTGAGAGGTGTAGACCGTGTTTGAAAAAGCAATAAGCTTGCGCTCCCAGCCTAGAGCATGAATCAGAGCACGATTCGCGTCTAACACAAACTCACTGTTTTCACCGTCCTGTAACTCGGAACCTGAGAGGTGTAGACCGTGTTTGAAAAAGCAATAAGCTTGCGCTCCCAGCCTAGAGCATGAATCAGAGCACGATTCGCGTCTAACACAAACTCACTGTTTTCACTGTCCTGTAACTCGGCACTTGAGAGGTGTAGACCGTGTTTGAAAAAGCAATAAGCTTGCGCTCCCAGCCTAAAACATGAATCAGAGCACGATTCGCGTCTAACACAAACTCACTGTTTTCACCGTCATGTACCTCGGCACATGAGAGGTGTAGACCGTGTTTGAAAAAGCATTACGCTTGCGCTCCCAGCCTAGAGCATGAATCCCAGCACGATTCGCGTCTAACACAAACTCACTGTTTTCACCGTCCTGTAACTCGGCACTTGAGAGGTGTAGACCGTGTTTAAAAAAGCAAGAAGCTTGCGCTCCCAGCCTAGAACATGAATCAGAGCACGATTCGCGTCTAACACAATCTCACTGTTTTCACCGTCCTGTAACTCGGCACCTGAGAGATGTAGACCGTGTTTGAAAAAGCAATAAGCTTGCGCTCCCAGCCTAGAGCATGAATCAGAGCACGATTCGCGTCTAACACAAACTCACTGTTTTCACCGTCCTGTAACTCGGCACCTGAGAGATGTAGACCGTGTTTGAAAAAGCAATAAGCTTGCGCTCCCAGCCTAGAGCATGAATCAGAGCACGATTCGCGTCTAACACAAACTCACTGTTTTCACCGTCCTGTAACTCGGCACCTGAGAGGTGTAGACCGTGTTTGAAAAAGCAATAAGCTTGCGCTCCTTGCCTAGAGCATGAATCAGAGCACGATTCGCGTCTAACACAAACTCACTGTTTTCACCGTCCTGTAACTCGGCACCTGAGAGATGTAGACCGTGTTTGAAAAAGCAATAAGCTTGCGCTCCCAGCCTAGAGCATGAATCAGAGCACGATTCGCGTCTAACACAAACTCACTGTTTTCACCGTCCTGTAACTCGGCACCTGAGAAGTGTAGACCGTGTTTGAAAAAGCAACAAGCTTTAGCTCCCAGCCTAGAGCATGAATCAGAGCACGATTCGCGTCTAACACAAACTCACTGTTTTCACCGTCCTGTAACTCGGCACCTGAGAGATGTAGACCGTGTTTGAAAAAGCAATAAGCTTGCGCTCCCAGCCTAGAGCATGAATCAGAGCACGATTCGCGTCTAACACAAACTCACTGTTTTCACCGTCCTGTAACTCGGCACCTGAGAGGTGTAGACCGTGTTTGAAAAAGCAATAAGCTTGCGCTCCCAGCCTAGAGCATGAATCATAGCACGATTCGCGTCTAACACAAACTCACTGTTTTCACCGTCCTGTAACTCGGCACCTGAGAGGTGTAGACCGTGTTTAAAAAAGCAATAAGCTTGCGCTCCCAGCCTAGAGCATGAATCAGAGCACGATTCGCGTCTAACACAAACTCACTGTTTTCACCGTCCTGTACCTCGGCACCTGAGAGATGTAGACCGTATTTGAAAAAGCATTACGCTTGCGCTCCCAGCCTAGAGCATCAATCCCAGCACGATTCGCGTCTAACACAAACTCACTGTTTTGACCGTCCTGTACCTCGGCACCTGAGAGGTGTAGACCGTGTTTGAAAAAGCAATAAGCATGCGCTCCCAGCCTAGAGCATGAATCAGAGCACGATTCGCGTCTAACACAAACTCACTGTTTTCACCGTCCTGTAACTCGGCACCTGAGAGATGTAGACCGTGTTTGAAAAAGCAATAAGCTTGCGCTCCCAGCCTAGAGCATGATTCAGAGCACGATTCGCGTCTAACACAAACTCACTGTTTTCACCGTCCTGTAACTCGGCACTTGAGAGGTGTAGACCGTGTTTGAAAAAGCAATAAGCTTGCGCTCCCAGCCTAAAACATGAATCAGAGCACGATTTGCGTCTAACACAAACTCACTGTTTTCACCGTCCTGTAACTCGGCACCTGAGAGATGTAGACCGTGTTTGAAAAAGCAATAAGCTTGCGCTCCCAGCCTAAAACATGAATCAGAGCACGATTTGCGTCTAACACAAACTCACTGTTTTCACCGTCCTGTAACTCGGCACCTGAGAGATGTAGACCGTGTTTGAAAAAGCAATAAGCTTGAGCTCCCAGCCTAGAGCATGAATCAGAGCACGATTCGCGTCTAACACAAACTCACTGTTTTCACCGTCCTGTAACTCGGCACCTGAGAGATGTAGACCGTGTTTGAAAAAGCAATAAGCTTGCGCTCCCAGCCTAGAGCATGAATCAGAGCACGATTCGCGTCTAACACAAACTCACTGTTTTCACCGTCCTGTAACTCGGCACCTGAGAGATGTAGACCGCGTTTGAAAAAGCAATAAGCTTGCGCTCCCAGCCAAGAGCATGAATCAGAGCACGATTCGCGTCTAACACAAACTCACTGTTTTCACCGTCCTGTAACTCGGCACCTGAGAGGTGTAGACCGTGTTTGAAAAAGCAATAAGCTTGCGCTCCCAGCCTAGAGCATGAATCATAGCACGATTCGCGTCTAACACAAACTCACTGTTTTCACCGTCCTGTAACTCGGCACCTGAGAGGTGTAGACCGTGTTTAAAAAAGCAATAAGCTTGCGCTCCCAGCCTAGAGCATGAATCAGAGCACGATTCGCGTCTAACACAAACTCACTGTTTTCACCGTCCTGTACCTCGGCACCTGAGAGGTGTAGACCGTGTTTGAAAAAGCAAAAAGCTTGAACTCCCAGCCTAGAGCATGAATCAGAGCACGATTCGCGTCTAACACAAACTCACTGTTTTCACCGTCCTGTAACTCGGCACCTGAGATGTGTAGACCGTGTTTGAAAAAGCAGTAAGCTTGCGCTCCCAGCCTAGAGCATGAATCAGAGCACGATTCGCGTCTAACACAAACTCACTGTTTTCACCGTCCTGTAACTCGGCACTTGAGAGGTGTAGACCGTGTTTAAAAAAGCAATAAGGTTGCGCTCCCAGCCTAGAACATGAATCAGAGCACGATTCGCGTCTAACACAAACTCACTGTTTTCACCGTCCTGTAACTCGGCACCTGAGAGGTGTAGACCGTGTTTGAAAAAGCAATAAGCTTGCGCTCCGAGCCTAGAACAAGAATCAGAGCACGATTCGCGTCTAACACAAACTCACTGTTTTCACCGTCCTGTAACTCGGCACCTGAGAGATGTAGACCGTGTTTGAAAAAGCATTACGCTTGCGCTCCCAGCCTAGAGCATCAATCCCAGCACGATTCGCGTCTAACACAAACTCACTGTTTTGACCGTCCTGTACCTCGGCACCTGAGAGGTGTAGACCGTGTTTGAAAAAGCAATAAGCATGCGCTCCCAGCCTAGAGCATGAATCAGAGCACGATTCGCGTCTAACACAAACTCACTGTTTTCACCGTCCTGTAACTCGGCACCTGAGAGATGTAGACCGTGTTTGAAAAAGCAATAAGCTTGCGCTCCCAGCCTAGAGCATGATTCAGAGCACGATTCGCGTCTAACACAAACTCACTGTTTTCACCGTCCTGTAACTCGGCACCTGAGAGGTGTAGACCGTGTTTGAAAAAGCAATAAGCTTGCGCTCCCAGCCTAGAGCATGAATCAGAGCACGATTCGCGTCTAACACAAACTCACTGTTTTCACCGTCCTGTAACTCGGCACTTGAGAGGTGTAGACCGTGTTTGAAAAAGCAATAAGCTTGCGCTCCCAGCCTAAAACATGAATCAGAGCACGATTTGCGTCTAACACAAACTCACTGTTTTCACCGTCCTGTAACTCGGCACCTGAGAGATGTAGACCGTGTTTGAAAAAGTAATAAGCTTGAGCTCCCAGCCTAGAGCATGAATCAGAGCACGATTCGCGTCTAACACAAACTCACTGTTTTCACCGTCCTGTACTTCGGCACCTGAGAGGTGTAGACCGTGTTTGAAAAAGCAATAAGCTTGAACTCCCAGCCTAGAGCATGAATCATATCACGATTCGCGTCTAACACAAACTCACTGTTTTCACCGTCCTGTACCTCGGCACCTGAGAGGTGTAGACCGTGTTTGAAAAAGCAATAAGCATGCGCTCCCAGCCTAGAGCAGGAATCAGAGCACGATTCGCGTCTAACACAAACTCACTGTTTTCACCGTCCTGTAACTCGGCACCTGAGAGGTGTAGACCGTGTTTGAAAAAGCAATAAGCTTGCGCTCCCAGCCTAGAGCATGAATCAGAGCACGATTCGCGTCTAACACAAACTCACTGTTTTCACCGTCCTGTAACTCGGAACCTGAGAGGTGTAGACCGTGTTTGAAAAAGCAATAAGCTTGCGCTCCCAGCCTAGAGCATGAATCAGAGCACGATTCGCGTCTAACACAAACTCACTGTTTTCACTGTCCTGTAACTCGGCACTTGAGAGGTGTAGACCGTGTTTGAAAAAGCAATAAGCTTGCGCTCCCAGCCTAAAACATGAATCAGAGCACGATTCGCGTCTAACACAAACTCACTGTTTTCACCGTCCTGTACCTCGGCACATGAGAGGTGTAGACCGTGTTTGAAAAAGCATTACGCTTGCGCTCCCAGCCTAGAGCATGAATCCCAGCACGATTCGCGTCTAACACAAACTCACTGTTTTCACCGTCCTGTAACTCGGCACTTGAGAGGTGTAGACCGTGTTTAAAAAAGCAAGAAGCTTGCGCTCCCAGCCTAGAACATGAATCAGAGCACGATTCGCGTCTAACACAATCTCACTGTTTTCACCGTCCTGTAACTCGGCACCTGAGAGATGTAGACCGTGTTTGAAAAAGCAATAAGCTTGCGCTCCCAGCCTAGAGCATGAATCAGAGCACGATTCGCGTCTAACACAAACTCACTGTTTTCACCGTCCTGTAACTCGGCACCTGAGAGATGTAGACCGTGTTTGAAAAAGCAATAAGCTTGCGCTCCCAGCCTAGAGCATGAATCAGAGCACGATTCGCGTCTAACACAAACTCACTGTTTTCACCGTCCTGTAACTCGGCACCTGAGAGGTGTAGACCGTGTTTGAAAAAGCAATAAGCTTGCGCTCCCAGCCTAGAGCATGAATCAGAGCACGATTCGCGTCTAACACAAACTCACTGTTTTCACCGTCCTGTAACTCGGCACCTGAGAGATATAGACCGTGTTTGAAAAAGCAATAAGCTTGCGCTCCCAGCCTAGAGCATGAATCAGAGCACGATTCGCGTCTAACACAAACTCACTGTTTTCACCGTCCTGTAACTCGGCACCTGAGAAGTGTAGACCGTGTTTGAAAAAGCAACAAGCTTTAGCTCCCAGCCTAGAGCATGAATCAGAGCACGATTCGCGTCTAACACAAACTCACTGTTTTCACCGTCCTGTAACTCGGCACCTGAGAGATGTAGACCGTGTTTGAAAAAGCAATAAGCTTGCGCTCCCAGCCTAGAGCATGAATCAGAGCACGATTCGCGTCTAACACAAACTCACTGTTTTCACCGTCCTGTAACTCGGCACCTGAGAGGTGTAGACCGTGTTTGAAAAAGCAATAAGCTTGCGCTCCCAGCCTAGAGCATGAATCATAGCACGATTCGCGTCTAACACAAACTCACTGTTTTCACCGTCCTGTAACTCGGCACCTGAGAGGTGTAGATCGTGTTTAAAAAAGCAATAAGCTTGCGCTCCCAGCCTAGAGCATGAATCAGAGCACGATTCACGTCTAACACAAACTCACTGTTTTCACCGTCCTGTAACTCGGCACCTGAGAGGTGTAGACCGTGTTTGAAAAAGCAATAAGCTTGCGCTCCCAGCCTAGAGCATGAATCAGAGCACGATTCGCGTCTAACACAAACTCACTGTTTTCACCGTCCTGTAACTCGGCACTTGAGAAGTGTAGACCGTGTTTGAAAAAGCAATAAGCTTGCGCTCCCAGCCTAGAACATGAATCAGAGCACGATTCGCGTCTAACACAATCTCACTGTTTTCACCGTCCTGTAACTCGGCACCTGAGAGATGTAGACCGTGTTTGAAAAAGCAATAAGCTTGCGCTCCCAGCCTAGAGCATGAATCAGAGCACGATTCGCGTCTAACACAAACTCACTGTTTTCACCGTCCTGTAACTCGGCACCTGAGAGATGTAGACCGTGTTTGAAAAAGCAATAAGCTTGCGCTCCCAGCCTAGAGCATGAATCAGAGCACGATTCGCGTCTAACACAAACTCACTGTTTTCACCGTCCTGTAACTCGGAACCTGAGAGGTGTAGACCGTGTTTGAAAAAGCAATAAGCATGCGCTCCCAGCCTAGAGCAGGAATCAGAGCACGATTCGCGTCTAACACAAACTCACTGTTTTCACCGTCCTGTAACTCGGCACCTGAGAGATGTAGACCGTGTTTGAAAAAGCAATAAGCTTGCGCTCCCAGCCTAGAGCATGATTCAAAGCACGATTCGCGTCTAACACAAACTCACTGTTTTCACCGTCCTGTAACTCGGCACTTGAGAGGTGTAGACCGTGTTTGAAAAAGCAATAAGCTTGCGCTCCCAGCCTAAAACATGAATCAGAGCACGATTTGCGTCTAACACAAACTCACTGTTTTCACCGTCCTGTAACTCGGCACCTGAGAGATGTAGACCGTGTTTGAAAAAGTAATAAGCTTGAGCTCCCAGCCTAGAGCATGAATCAGAGCACGATTCGCGTCTAACACAAACTCACTGTTTTCACCGTCCTGTACTTCGGCACCTGAGAGGTGTAGACCGTGTTTGAAAAAGCAATAAGCTTGAACTCCCAGCCTAGAGCATGAATCATATCACGATTCGCGTCTAACACAAACTCACTGTTTTCACCGTCCTGTACCTCGGCACCTGAGAGGTGTAGACCGTGTTTGAAAAAGCAATAAGCATGCGCTCCCAGCCTAGAGCAGGAATCAGAGCACGATTCGCGTCTAACACAAACTCACTGTTTTCACCGTCCTGTAACTCGGCACCTGAGAGGTGTAGACCGTGTTTGAAAAAGCAATAAGCTTGCGCTCCCAGCCTAGAGCATGAATCAGAGCACGATTCGCGTCTAACACAAACTCACTGTTTTCACCGTCCTGTAACTCGGAACCTGAGAGGTGTAGACCGTGTTTGAAAAAGCAATAAGCTTGCGCTCCCAGCCTAGAGCATGAATCAGAGCACGATTCGCGTCTAACACAAACTCACTGTTTTCACTGTCCTGTAACTCGGCACTTGAGAGGTGTAGACCGTGTTTGAAAAAGCAATAAGCTTGCGCTCCCAGCCTAAAACATGAATCAGAGCACGATTCGCGTCTAACACAAACTCACTGTTTTCACCGTCATGTACCTCGGCACATGAGAGGTGTAGACCGTGTTTGAAAAAGCATTACGCTTGCGCTCCCAGCCTAGAGCATGAATCCCAGCACGATTCGCGTCTAACACAAACTCACTGTTTTCACCGTCCTGTAACTCGGCACTTGAGAGGTGTAGACCGTGTTTAAAAAAGCAAGAAGCTTGCGCTCCCAGCCTAGAACATGAATCAGAGCACGATTCGCGTCTAACACAATCTCACTGTTTTCACCGTCCTGTAACTCGGCACCTGAGAGATGTAGACCGTGTTTGAAAAAGCAATAAGCTTGCGCTCCCAGCCTAGAGCATGAATCAGAGCACGATTCGCGTCTAACACAAACTCACTGTTTTCACCGTCCTGTAACTCGGCACCTGAGAGATGTAGACCGTGTTTGAAAAAGCAATAAGCTTGCGCTCCCAGCCTAGAGCATGAATCAGAGCACGATTCGCGTCTAACACAAACTCACTGTTTTCACCGTCCTGTAACTCGGCACCTGAGAGGTGTAGACCGTGTTTGAAAAAGCAATAAGCTTGCGCTCCTAGCCTAGAGCATGAATCAGAGCACGATTCGCGTCTAACACAAACTCACTGTTTTCACCGTCCTGTAACTCGGCACCTGAGAGATGTAGACCGTGTTTGAAAAAGCAATAAGCTTGCGCTCCCAGCCTAGAGCATGAATCAGAGCACGATTCGCGTCTAACACAAACTCACTGTTTTCACCGTCCTGTAACTCGGCACCTGAGAAGTGTAGACCGTGTTTGAAAAAGCAACAAGCTTTAGCTCCCAGCCTAGAGCATGAATCAGAGCACGATTCGCGTCTAACACAAACTCACTGTTTTCACCGTCCTGTAACTCGGCACCTGAGAGATGTAGACCGTGTTTGAAAAAGCAATAAGCTTGCGCTCCCAGCCTAGAGCATGAATCAGAGCACGATTCGCGTCTAACACAAACTCACTGTTTTCACCGTCCTGTAACTCGGCACCTGAGAGGTGTAGACCGTGTTTGAAAAAGCAATAAGCTTGCGCTCCCAGCCTAGAGCATGAATCATAGCACGATTCGCGTCTAACACAAACTCACTGTTTTCACCGTCCTGTAACTCGGCACCTGAGAGGTGTAGACCGTGTTTAAAAAAGCAATAAGCTTGCGCTCCCAGCCTAGAGCATGAATCAGAGCACGATTCGCGTCTAACACAAACTCACTGTTTTCACCGTCCTGTACCTCGGCACCTGAGAGATGTAGACCGTATTTGAAAAAGCATTACGCTTGCGCTCCCAGCCTAGAGCATCAATCCCAGCACGATTCGCGTCTAACACAAACTCACTGTTTTGACCGTCCTGTACCTCGGCACCTGAGAGGTGTAGACCGTGTTTGAAAAAGCAATAAGCATGCGCTCCCAGCCTAGAGCATGAATCAGAGCACGATTCGCGTCTAACACAAACTCACTGTTTTCACCGTCCTGTAACTCGGCACCTGAGAGATGTAGACCGTGTTTGAAAAAGCAATAAGCTTGCGCTCCCAGCCTAGAGCATGATTCAGAGCACGATTCGCGTCTAACACAAACTCACTGTTTTCACCGTCCTGTAACTCGGCACTTGAGAGGTGTAGACCGTGTTTGAAAAAGCAATAAGCTTGCGCTCCCAGCCTAAAACATGAATCAGAGCACGATTTGCGTCTAACACAAACTCACTGTTTTCACCGTCCTGTAACTCGGCACCTGAGAGATGTAGACCGTGTTTGAAAAAGCAATAAGCTTGCGCTCCCAGCCTAAAACATGAATCAGAGCACGATTTGCGTCTAACACAAACTCACTGTTTTCACCGTCCTGTAACTCGGCACCTGAGAGATGTAGACCGTGTTTGAAAAAGCAATAAGCTTGAGCTCCCAGCCTAGAGCATGAATCAGAGCACGATTCGCGTCTAACACAAACTCACTGTTTTCACCGTCCTGTAACTCGGCACCTGAGAGATGTAGACCGTGTTTGAAAAAGCAATAAGCTTGCGCTCCCAGCCTAGAGCATGAATCAGAGCACGATTCGCGTCTAACACAAACTCACTGTTTTCACCGTCCTGTAACTCGGCACCTGAGAGATGTAGACCGCGTTTGAAAAAGCAATAAGCTTGCGCTCCCAGCCTAGAGCATGAATCAGAGCACGATTCGCGTCTAACACAAACTCACTGTTTTCACCGTCCTGTAACTCGGCACCTGAGAGGTGTAGACCGTGTTTGAAAAAGCAATAAGCTTGCGCTCCCAGCCTAGAGCATGAATCATAGCACGATTCGCGTCTAACACAAACTCACTGTTTTCACCGTCCTGTAACTCGGCACCTGAGAGGTGTAGACCGTGTTTAAAAAAGCAATAAGCTTGCGCTCCCAGCCTAGAGCATGAATCAGAGCACGATTCGCGTCTAACACAAACTCACTGTTTTCACCGTCCTGTACCTCGGCACCTGAGAGGTGTAGACCGTGTTTGAAAAAGCAAAAAGCTTGAACTCCCAGCCTAGAGCATGAATCAGAGCACGATTCGCGTCTAACACAAACTCACTGTTTTCACCGTCCTGTAACTCGGCACCTGAGATGTGTAGACCGTGTTTGAAAAAGCAGTAAGCTTGCGCTCCCAGCCTAGAGCATGAATCAGAGCACGATTCGCGTCTAACACAAACTCACTGTTTTCACCGTCCTGTAACTCGGCACTTGAGAGGTGTAGACCGTGTTTAAAAAAGCAATAAGGTTGCGCTCCCAGCCTAGAACATGAATCAGAGCACGATTCGCGTCTAACACAAACTCACTGTTTTCACCGTCCTGTAACTCGGCACCTGAGAGGTGTAGACCGTGTTTGAAAAAGCAATAAGCTTGCGCTCCGAGCCTAGAACAAGAATCAGAGCACGATTCGCGTCTAACACAAACTCACTGTTTTCACCGTCCTGTAACTCGGCACCTGAGAGATGTAGACCGTGTTTGAAAAAGCATTACGCTTGCGCTCCCAGCCTAGAGCATCAATCCCAGCACGATTCGCGTCTAACACAAACTCACTGTTTTGACTGTCCTGTACCTCGGCACCTGAGAGGTGTAGACCGTGTTTGAAAAAGCAATAAGCATGCGCTCCCAGCCTAGAGCATGAATCAGAGCACGATTCGCGTCTAACACAAACTCACTGTTTTCACCGTCCTGTAACTCGGCACCTGAGAGATGTAGACCGTGTTTGAAAAAGCAATAAGCTTGCGCTCCCAGCCTAGAGCATGATTCAGAGCACGATTCGCGTCTAACACAAACTCACTGTTTTCACCGTCCTGTAACTCGGCACCTGAGAGGTGTAGACCGTGTTTGAAAAAGCAATAAGCTTGCGCTCCCAGCCTAGAGCATGAATCAGAGCACGATTCGCGTCTAACACAAACTCACTGTTTTCACCGTCCTGTAACTCGGCACCTGAGAGATGTAGACCGTGTTTGAAAAAGCAATAAGCTTGCGCTCCCAGCCTAGAGCATGAATCAGAGCACGATTCGCGTCTAACACAAACTCACTGTTTTCACCGTCCTGTAACTCGGCACCTGAGAGGTGTAGACCGTGTTTGAAAAAGCAATAAGCTTTAGCTCCCAGCCTAGAGCATGAATCAGAGCACGATTCGCGTCTAACACAAACTCACTGTTTTCACCGTCCTGTAACTCGGCACCTGAGAGATGTAGACCGTGTTTGAAAAAGCAATAAGCTTGCGCTCCCAGCCTAGAGCATGAATCAGAGCACGATTCGCGTCTAACACAAACTCACTGTTTTCACCGTCCTGTAACTCGGAACCTGAGAGGTGTAGACCGTGTTTGAAAAAGCAATAAGCTTGCGCTCCCAGCCTAGAGCATGAATCAGAGCACGATTCGCGTCTAACACAAACTCACTGTTTTCACCGTCCTGTAACTCGGCACCTGAGAGATGTAGACCGTGTTTGAAAAAGCAATAAGCTTGCGCTCCCAGCCTAGAGCATGAATCAGAGCACGATTCGCGTCTAACACAAACTCACTGTTTTCACCGTCCTGTAACTCGGAACCTGAGAGGTGTAGACCGTGTTTGAAAAAGCAATAAGCTTGCGCTCCCAGCCTAGAGCATGAATCAGAGCACGATTCGCGTCTAACACAAACTCACTGTTTTCACCGTCCTGTAACTCGGCACCTGAGAGGTGTAGACCGTGTTTGAAAAAGCAATAAGCTTGCGCTCCCAGCCTAGAGCATGAATCAGAGCACGATTCGCGTCTAACACAAACTCACTGTTTTCACCGTCCTGTAACTCGGCACTTGAGAGGTGTAGACCGTGTTTGAAAAAGCAATAAGCTTGCGCTCCCAGCCTAGAACATGAATCAGAGCACGATTCGCGTCTAACACAATCTCACTGTTTTCACCGTCCTGTAACTCGGCACCTGAGAGATGTAGATCGTGTTTGAAAAAGCAATAAGCTTGCGCTCCCAGCCTAGAGCATGAATCAGAGCACGATTCGCGTCTAACACAAACTCACTGTTTTCACCGTCCTGTAACTCGGCACCTGAGAGATGTAGACCGTGTTTGAAAAAGCAATAAGCTTGCGCTCCCAGCCTAGAGCATGAATCAGAGCACGATTCGCGTCTAACACAAACTCACTGTTTTCACCGTCCTGTAACTCGGAACCTGAGAGGTGTAGACCGTGTTTGAAAAAGCAATAAGCATGCGCTCCCAGCCTAGAGCAGGAATCAGAGCACGATTCGCGTCTAACACAAACTCACTGTTTTCACCGTCCTGTAACTCGGCACCTGAGAGATGTAGACCGTGTTTGAAAAAGCAATAAGCTTGCGCTCCCAGCCTAGAGCATGATTCAAAGCACGATTCGCGTCTAACACAAACTCACTGTTTTCACCGTCCTGTAACTCGGCACTTGAGAGGTGTAGACCGTGTTTGAAAAAGCAATAAGCTTGCGCTCCCAGCCTAAAACATGAATCAGAGCACGATTTGCGTCTAACACAAACTCACTGTTTTCACCGTCCTGTAACTCGGCACCTGAGAGATGTAGACCGTGTTTGAAAAAGTAATAAGCTTGAGCTCCCAGCCTAGAGCATGAATCAGAGCACGATTCGCGTCTAACACAAACTCACTGTTTTCACCGTCCTGTACTTCGGCACCTGAGAGGTGTAGACCGTGTTTGAAAAAGCAATAAGCTTGAACTCCCAGCCTAGAGCATGAATCATATCACGATTCGCGTCTAACACAAACTCACTGTTTTCACCGTCCTGTACCTCGGCACCTGAGAGGTGTAGACCGTGTTTGAAAAAGCAATAAGCATGCGCTCCCAGCCTAGAGCAGGAATCAGAGCACGATTCGCGTCTAACACAAACTCACTGTTTTCACCGTCCTGTAACTCGGCACCTGAGAGGTGTAGACCGTGTTTGAAAAAGCAATAAGCTTGCGCTCCCAGCCTAGAGCATGAATCAGAGCACGATTCGCGTCTAACACAAACTCACTGTTTTCACCGTCCTGTAACTCGGAACCTGAGAGGTGTAGACCGTGTTTGAAAAAGCAATAAGCTTGCGCTCCCAGCCTAGAGCATGAATCAGAGCACGATTCGCGTCTAACACAAACTCACTGTTTTCACTGTCCTGTAACTCGGCACTTGAGAGGTGTAGACCGTGTTTGAAAAAGCAATAAGCTTGCGCTCCCAGCCTAAAACATGAATCAGAGCACGATTCGCGTCTAACACAAACTCACTGTTTTCACCGTCCTGTACCTCGGCACATGAGAGGTGTAGACCGTGTTTGAAAAAGCATTACGCTTGCGCTCCCAGCCTAGAGCATGAATCCCAGCACGATTCGCGTCTAACACAAACTCACTGTTTTCACCGTCCTGTAACTCGGCACTTGAGAGGTGTAGACCGTGTTTAAAAAAGCAAGAAGCTTGCGCTCCCAGCCTAGAACATGAATCAGAGCACGATTCGCGTCTAACACAATCTCACTGTTTTCACCGTCCTGTAACTCGGCACCTGAGAGATGTAGACCGTGTTTGAAAAAGCAATAAGCTTGCGCTCCCAGCCTAGAGCATGAATCAGAGCACGATTCGCGTCTAACACAAACTCACTGTTTTCACCGTCCTGTAACTCGGCACCTGAGAGATGTAGACCGTGTTTGAAAAAGCAATAAGCTTGCGCTCCCAGCCTAGAGCATGAATCAGAGCACGATTCGCGTCTAACACAAACTCACTGTTTTCACCGTCCTGTAACTCGGCACCTGAGAGGTGTAGACCGTGTTTGAAAAAGCAATAAGCTTGCGCTCCCAGCCTAGAGCATGAATCAGAGCACGATTCGCGTCTAACACAAACTCACTGTTTTCACCGTCCTGTAACTCGGCACCTGAGAGATGTAGACCGTGTTTGAAAAAGCAATAAGCTTGCGCTCCCAGCCTAGAGCATGAATCAGAGCACGATTCGCGTCTAACACAAACTCACTGTTTTCACCGTCCTGTAACTCGGCACCTGAGAAGTGTAGACCGTGTTTGAAAAAGCAACAAGCTTTAGCTCCCAGCCTAGAGCATGAATCAGAGCACGATTCGCGTCTAACACAAACTCACTGTTTTCACCGTCCTGTAACTCGGCACCTGAGAGATGTAGACCGTGTTTGAAAAAGCAATAAGCTTGCGCTCCCAGCCTAGAGCATGAATCAGAGCACGATTCGCGTCTAACACAAACTCACTGTTTTCACCGTCCTGTAACTCGGCACCTGAGAGGTGTAGACCGTGTTTGAAAAAGCAATAAGCTTGCGCTCCCAGCCTAGAGCATGAATCATAGCACGATTCGCGTCTAACACAAACTCACTGTTTTCACCGTCCTTTAACTCGGCACCTGAGAGGTGTAGACCGTGTTTAAAAAAGCAATAAGCTTGCGCTCCCAGCCTAGAGCATGAATCAGAGCACGATTCGCGTCTAACACAAACTCACTGTTTTCACCGTCCTGTACCTCGGCACCTGAGAGATGTAGACCGTGTTTGAAAAAGCATTACGCTTGCGCTCCCAGCCTAGAGCATCAATCCCAGCACGATTCGCGTCTAACACAAACTCACTGTTTTGACCGTCCTGTACCTCGGCACCTGAGAGGTGTAGACCGTGTTTGAAAAAGCAATAAGCATGCGCTCCCAGCCTAGAGCATGAATCAGAGCACGATTCGCGTCTAACACAAACTCACTGTTTTCACCGTCCTGTAACTCGGCACCTGAGAGATGTAGACCGTGTTTGAAAAAGCAATAAGCTTGCGCTCCCAGCCTAGAGCATGATTCAGAGCACGATTCGCGTCTAACACAAACTCACTGTTTTCACCGTCCTGTAACTCGGCACTTGAGAGGTGTAGACCGTGTTTGAAAAAGCAATAAGCTTGCGCTCTCAGCCTAAAACATGAATCAGAGCACGATTTGCGTCTAACACAAACTCACTGTTTTCACCGTCCTGTAACTCGGCACCTGAGAGATGTAGACCGTGTTTGAAAAAGCAATAAGCTTGCGCTCCCAGCCTAAAACATGAATCAGAGCACGATTTGCGTCTAACACAAACTCACTGTTTTCACCGTCCTGTAACTCGGCACCTGAGAGATGTAGACCGTGTTTGAAAAAGCAATAAGCTTGAGCTCCCAGCCTAGAGCATGAATCAGAGCACGATTCGCGTCTAACACAAACTCACTGTTTTCACCGTCCTGTAACTCGGCTCCTGAGAGATGTAGACCGTGTTTGAAAAAGCAATAAGCTTGCGCTCCCAGCCTAGAGCATGAATCAGAGCACGATTCGCGTCTAACACAAACTCACTGTTTTCACCGTCCTGTAACTCGGCTCCTGAGAGATGTAGACCGTGTTTGAAAAAGCAATAAGCTTGCGCTCCCAGCCTAGAGCATGAATCAGAGCACGATTCGCGTCTAACACAAACTCACTGTTTTCACTGTCCTGTAACTCGGCACTTGAGAGGTGTAGACCGTGTTTGAAAAAGCAATAAGCTTGCGCTCCCAGCCTAAAACATGAATCAGAGCACGATTCGCGTCTAACACAAACTCACTGTTTTCACCGTCCTGTACCTCGGCACATGAGAGGTGTAGACCGTGTTTGAAAAAGCATTACGCTTGCGCTCCCAGCCTAGAGCATGAATCCCAGCACGATTCGCGTCTAACACAAACTCACTGTTTTCACCGTCCTGTAACTCGGCACTTGAGAGGTGTAGACCGTGTTTGAAAAAGCAAGAAGCTTGCGCTCCCAGCCTAGAACATGAATCAGAGCACGATTCGCGTCTAACACAATCTCACTGTTTTCACCGTCCTGTAACTCGGCACCTGAGAGATGTAGACCGTGTTTGAAAAAGCAATAAGCTTGCGCTCCCAGCCTAGAGCATGAATGAGAGCACGATTCGCGTCTAACACAAACTCACTGTTTTCACCGTCCTGTAACTCGGCACCTGAGAGATGTAGACCGTGTTTGAAAAAGCAATAAGCTTGCGCTCCCAGCCTAGAGCATGAATCAGAGCACGATTCGCGTCTAACACAAACTCACTGTTTTCACCGTCCTGTAACTCGGCACCTGAGAGGTGTAGACCGTGTTTGAAAAAGCAATAAGCTTGCGCTCCCAGCCTAGAGCATGAATCAGAGCACGATTCGCGTCTAACACAAACTCACTGTTTTCACCGTCCTGTAACTCGGCACCTGAGAGATGTAGACCGTGTTTGAAAAAGCAATAAGCTTGCGCTCCCAGCCTAGAGCATGAATCAGAGCACGATTCG
Organism: Eleutherodactylus coqui; assembly: GCF_035609145.1. Classification (NCBI taxonomy): domain Eukaryota; kingdom Metazoa; phylum Chordata; class Amphibia; order Anura; family Eleutherodactylidae; genus Eleutherodactylus; species Eleutherodactylus coqui. Next base: position 188,190,631 of record NC_089844.1, on the reverse strand, counting down.
CGTCTAACACAAACTCACTGTTTTCACCGTCCTGTAACTCGGCACCTGAGAGGTGTAGACCGTGTTTGAAAAAGCAATAAGCTTTAGCTCCCAGCCTAGAGCATGAATCAGAGCACGATTCGCGTCTAACACAAACTCACTGTTTTCACCGTCCTGTAACTCGGCACCTGAGAGATGTAGACCGTGTTTGAAAAAGCAATAAGCTTGCGCTCCCAGCCTAGAGCATGAATCAGAGCACGATTCGCGTCTAACACAAACTCACTGTTTTCACCGTCCTGTAACTCGGAACCTGAGAGGTGTAGACCGTGTTTGAAAAAGCAATAAGCTTGCGCTCCCAGCCTAGAGCATGAATCAGAGCACGATTCGCGTCTAACACAAACTCACTGTTTTCACCGTCCTTTAACTCGGCACCTGAGAGATGTAGACCGTGTTTGAAAAAGCAATAAGCTTGCGCTCCCAGCCTAGAGCATGATTCAGAGCACGATTCGCGTCTAACACAAACTCACTGTTTTCACCGTCCTGTAACTCGGCACTTGAGAGGTGTAGACCGTGTTTGAAAAAGCAATAAGCTTGCGCTCCCAGCCTAAAACATGAATCAGAGCACGATTTGCGTCTAACACAAACTCACTGTTTTCACCGTCCTGTAACTCGGCACCTGAGAGATGTAGACCGTGTTTGAAAAAGCAATAAGCTTGCGCTCCCAGCCTAGAGCATGAATGAGAGCACGATTCGCGTCTAACACAAACTCACTGTTTTCACCTTCCTGTACCTCGGCACCTGAGAGGTGTAGACCGGTTTTGAAAAAGCATTACGCTTGCGCTCCCAGCCTAGAGCATCAATCCCAGCACGATTCGCGTCTAACACAAACTCACTGTTTTCACCGTCCTGTACTTCGGCACCTGAGAGGTGTAGACCGTGTTTGAAAAAGCAATAAGCTTGCGCTCCCAGCCTAGAGCATGAATCAGAGCACGATTCGCGTCTAACACAAACTCACTGTTTTCACCGTCCTGTAACTCGGCACCTGAGAGATGTAGACCGTGTTTGAAAAAGCAATAAGCTTGCGCTCCCAGCCTAGAGCATGATTCAGAGCACGATTCGCGTCTAACACAAACTCACTGTTTTCACCGTCCTGTAACTCGGCACTTGAGAGGTGTAGACCGTGTTTGAAAAAGCAATAAGCTTGCGCTCCCAGCCTAAAACATGAATCAGAGCACGATTTGCGTCTAACACAAACTCACTGTTTTCACCGTCCTGTAACTCGGCACCTGAGAGATGTAGACCGTGTTTGAAAAAGCAATAAGCTTGCGCTCCCAGCCTAGAGCATGAATGAGAGCACGATTCGCGTCTAACACAAACTCACTGTTTTCACCTTCCTGTACCTCGGCACCTGAGAGGTGTAGACCGGTTTTGAAAAAGCATTACGCTTGCGCTCCCAGCCTAGAGCATCAATCCCAGCACGATTCGCGTCTAACACAAACTCACTGTTTTCACCGTCCTGTACTTCGGCACCTGAGAGGTGTAGACCGTGTTTGAAAAAGCAATAAGCATGCGCTCCCAGCCTAGAGCATGAATCAGAGCACGATTCGCGTCTAACACAAACTCACTGTTTTCACCGTCCTGTAACTCGGCACCTGAGAGGTGTAGACCGTGTTTGAAAAAGCAATAAGCTTGCGCTCCCAGCCTAGAGCATGAATCAGAGCACGATTCGCGTCTAACACAAACTCACTGTTTTCACCGTCCTGTAACTCGGCACCTGAGAGATGTAGACCGTGTTTGAAAAAGCAATAAGCTTGCGCTCCCAGCCTAGAGCATGAATCAGAGCACGATTCGCGTCTAACACAAACTCACTGTTTTCACCGTCCTGTAACTCGGCACCTGAGAGGTGTAGACCGTGTTTGAAAAAGCAATAAGCTTTAGCTCCCAGCCTAGAGCATGAATCAGAGCACGATTCGCGTCTAACACAAACTCACTGTTTTCACCGTCCTGTAACTCGGCACCTGAGAGATGTAGACCGTGTTTGAAAAAGCAATAAGCTTGCGCTCCCAGCCTAGAGCATGAATCAGAGCACGATTCGCGTCTAACACAAACTCACTGTTTTCACCGTCCTGTAACTCGGCACCTGAGAGGTGTAGACCGTGTTTGAAAAAGCAATAAGCTTGCGCTCCCAGCCTAGAGCATGAATCATAGCACGATTCGCGTCTAACACAAACTCACTGTTTTCACCGTCCTGTAACTCGGCACCTGAGAGGTGTAGACCGTGTTTGAAAAAGCAATAAGCTTGCGCTCCCAGCCTAGAGCATGAATCAGAGCACGATTCGCGTCTAACACAAACTCACTGTTTTCACCGTCCTGTAACTCGGCACCTGAGAGGTGTAGACCGTGTTTGAAAAAGCAATAAGCTTTAGCTCCCAGCCTAGAGCATGAATCAGAGCACGATTCGCGTCTAACACAAACTCACTGTTTTCACCGTCCTGTAACTCGGCACCTGAGAGATGTAGACCGTGTTTGAAAAAGCAATAAGCTTGAGCTCCCAGCCTAGAGCATGAATCAGAGCACGATTCGCGTCTAACACAAACTCACTGTTTTCACCGTCCTGTAACTCGGCACCTGAGAGATGTAGACCGTGTTTGAAAAAGCAATAAGCTTGCGCTCCCAGCCTAGAGCATGAATCAGAGCACGATTCGCGTCTAACACAAACTCACTGTTTTCACCGTCCTGTAACTCAGCACCTGAGAGATGTAGACCGTGTTTGAAAAAGCAATAAGCTTGCGCTCCCAGCCTAGAGCATGAATCATATCACGATTCGCGTCTAACACAAACTCACTGTTTTCACCGTCCTGTAACTAGGCACCTGAGAGGTGTAGACCGTGTTTGAAAAAGCAATAAGCATGCGCTCCCAGCCTAGAGCAGGAATCAGAGCACGATTCGCGTCTAACACAAACTCACTGTTTTCACCGTCCTGTAACTCGGCACCTGAGAGGTGTAGACCGTGTTTGAAAAAGCAATAAGCATGCGCTCCCAGCCTAGAGCATGAATCAGAGCACGATTCGCGTCTAACACAAACTCACTGTTTTCACCGTCCTGTAACTCGGCACCTGAGAGATGTAGACCGTGTTTGAAAAAGCAATAAGCTTGCGCTCCCAGCCTAGAGCATGAATCAGAGCACGATTCGCGTCTAACACAAACTCACTGTTTTCACCGTCCTGTAACTCGGAACCTGAGAGGTGTAGACCGTGTTTGAAAAAGCAATAAGCTTGCGCTCCCAGCCTAGAGCATGAATCAGAGCACGATTCGCGTCTAACACAAACTCACTGTTTTCACCGTCCTGTAACTCGGCACCTGAGAGATGTAGACCGTGTTTGAAAAAGCAATAAGCTTGCGCTCCCAGCCTAGAGCATGATTCAGAGCACGATTCGCGTCTAACACAAACTCACTGTTTTCACCGTCCTGTAACTCGGCACTTGAGAGGTGTAGACCGTGTTTGAAAAAGCAATAAGCTTGCGCTCCCAGCCTAAAACATGAATCAGAGCACGATTTGCGTCTAACACAAACTCACTGTTTTCACCGTCCTGTAACTCGGCACCTGAGAGGTGTAGACCGTGTTTGAAAAAGCAATAAGCTTGCGCTCCCAGCCTAGAGCATGAATGAGAGCACGATTCGCGTCTAACACAAACTCACTGTTTTCACCTTCCTGTACCTCGGCACCTGAGAGGTGTAGACCGTGTTTGAAAAAGCATTACGCTTGCGCTCCCAGCCTAGAGCATCAATCCCAGCACGATTCGCGTCTAACACAAACTCACTGTTTTCACCGTCCTGTACTTCGGCACCTGAGAGGTGTAGACCGTGTTTGAAAAAGCAATAAGCATGCGCTCCCAGCCTAGAGCATGAATCAGAGCACGATTCGCGTCTAACACAAACTCACTGTTTTCACCGTCCTGTAACTCGGAACCTGAGAGGTGTAGACCGTGTTTGAAAAAGCAATAAGCTTGAGCTCCCAGCCTAGAACATGAATCAGAGCACGATTCGCGTCTAACACAAACTCACTGTTTTCACCGTCCTGTAACTCGGCACTTGAGAGGTGTAGACCGTGTTTGAAAAAGCAATAAGCTTGCGCTCCCAGCCTAAAACATGAATCAGAGCACGATTCGCGTCTAACACAAACTCACTGTTTTCACCGTCCTGTACCTCGGCACCTGAGAGGTGTAGACCGTGTTTGAAAAAGCATTACGCTTGCGCTCCCAGCCTAGAGCATGAATCCCAGCACGATTCGCGTCTAACACAAACTCACTGTTTTCACCGTTCTGTAACTCGGCACTTGAGAGGTGTAGACCGTGTTTGAAAAAGCAAGAAGCTTGCGCTCCCAGCCTAGAGCATGAATCCCAGCACGATTCGCGTCTAACACAAACTCACTGTTTTCACCGTCCTGTACCTCGGCACCTGAGAGATGTAGACCGTGTTTGAAAAAGCAATAAGCTTGCGCTCCCAGCCTAGAGCATGATTCAGAGCACGATTCGCGTCTAACACAAACTCACTGTTTTCACCGTCCTGTAACTCGGCACTTGAGAGGTGTAGACCGTGTTTGAAAAAGCAATAAGCTTGCGCTCCCAGCCTAAAACATGAATCAGAGCACGATTTGCGTCTAACACAAACTCACTGTTTTCACCGTCCTGTAACTCGGCACCTGAGAGATGTAGACCGTGTTTGAAAAAGCAATAAGCTTGAGCTCCCAGCCTAGAGCATGAATCAGAGCACGATTCGCGTCTAACACAAACTCACTGTTTTCACCGTGAGTGAAAACAGTGAGTTTGTGTTAGACGCAAATCGTGCTCTGATTCATGCTCTAGGCTGGGAGCTCAAGCTTATTGCTTTTTCAAACACGGTCTACATCTCTCAGGTGCCGAGTTACAGGACGGTGAAAACAGTGAGTTTGTGTTAGACGCGAATCGTGCTCTGATTCATGCTCTAGGCTGGGAGCGCAAGCTTATTGCTTTTTCAAACACGGTCTACATCTCTCAGGTGCCGAGTTACAGGACGGTGAAAACAGTGAGTTTGTGTTAGACGCGAATCGTGCTCTGATTCATGCTCTAGGCTGGGAGCTAAAGCTTATTGCTTTTTCAAACACGGTCTACACCTCTCAGGTGCCGAGTTACAGGACGGTGAAAACAGTGAGTTTGTGTTAGACGCGAATCGTGCTCTGATTCATGCTCTAGGCTGGGAGCGCAAGCTTATTGCTTTTTCAAACACGGTCTACACCTCTCAGGTGCCGAGTTACAGGACGGTGAAAACAGTGAGTTTGTGTTAGACGCGAATCGTGCTCTGATTCATGCTCTAGGCTGGGAGCGCAAGCTTATTGCTTTTTCAAACACGGTCTACATCTCTCAGGTGCCGAGTTACAGGACGGTGAAAACAGTGAGTTTGTGTTAGACGCGAATCGTGCTCTGATTCATGCTCTAGGCTGGGAGCGCAAGCTTATTGCTTTTTCAAACACGGTCTACATCTCTCAGGTGCCGAGTTACAGGACGGTGAAAACAGTGAGTTTGTGTTAGACGCGAATCGTGCTCTGATTCATGCTCTAGGCTGGGAGCGCAAGCTTATTGCTTTTTCAAACACGGTCTACACCTCTCAGGTGCCGAGTTACAGGACGGTGAAAACAGTGAGTTTGTGTTAGACGCGAATCGTGCTCTGATTCATGCTCTAGGCTGGGAGCGCAAGCTTATTGCTTTTTCAAACACGGTCTACATCTCTCAGGTGCCGAGTTACAGGACGGTGAATACAGTGAGATTGTGTTAGACGCGAAACGTGCTCTAATTCATATTCTAGGCTGGGAGCGCAAGCGTAATGCTTTTTCAAATACGGTCTACACCTCTCAAGTGCCGAGTTACAGGACGGTGAAAACAGTGAGTTTTTGTTAGACGCGAATCGTGCTGGGATTCATGCTCTAGGCTGGGAGCGCAAGCGTAATGCTTTTTCAAACACGGTCTACATCTCTCAGGTGCCGAGTTACAGGACGGTGAAAACAGTGAGTTTGTGTTAGACGCGAATCGTGCTCTGATTCATGCTCTAGGCTGGGAGCTAAAGCTTATTGCTTTTTCAAACACGGTCTACACCTCTCAGGTGCCGAGTTACAGGACGGTGAAAACAGTGAGTTTGTGTTAGACGCAAATCGTGCTCTGATTCATGCTCTAGGCTGGGAGCGCAAGCTTATTGCTTTTTCAAACACGGTCTACACCTCTCAGGTGCCGAGTTACAGGACGGTGAAAACAGTGAGTTTGTGTTAGACGCGAATCGTGCTCTGATTCTTGTTCTAGGCTGGGAGCGCAAGCTTATTGCTTTTTCAAACACGGTCTACACCTCTCAGGTGCCGAGTTACAGGACAGTGAAAACAGTGAGTTTGTGTTAGACGCGAATCGTGCTCTGATTCATGCTCTAGGCTGGGAGTTCAAGCTTATTGCTTTTTCAAACACGGTCTACACCTCTCAGGTGCCGAAGTACAGGACGGTGAAAACAGTGAGTTTGTGTTAGACGCGAATCGTGCTCTGATTCATGCTCCAGGCTGGGAGCTCAAGCTTATTACTTTTTCAAACACGGTCTACATCTCTCAGGTGCCGAGTTACAGGACGGTGAAAACAGTGAGTTTGTGTTAGACGCAAATCGTGCTCTGATTCATGTTTTAGGCTGGGAGCGCAAGCTTATTGCTTTTTCAAACACGGTCTACACCTCTCAAGTGCCGAGTTACAGGACGGTGAAAACAGTGAGTTTGTGTTAGACGCGAATCGTGCTTTGAATCATGCTTTAGGCTGGGAGCGCAAGCTTATTGCTTTTTCAAACACGGTCTACATCTCTCAGGTGCCGAGTTACAGGACGGTGAAAACAGTGAGTTTGTGTTAGACGCGAATCGTGCTCCAATTCATGCTCTAGGCTGGGAGCGCAAGCTTATTGCTTTTTCAAACACGGTCTACACCTCTCAGGTGCCGAGTTACAGGACGGTGAAAACAGTGAGTTTGTGTTAGACGCGAATCGTGCTCTGATTCATGCTCTAGGCTGGGAGCGCAAGCTTATTGCTTTTTCAAACACGGTCTACACCTCTCAGGTGCCGAGTTACAGGACAGTGAAAACAGTGAGTTTGTGTTAGACGCGAATCGTGCTCTGATTCCTGCTCTAGGCTGGGAGCTCATGCTTATTGCTTTTTCAAACACGGTCTACACCTCTCAGGTGCCGAGGTACAGGACGGTGAAAACAGTGAGTTTGTGTTAGACGCGAATCGTGATATGATTCATGCTCTAGGCTGGGAGCGCAAGCTTATTGCTTTTTCAAACACGGTCTACACCTCTCAGGTGCCGAGTTACAGGACCGTGAAAACAGTGAGTTTGTGTTAGACGCGAATCGTGCTCTGATTCTTGTTCTAGGCTGGGAGCGCAAGCTTATTGCTTTTTCAAACACGGTCTACATCTCTCAGGTGCCGAGTTACAGGACGGTGAAAACAGTGAGTTTGTGTTAGACGCGAATCGTGCTCTGATTCATGCTATAGGCTGGGAGCGCAAGCTTATTGCTTTTTCAAACACGGTCTACACATCTCAGGTGCCGAGTTACAGGACGGTGAAAACAGTGAGTTTGTGTTAGACGCGAATCGTGCTCTGATTCATGCTCTAGGCTGGGAGTTCAAGCTTATTGCTTTTTCAAACACGGTCTACACCTCTCAGGTGCCGAGGTACAGGACGGTGAAAACAGTGAGTTTGTGTTAGACGCGAATCGTGCTCTGATTCATGCTCTAGGCTGGGAGCTCAAGCTTATTGCTTTTTCAAACACGGTCTACATCTCTCAGGTGCCGAGTTACAGGACGGTGAAAACAGTGAGTTTGTGTTAGACGCAAATCGTGCTCTGATTCATGTTTTAGGCTGGGAGCGCAAGCTTATTGCTATTTCAAACACGGTCTACACCTCTCAAGTGCCGAGTTACAGGACGGTGAAAACAGTGAGTTTGTGTTAGACGCGAATCGTGCGCTGAATCATGCTCTAGGCTGGGAGCGCAAGCTTATTGCTTTTTCAAACACGGTCTACATCTCTCAGGTGCCGAGTTACAGGACGGTGAAAACAGTGAGTTTGTGTTAGACGCAAATCGTGCTCTGATTCATGTTTTAGGCTGGGAGCGCAAGCTTATTGCTATTTCAAACACGGTCTACACCTCTCAAGTGCCGAGTTACAGGACGGTGAAAACAGTGAGTTTGTGTTAGACGCGAATCGTGCGCTGAATCATGCTCTAGGCTGGGAGCGCAAGCTTATTGCTTTTTCAAACACGGTCTACATCTCTCAGGTGCCGAGTTACAGGACGGTGAAAACAGTGAGTTTGTGTTAGACGCGAATCGTGCTCTGATTCATGTTCTAGGCTGGGAGCTCAAGCTTATTGCTTTTTCAAACACGGTCTACACCTCTCAGGTTCCGAGTTACAGGACGGTGAAAACAGTGAGTTTTTATTAGACGCGAATCGTGCTCTGATTCATGCTCTAGGCTGGGAGCGCATGCTTATTGCTTTTTCAAACACGGTCTACACCTCTCAGGTGCCGAGTTACAGGACGGTGAAAACAGTGAGTTTGTGTTAGACGCGAATCGTGCTCTGATTCCTGCTCTAGGCTGGGAGCGCATGCTTATTGCTTTTTCAAACACGGTCTACACCTCTCAGGTGCCTAGTTACAGGACGGTGAAAACAGTGAGTTTGTGTTAGACGCGAATCGTGATATGATTCATGCTCTAGGCTGGGAGCGCAAGCCTATTGCTTTTTCAAACACGGTCTACATCTCTCAGGTGCTGAGTTACAGGACGGTGAAAACAGTGAGTTTGTGTTAGACGCGAATCGTGCTCTGATTCATGCTCTAGGCTGGGAGCGCAAGCTTATTGCTTTTTCAAACACGGTCTACATCTCTCAGGTGCCGAGTTACAGGACGGTGAAAACAGTGAGTTTGTGTTAGACGCGAATCGTGCTCTGATTCATGCTCTAGGCTGGGAGCTCAAGCTTATTGCTTTTTCAAACACGGTCTACATCTCTCAGGTGCCGAGTTACAGGACGGTGAAAACAGTGAGTTTGTGTTAGACGCGAATCGTGCTCTGATTCATGCTCTAGGCTGGGAGCTAAAGCTTATTGCTTTTTCAAACACGGTCTACACCTCTCAGGTGCCGAGTTACAGGACGGTGAAAACAGTGAGTTTGTGTTAGACGCGAATCGTGCTCTGATTCATGCTCTAGGCTGGGAGCGCAAGCTTATTGCTTTTTCAAACACGGTCTACACCTCTCAGGTGCCGAGTTACAGGACGGTGAAAACAGTGAGTTTGTGTTAGACGCGAATCGTGCTCTGATTCATGCTCTAGGCTGGGAGCGCAAGCTTATTGCTTTTTCAAACACGGTCTACACCTCTCAGGTGCCGAGTTACAGGACGGTGAAAACAGTGAGTTTGTGTTAGACGCGAATCGTGCTCTGATTCATGCTCTAGGCTGGGAGCGCAAGCTTATTGCTTTTTCAAACACGGTCTACATCTCTCAGGTGCCGAGTTACAGGACGGTGAAAACAGTGAGTTTGTGTTAGACGCGAATCGTGCTCTGATTCATGCTCTAGGCTGGGAGCGCAAGCTTATTGCTTTTTCAAACACGGTCTACACCTCTCAGGTGCCGAGTTACAGGACGGTGAAAACAGTGAGTTTGTGTTAGACGCGAATCGTGCTCTGATTCATGCTCTAGGCTGGGAGCGCAAGCTTATTGCTTTTTCAAACACGGTCTACATCTCTCAGGTGCCGAGTTACAGGACGGTGAAAACAGTGAGTTTGTGTTAGACGCGAATCGTGCTCTGATTCATGCTCTAGGCTGGGAGCGCAAGCTTATTGCTTTTTCAAACACGGTCTACATCTCTCAGGTGCCGAGTTACAGGACGGTGAAAACAGTGAGATTGTGTTAGACGCGAATCGTGCTCTGATTCATGTTCTAGGCTGGGAGCGCAAGCTTCTTGCTTTTTCAAACACGGTCTACACCTCTCAAGTGCCGAGTTACAGGACGGTGAAAACAGTGAGTTTGTGTTAGACGCGAATCGTGCTGGGATTCATGCTCTAGGCTGGGAGCGCAAGCGTAATGCTTTTTCAAACACGGTCTACACCTCTCATGTGCCGAGGTACAGGACGGTGAAAACAGTGAGTTTGTGTTAGACGCGAATCGTGCTCTGATTCATGTTTTAGGCTGGGAGCGCAAGCTTATTGCTTTTTCAAACACGGTCTACACCTCTCAAGTGCCGAGTTACAGGACAGTGAAAACAGTGAGTTTGTGTTAGACGCGAATCGTGCTCTGATTCATGCTCTAGGCTGGGAGCGCAAGCTTATTGCTTTTTCAAACACGGTCTACACCTCTCAGGTTCCGAGTTACAGGACGGTGAAAACAGTGAGTTTGTGTTAGACGCGAATCGTGCTCTGATTCATGCTCTAGGCTGGGAGCGCAAGCTTATTGCTTTTTCAAACACGGTCTACACCTCTCAGGTGCCGAGTTACAGGACGGTGAAAACAGTGAGTTTGTGTTAGACGCGAATCGTGCTCTGATTCCTGCTCTAGGCTGGGAGCTCAAGCTTATTGCTTTTTCAAACACGGTCTACATCTCTCAGGTGCCGAGTTACAGGACGGTGAAAACAGTGAGTTTGTGTTAGACGCAAATCGTGCTCTGATTCATGTTTTAGGCTGGGAGCGCAAGCTTATTGCTTTTTCAAACACGGTCTACATCTCTCAGGTGCCGAGTTACAGGACGGTGAAAACAGTGAGTTTGTGTTAGACGCGAATCGTGCTCTGATTCATGCTCTAGGCTGGGAGCGCAAGCTTATTGCTTTTTTAAACACGGTCTACACCTCTCAGGTGCCGAGTTACAGGACGGTGAAAACAGTGAGTTTGTGTTAGACGCGAATCGTGCTATGATTCATGCTCTAGGCTGGGAGCGCAAGCTTATTGCTTTTTCAAACACGGTCTACACCTCTCAGGTGCCGAGTTACAGGACGGTGAAAACAGTGAGTTTGTGTTAGACGCGAATCGTGCTCTGATTCATGCTCTAGGCTGGGAGCGCAAGCTTATTGCTTTTTCAAACACGGTCTACATCTCTCAGGTGCCGAGTTACAGGACGGTGAAAACAGTGAGTTTGTGTTAGACGCGAATCGTGCTCTGATTCATGCTCTAGGCTGGGAGCTAAAGCTTGTTGCTTTTTCAAACACGGTCTACACTTCTCAGGTGCCGAGTTACAGGACGGTGAAAACAGTGAGTTTGTGTTAGACGCGAATCGTGCTCTGATTCATGCTCTAGGCTGGGAGCGCAAGCTTATTGCTTTTTCAAACACGGTCTACATCTCTCAGGTGCCGAGTTACAGGACGGTGAAAACAGTGAGTTTGTGTTAGACGCGAATCGTGCTCTGATTCATGCTCTAGGCTGGGAGCGCAAGCTTATTGCTTTTTCAAACACGGTCTACACCTCTCAGGTGCCGAGTTACAGGACGGTGAAAACAGTGAGTTTGTGTTAGACGCGAATCGTGCTCTGATTCATGCTCTAGGCTGGGAGCGCAAGCTTATTGCTTTTTCAAACACGGTCTACATCTCTCAGGTGCCGAGTTACAGGACGGTGAAAACAGTGAGTTTGTGTTAGACGCGAATCGTGCTCTGATTCATGCTCTAGGCTGGGAGCGCAAGCTTATTGCTTTTTCAAACACGGTCTACATCTCTCAGGTGCCGAGTTACAGGACGGTGAAAACAGTGAGATTGTGTTAGACGCGAATCGTGCTCTGATTCATGTTCTAGGCTGGGAGCGCAAGCTTCTTGCTTTTTTAAACACGGTCTACACCTCTCAAGTGCCGAGTTACAGGACGGTGAAAACAGTGAGTTTGTGTTAGACGCGAATCGTGCTGGGATTCATGCTCTAGGCTGGGAGCGCAAGCGTAATGCTTTTTCAAACACGGTCTACACCTCTCATGTGCCGAGGTACAGGACGGTGAAAACAGTGAGTTTGTGTTAGACGCGAATCGTGCTCTGATTCATGTTTTAGGCTGGGAGCGCAAGCTTATTGCTTTTTCAAACACGGTCTACACCTCTCAAGTGCCGAGTTACAGGACAGTGAAAACAGTGAGTTTGTGTTAGACGCGAATCGTGCTCCAATTCATGCTCTAGGCTGGGAGCGCAAGCTTATTGCTTTTTCAAACACGGTCTACACCTCTCAGGTGCCGAGTTACAGGACGGTGAAAACAGTGAGTTTGTGTTAGACGCGAATCGTGCTCTGATTCATGCTCTAGGCTGGGAGCGCAAGCTTATTGCTTTTTCAAACACGGTCTACACCTCTCAGGTGCCGAGTTACAGGACAGTGAAAACAGTGAGTTTGTGTTAGACGCGAATCGTGCTCTGATTCCTGCTCTAGGCTGGGAGCTCATGCTTATTGCTTTTTCAAACACGGTCTACACCTCTCAGGTGCCGAGGTACAGGACGGTGAAAACAGTGAGTTTGTGTTAGACGCGAATCGTGATATGATTCATGCTCTAGGCTGGGAGCGCAAGCTTATTGCTTTTTCAAACACGGTCTACACCTCTCAGGTGCCGAGTTACAGGACCGTGAAAACAGTGAGTTTGTGTTAGACGCGAATCGTGCTCTGATTCTTGTTCTAGGCTGGGAGCGCAAGCTTATTGCTTTTTCAAACACGGTCTACATCTCTCAGGTGCCGAGTTACAGGACGGTGAAAACAGTGAGTTTGTGTTAGACGCGAATCGTGCTCTGATTCATGCTATAGGCTGGGAGCGCAAGCTTATTGCTTTTTCAAACACGGTCTACACATCTCAGGTGCCGAGTTACAGGACGGTGAAAACAGTGAGTTTGTGTTAGACGCGAATCGTGCTCTGATTCATGCTCTAGGCTGGGAGTTCAAGCTTATTGCTTTTTCAAACACGGTCTACACCTCTCAGGTGCCGAGGTACAGGACGGTGAAAACAGTGAGTTTGTGTTAGACGCGAATCGTGCTCTGATTCATGCTCTAGGCTGGGAGCTCAAGCTTATTGCTTTTTCAAACACGGTCTACATCTCTCAGGTGCCGAGTTACAGGACGGTGAAAACAGTGAGTTTGTGTTAGACGCAAATCGTGCTCTGATTCATGTTTTAGGCTGGGAGCGCAAGCTTATTGCTATTTCAAACACGGTCTACACCTCTCAAGTGCCGAGTTACAGGACGGTGAAAACAGTGAGTTTGTGTTAGACGCGAATCGTGCGCTGAATCATGCTCTAGGCTGGGAGCGCAAGCTTATTGCTTTTTCAAACACGGTCTACATCTCTCAGGTGCCGAGTTACAGGACGGTGAAAACAGTGAGTTTGTGTTAGACGCGAATCGTGCTCTGATTCATGTTCTAGGCTGGGAGCTCAAGCTTATTGCTTTTTCAAACACGGTCTACACCTCTCAGGTTCCGAGTTACAGGACGGTGAAAACAGTGAGTTTTTATTAGACGCGAATCGTGCTCTGATTCATGCTCTAGGCTGGGAGCGCATGCTTATTGCTTTTTCAAACACGGTCTACACCTCTCAGGTGCCGAGTTACAGGACGGTGAAAACAGTGAGTTTGTGTTAGACGCGAATCGTGCTCTGATTCCTGCTCTAGGCTGGGAGCGCATGCTTATTGCTTTTTCAAACACGGTCTACACCTCTCAGGTGCCTAGTTACAGGACGGTGAAAACAGTGAGTTTGTGTTAGACGCGAATCGTGATATGATTCATGCTCTAGGCTGGGAGCGCAAGCTTATTGCTTTTTCAAACACGGTCTACATCTCTCAGGTGCTGAGTTACAGGACGGTGAAAACAGTGAGTTTGTGTTAGACGCGAATCGTGCTCTGATTCATGCTCTAGGCTGGGAGCGCAAGCTTATTGCTTTTTCAAACACGGTCTACATCTCTCAGGTGCCGAGTTACAGGACGGTGAAAACAGTGAGTTTGTGTTAGACGCGAATCGTGCTCTGATTCATGCTCTAGGCTGGGAGCTCAAGCTTATTGCTTTTTCAAACACGGTCTACATCTCTCAGGTGCCGAGTTACAGGACGGTGAAAACAGTGAGTTTGTGTTAGACGCGAATCGTGCTCTGATTCATGCTCTAGGCTGGGAGCTAAAGCTTATTGCTTTTTCAAACACGGTCTACACCTCTCAGGTGCCGAGTTACAGGACGGTGAAAACAGTGAGTTTGTGTTAGACGCGAATCGTGCTCTGATTCATGCTCTAGGCTGGGAGCGCAAGCTTATTGCTTTTTCAAACACGGTCTACACCTCTCAGGTGCCGAGTTACAGGACGGTGAAAACAGTGAGTTTGTGTTAGACGCGAATCGTGCTCTGATTCATGCTCTAGGCTGGGAGCGCAAGCTTATTGCTTTTTCAAACACGGTCTACACCTCTCAGGTGCCGAGTTACAGGACGGTGAAAACAGTGAGTTTGTGTTAGACGCGAATCGTGCTCTGATTCATGCTCTAGGCTGGGAGCGCAAGCTTATTGCTTTTTCAAACACGGTCTACATCTCTCAGGTGCCGAGTTACAGGACGGTGAAAACAGTGAGTTTGTGTTAGACGCGAATCGTGCTCTGATTCATGCTCTAGGCTGGGAGCGCAAGCTTATTGCTTTTTCAAACACGGTCTACACCTCTCAGGTGCCGAGTTACAGGACGGTGAAAACAGTGAGTTTGTGTTAGACGCGAATCGTGCTCTGATTCATGCTCTAGGCTGGGAGCGCAAGCTTATTGCTTTTTCAAACACGGTCTACATCTCTCAGGTGCCGAGTTACAGGACGGTGAAAACAGTGAGTTTGTGTTAGACGCGAATCGTGCTCTGATTCATGCTCTAGGCTGGGAGCGCAAGCTTATTGCTTTTTCAAACACGGTCTACATCTCTCAGGTGCCGAGTTACAGGACGGTGAAAACAGTGAGATTGTGTTAGACGCGAATCGTGCTCTGATTCATGTTCTAGGCTGGGAGCGCAAGCTTCTTGCTTTTTCAAACACGGTCTACACCTCTCAAGTGCCGAGTTACAGGACGGTGAAAACAGTGAGTTTGTGTTAGACGCGAATCGTGCTGGGATTCATGCTCTAGGCTGGGAGCGCAAGCGTAATGCTTTTTCAAACACGGTCTACACCTCTCATGTGCCGAGGTACAGGACGGTGAAAACAGTGAGTTTGTGTTAGACGCGAATCGTGCTCTGATTCATGTTTTAGGCTGGGAGCGCAAGCTTATTGCTTTTTCAAACACGGTCTACACCTCTCAAGTGCCGAGTTACAGGACAGTGAAAACAGTGAGTTTGTGTTAGACGCGAATCGTGCTCTGATTCATGCTCTAGGCTGGGAGCGCAAGCTTATTGCTTTTTCAAACACGGTCTACACCTCTCAGGTTCCGAGTTACAGGACGGTGAAAACAGTGAGTTTGTGTTAGACGCGAATCGTGCTCTGATTCATGCTCTAGGCTGGGAGCGCAAGCTTATTGCTTTTTCAAACACGGTCTACACCTCTCAGGTGCCGAGTTACAGGACGGTGAAAACAGTGAGTTTGTGTTAGACGCGAATCGTGCTCTGATTCCTGCTCTAGGCTGGGAGCTCAAGCTTATTGCTTTTTCAAACACGGTCTACATCTCTCAGGTGCCGAGTTACAGGACGGTGAAAACAGTGAGTTTGTGTTAGACGCAAATCGTGCTCTGATTCATGTTTTAGGCTGGGAGCGCAAGCTTATTGCTTTTTCAAACACGGTCTACATCTCTCAGGTGCCGAGTTACAGGACGGTGAAAACAGTGAGTTTGTGTTAGACGCGAATCGTGCTCTGATTCATGCTCTAGGCTGGGAGCGCAAGCTTATTGCTTTTTTAAACACGGTCTACACCTCTCAGGTGCCGAGTTACAGGACGGTGAAAACAGTGAGTTTGTGTTAGACGCGAATCGTGCTATGATTCATGCTCTAGGCTGGGAGCGCAAGCTTATTGCTTTTTCAAACACGGTCTACACCTCTCAGGTGCCGAGTTACAGGACGGTGAAAACAGTGAGTTTGTGTTAGACGCGAATCGTGCTCTGATTCATGCTCTAGGCTGGGAGCGCAAGCTTATTGCTTTTTCAAACACGGTCTACATCTCTCAGGTGCCGAGTTACAGGACGGTGAAAACAGTGAGTTTGTGTTAGACGCGAATCGTGCTCTGATTCATGCTCTAGGCTGGGAGCTAAAGCTTGTTGCTTTTTCAAACACGGTCTACACTTCTCAGGTGCCGAGTTACAGGACGGTGAAAACAGTGAGTTTGTGTTAGACGCGAATCGTGCTCTGATTCATGCTCTAGGCTGGGAGCGCAAGCTTATTGCTTTTTCAAACACGGTCTACATCTCTCAGGTGCCGAGTTACAGGACGGTGAAAACAGTGAGTTTGTGTTAGACGCGAATCGTGCTCTGATTCATGCTCTAGGCTGGGAGCGCAAGCTTATTGCTTTTTCAAACACGGTCTACACCTCTCAGGTGCCGAGTTACAGGACGGTGAAAACAGTGAGTTTGTGTTAGACGCGAATCGTGCTCTGATTCATGCTCTAGGCTGGGAGCGCAAGCTTATTGCTTTTTCAAACACGGTCTACATCTCTCAGGTGCCGAGTTACAGGACGGTGAAAACAGTGAGTTTGTGTTAGACGCGAATCGTGCTCTGATTCATGCTCTAGGCTGGGAGCGCAAGCTTATTGCTTTTTCAAACACGGTCTACATCTCTCAGGTGCCGAGTTACAGGACGGTGAAAACAGTGAGATTGTGTTAGACGCGAATCGTGCTCTGATTCATGTTCTAGGCTGGGAGCGCAAGCTTCTTGCTTTTTTAAACACGGTCTACACCTCTCAAGTGCCGAGTTACAGGACGGTGAAAACAGTGAGTTTGTGTTAGACGCGAATCGTGCTGGGATTCATGCTCTAGGCTGGGAGCGCAAGCGTAATGCTTTTTCAAACACGGTCTACACCTCTCATGTGCCGAGGTACAGGACGGTGAAAACAGTGAGTTTGTGTTAGACGCGAATCGTGCTCTGATTCATGTTTTAGGCTGGGAGCGCAAGCTTATTGCTTTTTCAAACACGGTCTACACCTCTCAAGTGCCGAGTTACAGGACAGTGAAAACAGTGAGTTTGTGTTAGACGCGAATCGTGCTCTGATTCATGCTCTAGGCTGGGAGCGCAAGCTTATTGCTTTTTCAAACACGGTCTACACCTCTCAGGTTCCGAGTTACAGGACGGTGAAAACAGTGAGTTTGTGTTAGACGCGAATCGTGCTCTGATTCATGCTCTAGGCTGGGAGCGCAAGCTTATTGCTTTTTCAAACACGGTCTACACCTCTCAGGTGCCGAGTTACAGGACGGTGAAAACAGTGAGTTTGTGTTAGACGCGAATCGTGCTCTGATTCCTGCTCTAGGCTGGGAGCGCATGCTTATTGCTTTTTCAAACACGGTCTACACCTCTCAGGTGCCGAGGTACAGGACGGTGAAAACAGTGAGTTTGTGTTAGACGCGAATCGTGATATGATTCATGCTCTAGGCTGGGAGTTCAAGCTTATTGCTTTTTCAAACACGGTCTACACCTCTCAGGTGCCGAAGTACAGGACGGTGAAAACAGTGAGTTTGTGTTAGACGCGAATCGTGCTCTGATTCATGCTCTAGGCTGGGAGCTCAAGCTTATTACTTTTTCAAACACGGTCTACATCTCTCAGGTGCCGAGTTACAGGACGGTGAAAACAGTGAGTTTGTGTTAGACGCAAATCGTGCTCTGATTCATGTTTTAGGCTGGGAGCGCAAGCTTATTGCTTTTTCAAACACGGTCTACACCTCTCAAGTGCCGAGTTACAGGACGGTGAAAACAGTGAGTTTGTGTTAGACGCGAATCGTGCTCTGATTCATGTTTTAGGCTGGGAGCGCAAGCTTATTGCTTTTTCAAACACGGTCTACACCTCTCAAGTGCCGAGTTACAGGACAGTGAAAACAGTGAGTTTGTGTTAGACGCGAATCGTGCTCTGATTCATGCTCTAGGCTGGGAGCGCAAGCTTATTGCTTTTTCAAACACGGTCTACACCTCTCAGGTTCCGAGTTACAGGACGGTGAAAACAGTGAGTTTGTGTTAGACGCGAATCGTGCTCTGATTCATGCTCTAGGCTGGGAGCGCAAGCTTATTGCTTTTTCAAACACGGTCTACACCTCTCAGGTGCCGAGTTACAGGACGGTGAAAACAGTGAGTTTGTGTTAGACGCGAATCGTGCTCTGATTCCTGCTCTAGGCTGGGAGCTCAAGCTTATTGCTTTTTCAAACACGGTCTACATCTCTCAGGTGCCGAGTTACAGGACGGTGAAAACAGTGAGTTTGTGTTAGACGCAAATCGTGCTCTGATTCATGTTTTAGGCTGGGAGCGCAAGCTTATTGCTTTTTCAAACACGGTCTACATCTCTCAGGTGCCGAGTTACAGGACGGTGAAAACAGTGAGTTTGTGTTAGACGCGAATCGTGCTCTGATTCATGCTCTAGGCTGGGAGCGCAAGCTTATTGCTTTTTTAAACACGGTCTACACCTCTCAGGTGCCGAGTTACAGGACGGTGAAAACAGTGAGTTTGTGTTAGACGCGAATCGTGCTATGATTCATGCTCTAGGCTGGGAGCGCAAGCTTATTGCTTTTTCAAACACGGTCTACACCTCTCAGGTGCCGAGTTACAGGACGGTGAAAACAGTGAGTTTGTGTTAGACGCGAATCGTGCTCTGATTCATGCTCTAGGCTGGGAGCGCAAGCTTATTGCTTTTTCAAACACGGTCTACATCTCTCAGGTGCCGAGTTACAGGACGGTGAAAACAGTGAGTTTGTGTTAGACGCGAATCGTGCTCTGATTCATGCTCTAGGCTGGGAGCTAAAGCTTGTTGCTTTTTCAAACACGGTCTACACTTCTCAGGTGCCGAGTTACAGGACGGTGAAAACAGTGAGTTTGTGTTAGACGCGAATCGTGCTCTGATTCATGCTCTAGGCTGGGAGCGCAAGCTTATTGCTTTTTCAAACACGGTCTACATCTCTCAGGTGCCGAGTTACAGGACGGTGAAAACAGTGAGTTTGTGTTAGACGCGAATCGTGCTCTGATTCATGCTCTAGGCTGGGAGCGCAAGCTTATTGCTTTTTCAAACACGGTCTACACCTCTCAGGTGCCGAGTTACAGGACGGTGAAAACAGTGAGTTTGTGTTAGACGCGAATCGTGCTCTGATTCATGCTCTAGGCTGGGAGCGCAAGCTTATTGCTTTTTCAAACACGGTCTACATCTCTCAGGTGCCGAGTTACAGGACGGTGAAAACAGTGAGTTTGTGTTAGACGCGAATCGTGCTCTGATTCATGCTCTAGGCTGGGAGCGCAAGCTTATTGCTTTTTCAAACACGGTCTACATCTCTCAGGTGCCGAGTTACAGGACGGTGAAAACAGTGAGATTGTGTTAGACGCGAATCGTGCTCTGATTCATGTTCTAGGCTGGGAGCGCAAGCTTCTTGCTTTTTTAAACACGGTCTACACCTCTCAAGTGCCGAGTTACAGGACGGTGAAAACAGTGAGTTTGTGTTAGACGCGAATCGTGCTGGGATTCATGCTCTAGGCTGGGAGCGCAAGCGTAATGCTTTTTCAAACACGGTCTACACCTCTCATGTGCCGAGGTACAGGACGGTGAAAACAGTGAGTTTGTGTTAGACGCGAATCGTGCTCTGATTCATGTTTTAGGCTGGGAGCGCAAGCTTATTGCTTTTTCAAACTCGGTCTACACCTCTCAAGTGCCGAGTTACAGGACAGTGAAAACAGTGAGTTTGTGTTAGACGCGAATCGTGCTCTGATTCATGCTCTAGGCTGGGAGCGCAAGCTTATTGCTTTTTCAAACACGGTCTACACCTCTCAGGTTCCGAGTTACAGGACGGTGAAAACAGTGAGTTTGTGTTAGACGCGAATCGTGCTCTGATTCATGCTCTAGGCTGGGAGCGCAAGCTTATTGCTTTTTCAAACACGGTCTACACCTCTCAGGTGCCGAGTTACAGGACGGTGAAAACAGTGAGTTTGTGTTAGACGCGAATCGTGCTCTGATTCCTGCTCTAGGCTGGGAGCGCATGCTTATTGCTTTTTCAAACACGGTCTACACCTCTCAGGTGCCGAGGTACAGGACGGTGAAAACAGTGAGTTTGTGTTAGACGCGAATCGTGATATGATTCATGCTCTAGGCTGGGAGTTCAAGCTTATTGCTTTTTCAAACACGGTCTACACCTCTCAGGTGCCGAAGTACAGGACGGTGAAAACAGTGAGTTTGTGTTAGACGCGAATCGTGCTCTGATTCATGCTCTAGGCTGGGAGCTCAAGCTTATTACTTTTTCAAACACGGTCTACATCTCTCAGGTGCCGAGTTACAGGACGGTGAAAACAGTGAGTTTGTGTTAGACGCGAATCGTGCTCTGATTCATGCTCTAGGCTGGGAGCGCAAGCTTATTGCTTTTTCAAACACGGTCTACATCTCTCAGGTGCCGAGTTACAGGACGGTGAAAACAGTGAGATTGTGTTAGACGCGAATCGTGCTCTGATTCATGTTCTAGGCTGGGAGCGCAAGCTTATTGCTTTTTCAAACACGGTCTACACCTCTCAAGTGCCGAGTTACAGGACGGTGAAAACAGTGAGTTTGTGTTAGACGCGAATTGTGCTCTGATTCATGCTCTAGGCTGGGAGCGCAAGCTTATTGCTTTTTCAAACACGGTCTACACCTCTCAGGTGCCGAGTTACAGGACGGTGAAAACAGTGAGTTTGTGTTAGACGCGAATCGTGCTCTGATTCATGCTCTAGGCTGGGAGCGCAAGCTTATTGCTTTTTCAAACACGGTCTACATCTCTCAGGTGCCGAGTTACAGGACGGTGAAAACAGTGAGTTTGTGTTAGACGCGAATCGTGCTCTGATTCATGCTCTAGGCTGGGAGCGCAAGCTTATTGCTTTTTCAAACACGGTCTACATCTCTCAGGTGCCGAGTTACAGGACGGTGAAAACAGTGAGATTGTGTTAGACGCGAATCGTGCTCTGATTCATGTTCTAGGCTAGGAGCGCAAGCTTCTTGCTTTTTCAAACACGGTCTACACCTCTCAAGTGCCGAGGTACAGGACGGTGAAAACAGTGAGTTTGTGTTAGACGCGAATCGTGCTGGGATTCATGCTCTAGGCTGGGAGCGCAAGCGTAATGCTTTTTCAAACACGGTCTACACCTCTCATGTGCCGAGGTACAGGACGGTGAAAACAGTGAGTTTGTGTTAGACGCGAATCGTGCTCTGATTCATGTTTTAGGCTGGGAGTGCAAGCTTATTGCTTTTTCAAACACGGTCTACACCTCTCAAGTGCCGAGTTACAGGACAGTGAAAACAGTGAGTTTGTGTTAGACGCGAATCGTGCTCTGATTCATGCTCTAGGCTGGGAGAGCAAGCTTATTGCTTTTTCAAACACGGTCTACACCTCTCAGGTTCCGAGTTACAGGACGGTGAAAACAGTGAGTTTGTGTTAGACGCGAATCGTGCTCTGATTCATGCTCTAGGCTGGGAGCGCAAGCTTATTGCTTTTTCAAACACGGTGTACACCTCTCAGGTGCCGAGTTACAGGACGGTGAAAAGAGTGAGTTTGTGTTAGACGCGAATCGTGCTCTGATTCCTGCTCTAGGCTGGGAGCGCATGCTTATTGCTTTTTCAAACACGGTCTACACCTCTCAGGTGCCGAGGTACAGGACGGTGAAAACAGTGAGTTTGAGTTAGACGCGAATCGTGATATGATTCATGCTCTAGGCTGGGAGCGCAAGCTTATTGCTTTTTCAATCACGGTCTACATCTCTCAGGTGCTGAGTTACAGGACGGTGAAAACAGTGAGTTTGTGTTAGACGCGAATCGTGCTCTGATTCATGCTCTAGGCTGGGAGTTCAAGCTTTTTGCTTTTTCAAACACGGTCTACACCTCTCAGGTGCCGAGGTACAGGACGGTGAAAACAGTGAGTTTGTGTTAGACGCGAATCGTGCTCTGATTCATGCTTTAGGCTGGGAGCTCAAGCTTATTGCTTTTTCAAACACGGTCTACATCTCTCAGGTGCCGAGTTACAGGACGGTGAAAACAGTGAGTTTGTGTTAGACGCAAATCGTGCTCTGATTCATGTTTTAGGCTGGTAGCGCAAGCTTATTGCTTTTTCAAACACGGTCTACACCTCTCAAGTGCCGAGTTACAGGACGGTGAAAACAGTGAGTTTGTGTTAGACGCGAATCGTGCTCTGAGTCATGCTCTAGGCTGGGAGCGCAAGCTTATTGCTTTTTCAAACACGGTCTACATCTCTCAGCTGCCGAGTTACAGGACGGTGAAAACAGTGAGTTTGTGTTAGACGCGAATCGTGCTCTGATTCATGTTCTAGGCTGGGAGCTCAAGCTTATTGCTTTTTCAAACACGGTCTACACCTCTCAGGTTCCGAGTTACAGGACGGTGAAAACAGTGAGTTTGTGTTAGACGCGAATCGTGCTCTGATTCATGCTCTAGGCTGGGAGCGCAAGCTTATTGCTTTTTCAAACACGGTCTACATCTCTCAGGTGCCGAGTTACAGGACGGTGAAAACAGTGAGATTGTGTTAGACGCGAATCGTGCTCTGATTCATGTTCTAGGCTGGGAGCGCAAGCTTATTGCTTTTTCAAACACGGTCTACACCTCTCAAGTGCCGAGTTACAGGACGGTGAAAACAGTGAGTTTGTGTTAGACGCGAATCGTGCTCTGATTCATGCTCTAGGCTGGGAGCGCAAGCTTATTGCTTTTTCAAACACGGTCTACACCTCTCAGGTGCCGAGTTACAGGACGGTGAAAACAGTGAGTTTGTGTTAGACGCGAATCGTGCTCTGATTCATGCTCTAGGCTGGGAGCGCAAGCTTATTGCTTTTTCAAACACGGTCTACATCTCTCAGGTGCCGAGTTACAGGACGGTGAAAACAGTGAGTTTGTGTTAGACGCGAATCGTGCTCTGATTCATGCTCTAGGCTGGGAGCGCAAGCTTATTGCTTTTTCAAACACGGTCTACATCTCTCAGGTGCCGAGTTACAGGACGGTGAAAACAGTGAGATTGTGTTAGACGCGAATCGTGCTCTGATTCATGTTCTAGGCTAGGAGCGCAAGCTTCTTGCTTTTTCAAACACGGTCTACACCTCTCAAGTGCCGAGTTACAGGACGGTGAAAACAGTGAGTTTGTGTTAGACGCGAATCGTGCTGGGATTCATGCTCTAGGCTGGGAGCGCAAGCGTAATGCTTTTTCAAACACGGTCTACACCTCTCATGTGCCGAGGTACAGGACGGTGAAAACAGTGAGTTTGTGTTAGACGCGAATCGTGCTCTGATTCATGTTTTAGGCTGGGAGTGCAAGCTTATTGCTTTTTCAAACACGGTCTACACCTCTCAAGTGCCGAGTTACAGGACAGTGAAAACAGTGAGTTTGTGTTAGACGCGAATCGTGCTCTGATTCATGCTCTAGGCTGGGAGAGCAAGCTTATTGCTTTTTCAAACACGGTCTACACCTCTCAGGTTCCGAGTTACAGGACGGTGAAAACAGTGAGTTTGTGTTAGACGCGAATCGTGCTCTGATTCATGCTCTAGGCTGGGAGCGCAAGCTTATTGCTTTTTCAAACACGGTCTACACCTCTCAGGTGCCGAGTTACAGGACGGTGAAAAGAGTGAGTTTGTGTTAGACGCGAATCGTGCTCTGATTCCTGCTCTAGGCTGGGAGCGCATGCTTATTGCTTTTTCAAACACGGTCTACACCTCTCAGGTGCCGAGGTACAGGACGGTGAAAACAGTGAGTTTGAGTTAGACGCGAATCGTGATATGATTCATGCTCTAGGCTGGGAGCGCAAGCTTATTGCTTTTTCAATCACGGTCTACATTTCTCAGGTGCTGAGTTACAGGACGGTGAAAACAGTGAGTTTGTGTTAGACGCGAATCGTGCTCTGATTCATGCTCTAGGCTGGGAGTTCAAGCTTTTTGCTTTTTCAAACACGGTCTACACCTCTCAGGTGCCGAGGTACAGGACGGTGAAAACAGTGAGTTTGTGTTAGACGCGAATCGTGCTCTGATTCATGCTTTAGGCTGGGAGCTCAAGCTTATTGCTTTTTCAAACACGGTCTACATCTCTCAGGTGCCGAGTTACAGGACGGTGAAAACAGTGAGTTTGTGTTAGACGCAAATCGTGCTCTGATTCATGTTTTAGGCTGGGAGCGCAAGCTTATTGCTTTTTCAAACACGGTCTACACCTCTCAAGTGCCGAGTTACAGGACGGTGAAAACAGTGAGTTTGTGTTAGACGCGAATCGTGCTCTGAGTCATGCTCTAGGCTGGGAGCGCAAGCTTATTGCTTTTTCAAACACGGTCTACATCTCTCAGCTGCCGAGTTACAGGACGGTGAAAACAGTGAGTTTGTGTTAGACGCGAATCGTGCTCTGATTCATGTTCTAGGCTGGGAGCTCAAGCTTATTGCTTTTTCAAACACGGTCTACACCTCTCAGGTTCCGAGTTACAGGACGGTGAAAACAGTGAGTTTGTGTTAGACGCAAATCGTGCTCTGATTCATGTTTTAGGCTGGGAGCGCAAGCTTATTGCTTTTTCAAACACGGTCTACACCTCTCAAGTGCCGAGTTACAGGACGGTGAAAACAGTGAGTTTGTGTTAGACGCGAATCGTGCTCTGATTCATGCTCTAGGCTGGGAGCGCAAGCTTATTGCTTTTTCAAACACGGTCTACATCTCTCAGGTGCCGAGTTACAGGACGGTGAAAACAGTGAGATTGTGTTAGACGCGAATCGTGCTCTGATTCATGTTCTAGGCTGGGAGCGCAAGCTTATTGCTTTTTCAAACACGGTCTACACCTCTCAAGTGCCGAGTTACAGGACGGTGAAAACAGTGAGTTTGTGTTAGACGCGAATCGTGCTCTGATTCATGCTCTAGGCTGGGAGCGCAAGCTTATTGCTTTTTCAAACACGGTCTACACCTCTCAGGTGCCGAGTTACAGGACGGTGAAAACAGTGAGTTTGTGTTAGACGCGAATCGTGCTCTGATTCATGCTCTAGGCTGGGAGCGCAAGCTTATTGCTTTTTCAAACACGGTCTACATCTCTCAGGTGCCGAGTTACAGGACGGTGAAAACAGTGAGTTTGTGTTAGACGCGAATCGTGCTCTGATTCATGCTCTAGGCTGGGAGCGCAAGCTTATTGCTTTTTCAAACACGGTCTACATCTCTCAGGTGCCGAGTTACAGGACGGTGAAAACAGTGAGATTGTGTTAGACGCGAATCGTGCTCTGATTCATGTTCTAGGCTAGGAACGCAAGCTTCTTGCTTTTTCAAACACGGTCTACACCTCTCAAGTGCCGAGTTACAGGACGGTGAAAACAGTGAGTTTGTGTTAGACGCGAATCGTGCTGGGATTCATGCTCTAGGCTGGGAGCGCAAGCGTAATGCTTTTTCAAACACGGTCTACACCTCTCATGTGCCGAGGTACAGGACGGTGAAAACAGTGAGTTTGTGTTAGACGCGAATCGTGCTCTGATTCATGTTTTAGGCTGGGAGTGCAAGCTTATTGCTTTTTCAAACACGGTCTACACCTCTCAAGTGCCGAGTTACAGGACAGTGAAAACAGTGAGTTTGTGTTAGACGCGAATCGTGCTCTGATTCATGCTCTAGGCTGGGAGAGCAAGCTTATTGCTTTTTCAAACACGGTCTACACCTCTCAGGTTCCGAGTTACAGGACGGTGAAAACAGTGAGTTTGTGTTAGACGCAAATCGTGCTCTGATTCATGCTCTAGGCTGGGAGCGCAAGCTTATTGCTTTTTCAAACACGGTCTACACCTCTCAGGTGCCGAGTTACAGGACGGTGAAAACGGTGAGTTTGTGTTAGACGCGAATCGTGCTCTGATTCCTGCTCTAGGCTGGGAGCGCATGCTTATTGCTTTTTCAAACACGGTCTACACCTCTCAGGTGCCGAGGTACAGGACGGTGAAAACAGTGAGTTTGAGTTAGACGCGAATCGTGATATGATTCATGCTCTAGGCTGGGAGCGCAAGCTTATTGCTTTTTCAATCACGGTCTACATCTCTCAGGTGCTGAGTTACAGGACGGTGAAAACAGTGAGTTTGTGTTAGACGCGAATCGTGCTCTGATTCATGCTCTAGGCTGGGAGTTCAAGCTTTTTGCTTTTTCAAACACGGTCTACACCTCTCAGGTGCCGAGGTACAGGACGGTGAAAACAGTGAGTTTGTGTTAGACGCGAATCGTGCTCTGATTCATGCTTTAGGCTGGGAGCTCAAGCTTATTGCTTTTTCAAACACGGTCTACATCTCTCAGGTGCCGAGTTACAGGACGGTGAAAACAGTGAGTTTGTGTTAGACGCAAATCGTGCTCTGATTCATGTTTTAGACTGGGAGCGCAAGCTTATTGCTTTTTCAAACACGGTCTACACCTCTCAAGTGCCGAGTTACAGGACGGTGAAAACAGTGAGTTTGTGTTAGACGCGAATCGTGCTCTGAGTCATGCTCTAGGCTGGGAGCGCAAGCTTATTGCTTTTTCAAACACGGTCTACATCTCTCAGCTGCCGAGTTACAGGACGGTGAAAACAGTGAGTTTGTGTTAGACGCGAATCGTGCTCTGATTCATGTTCTAGGCTGGGAGCTCAAGCTTATTGCTTTTTCAAACACGGTCTACACCTCTCAGGTTCCGAGTTACAGGACGGTGAAAACAGTGAGTTTGTGTTAGACGCGAATCGTGCTCTGATTCATGCTCTAGGCTGGGAGCGCAAGCTTATTGCTTTTTCAAACACGGTCTACACCTCTCAGGTGCCGAGTTACAGGACGGTGAAAACAGTGAGTTTGTGTTAGACGCGAATCGTGCTCTGATTCATGCTCTAGGCTGGGAGCGCAAGCTTATTGCTTTTTCAAACACGGTCTACATCTCTCAGGTGCCGAGTTACAGGACGGTGAAAACAGTGAGTTTGTGTTAGACGCGAATCGTGCTCTGATTCATGCTCTAGGCTGGGAGCGCAAGCTTATTGCTTTTTCAAACACGGTCTACATCTCTCAGGTGCCGAGTTACAGGACGGTGAAAACAGTGAGATTGTGTTAGACGCGAATCGTGCTCTGATTCATGTTCTAGGCTGGGAGCGCAAGCTTCTTGCTTTTTCAAACACGGTCTACACCTCTCAAGTGCCGAGTTACAGGACGGTGAAAACAGTGAGTTTGTGTTAGACGCGAATCGTGCTGGGATTCATGCTCTAGGCTGGGAGCGCAAGCGTAATGCTTTTTCAAAACACGGTCTACACCTCTCATGTGCCGAGGTACAGGACGGTGAAAACAGTGAGTTTGTGTTAGACGCGAATCGTGCTCTGATTCATGTTTTAGGCTGGGAGCGCAAGCTTATTGCTTTTTCAAACACGGTCTACACCTCTCAAGTGCCGAGTTACAGGACAGTGAAAACAGTGAGTTTGTGTTAGACGCGAATCGTGCTCTGATTCATGCTCTAGGCTGGGAGCGCAAGCTTATTGCTTTTTCAAACACGGTCTACACCTCTCAGGTTCCGAGTTACAGGACGGTGAAAACAGTGAGTTTGTGTTAGACGCGAATCGTGCTCTGATTCATGCTCTAGGCTGGGAGCGCAAGCTTATTGCTTTTTCAAACACGGTCTACACCTCTCAGGTGCCGAGTTACAGGACGGTGAAAACAGTGAGTTTGTGTTAGACGCGAATCGTGCTCTGATTCATGCTCTAGGCTGGGAGCGCAAGCTTATTGCTTTTTCAAACACGGTCTACATCTCTCAGGTGCCGAGTTACAGGACGGTGAAAACAGTGAGTTTGTGTTAGACGCGAATCGTGCTCTGATTCATGCTCTAGGCTGGGAGCTAAAGCTTGTTGCTTTTTCAAACACGGTCTACATCTCTCAGGTGCCGAGTTACAGGACGGTGAAAACAGTGAGTTTGTGTTAGACGCAAATCGTGCTCTGATTCATGTTTTAGGCTGGGAGCGCAAGCTTATTGCTTTTTCAAACACGGTCTACATCTCTCAGGTGCCGAGTTACAGGACGGTGAAAACAGTGAGTTTGTGTTAGACGCGAATCGTGCTCTGATTCATGCTCTAGGCTGGGAGCGCATGCTTATTGCTTTTTCAAACACGGTCTACACCTCTCAGGTGCCGAGGTACAGGACGGTCAAAACAGTGAGTTTGTGTTAGACGCGAATCGTGCTGGGATTGATGCTCTAGGCTGGGAGCGCAAGCGTAATGCTTTTTCAAACACGGTCTACATCTCTCAGGTGCCGAGGTACAGGACGGTGAAAACAGTGAGTTTGTGTTAGACGCGAATCGTGCTCTGATTCATGCTCTAGGCTGGGAGCGCAAGCTTATTGCTTTTTCAAACACGGTCTACATCTCTCAGGTGCCGAGTTACAGGACGGTGAAAACAGTGAGATTGTGTTAGACGCGAATCGTGCTCTGATTCATGTTCTAGGCTGGGAGCGCAAGCTTATTGCTTTTTCAAACACGGTCTACACCTCTCAGGTGCCGAGTTACAGGACGGTGAAAACAGTGAGTTTGTGTTAGACGCGAATCGTGCTCTGATTCATGCTCTAGGCTGGGAGCGCAAGCTTATTGCTTTTTCAAACACGGTCTACATCTCTCAGGTGCCGAGTTACAGGACGGTGAAAACAGTGAGTTTGTGTTAGACGCGAATCGTGCTCTGATTCATGCTCTAGGCTGGGAGCGCAAGCTTATTGCTTTTTCAAACACGGTCTACATCTCTCAGGTGCCGAGTTACAGGACGGTGAAAACAGTGAGATTGTGTTAGACGCGAATCGTGCTCTGATTCATGTTCTAGGCTAGGAGCGCAAGCTTCTTGCTTTTTCAAACACGGTCTACACCTCTCAAGTGCCGAGTTACAGGACGGTGAAAACAGTGAGTTTGTGTTAGACGCGAATCGTGCTGGGATTCATGCTCTAGGCTGGGAGCGCAAGCGTAATGCTTTTTCAAACACGGTCTACACCTCTCATGTGCCGAGGTACAGGACGGTGAAAACAGTGAGTTTGTGTTAGACGCGAATCGTGCTCTGATTCATGTTTTAGGCTGGGAGTGCAAGCTTATTGCTTTTTCAAACACGGTCTACACCTCTCAAGTGCCGAGTTACAGGACAGTGAAAACAGTGAGTTTGTGTTAGACGCAAATCGTGCTCTGATTCATGCTCTAGGCTGGGAGCGCAAGCTTATTGCTTTTTCAAACACGGTCTACATCTCTCAGGTGCCGAGTTACAGGACGGTGAAAACAGTGAGTTTGTGTTAGACGCGAATCGTGCTCTGATTCATGCTCTAGGCTGGGAGCGCATGCTTATTGCTTTTTCAAACACGGTCTACACCTCTCAGGTGCCGAGGTACAGGACGGTCAAAACAGTGAGTTTGTGTTAGACGCGAATCGTGCTGGGATTGATGCTCTAGGCTGGGAGCGCAAGCGTAATGCTTTTTCAAACACGGTCTACATCTCTCAGGTGCCGAGGTACAGGACGGTGAAAACAGTGAGTTTGTGTTAGACGCGAATCGTGCTCTGATTCATGCTCTAGGCTGGGAGCGCAAGCTTATTGCTTTTTTAAACACGGTCTACACCTCTCAGGTGCCGAGTTACAGGACGGTGAAAACAGTGAGTTTGTGTTAGACGCGAATCGTGCTATGATTCATGCTCTAGGCTGGGAGCGCAAGCGTATTGCTTTTTCAAACACGGTCTACACCTCTCAAGTGCCGAGTTACAGTACGGTGAAAACAGTGAGTTTGTGTTAGACGCGAATCGTGCTCTGAATCATGCTCTAGGCTGGGAGCGCAAGCTTATTGCTTTTTCAAACACGGTCTACATCTCTCAGGTGCCGAGTTACAGGACGGTGAAAACAGTGAGTTTGTGTTAGACGCGAATCGTGCTCTGATTCATGCTCTAGGCTGGGAGCGCAAGCTTATTGCTTTTTCAAACACGGTCTACATCTCTCAGGTGCCGAGTTACAGGACGGTGAAAACAGTGAGTTTGTGTTAGACGCGAATCGTGCTCTGATTCATGCTCTAGGCTGGGAGCTAAAGCTTGTTGCTTTTTCAAACACGGTCTACACTTCTCAGGTGCCGAGTTACAGGACGGTGAAAACAGTGAGTTTGTGTTAGACGCGAATCGTGCTCTGATTCATGCTCTAGGCTGGGAGCGCAAGCTTATTGCTTTTTCAAACACGGTCTACATCTCTCAGGTGCCGAGTTACAGGACGGTGAAAACAGTGAGTTTGTGTTAGACGCGAATCGTGCTCTGATTCATGCTCTAGGCTGGGAGCGCAAGCTTATTGCTTTTTCAAACACGGTCTACATCTCTCAGGTGCCGAGTTACAGGACGGTGAAAACAGTGAGTTTGTGTTAGACGCGAATCGTGCTCTGATTCATGCTCTAGGCTGGGAGCGCAAGCTTATTGCTTTTTCAAACACGGTCTACATCTCTCAGGTGCCGAGTTACAGGACGGTGAAAACAGTGAGATTGTGTTAGACGCGAATCGTGCTCTGATTCATGTTCTAGGCTGGGAGCGCAAGCTTATTGCTTTTTCAAACACGGTCTACACCTCTCAGGTGCCGAGTTACAGGACGGTGAAAACAGTGAGTTTGTGTTAGACGCGAATCGTGCTCTGATTCATGCTCTAGGCTGGGAGCGCAAGCTTATTGCTTTTTCAAACACGGTCTACATCTCTCAGGTGCCGAGTTACAGGACGGTGAAAACAGTGAGTTTGTGTTAGACGCGAATCGTGCTCTGATTCATGCTCTAGGCTGGGAGCGCAAGCTTATTGCTTTTTCAAACACGGTCTACATCTCTCAGGTGCCGAGTTACAGGACGGTGAAAACAGTGAGATTGTGTTAGACGCGAATCGTGCTCTGATTCATGTTCTAGGCTAGGAGCGCAAGCTTCTTGCTTTTTCAAACACGGTCTACACCTCTCAAGTGCCGAGTTACAGGACGGTGAAAACAGTGAGTTTGTGTTAGACGCGAATCGTGCTGGGATTCATGCTCTAGGCTGGGAGCGCAAGCGTAATGCTTTTTCAAACACGGTCTACACCTCTCATGTGCCGAGGTACAGGACGGTGAAAACAGTGAGTTTGTGTTAGACGCGAATCGTGCTCTGATTCATGTTTTAGGCTGGGAGTGCAAGCTTATTGCTTTTTCAAACACGGTCTACACCTCTCAAGTGCCGAGTTACAGGACAGTGAAAACAGTGAGTTTGTGTTAGA
Source organism: Eleutherodactylus coqui (assembly GCF_035609145.1). NCBI lineage: Eukaryota > Metazoa > Chordata > Amphibia > Anura > Eleutherodactylidae > Eleutherodactylus > Eleutherodactylus coqui. The sequence continues at coordinate 188,159,341 of NC_089844.1, read as the reverse complement.
CGCGAATCGTGCTCTGATTCATGCTCTAGGCTGGGAGCGCAAGCTTATTGCTTTTTCAAACACGGTCTACATCTCTCAGGTGCCGAGTTACAGGACGGTGAAAACAGTGAGTTTGTGTTAGACGCGAATCGTGCTCTGATTCATGCTCTAGGCTGGGAGCGCATGCTTATTGCTTTTTCAAACACGGTCTACACCTCTCAGGTGCCGAGGTACAGGACGGTCAAAACAGTGAGTTTGTGTTAGACGCGAATCGTGCTGGGATTGATGCTCTAGGCTGGGAGCGCAAGCGTAATGCTTTTTCAAACACGGTCTACACCTCTCAGGTGCCGAGGTACAGGACGGTGAAAACAGTGAGTTTGTGTTAGACGCGAATCGTGATATGATTCATGCTCTAGGCTGGGAGTTCAAGCTTATTGCTTTTTCAAACACGGTCTACACCTCTCAGGTGCCGAGTTACAGGACGGTGAAAACAGTGAGTTTGTGTTAGACGCGAATCGTGCTCTGATTCATGCTCTAGGCTGGGAGCGCAAGCTTATTGCTTTTTCAAACACGGTCTACATCTCTCAGGTGCCGAGTTACAGGACGGTGAAAACAGTGAGTTTGTGTTAGACGCGAATCGTGCTCTGATTCATGCTCTAGGCTGGGAGCGCAAGCTTATTGCTTTTTCAAACACGGTCTACATCTCTCAGGTGCCGAGTTACAGGACGGTGAAAACAGTGAGATTGTGTTAGACGCGAATCGTGCTCTGATTCATGTTCTAGGCTAGGAGCGCAAGCTTCTTGCTTTTTCAAACACGGTCTACACCTCTCAAGTGCCGAGTTACAGGACGGTGAAAACAGTGAGTTTGTGTTAGACGCGAATCGTGCTGGGATTCATGCTCTAGGCTGGGAGCGCAAGCGTAATGCTTTTTCAAACACGGTCTACACCTCTCATGTGCCGAGGTACAGGACGGTGAAAACAGTGAGTTTGTGTTAGACGCGAATCGTGCTCTGATTCATGTTTTAGGCTGGGAGTGCAAGCTTATTGCTTTTTCAAACACGGTCTACACCTCTCAAGTGCCGAGTTACAGGACAGTGAAAACAGTGAGTTTGTGTTAGACGCGAATCGTGCTCTGATTCATGCTCTAGGCTGGGAGTGCAAGCTTATTGCTTTTTCAAACACGGTCTACACCTCTCAGGTTCCGAGTTACAGGACGGTGAAAACAGTGAGTTTGTGTTAGACGCGAATCGTGCTCTGATTCATGCTCTAGGCTGGGAGCGCAAGCTTATTGCTTTTTCAAACACGGTCTACACCTCTCAGGTGCCGAGTTACAGGACGGTGAAAAGAGTGAGTTTGTGTTAGACGCGAATCGTGCTCTGATTCCTGCTCTAGGCTGGGAGCGCATGCTTATTGCTTTTTCAAACACGGTCTACACCTCTCAGGTGCCGAGGTACAGGACGGTGAAAACAGTGAGTTTGAGTTAGACGCGAATCGTGATATGATTCATGCTCTAGGCTGGGAGCGCAAGCTTATTGCTTTTTCAATCACGGTCTACATCTCTCAGGTGCTGAGTTACAGGACGGTGAAAACAGTGAGTTTGTGTTAGACGCGAATCGTGCTCTGATTCATGCTCTAGGCTGGGAGTTCAAGCTTTTTGCTTTTTCAAACACGGTCTACACCTCTCAGGTGCCGAGGTACAGGACGGTGAAAACAGTGAGTTTGTGTTAGACGCGAATCGTGCTCTGATTCATGCTTTAGGCTGGGAGCTCAAGCTTATTGCTTTTTCAAACACGGTCTACATCTCTCAGGTGCCGAGTTACAGGACGGTGAAAACAGTGAGTTTGTGTTAGACGCAAATCGTGCTCTGATTCATGTTTTAGGCTGGGAGCGCAAGCTTATTGCTTTTTCAAACACGGTCTACACCTCTCAAGTGCCGAGTTACAGGACGGTGAAAACAGTGAGTTTGTGTTAGACGCGAATCGTGCTCTGAGTCATGCTCTAGGCTGGGAGCGCAAGCTTATTGCTTTTTCAAACACGGTCTACATCTCTCAGCTGCCGAGTTACAGGACGGTGAAAACAGTGAGTTTGTGTTAGACGCGAATCGTGCTCTGATTCATGCTCTAGGCTGGGAGCGCAAGCTTATTGCTTTTTCAAACACGGTCTACATCTCTCAGGTGCCGAGTTACAGGACGGTGAAAACAGTGAGATTGTGTTAGACGCGAATCGTGCTCTGATTCATGTTCTAGGCTGGGAGCGCAAGCTTATTGCTTTTTCAAACACGGTCTACACCTCTCAAGTGCCGAGTTACAGGACGGTGAAAACAGTGAGTTTGTGTTAGACGCGAATCGTGCTCTGATTCATGCTCTAGGCTGGGAGCGCAAGCTTATTGCTTTTTCAAACACGGTCTACACCTCTCAGGTGCCGAGTTACAGGACGGTGAAAACAGTGAGTTTGTGTTAGACGCGAATCGTGCTCTGATTCATGCTCTAGGCTGGGAGCGCAAGCTTATTGCTTTTTCAAACACGGTCTACATCTCTCAGGTGCCGAGTTACAGGACGGTGAAAACAGTGAGTTTGTGTTAGACGCGAATCGTGCTCTGATTCATGCTCTAGGCTGGGAGCGCAAGCTTATTGCTTTTTCAAACACGGTCTACATCTCTCAGGTGCCGAGTTACAGGACGGTGAAAACAGTGAGATTGTGTTAGACGCGAATCGTGCTCTGATTCATGTTCTAGGCTAGGAGCGCAAGCTTCTTGCTTTTTCAAACACGGTCTACATCTCTCAGGTGCCGAGTTACAGGACGGTGAAAACAGTGAGTTTGTGTTAGACGCAAATCGTGCTCTGATTCATGTTTTAGGCTGGGAGCGCAAGCTTATTGCTTTTTCAAACACGGTCTACACCTCTCAAGTGCCGAGTTACAGGACGGTGAAAACAGTGAGTTTGTGTTAGACGCGAATCGTGCTCTGAGTCATGCTCTAGGCTGGGAGCGCAAGCTTATTGCTTTTTCAAACACGGTCTACATCTCTCAGCTGCCGAGTTACAGGACGGTGAAAACAGTGAGTTTGTGTTAGACGCGAATCGTGCTCTGATTCATGCTCTAGGCTGGGAGCGCAAGCTTATTGCTTTTTCAAACACGGTCTACATCTCTCAGGTGCCGAGTTACAGGACGGTGAAAACAGTGAGATTGTGTTAGACGCGAATCGTGCTCTGATTCATGTTCTAGGCTGGGAGCGCAAGCTTATTGCTTTTTCAAACACGGTCTACACCTCTCAAGTGCCGAGTTACAGGACGGTGAAAACAGTGAGTTTGTGTTAGACGCGAATCGTGCTCTGATTCATGCTCTAGGCTGGGAGTGCAAGCTTATTGCTTTTTCAAACACGGTCTACACCTCTCAGGTGCCGAGTTACAGGACGGTGAAAACAGTGAGTTTGTGTTAGACGCGAATCGTGCTCTGATTCATGCTCTAGGCTGGGAGCGCAAGCTTATTGCTTTTTCAAACACGGTCTACATCTCTCAGGTGCCGAGTTACAGGACGGTGAATACAGTGAGATTGTGTTAGACGCGAATCGTGCTCTGATTCATATTCTAGGCTGGGAGCGCAAGCGTAATGCTTTTTCAAACACGGTCTACACCTCTCAAGTGCCGAGTTACAGGACGGTGAAAACAGTGAGTTTTTGTTAGACGCGAATCGTGCTGGGATTCATGCTCTAGGCTGGGAGCGCAAGCGTAATGCTTTTTCAAACACGGTCTACATCTCTCAGGTGCCGAGTTACAGGACGGTGAAAACAGTGAGTTTGTGTTAGACGCGAATCGTGCTCTGATTCATGCTCTAGGCTGGGAGCTAAAGCTTATTGCTTTTTCAAACACGGTCTACACCTCTCAGGTGCCGAGTTACAGGACGGTGAAAACAGTGAGTTTGTGTTAGACGCAAATCGTGCTCTGATTCATGCTCTAGGCTGGGAGCGCAAGCTTATTGCTTTTTCAAACACGGTCTACACCTCTCAGGTGCCGAGTTACAGGACGGTGAAAACAGTGAGTTTGTGTTAGACGCGAATCGTGCTCTGATTCTTGTTCTAGGCTGGGAGCGCAAGCTTATTGCTTTTTCAAACACGGTCTACACCTCTCAGGTGCCGAGTTACAGGACAGTGAAAACAGTGAGTTTGTGTTAGACGCGAATCGTGCTCTGATTCATGCTCTAGGCTGGGAGTTCAAGCTTATTGCTTTTTCAAACACGGTCTACACCTCTCAGGTGCCGAAGTACAGGACGGTGAAAACAGTGAGTTTGTTAGACGCGAATCGTGCTCTGATTCATGCTCCAGGCTGGGAGCTCAAGCTTATTACTTTTTCAAACACGGTCTACATCTCTCAGGTGCCGAGTTACAGGACGGTGAAAACAGTGAGTTTGTGTTAGACGCAAATCGTGCTCTGATTCATGTTTTAGGCTGGGAGCGCAAGCTTATTGCTTTTTCAAACACGGTCTACACCTCTCAAGTGCCGAGTTACAGGACGGTGAAAACAGTGAGTTTGTGTTAGACGCGAATCGTGCTTTGAATCATGCTTTAGGCTGGGAGCGCAAGCTTATTGCTTTTTCAAACACGGTCTACATCTCTCAGGTGCCGAGTTACAGGACGGTGAAAACAGTGAGTTTGTGTTAGACGCGAATCGTGCTCCAATTCATGCTCTAGGCTGGGAGCGCAAGCTTATTGCTTTTTCAAACACGGTCTACACCTCTCAGGTGCCGAGTTACAGGACGGTGAAAACAGTGAGTTTGTGTTAGACGCGAATCGTGCTCTGATTCATGCTCTAGGCTGGGAGCGCAAGCTTATTGCTTTTTCAAACACGGTCTACACCTCTCAGGTGCCGAGTTACAGGACAGTGAAAACAGTGAGTTTGTGTTAGACGCGAATCGTGCTCTGATTCCTGCTCTAGGCTGGGAGCTCATGCTTATTGCTTTTTCAAACACGGTCTACACCTCTCAGGTGCCGAGGTACAGGACGGTGAAAACAGTGAGTTTGTGTTAGACGCGAATCGTGATATGATTCATGCTCTAGGCTGGGAGCGCAAGCTTATTGCTTTTTCAAACACGGTCTACACCTCTCAGGTGCCGAGTTACAGGACCGTGAAAACAGTGAGTTTGTGTTAGACGCGAATCGTGCTCTGATTCTTGTTCTAGGCTGGGAGCGCAAGCTTATTGCTTTTTCAAACACGGTCTACATCTCTCAGGTGCCGAGTTACAGGACGGTGAAAACAGTGAGTTTGTGTTAGACGCGAATCGTGCTCTGATTCATGCTATAGGCTGGGAGCGCAAGCTTATTGCTTTTTCAAACACGGTCTACACATCTCAGGTGCCGAGTTACAGGACGGTGAAAACAGTGAGTTTGTGTTAGACGCGAATCGTGCTCTGATTCATGCTCTAGGCTGGGAGTTCAAGCTTATTGCTTTTTCAAACACGGTCTACACCTCTCAGGTGCCGAGGTACAGGACGGTGAAAACAGTGAGTTTGTGTTAGACGCGAATCGTGCTCTGATTCATGCTCTAGGCTGGGAGCTCAAGCTTATTGCTTTTTCAAACACGGTCTACATCTCTCAGGTGCCGAGTTACAGGACGGTGAAAACAGTGAGTTTGTGTTAGACGCAAATCGTGCTCTGATTCATGTTTTAGGCTGGGAGCGCAAGCTTATTGCTATTTCAAACACGGTCTACACCTCTCAAGTGCCGAGTTACAGGACGGTGAAAACAGTGAGTTTGTGTTAGACGCGAATCGTGCGCTGAATCATGCTCTAGGCTGGGAGCGCAAGCTTATTGCTTTTTCAAACACGGTCTACATCTCTCAGGTGCCGAGTTACAGGACGGTGAAAACAGTGAGTTTGTGTTAGACGCGAATCGTGCTCTGATTCATGTTCTAGGCTGGGAGCTCAAGCTTATTGCTTTTTCAAACACGGTCTACACCTCTCAGGTTCCGAGTTACAGGACGGTGAAAACAGTGAGTTTTTATTAGACGCGAATCGTGCTCTGATTCATGCTCTAGGCTGGGAGCGCATGCTTATTGCTTTTTCAAACACGGTCTACACCTCTCAGGTGCCGAGTTACAGGACGGTGAAAACAGTGAGTTTGTGTTAGACGCGAATCGTGCTCTGATTCCTGCTCTAGGCTGGGAGCGCATGCTTATTGCTTTTTCAAACACGGTCTACACCTCTCAGGTGCCTAGTTACAGGACGGTGAAAACAGTGAGTTTGTGTTAGACGCGAATCGTGATATGATTCATGCTCTAGGCTGGGAGCGCAAGCTTATTGCTTTTTCAAACACGGTCTACATCTCTCAGGTGCTGAGTTACAGGACGGTGAAAACAGTGAGTTTGTGTTAGACGCGAATCGTGCTCTGATTCATGCTCTAGGCTGGGAGCGCAAGCTTATTGCTTTTTCAAACACGGTCTACATCTCTCAGGTGCCGAGTTACAGGACGGTGAAAACAGTGAGTTTGTGTTAGACGCGAATCGTGCTCTGATTCATGCTCTAGGCTGGGAGCTCAAGCTTATTGCTTTTTCAAACACGGTCTACATCTCTCAGGTGCCGAGTTACAGGACGGTGAAAACAGTGAGTTTGTGTTAGACGCGAATCGTGCTCTGATTCATGCTCTAGGCTGGGAGCTAAAGCTTATTGCTTTTTCAAACACGGTCTACACCTCTCAGGTGCCGAGTTACAGGACGGTGAAAACAGTGAGTTTGTGTTAGACGCGAATCGTGCTCTGATTCATGCTCTAGGCTGGGAGCGCAAGCTTATTGCTTTTTCAAACACGGTCTACACCTCTCAGGTGCCGAGTTACAGGACGGTGAAAACAGTGAGTTTGTGTTAGACGCGAATCGTGCTCTGATTCATGCTCTAGGCTGGGAGCGCAAGCTTATTGCTTTTTCAAACACGGTCTACACCTCTCAGGTGCCGAGTTACAGGACGGTGAAAACAGTGAGTTTGTGTTAGACGCGAATCGTGCTCTGATTCATGCTCTAGGCTGGGAGCGCAAGCTTATTGCTTTTTCAAACACGGTCTACATCTCTCAGGTGCCGAGTTACAGGACGGTGAAAACAGTGAGTTTGTGTTAGACGAGAATCGTGCTCTGATTCATGCTCTAGGCTGGGAGCGCAAGCTTATTGCTTTTTCAAACACGGTCTACACCTCTCAGGTGCCGAGTTACAGGACGGTGAAAACAGTGAGTTTGTGTTAGACGCGAATCGTGCTCTGATTCATGCTCTAGGCTGGGAGCGCAAGCTTATTGCTTTTTCAAACACGGTCTACATCTCTCAGGTGCCGAGTTACAGGACGGTGAATACAGTGAGATTGTGTTAGACGCGAATCGTGCTCTGATTCATATTCTAGGCTGGGAGCGCAAGCGTAATGCTTTTTCAAACACGGTCTACACCTCTCAAGTGCCGAGTTACAGGACGGTGAAAACAGTGAGTTTTTGTTAGACGCGAATCGTGCTGGGATTCATCCTCTAGGCTGGGAGCGCAAGCGTAATGCTTTTTCAAACACGGTCTACATCTCTCAGGTGCCGAGTTACAGGACGGTGAAAACAGTGAGTTTGTGTTAGACGCGAATCGTGCTCTGATTCATGCTCTAGGCTGGGAGCTAAAGCTTATTGCTTTTTCAAACACGGTCTACACCTCTCAGGTGCCGAGTTACAGGACGGTGAAAACAGTGAGTTTGTGTTAGACGCAAATCGTGCTCTGATTCATGCTCTAGGCTGGGAGCGCAAGCTTATTGCTTTTTCAAACACGGTCTACACCTCTCAGGTGCCGAGTTACAGGACGGTGAAAACAGTGAGTTTGTGTTAGACGCGAATCGTGCTCTGATTCTTGTTCTAGGCTGGGAGCGCAAGCTTATTGCTTTTTCAAACACGGTCTACACCTCTCAGGTGCCGAGTTACAGGACAGTGAAAACAGTGAGTTTGTGTTAGACGCGAATCGTGCTCTGATTCATGCTCTAGGCTGGGAGTTCAAGCTTATTGCTTTTTCAAACACGGTCTACACCTCTCAGGTGCCGAAGTACAGGACGGTGAAAACAGTGAGTTTGTGTTAGACGCGAATCGTGCTCTGATTCATGCTCCAGGCTGGGAGCTCAAGCTTATTACTTTTTCAAACACGGTCTACATCTCTCAGGTGCCGAGTTACAGGACGGTGAAAACAGTGAGTTTGTGTTAGACGCAAATCGTGCTCTGATTCATGTTTTAGGCTGGGAGCGCAAGCTTATTGCTTTTTCAAACACGGTCTACACCTCTCAAGTGCCGAGTTACAGGACGGTGAAAACAGTGAGTTTGTGTTAGACGCGAATCGTGCTTTGAATCATGCTTTAGGCTGGGAGCGCAAGCTTATTGCTTTTTCAAACACGGTCTACATCTCTCAGGTGCCGAGTTACAGGACGGTGAAAACAGTGAGTTTGTGTTAGACGCGAATCGTGCTCCAATTCATGCTCTAGGCTGGGAGCGCAAGCTTATTGCTTTTTCAAACACGGTCTACACCTCTCAGGTGCCGAGTTACAGGACGGTGAAAACAGTGAGTTTGTGTTAGACGCGAATCGTGCTCTGATTCATGCTCTAGGCTGGGAGCGCAAGCTTATTGCTTTTTCAAACACGGTCTACACCTCTCAGGTGCCGAGTTACAGGACAGTGAAAACAGTGAGTTTGTGTTAGACGCGAATCGTGCTCTGATTCCTGCTCTAGGCTGGGAGCTCATGCTTATTGCTTTTTCAAACACGGTCTACACCTCTCAGGTGCCGAGGTACAGGACGGTGAAAACAGTGAGTTTGTGTTAGACGCGAATCGTGATATGATTCATGCTCTAGGCTGGGAGCGCAAGCTTATTGCTTTTTCAAACACGGTCTACACCTCTCAGGTGCCGAGTTACAGGACCGTGAAAACAGTGAGTTTGTGTTAGACGCGAATCGTGCTCTGATTCTTGTTCTAGGCTGGGAGCGCAAGCTTATTGCTTTTTCAAACACGGTCTACATCTCTCAGGTGCCGAGTTACAGGACGGTGAAAACAGTGAGTTTGTGTTAGACGCGAATCGTGCTCTGATTCATGCTATAGGCTGGGAGCGCAAGCTTATTGCTTTTTCAAACACGGTCTACACATCTCAGGTGCCGAGTTACAGGACGGTGAAAACAGTGAGTTTGTGTTAGACGCGAATCGTGCTCTGATTCATGCTCTAGGCTGGGAGTTCAAGCTTATTGCTTTTTCAAACACGGTCTACACCTCTCAGGTGCCGAGGTACAGGACGGTGAAAACAGTGAGTTTGTGTTAGACGCGAATCGTGCTCTGATTCATGCTCTAGGCTGGGAGCTCAAGCTTATTGCTTTTTCAAACACGGTCTACATCTCTCAGGTGCCGAGTTACAGGACGGTGAAAACAGTGAGTTTGTGTTAGACGCAAATCGTGCTCTGATTCATGTTTTAGGCTGGGAGCGCAAGCTTATTGCTATTTCAAACACGGTCTACACCTCTCAAGTGCCGAGTTACAGGACGGTGAAAACAGTGAGTTTGTGTTAGACGCGAATCGTGCGCTGAATCATGCTCTAGGCTGGGAGCGCAAGCTTATTGCTTTTTCAAACACGGTCTACATCTCTCAGGTGCCGAGTTACAGGACGGTGAAAACAGTGAGTTTGTGTTAGACGCGAATCGTGCTCTGATTCATGTTCTAGGCTGGGAGCTCAAGCTTATTGCTTTTTCAAACACGGTCTACACCTCTCAGGTTCCGAGTTACAGGACGGTGAAAACAGTGAGTTTTTATTAGACGCGAATCGTGCTCTGATTCATGCTCTAGGCTGGGAGCGCATGCTTATTGCTTTTTCAAACACGGTCTACACCTCTCAGGTGCCGAGTTACAGGACGGTGAAAACAGTGAGTTTGTGTTAGACGCGAATCGTGCTCTGATTCCTGCTCTAGGCTGGGAGCGCATGCTTATTGCTTTTTCAAACACGGTCTACACCTCTCAAGTGCCGAGTTACAGGACAGTGAAAACAGTGAGTTTGTGTTAGACGCGAATCGTGCTCTGATTCATGCTCTAGGCTGGGAGCGCAAGCTTATTGCTTTTTCAAACACGGTCTACACCTCTCAGGTTCCGAGTTACAGGACGGTGAAAACAGTGAGTTTGTGTTAGACGCGAATCGTGCTCTGATTCATGCTCTAGGCTGGGAGCGCAAGCTTATTGCTTTTTCAAACACGGTCTACACCTCTCAGGTGCCGAGTTACAGGACGGTGAAAACAGTGAGTTTGTGTTAGACGCGAATCGTGCTCTGATTCATGCTCTAGGCTGGGAGCGCAAGCTTATTGCTTTTTCAAACACGGTCTACATCTCTCAGGTGCCGAGTTACAGGACGGTGAAAACAGTGAGTTTGTGTTAGACGCGAATCGTGCTCTGATTCATGCTCTAGGCTGGGAGCTAAAGCTTGTTGCTTTTTCAAACACGGTCTACATCTCTCAGGTGCCGAGTTACAGGACGGTGAAAACAGTGAGTTTGTGTTAGACGCAAATCGTGCTCTGATTCATGTTTTAGGCTGGGAGCGCAAGCTTATTGCTTTTTCAAACACGGTCTACATCTCTCAGGTGCCGAGTTACAGGACGGTGAAAACAGTGAGTTTGTGTTAGACGCGAATCGTGCTCTGATTCATGCTCTAGGCTGGGAGCGCATGCTTATTGCTTTTTCAAACACGGTCTACACCTCTCAGGTGCCGAGGTACAGGACGGTCAAAACAGTGAGTTTGTGTTAGACGCGAATCGTGCTGGGATTGATGCTCTAGGCTGGGAGCGCAAGCGTAATGCTTTTTCAAACACGGTCTACATCTCTCAGGTGCCGAGGTACAGGACGGTGAAAACAGTGAGTTTGTGTTAGACGCGAATCGTGCTCTGATTCATGCTCTAGGCTGGGAGCGCAAGCTTATTGCTTTTTCAAACACGGTCTACATCTCTCAGGTGCCGAGTTACAGGACGGTGAAAACAGTGAGATTGTGTTAGACGCGAATCGTGCTCTGATTCATGTTCTAGGCTGGGAGCGCAAGCTTATTGCTTTTTCAAACACGGTCTACACCTCTCAGGTGCCGAGTTACAGGACGGTGAAAACAGTGAGTTTGTGTTAGACGCGAATCGTGCTCTGATTCATGCTCTAGGCTGGGAGCGCAAGCTTATTGCTTTTTCAAACACGGTCTACATCTCTCAGGTGCCGAGTTACAGGACGGTGAAAACAGTGAGTTTGTGTTAGACGCGAATCGTGCTCTGATTCATGCTCTAGGCTGGGAGCGCAAGCTTATTGCTTTTTCAAACACGGTCTACATCTCTCAGGTGCCGAGTTACAGGACGGTGAAAACAGTGAGATTGTGTTAGACGCGAATCGTGCTCTGATTCATGTTCTAGGCTAGGAGCGCAAGCTTCTTGCTTTTTCAAACACGGTCTACACCTCTCAAGTGCCGAGTTACAGGACGGTGAAAACAGTGAGTTTGTGTTAGACGCGAATCGTGTTCTGATTCATGCTCTAGGCTGGGAGCGCATGCTTATTGCTTTTTCAAACACGGTCTACACCTCTCAGGTGCCGAGGTACAGGACGGTCAAAACAGTGAGTTTGTGTTAGACGCGAATCGTGTTCTGATTCATGCTCTAGGCTGGGAGCGCATGCTTATTGCTTTTTCAAACACGGTCTACACCTCTCAGGTGCCGAGGTACAGGACGGTCAAAACAGTGAGTTTGTGTTAGACGCGAATCGTGCTGGGATTGATGCTCTAGGCTGGGAGCGCAAGCGTAATGCTTTTTCAAACACGGTCTACATCTCTCAGGTGCCGAGGTACAGGACGGTGAAAACAGTGAGTTTGTGTTAGACGCGAATCGTGCTCTGATTCATGCTCTAGGCTGGGAGCGCAAGCTTATTGCTTTTTTAAACACGGTCTACACCTCTCAGGTGCCGAGTTACAGGACGGTGAAAACAGTGAGTTTGTGTTAGACGCGAATCGTGCTATGATTCATGCTCTAGGCTGGGAGCGCAAGCGTATTGCTTTTTCAAACACGGTCTACACCTCTCAAGTGCCGAGTTACAGGACGGTGAAAACAGTGAGTTTGTGTTAGACGCGAATCGTGCTCTGAATCATGCTCTAGGCTGGGAGCGCAAGCTTATTGCTTTTTCAAACACGGTCTACATCTCTCAGGTGCCGAGTTACAGGACGGTGAAAACAGTGAGTTTGTGTTAGACGCGAATCGTGCTCTGATTCATGCTCTAGGCTGGGAGCGCAAGCTTATTGCTTTTTCAAACACGGTCTACATCTCTCAGGTGCCGAGTTACAGGACGGTGAAAACAGTGAGTTTGTGTTAGACGCGAATCGTGCTCTGATTCATGCTCTAGGCTGGGAGCTAAAGCTTGTTGCTTTTTCAAACACGGTCTACACTTCTCAGGTGCCGAGTTACAGGACGGTGAAAACAGTGAGTTTGTGTTAGACGCGAATCGTGCTCTGATTCATGCTCTAGGCTGGGAGCGCAAGCTTATTGCTTTTTCAAACACGGTCTACATCTCTCAGGTGCCGAGTTACAGGACGGTGAAAACAGTGAGTTTGTGTTAGACGCGAATCGTGCTCTGATTCATGCTCTAGGCTGGGAGCGCAAGCTTATTGCTTTTTCAAACACGGTCTACATCTCTCAGGTGCCGAGTTACAGGACGGTGAAAACAGTGAGTTTGTGTTAGACGCGAATCGTGCTCTGATTCATGCTCTAGGCTGGGAGCGCAAGCTTATTGCTTTTTCAAACACGGTCTACATCTCTCAGGTGCCGAGTTACAGGACGGTGAAAACAGTGAGATTGTGTTAGACGCGAATCGTGCTCTGATTCATGTTCTAGGCTGGGAGCGCAAGCTTATTGCTTTTTCAAACACGGTCTACACCTCTCAGGTGCCGAGTTACAGGACGGTGAAAACAGTGAGTTTGTGTTAGACGCGAATCGTGCTCTGATTCATGCTCTAGGCTGGGAGCGCAAGCTTATTGCTTTTTCAAACACGGTCTACATCTCTCAGGTGCCGAGTTACAGGACGGTGAAAACAGTGAGTTTGTGTTAGACGCGAATCGTGCTCTGATTCATGCTCTAGGCTGGGAGCGCAAGCTTATTGCTTTTTCAAACACGGTCTACATCTCTCAGGTGCCGAGTTACAGGACGGTGAAAACAGTGAGATTGTGTTAGACGCGAATCGTGCTCTGATTCATGTTCTAGGCTAGGAGCGCAAGCTTCTTGCTTTTTCAAACACGGTCTACACCTCTCAAGTGCCGAGTTACAGGACGGTGAAAACAGTGAGTTTGTGTTAGACGCGAATCGTGCTGGGATTCATGCTCTAGGCTGGGAGCGCAAGCGTAATGCTTTTTCAAACACGGTCTACACCTCTCATGTGCCGAGGTACAGGACGGTGAAAACAGTGAGTTTGTGTTAGACGCGAATCGTGCTCTGATTCATGTTTTAGGCTGGGAGTGCAAGCTTATTGCTTTTTCAAACACGGTCTACACCTCTCAAGTGCCGAGTTACAGGACAGTGAAAACAGTGAGTTTGTGTTAGACGCGAATCGTGCTCTGATTCATGCTCTAGGCTGGGAGCGCAAGCTTATTGCTTTTTCAAACACGGTCTACATCTCTCAGGTGCCGAGTTACAGGACGGTGAAAACAGTGAGTTTGTGTTAGACGCGAATCGTGCTCTGATTCATGCTCTAGGCTGGGAGCGCATGCTTATTGCTTTTTCAAACACGGTCTACACCTCTCAGGTGCCGAGGTACAGGACGGTCAAAACAGTGAGTTTGTGTTAGACGCGAATCGTGCTGGGATTGATGCTCTAGGCTGGGAGCGCAAGCGTAATGCTTTTTCAAACACGGTCTACACCTCTCAGGTGCCGAGGTACAGGACGGTGAAAACAGTGAGTTTGTGTTAGACGCGAATCGTGATATGATTCATGCTCTAGGCTGGGAGTTCAAGCTTATTGCTTTTTCAAACACGGTCTACACCTCTCAGGTGCCGAGTTACAGGACGGTGAAAACAGTGAGTTTGTGTTAGACGCGAATCGTGCTCTGATTCATGCTCTAGGCTGGGAGCGCAAGCTTATTGCTTTTTCAAACACGGTCTACATCTCTCAGGTGCCGAGTTACAGGACGGTGAAAACAGTGAGTTTGTGTTAGACGCGAATCGTGCTCTGATTCATGCTCTAGGCTGGGAGCGCAAGCTTATTGCTTTTTCAAACACGGTCTACATCTCTCAGGTGCCGAGTTACAGGACGGTGAAAACAGTGAGATTGTGTTAGACGCGAATCGTGCTCTGATTCATGTTCTAGGCTAGGAGCGCAAGCTTCTTGCTTTTTCAAACACGGTCTACACCTCTCAAGTGCCGAGTTACAGGACGGTGAAAACAGTGAGTTTGTGTTAGACGCGAATCGTGCTGGGATTCATGCTCTAGGCTGGGAGCGCAAGCGTAATGCTTTTTCAAACACGGTCTACACCTCTCATGTGCCGAGGTACAGGACGGTGAAAACAGTGAGTTTGTGTTAGACGCGAATCGTGCTCTGATTCATGTTTTAGGCTGGGAGTGCAAGCTTATTGCTTTTTCAAACACGGTCTACACCTCTCAAGTGCCGAGTTACAGGACAGTGAAAACAGTGAGTTTGTGTTAGACGCGAATCGTGCTCTGATTCATGCTCTAGGCTGGGAGTGCAAGCTTATTGCTTTTTCAAACACGGTCTACACCTCTCAGGTTCCGAGTTACAGGACGGTGAAAACAGTGAGTTTGTGTTAGACGCGAATCGTGCTCTGATTCATGCTCTAGGCTGGGAGCGCAAGCTTATTGCTTTTTCAAACACGGTCTACACCTCTCAGGTGCCGAGTTACAGGACGGTGAAAAGAGTGAGTTTGTGTTAGACGCGAATCGTGCTCTGATTCCTGCTCTAGGCTGGGAGCGCATGCTTATTGCTTTTTCAAACACGGTCTACACCTCTCAGGTGCCGAGGTACAGGACGGTGAAAACAGTGAGTTTGAGTTAGACGCGAATCGTGATATGATTCATGCTCTAGGCTGGGAGCGCAAGCTTATTGCTTTTTCAATCACGGTCTACATCTCTCAGGTGCTGAGTTACAGGACGGTGAAAACAGTGAGTTTGTGTTAGACGCGAATCGTGCTCTGATTCATGCTCTAGGCTGGGAGTTCAAGCTTTTTGCTTTTTCAAACACGGTCTACACCTCTCAGGTGCCGAGGTACAGGACGGTGAAAACAGTGAGTTTGTGTTAGACGCGAATCGTGCTCTGATTCATGCTTTAGGCTGGGAGCTCAAGCTTATTGCTTTTTCAAACACGGTCTACATCTCTCAGGTGCCGAGTTACAGGACGGTGAAAACAGTGAGTTTGTGTTAGACGCAAATCGTGCTCTGATTCATGTTTTAGGCTGGGAGCGCAAGCTTATTGCTTTTTCAAACACGGTCTACACCTCTCAAGTGCCGAGTTACAGGACGGTGAAAACAGTGAGTTTGTGTTAGACGCGAATCGTGCTCTGAGTCATGCTCTAGGCTGGGAGCGCAAGCTTATTGCTTTTTCAAACACGGTCTACATCTCTCAGCTGCCGAGTTACAGGACGGTGAAAACAGTGAGTTTGTGTTAGACGCGAATCGTGCTCTGATTCATGCTCTAGGCTGGGAGCGCAAGCTTATTGCTTTTTCAAACACGGTCTACATCTCTCAGGTGCCGAGTTACAGGACGGTGAAAACAGTGAGATTGTGTTAGACGCGAATCGTGCTCTGATTCATGTTCTAGGCTGGGAGCGCAAGCTTATTGCTTTTTCAAACACGGTCTACACCTCTCAAGTGCCGAGTTACAGGACGGTGAAAACAGTGAGTTTGTGTTAGACGCGAATCGTGCTCTGATTCATGCTCTAGGCTGGGAGCGCAAGCTTATTGCTTTTTCAAACACGGTCTACACCTCTCAGGTGCCGAGTTACAGGACGGTGAAAACAGTGAGTTTGTGTTAGACGCGAATCGTGCTCTGATTCATGCTCTAGGCTGGGAGCGCAAGCTTATTGCTTTTTCAAACACGGTCTACATCTCTCAGGTGCCGAGTTACAGGACGGTGAAAACAGTGAGTTTGTGTTAGACGCGAATCGTGCTCTGATTCATGCTCTAGGCTGGGAGCGCAAGCTTATTGCTTTTTCAAACACGGTCTACATCTCTCAGGTGCCGAGTTACAGGACGGTGAAAACAGTGAGATTGTGTTAGACGCGAATCGTGCTCTGATTCATGTTCTAGGCTAGGAGCGCAAGCTTCTTGCTTTTTCAAACACGGTCTACATCTCTCAGGTGCCGAGTTACAGGACGGTGAAAACAGTGAGTTTGTGTTAGACGCAAATCGTGCTCTGATTCATGTTTTAGGCTGGGAGCGCAAGCTTATTGCTTTTTCAAACACGGTCTACACCTCTCAAGTGCCGAGTTACAGGACGGTGAAAACAGTGAGTTTGTGTTAGACGCGAATCGTGCTCTGAGTCATGCTCTAGGCTGGGAGCGCAAGCTTATTGCTTTTTCAAACACGGTCTACATCTCTCAGCTGCCGAGTTACAGGACGGTGAAAACAGTGAGTTTGTGTTAGACGCGAATCGTGCTCTGATTCATGCTCTAGGCTGGGAGCGCAAGCTTATTGCTTTTTCAAACACGGTCTACATCTCTCAGGTGCCGAGTTACAGGACGGTGAAAACAGTGAGATTGTGTTAGACGCGAATCGTGCTCTGATTCATGTTCTAGGCTGGGAGCGCAAGCTTATTGCTTTTTCAAACACGGTCTACACCTCTCAAGTGCCGAGTTACAGGACGGTGAAAACAGTGAGTTTGTGTTAGACGCGAATCGTGCTCTGATTCATGCTCTAGGCTGGGAGCGCAAGCTTATTGCTTTTTCAAACACGGTCTACACCTCTCAGGTGCCGAGTTACAGGACGGTGAAAACAGTGAGTTTGTGTTAGACGCGAATCGTGCTCTGATTCATGCTCTAGGCTGGGAGCGCAAGCTTATTGCTTTTTCAAACACGGTCTACATCTCTCAGGTGCCGAGTTACAGGACGGTGAATACAGTGAGATTGTGTTAGACGCGAATCGTGCTCTGATTCATATTCTAGGCTGGGAGCGCAAGCGTAATGCTTTTTCAAACACGGTCTACACCTCTCAAGTGCCGAGTTACAGGACGGTGAAAACAGTGAGTTTTTGTTAGACGCGAATCGTGCTGGGATTCATGCTCTAGGCTGGGAGCGCAAGCGTAATGCTTTTTCAAACACGGTCTACATCTCTCAGGTGCCGAGTTACAGGACGGTGAAAACAGTGAGTTTGTGTTAGACGCGAATCGTGCTCTGATTCATGCTCTAGGCTGGGAGCTAAAGCTTATTGCTTTTTCAAACACGGTCTACACCTCTCAGGTGCCGAGTTACAGGACGGTGAAAACAGTGAGTTTGTGTTAGACGCAAATCGTGCTCTGATTCATGCTCTAGGCTGGGAGCGCAAGCTTATTGCTTTTTCAAACACGGTCTACACCTCTCAGGTGCCGAGTTACAGGACGGTGAAAACAGTGAGTTTGTGTTAGACGCGAATCGTGCTCTGATTCTTGTTCTAGGCTGGGAGCGCAAGCTTATTGCTTTTTCAAACACGGTCTACACCTCTCAGGTGCCGAGTTACAGGACAGTGAAAACAGTGAGTTTGTGTTAGACGCGAATCGTGCTCTGATTCATGCTCTAGGCTGGGAGTTCAAGCTTATTGCTTTTTCAAACACGGTCTACACCTCTCAGGTGCCGAAGTACAGGACGGTGAAAACAGTGAGTTTGTGTTAGACGCGAATCGTGCTCTGATTCATGCTCCAGGCTGGGAGCTCAAGCTTATTACTTTTTCAAACACGGTCTACATCTCTCAGGTGCCGAGTTACAGGACGGTGAAAACAGTGAGTTTGTGTTAGACGCAAATCGTGCTCTGATTCATGTTTTAGGCTGGGAGCGCAAGCTTATTGCTTTTTCAAACACGGTCTACACCTCTCAAGTGCCGAGTTACAGGACGGTGAAAACAGTGAGTTTGTGTTAGACGCGAATCGTGCTTTGAATCATGCTTTAGGCTGGGAGCGCAAGCTTATTGCTTTTTCAAACACGGTCTACATCTCTCAGGTGCCGAGTTACAGGACGGTGAAAACAGTGAGTTTGTGTTAGACGCGAATCGTGCTCCAATTCATGCTCTAGGCTGGGAGCGCAAGCTTATTGCTTTTTCAAACACGGTCTACACCTCTCAGGTGCCGAGTTACAGGACGGTGAAAACAGTGAGTTTGTGTTAGACGCGAATCGTGCTCTGATTCATGCTCTAGGCTGGGAGCGCAAGCTTATTGCTTTTTCAAACACGGTCTACACCTCTCAGGTGCCGAGTTACAGGACAGTGAAAACAGTGAGTTTGTGTTAGACGCGAATCGTGCTCTGATTCCTGCTCTAGGCTGGGAGCTCATGCTTATTGCTTTTTCAAACACGGTCTACACCTCTCAGGTGCCGAGGTACAGGACGGTGAAAACAGTGAGTTTGTGTTAGACGCGAATCGTGATATGATTCATGCTCTAGGCTGGGAGCGCAAGCTTATTGCTTTTTCAAACACGGTCTACACCTCTCAGGTGCCGAGTTACAGGACCGTGAAAACAGTGAGTTTGTGTTAGACGCGAATCGTGCTCTGATTCTTGTTCTAGGCTGGGAGCGCAAGCTTATTGCTTTTTCAAACACGGTCTACATCTCTCAGGTGCCGAGTTACAGGACGGTGAAAACAGTGAGTTTGTGTTAGACGCGAATCGTGCTCTGATTCATGCTATAGGCTGGGAGCGCAAGCTTATTGCTTTTTCAAACACGGTCTACACATCTCAGGTGCCGAGTTACAGGACGGTGAAAACAGTGAGTTTGTGTTAGACGCGAATCGTGCTCTGATTCATGCTCTAGGCTGGGAGTTCAAGCTTATTGCTTTTTCAAACACGGTCTACACCTCTCAGGTGCCGAGGTACAGGACGGTGAAAACAGTGAGTTTGTGTTAGACGCGAATCGTGCTCTGATTCATGCTCTAGGCTGGGAGCTCAAGCTTATTGCTTTTTCAAACACGGTCTACATCTCTCAGGTGCCGAGTTACAGGACGGTGAAAACAGTGAGTTTGTGTTAGACGCAAATCGTGCTCTGATTCATGTTTTAGGCTGGGAGCGCAAGCTTATTGCTATTTCAAACACGGTCTACACCTCTCAAGTGCCGAGTTACAGGACGGTGAAAACAGTGAGTTTGTGTTAGACGCGAATCGTGCGCTGAATCATGCTCTAGGCTGGGAGCGCAAGCTTATTGCTTTTTCAAACACGGTCTACATCTCTCAGGTGCCGAGTTACAGGACGGTGAAAACAGTGAGTTTGTGTTAGACGCGAATCGTGCTCTGATTCATGTTCTAGGCTGGGAGCTCAAGCTTATTGCTTTTTCAAACACGGTCTACACCTCTCAGGTTCCGAGTTACAGGACGGTGAAAACAGTGAGTTTTTATTAGACGCGAATCGTGCTCTGATTCATGCTCTAGGCTGGGAGCGCATGCTTATTGCTTTTTCAAACACGGTCTACACCTCTCAGGTGCCGAGTTACAGGACGGTGAAAACAGTGAGTTTGTGTTAGACGCGAATCGTGCTCTGATTCCTGCTCTAGGCTGGGAGCGCATGCTTATTGCTTTTTCAAACACGGTCTACACCTCTCAGGTGCCTAGTTACAGGACGGTGAAAACAGTGAGTTTGTGTTAGACGCGAATCGTGATATGATTCATGCTCTAGGCTGGGAGCGCAAGCTTATTGCTTTTTCAAACACGGTCTACATCTCTCAGGTGCTGAGTTACAGGACGGTGAAAACAGTGAGTTTGTGTTAGACGCGAATCGTGCTCTGATTCATGCTCTAGGCTGGGAGCGCAAGCTTATTGCTTTTTCAAACACGGTCTACATCTCTCAGGTGCCGAGTTACAGGACGGTGAAAACAGTGAGTTTGTGTTAGACGCGAATCGTGCTCTGATTCATGCTCTAGGCTGGGAGCTCAAGCTTATTGCTTTTTCAAACACGGTCTACATCTCTCAGGTGCCGAGTTACAGGACGGTGAAAACAGTGAGTTTGTGTTAGACGCGAATCGTGCTCTGATTCATGCTCTAGGCTGGGAGCTAAAGCTTATTGCTTTTTCAAACACGGTCTACACCTCTCAGGTGCCGAGTTACAGGACGGTGAAAACAGTGAGTTTGTGTTAGACGCGAATCGTGCTCTGATTCATGCTCTAGGCTGGGAGCGCAAGCTTATTGCTTTTTCAAACACGGTCTACACCTCTCAGGTGCCGAGTTACAGGACGGTGAAAACAGTGAGTTTGTGTTAGACGCGAATCGTGCTCTGATTCATGCTCTAGGCTGGGAGCGCAAGCTTATTGCTTTTTCAAACACGGTCTACACCTCTCAGGTGCCGAGTTACAGGACGGTGAAAACAGTGAGTTTGTGTTAGACGCGAATCGTGCTCTGATTCATGCTCTAGGCTGGGAGCGCAAGCTTATTGCTTTTTCAAACACGGTCTACATCTCTCAGGTGCCGAGTTACAGGACGGTGAAAACAGTGAGTTTGTGTTAGACGCGAATCGTGCTCTGATTCATGCTCTAGGCTGGGAGCGCAAGCTTATTGCTTTTTCAAACACGGTCTACACCTCTCAGGTGCCGAGTTACAGGACGGTGAAAACAGTGAGTTTGTGTTAGACGCGAATCGTGCTCTGATTCATGCTCTAGGCTGGGAGCGCAAGCTTATTGCTTTTTCAAACACGGTCTACATCTCTCAGGTGCCGAGTTACAGGACGGTGAATACAGTGAGATTGTGTTAGACGCGAATCGTGCTCTGATTCATATTCTAGGCTGGGAGCGCAAGCGTAATGCTTTTTCAAACACGGTCTACACCTCTCAAGTGCCGAGTTACAGGACGGTGAAAACAGTGAGTTTTTGTTAGACGCGAATCGTGCTGGGATTCATGCTCTAGGCTGGGAGCGCAAGCGTAATGCTTTTTCAAACACGGTCTACATCTCTCAGGTGCCGAGTTACAGGACGGTGAAAACAGTGAGTTTGTGTTAGACGCGAATCGTGCTCTGATTCATGCTCTAGGCTGGGAGCTAAAGCTTATTGCTTTTTCAAACACGGTCTACACCTCTCAGGTGCCGAGTTACAGGACGGTGAAAACAGTGAGTTTGTGTTAGACGCAAATCGTGCTCTGATTCATGCTCTAGGCTGGGAGCGCAAGCTTATTGCTTTTTCAAACACGGTCTACACCTCTCAGGTGCCGAGTTACAGGACGGTGAAAACAGTGAGTTTGTGTTAGACGCGAATCGTGCTCTGATTCTTGTTCTAGGCTGGGAGCGCAAGCTTATTGCTTTTTCAAACACGGTCTACACCTCTCAGGTGCCGAGTTACAGGACAGTGAAAACAGTGAGTTTGTGTTAGACGCGAATCGTGCTCTGATTCATGCTCTAGGCTGGGAGTTCAAGCTTATTGCTTTTTCAAACACGGTCTACACCTCTCAGGTGCCGAAGTACAGGACGGTGAAAACAGTGAGTTTGTGTTAGACGCGAATCGTGCTCTGATTCATGCTCCAGGCTGGGAGCTCAAGCTTATTACTTTTTCAAACACGGTCTACATCTCTCAGGTGCCGAGTTACAGGACGGTGAAAACAGTGAGTTTGTGTTAGACGCAAATCGTGCTCTGATTCATGTTTTAGGCTGGGAGCGCAAGCTTATTGCTTTTTCAAACACGGTCTACACCTCTCAAGTGCCGAGTTACAGGACGGTGAAAACAGTGAGTTTGTGTTAGACGCGAATCGTGCTTTGAATCATGCTTTAGGCTGGGAGCGCAAGCTTATTGCTTTTTCAAACACGGTCTACATCTCTCAGGTGCCGAGTTACAGGACGGTGAAAACAGTGAGTTTGTGTTAGACGCGAATCGTGCTCCAATTCATGCTCTAGGCTGGGAGCGCAAGCTTATTGCTTTTTCAAACACGGTCTACACCTCTCAGGTGCCGAGTTACAGGACGGTGAAAACAGTGAGTTTGTGTTAGACGCGAATCGTGCTCTGATTCATGCTCTAGGCTGGGAGCGCAAGCTTATTGCTTTTTCAAACACGGTCTACACCTCTCAGGTGCCGAGTTACAGGACAGTGAAAACAGTGAGTTTGTGTTAGACGCGAATCGTGCTCTGATTCCTGCTCTAGGCTGGGAGCTCATGCTTATTGCTTTTTCAAACACGGTCTACACCTCTCAGGTGCCGAGGTACAGGACGGTGAAAACAGTGAGTTTGTGTTAGACGCGAATCGTGATATGATTCATGCTCTAGGCTGGGAGCGCAAGCTTATTGCTTTTTCAAACACGGTCTACACCTCTCAGGTGCCGAGTTACAGGACCGTGAAAACAGTGAGTTTGTGTTAGACGCGAATCGTGCTCTGATTCTTGTTCTAGGCTGGGAGCGCAAGCTTATTGCTTTTTCAAACACGGTCTACATCTCTCAGGTGCCGAGTTACAGGACGGTGAAAACAGTGAGTTTGTGTTAGACGCGAATCGTGCTCTGATTCATGCTATAGGCTGGGAGCGCAAGCTTATTGCTTTTTCAAACACGGTCTACACATCTCAGGTGCCGAGTTACAGGACGGTGAAAACAGTGAGTTTGTGTTAGACGCGAATCGTGCTCTGATTCATGCTCTAGGCTGGGAGTTCAAGCTTATTGCTTTTTCAAACACGGTCTACACCTCTCAGGTGCCGAGGTACAGGACGGTGAAAACAGTGAGTTTGTGTTAGACGCGAATCGTGCTCTGATTCATGCTCTAGGCTGGGAGCTCAAGCTTATTGCTTTTTCAAACACGGTCTACATCTCTCAGGTGCCGAGTTACAGGACGGTGAAAACAGTGAGTTTGTGTTAGACGCAAATCGTGCTCTGATTCATGTTTTAGGCTGGGAGCGCAAGCTTATTGCTATTTCAAACACGGTCTACACCTCTCAAGTGCCGAGTTACAGGACGGTGAAAACAGTGAGTTTGTGTTAGACGCGAATCGTGCGCTGAATCATGCTCTAGGCTGGGAGCGCAAGCTTATTGCTTTTTCAAACACGGTCTACATCTCTCAGGTGCCGAGTTACAGGACGGTGAAAACAGTGAGTTTGTGTTAGACGCGAATCGTGCTCTGATTCATGTTCTAGGCTGGGAGCTCAAGCTTATTGCTTTTTCAAACACGGTCTACACCTCTCAGGTTCCGAGTTACAGGACGGTGAAAACAGTGAGTTTTTATTAGACGCGAATCGTGCTCTGATTCATGCTCTAGGCTGGGAGCGCATGCTTATTGCTTTTTCAAACACGGTCTACACCTCTCAGGTGCCGAGTTACAGGACGGTGAAAACAGTGAGTTTGTGTTAGACGCGAATCGTGCTCTGATTCCTGCTCTAGGCTGGGAGCGCATGCTTATTGCTTTTTCAAACACGGTCTACACCTCTCAGGTGCCTAGTTACAGGACGGTGAAAACAGTGAGTTTGTGTTAGACGCGAATCGTGATATGATTCATGCTCTAGGCTGGGAGCGCAAGCTTATTGCTTTTTCAAACACGGTCTACATCTCTCAGGTGCTGAGTTACAGGACGGTGAAAACAGTGAGTTTGTGTTAGACGCGAATCGTGCTCTGATTCATGCTCTAGGCTGGGAGCGCAAGCTTATTGCTTTTTCAAACACGGTCTACATCTCTCAGGTGCCGAGTTACAGGACGGTGAAAACAGTGAGTTTGTGTTAGACGCGAATCGTGCTCTGATTCATGCTCTAGGCTGGGAGCTCAAGCTTATTGCTTTTTCAAACACGGTCTACATCTCTCAGGTGCCGAGTTACAGGACGGTGAAAACAGTGAGTTTGTGTTAGACGCGAATCGTGCTCTGATTCATGCTCTAGGCTGGGAGCTAAAGCTTATTGCTTTTTCAAACACGGTCTACACCTCTCAGGTGCCGAGTTACAGGACGGTGAAAACAGTGAGTTTGTGTTAGACGCGAATCGTGCTCTGATTCATGCTCTAGGCTGGGAGCGCAAGCTTATTGCTTTTTCAAACACGGTCTACACCTCTCAGGTGCCGAGTTACAGGACGGTGAAAACAGTGAGTTTGTGTTAGACGCGAATCGTGCTCTGATTCATGCTCTAGGCTGGGAGCGCAAGCTTATTGCTTTTTCAAACACGGTCTACACCTCTCAGGTACCGAGTTACAGGACGGTGAAAACAGTGAGTTTGTGTTAGACGCGAATCGTGCTCTGATTCATGCTCTAGGCTGGGAGCGCAAGCTTATTGCTTTTTCAAACACGGTCTACATCTCTCAGGTGCCGAGTTACAGGACGGTGAAAACAGTGAGTTTGTGTTAGACGCGAATCGTGCTCTGATTCATGCTCTAGGCTGGGAGCGCAAGCTTATTGCTTTTTCAAACACGGTCTACACCTCTCAGGTGCCGAGTTACAGGACGGTGAAAACAGTGAGTTTGTGTTAGACGCGAATCGTGCTCTGATTCATGCTCTAGGCTGGGAGCGCAAGCTTATTGCTTTTTCAAACACGGTCTACATCTCTCAGGTGCCGAGTTACAGGACGGTGAAAACAGTGAGTTTGTGTTAGACGCGAATCGTGCTCTGATTCATGCTCTAGGCTGGGAGCGCAAGCTTATTGCTTTTTCAAACACGGTCTACATCTCTCAGGTGCCGAGTTACAGGACGGTGAAAACAGTGAGATTGTGTTAGACGCGAATCGTGCTCTGATTCATGTTCTAGGCTGGGAGCGCAAGCTTCTTGCTTTTTCAAACACGGTCTACACCTCTCAAGTGCCGAGTTACAGGACGGTGAAAACAGTGAGTTTGTGTTAGACGCGAATCGTGCTGGGATTCATGCTCTAGGCTGGGAGCGCAAGCGTAATGCTTTTTCAAACACGGTCTACACCTCTCATGTGCCGAGGTACAGGACGGTGAAAACAGTGAGTTTGTGTTAGACGCGAATCGTGCTCTGATTCATGTTTTAGGCTGGGAGCGCAAGCTTATTGCTTTTTCAAACACGGTCTACACCTCTCAAGTGCCGAGTTACAGGACAGTGAAAACAGTGAGTTTGTGTTAGACGCGAATCGTGCTCTGATTCATGCTCTAGGCTGGGAGCGCAAGCTTATTGCTTTTTCAAACACGGTCTACACCTCTCAGGTTCCGAGTTACAGGACGGTGAAAACAGTGAGTTTGTGTTAGACGCGAATCGTGCTCTGATTCATGCTCTAGGCTGGGAGCGCAAGCTTATTGCTTTTTCAAACACGGTCTACACCTCTCAGGTGCCGAGTTACAGGACGGTGAAAACAGTGAGTTTGTGTTAGACGCGAATCGTGCTCTGATTCCTGCTCTAGGCTGGGAGCTCAAGCTTATTGCTTTTTCAAACACGGTCTACATCTCTCAGGTGCCGAGTTACAGGACGGTGAAAACAGTGAGTTTGTGTTAGACGCAAATCGTGCTCTGATTCATGTTTTAGGCTGGGAGCGCAAGCTTATTGCTTTTTCAAACACGGTCTACATCTCTCAGGTGCCGAGTTACAGGACGGTGAAAACAGTGAGTTTGTGTTAGACGCGAATCGTGCTCTGATTCATGCTCTAGGCTGGGAGCGCAAGCTTATTGCTTTTTTAAACACGGTCTACACCTCTCAGGTGCCGAGTTACAGGACGGTGAAAACAGTGAGTTTGTGTTAGACGCGAATCGTGCTATGATTCATGCTCTAGGCTGGGAGCGCAAGCTTATTGCTTTTTCAAACACGGTCTACACCTCTCAGGTGCCGAGTTACAGGACGGTGAAAACAGTGAGTTTGTGTTAGACGCGAATCGTGCTCTGATTCATGCTCTAGGCTGGGAGCGCAAGCTTATTGCTTTTTCAAACACGGTCTACATCTCTCAGGTGCCGAGTTACAGGACGGTGAAAACAGTGAGTTTGTGTTAGACGCGAATCGTGCTCTGATTCATGCTCTAGGCTGGGAGCTAAAGCTTGTTGCTTTTTCAAACACGGTCTACACTTCTCAGGTGCCGAGTTACAGGACGGTGAAAACAGTGAGTTTGTGTTAGACGCGAATCGTGCTCTGATTCATGCTCTAGGCTGGGAGCGCAAGCTTATTGCTTTTTCAAACACGGTCTACATCTCTCAGGTGCCGAGTTACAGGACGGTGAAAACAGTGAGTTTGTGTTAGACGCGAATCGTGCTCTGATTCATGCTCTAGGCTGGGAGCGCAAGCTTATTGCTTTTTCAAACACGGTCTACACCTCTCAAGTGCCGAGTTACAGGACGGTGAAAACAGTGAGTTTGTGTTAGACGCGAATCGTGCTGGGATTCATGCTCTAGGCTGGGAGCGCAAGCGTAATGCTTTTTCAAACACGGTCTACACCTCTCATGTGCCGAGGTACAGGACGGTGAAAACAGTGAGTTTGTGTTAGACGCGAATCGTGCTCTGATTCATGTTTTAGGCTGGGAGTGCAAGCTTATTGCTTTTTCAAACACGGTCTACACCTCTCAAGTGCCGAGTTACAGGACAGTGAAAACAGTGAGTTTGTGTTAGACGCGAATCGTGCTCTGATTCATGCTCTAGGCTGGGAGTGCAAGCTTATTGCTTTTTCAAACACGGTCTACACCTCTCAGGTTCCGAGTTACAGGACGGTGAAAACAGTGAGTTTGTGTTAGACGCGAATCGTGCTCTGATTCATGCTCTAGGCTGGGAGCGCAAGCTTATTGCTTTTTCAAACACGGTCTACACCTCTCAGGTGCCGAGTTACAGGACGGTGAAAAGAGTGAGTTTGTGTTAGACGCGAATCGTGCTCTGATTCCTGCTCTAGGCTGGGAGCGCATGCTTATTGCTTTTTCAAACACGGTCTACACCTCTCAGGTGCCGAGGTACAGGACGGTGAAAACAGTGAGTTTGAGTTAGACGCGAATCGTGATATGATTCATGCTCTAGGCTGGGAGCGCAAGCTTATTGCTTTTTCAATCACGGTCTACATCTCTCAGGTGCTGAGTTACAGGACGGTGAAAACAGTGAGTTTGTGTTAGACGCGAATCGTGCTCTGATTCATGCTCTAGGCTGGGAGTTCAAGCTTTTTGCTTTTTCAAACACGGTCTACACCTCTCAGGTGCCGAGGTACAGGACGGTGAAAACAGTGAGTTTGTGTTAGACGCGAATCGTGCTCTGATTCATGCTTTAGGCTGGGAGCGCAAGCTTATTGCTTTTTCAAACACGGTCTACATCTCTCAGGTGCCGAGTTACAGGACGGTGAAAACAGTGAGATTGTGTTAGACGCGAATCGTGCTCTGATTCATGTTCTAGGCTGGGAGCGCAAGCTTATTGCTTTTTCAAACACGGTCTACACCTCTCAAGTGCCGAGTTACAGGACGGTGAAAACAGTGAGTTTGTGTTAGACGCGAATCGTGCTCTGATTCATGCTCTAGGCTGGGAGCGCAAGCTTATTGCTTTTTCAAACACGGTCTACACCTCTCAGGTGCCGAGTTACAGGACGGTGAAAACAGTGAGTTTGTGTTAGACGCGAATCGTGCTCTGATTCATGCTCTAGGCTGGGAGCGCAAGCTTATTGCTTTTTCAAACACGGTCTACATCTCTCAGGTGCCGAGTTACAGGACGGTGAAAACAGTGAGTTTGTGTTAGACGCGAATCGTGCTCTGATTCATGCTCTAGGCTGGGAGCGCAAGCTTATTGCTTTTTCAAACACGGTCTACATCTCTCAGGTGCCGAGTTACAGGACGGTGAAAACAGTGAGATTGTGTTAGACGCGAATCGTGCTCTGATTCATGTTCTAGGCTAGGAGCGCAAGCTTCTTGCTTTTTCAAACACGGTCTACATCTCTCAGGTGCCGAGTTACAGGACGGTGAAAACAGTGAGTTTGTGTTAGACGCAAATCGTGCTCTGATTCATGTTTTAGGCTGGGAGCGCAAGCTTATTGCTTTTTCAAACACGGTCTACACCTCTCAAGTGCCGAGTTACAGGACGGTGAAAACAGTGAGTTTGTGTTAGACGCGAATCGTGCTCTGAGTCATGCTCTAGGCTGGGAGCGCAAGCTTATTGCTTTTTCAAACACGGTCTACATCTCTCAGCTGCCGAGTTACAGGACGGTGAAAACAGTGAGTTTGTGTTAGACGCGAATCGTGCTCTGATTCATGCTCTAGGCTGGGAGCGCAAGCTTATTGCTTTTTCAAACACGGTCTACATCTCTCAGGTGCCGAGTTACAGGACGGTGAAAACAGTGAGATTGTGTTAGACGCGAATCGTGCTCTGATTCATGTTCTAGGCTGGGAGCGCAAGCTTATTGCTTTTTCAAACACGGTCTACACCTCTCAAGTGCCGAGTTACAGGACGGTGAAAACAGTGAGTTTGTGTTAGACGCGAATCGTGCTCTGATTCATGCTCTAGGCTGGGAGCGCAAGCTTATTGCTTTTTCAAACACGGTCTACACCTCTCAGGTGCCGAGTTACAGGACGGTGAAAACAGTGAGTTTGTGTTAGACGCGAATCGTGCTCTGATTCATGCTCTAGGCTGGGAGCGCAAGCTTATTGCTTTTTCAAACACGGTCTACATCTCTCAGGTGCCGAGTTACAGGACGGTGAATACAGTGAGATTGTGTTAGACGCGAATCGTGCTCTGATTCATATTCTAGGCTGGGAGCGCAAGCGTAATGCTTTTTCAAACACGGTCTACACCTCTCAAGTGCCGAGTTACAGGACGGTGAAAACAGTGAGTTTTTGTTAGACGCGAATCGTGCTGGGATTCATGCTCTAGGCTGGGAGCGCAAGCGTAATGCTTTTTCAAACACGGTCTACATCTCTCAGGTGCCGAGTTACAGGACGGTGAAAACAGTGAGTTTGTGTTAGACGCGAATCGTGCTCTGATTCATGCTCTAGGCTGGGAGCTAAAGCTTATTGCTTTTTCAAACACGGTCTACACCTCTCAGGTGCCGAGTTACAGGACGGTGAAAACAGTGAGTTTGTGTTAGACGCAAATCGTGCTCTGATTCATGCTCTAGGCTGGGAGCGCAAGCTTATTGCTTTTTCAAACACGGTCTACACCTCTCAGGTGCCGAGTTACAGGACGGTGAAAACAGTGAGTTTGTGTTAGACGCGAATCGTGCTCTGATTCTTGTTCTAGGCTGGGAGCGCAAGCTTATTGCTTTTTCAAACACGGTCTACACCTCTCAGGTGCCGAGTTACAGGACAGTGAAAACAGTGAGTTTGTGTTAGACGCGAATCGTGCTCTGATTCATGCTCTAGGCTGGGAGTTCAAGCTTATTGCTTTTTCAAACACGGTCTACACCTCTCAGGTGCCGAAGTACAGGACGGTGAAAACAGTGAGTTTGTGTTAGACGCGAATCGTGCTCTGATTCATGCTCCAGGCTGGGAGCTCAAGCTTATTACTTTTTCAAACACGGTCTACATCTCTCAGGTGCCGAGTTACAGGACGGTGAAAACAGTGAGTTTGTGTTAGACGCAAATCGTGCTCTGATTCATGTTTTAGGCTGGGAGCGCAAGCTTATTGCTTTTTCAAACACGGTCTACACCTCTCAAGTGCCGAGTTACAGGACGGTGAAAACAGTGAGTTTGTGTTAGACGCGAATCGTGCTTTGAATCATGCTTTAGGCTGGGAGCGCAAGCTTATTGCTTTTTC
Organism: Eleutherodactylus coqui; assembly: GCF_035609145.1. NCBI lineage: Eukaryota > Metazoa > Chordata > Amphibia > Anura > Eleutherodactylidae > Eleutherodactylus > Eleutherodactylus coqui. Next base: position 188,129,640 of record NC_089844.1, on the reverse strand, counting down.
AAACACGGTCTACATCTCTCAGGTGCCGAGTTACAGGACGGTGAAAACAGTGAGTTTGTGTTAGACGCGAATCGTGCTCCAATTCATGCTCTAGGCTGGGAGCGCAAGCTTATTGCTTTTTCAAACACGGTCTACACCTCTCAGGTGCCGAGTTACAGGACGGTGAAAACAGTGAGTTTGTGTTAGACGCGAATCGTGCTCTGATTCATGCTCTAGGCTGGGAGCGCAAGCTTATTGCTTTTTCAAACACGGTCTACACCTCTCAGGTGCCGAGTTACAGGACAGTGAAAACAGTGAGTTTGTGTTAGACGCGAATCGTGCTCTGATTCCTGCTCTAGGCTGGGAGCTCATGCTTATTGCTTTTTCAAACACGGTCTACACCTCTCAGGTGCCGAGGTACAGGACGGTGAAAACAGTGAGTTTGTGTTAGACGCGAATCGTGATATGATTCATGCTCTAGGCTGGGAGCGCAAGCTTATTGCTTTTTCAAACACGGTCTACACCTCTCAGGTGCCGAGTTACAGGACCGTGAAAACAGTGAGTTTGTGTTAGACGCGAATCGTGCTCTGATTCTTGTTCTAGGCTGGGAGCGCAAGCTTATTGCTTTTTCAAACACGGTCTACATCTCTCAGGTGCCGAGTTACAGGACGGTGAAAACAGTGAGTTTGTGTTAGACGCGAATCGTGCTCTGATTCATGCTATAGGCTGGGAGCGCAAGCTTATTGCTTTTTCAAACACGGTCTACACATCTCAGGTGCCGAGTTACAGGACGGTGAAAACAGTGAGTTTGTGTTAGACGCGAATCGTGCTCTGATTCATGCTCTAGGCTGGGAGTTCAAGCTTATTGCTTTTTCAAACACGGTCTACACCTCTCAGGTGCCGAGGTACAGGACGGTGAAAACAGTGAGTTTGTGTTAGACGCGAATCGTGCTCTGATTCATGCTCTAGGCTGGGAGCTCAAGCTTATTGCTTTTTCAAACACGGTCTACATCTCTCAGGTGCCGAGTTACAGGACGGTGAAAACAGTGAGTTTGTGTTAGACGCAAATCGTGCTCTGATTCATGTTTTAGGCTGGGAGCGCAAGCTTATTGCTATTTCAAACACGGTCTACACCTCTCAAGTGCCGAGTTACAGGACGGTGAAAACAGTGAGTTTGTGTTAGACGCGAATCGTGCGCTGAATCATGCTCTAGGCTGGGAGCGCAAGCTTATTGCTTTTTCAAACACGGTCTACATCTCTCAGGTGCCGAGTTACAGGACGGTGAAAACAGTGAGTTTGTGTTAGACGCGAATCGTGCTCTGATTCATGTTCTAGGCTGGGAGCTCAAGCTTATTGCTTTTTCAAACACGGTCTACACCTCTCAGGTTCCGAGTTACAGGACGGTGAAAACAGTGAGTTTTTATTAGACGCGAATCGTGCTCTGATTCATGCTCTAGGCTGGGAGCGCATGCTTATTGCTTTTTCAAACACGGTCTACACCTCTCAGGTGCCGAGTTACAGGACGGTGAAAACAGTGAGTTTGTGTTAGACGCGAATCGTGCTCTGATTCCTGCTCTAGGCTGGGAGCGCATGCTTATTGCTTTTTCAAACACGGTCTACACCTCTCAGGTGCCTAGTTACAGGACGGTGAAAACAGTGAGTTTGTGTTAGACGCGAATCGTGATATGATTCATGCTCTAGGCTGGGAGCGCAAGCTTATTGCTTTTTCAAACACGGTCTACATCTCTCAGGTGCTGAGTTACAGGACGGTGAAAACAGTGAGTTTGTGTTAGACGCGAATCGTGCTCTGATTCATGCTCTAGGCTGGGAGCGCAAGCTTATTGCTTTTTCAAACACGGTCTACATCTCTCAGGTGCCGAGTTACAGGACGGTGAAAACAGTGAGTTTGTGTTAGACGCGAATCGTGCTCTGATTCATGCTCTAGGCTGGGAGCTCAAGCTTATTGCTTTTTCAAACACGGTCTACATCTCTCAGGTGCCGAGTTACAGGACGGTGAAAACAGTGAGTTTGTGTTAGACGCGAATCGTGCTCTGATTCATGCTCTAGGCTGGGAGCTAAAGCTTATTGCTTTTTCAAACACGGTCTACACCTCTCAGGTGCCGAGTTACAGGACGGTGAAAACAGTGAGTTTGTGTTAGACGCGAATCGTGCTCTGATTCATGCTCTAGGCTGGGAGCGCAAGCTTATTGCTTTTTCAAACACGGTCTACACCTCTCAGGTGCCGAGTTACAGGACGGTGAAAACAGTGAGTTTGTGTTAGACGCGAATCGTGCTCTGATTCATGCTCTAGGCTGGGAGCGCAAGCTTATTGCTTTTTCAAACACGGTCTACACCTCTCAGGTGCCGAGTTACAGGACGGTGAAAACAGTGAGTTTGTGTTAGACGCGAATCGTGCTCTGATTCATGCTCTAGGCTGGGAGCGCAAGCTTATTGCTTTTTCAAACACGGTCTACATCTCTCAGGTGCCGAGTTACAGGACGGTGAAACAGTGAGTTTGTGTTAGACGCGAATCGTGCTCTGATTCATGCTCTAGGCTGGGAGCGCAAGCTTATTGCTTTTTCAAACACGGTCTACACCTCTCAGGTGCCGAGTTACAGGACGGTGAAAACAGTGAGTTTGTGTTAGACGCGAATCGTGCTCTGATTCATGCTCTAGGCTGGGAGCGCAAGCTTATTGCTTTTTCAAACACGGTCTACATCTCTCAGGTGCCGAGTTACAGGACGGTGAAAACAGTGAGTTTGTGTTAGACGCGAATCGTGCTCTGATTCATGCTCTAGGCTGGGAGCGCAAGCTTATTGCTTTTTCAAACACGGTCTACATCTCTCAGGTGCCGAGTTACAGGACGGTGAAAACAGTGAGATTGTGTTAGACGCGAATCGTGCTCTGATTCATGTTCTAGGCTGGGAGCGCAAGCTTCTTGCTTTTTCAAACACGGTCTACACCTCTCAAGTGCCGAGTTACAGGACGGTGAAAACAGTGAGTTTGTGTTAGACGCGAATCGTGCTGGGATTCATGCTCTAGGCTGGGAGCGCAAGCGTAATGCTTTTTCAAACACGGTCTACACCTCTCATGTGCCGAGGTACAGGACGGTGAAAACAGTGAGTTTGTGTTAGACGCGAATCGTGCTCTGATTCATGTTTTAGGCTGGGAGCGCAAGCTTATTGCTTTTTCAAACACGGTCTACACCTCTCAAGTGCCGAGTTACAGGACAGTGAAAACAGTGAGTTTGTGTTAGACGCGAATCGTGCTCTGATTCATGCTCTAGGCTGGGAGCGCAAGCTTATTGCTTTTTCAAACACGGTCTACACCTCTCAGGTTCCGAGTTACAGGACGGTGAAAACAGTGAGTTTGTGTTAGACGCGAATCGTGCTCTGATTCATGCTCTAGGCTGGGAGCGCAAGCTTATTGCTTTTTCAAACACGGTCTACACCTCTCAGGTGCCGAGTTACAGGACGGTGAAAACAGTGAGTTTGTGTTAGACGCGAATCGTGCTCTGATTCCTGCTCTAGGCTGGGAGCTCAAGCTTATTGCTTTTTCAAACACGGTCTACATCTCTCAGGTGCCGAGTTACAGGACGGTGAAAACAGTGAGTTTGTGTTAGACGCAAATCGTGCTCTGATTCATGTTTTAGGCTGGGAGCGCAAGCTTATTGCTTTTTCAAACACGGTCTACATCTCTCAGGTGCCGAGTTACAGGACGGTGAAAACAGTGAGTTTGTGTTAGACGCGAATCGTGCTCTGATTCATGCTCTAGGCTGGGAGCGCAAGCTTATTGCTTTTTTAAACACGGTCTACACCTCTCAGGTGCCGAGTTACAGGACGGTGAAAACAGTGAGTTTGTGTTAGACGCGAATCGTGCTATGATTCATGCTCTAGGCTGGGAGCGCAAGCTTATTGCTTTTTCAAACACGGTCTACACCTCTCAGGTGCCGAGTTACAGGACGGTGAAAACAGTGAGTTTGTGTTAGACGCGAATCGTGCTCTGATTCATGCTCTAGGCTGGGAGCGCAAGCTTATTGCTTTTTCAAACACGGTCTACATCTCTCAGGTGCCGAGTTACAGGACGGTGAAAACAGTGAGTTTGTGTTAGACGCGAATCGTGCTCTGATTCATGCTCTAGGCTGGGAGCTAAAGCTTGTTGCTTTTTCAAACACGGTCTACATCTCTCAGGTGCCGAGTTACAGGACGGTGAAAACAGTGAGTTTGTGTTAGACGCGAATCGTGCTCTGATTCATGCTCTAGGCTGGGAGCGCAAGCTTATTGCTTTTTCAAACACGGTCTACATCTCTCAGGTGCCGAGTTACAGGACGGTGAAAACAGTGAGATTGTGTTAGACGCGAATCGTGCTCTGATTCATGTTCTAGGCTGGGAGCGCAAGCTTCTTGCTTTTTTAAACACGGTCTACACCTCTCAAGTGCCGAGTTACAGGACGGTGAAAACAGTGAGTTTGTGTTAGACGCGAATCGTGCTGGGATTCATGCTCTAGGCTGGGAGCGCAAGCGTAATGCTTTTTCAAACACGGTCTACACCTCTCATGTGCCGAGGTACAGGACGGTGAAAACAGTGAGTTTGTGTTAGACGCGAATCGTGCTCTGATTCATGTTTTAGGCTGGGAGCGCAAGCTTATTGCTTTTTCAAACACGGTCTACACCTCTCAAGTGCCGAGTTACAGGACAGTGAAAACAGTGAGTTTGTGTTAGACGCGAATCGTGCTCTGATTCATGCTCTAGGCTGGGAGCGCAAGCTTATTGCTTTTTCAAACACGGTCTACACCTCTCAGGTTCCGAGTTACAGGACGGTGAAAACAGTGAGTTTGTGTTAGACGCGAATCGTGCTCTGATTCATGCTCTAGGCTGGGAGCGCAAGCTTATTGCTTTTTCAAACACGGTCTACACCTCTCAGGTGCCGAGTTACAGGACGGTGAAAACAGTGAGTTTGTGTTAGACGCGAATCGTGCTCTGATTCCTGCTCTAGGCTGGGAGCGCATGCTTATTGCTTTTTCAAACACGGTCTACACCTCTCAGGTGCCGAGGTACAGGACGGTGAAAACAGTGAGTTTGTGTTAGACGCGAATCGTGATATGATTCATGCTCTAGGCTGGGAGTTCAAGCTTATTGCTTTTTCAAACACGGTCTACACCTCTCAGGTGCCGAAGTACAGGACGGTGAAAACAGTGAGTTTGTGTTAGACGCGAATCGTGCTCTGATTCATGCTCTAGGCTGGGAGCTCAAGCTTATTACTTTTTCAAACACGGTCTACATCTCTCAGGTGCCGAGTTACAGGACGGTGAAAACAGTGAGTTTGTGTTAGACGCAAATCGTGCTCTGATTCATGCTCTAGGCTGGGAGCGCAAGCTTATTGCTTTTTCAAACACGGTCTACACCTCTCAGGTGCCGAGTTACAGGACGGTGAAAACAGTGAGTTTGTGTTAGACGCGAATCGTGCTCTGATTCCTGCTCTAGGCTGGGAGCTCAAGCTTATTGCTTTTTCAAACACGGTCTACATCTCTCAGGTGCCGAGTTACAGGACGGTGAAAACAGTGAGTTTGTGTTAGACGCAAATCGTGCTCTGATTCATGTTTTAGGCTGGGAGCGCAAGCTTATTGCTTTTTCAAACACGGTCTACATCTCTCAGGTGCCGAGTTACAGGACGGTGAAAACAGTGAGTTTGTGTTAGACGCGAATCGTGCTCTGATTCATGCTCTAGGCTGGGAGCGCAAGCTTATTGCTTTTTTAAACACGGTCTACACCTCTCAGGTGCCGAGTTACAGGACGGTGAAAACAGTGAGTTTGTGTTAGACGCGAATCGTGCTATGATTCATGCTCTAGGCTGGGAGCGCAAGCTTATTGCTTTTTCAAACACGGTCTACACCTCTCAGGTGCCGAGTTACAGGACGGTGAAAACAGTGAGTTTGTGTTAGACGCGAATCGTGCTCTGATTCATGCTCTAGGCTGGGAGCGCAAGCTTATTGCTTTTTCAAACACGGTCTACATCTCTCAGGTGCCGAGTTACAGGACGGTGAAAACAGTGAGTTTGTGTTAGACGCGAATCGTGCTCTGATTCATGCTCTAGGCTGGGAGCTAAAGCTTGTTGCTTTTTCAAACACGGTCTACACTTCTCAGGTGCCGAGTTACAGGACGGTGAAAACAGTGAGTTTGTGTTAGACGCGAATCGTGCTCTGATTCATGCTCTAGGCTGGGAGCGCAAGCTTATTGCTTTTTCAAACACGGTCTACATCTCTCAGGTGCCGAGTTACAGGACGGTGAAAACAGTGAGTTTGTGTTAGACGCGAATCGTGCTCTGATTCATGCTCTAGGCTGGGAGCGCAAGCTTATTGCTTTTTCAAACACGGTCTACACCTCTCAGGTGCCGAGTTACAGGACGGTGAAAACAGTGAGTTTGTGTTAGACGCGAATCGTGCTCTGATTCATGCTCTAGGCTGGGAGCGCAAGCTTATTGCTTTTTCAAACACGGTCTACATCTCTCAGGTGCCGAGTTACAGGACGGTGAAAACAGTGAGTTTGTGTTAGACGCGAATCGTGCTCTGATTCATGCTCTAGGCTGGGAGCGCAAGCTTATTGCTTTTTCAAACACGGTCTACATCTCTCAGGTGCCGAGTTACAGGACGGTGAAAACAGTGAGATTGTGTTAGACGCGAATCGTGCTCTGATTCATGTTCTAGGCTGGGAGCGCAAGCTTCTTGCTTTTTTAAACACGGTCTACACCTCTCAAGTGCCGAGTTACAGGACGGTGAAAACAGTGAGTTTGTGTTAGACGCGAATCGTGCTGGGATTCATGCTCTAGGCTGGGAGCGCAAGCGTAATGCTTTTTCAAACACGGTCTACACCTCTCATGTGCCGAGGTACAGGACGGTGAAAACAGTGAGTTTGTGTTAGACGCGAATCGTGCTCTGATTCATGTTTTAGGCTGGGAGCGCAAGCTTATTGCTTTTTCAAACTCGGTCTACACCTCTCAAGTGCCGAGTTACAGGACAGTGAAAACAGTGAGTTTGTGTTAGACGCGAATCGTGCTCTGATTCATGCTCTAGGCTGGGAGCGCAAGCTTATTGCTTTTTCAAACACGGTCTACACCTCTCAGGTTCCGAGTTACAGGACGGTGAAAACAGTGAGTTTGTGTTAGACGCGAATCGTGCTCTGATTCATGCTCTAGGCTGGGAGCGCAAGCTTATTGCTTTTTCAAACACGGTCTACACCTCTCAGGTGCCGAGTTACAGGACGGTGAAAACAGTGAGTTTGTGTTAGACGCGAATCGTGCTCTGATTCCTGCTCTAGGCTGGGAGCGCATGCTTATTGCTTTTTCAAACACGGTCTACACCTCTCAGGTGCCGAGGTACAGGACGGTGAAAACAGTGAGTTTGTGTTAGACGCGAATCGTGATATGATTCATGCTCTAGGCTGGGAGTTCAAGCTTATTGCTTTTTCAAACACGGTCTACACCTCTCAGGTGCCGAAGTACAGGACGGTGAAAACAGTGAGTTTGTGTTAGACGCGAATCGTGCTCTGATTCATGCTCTAGGCTGGGAGCTCAAGCTTATTGCTTTTTCAAACACGGTCTACATCTCTCAGGTGCCGAGTTACAGGACGGTGAAAACAGTGAGTTTGTGTTAGACGCAAATCGTGCTCTGATTCATGTTTTAGGCTGGGAGCGCAAGCTTATTGCTTTTTCAAACACGGTCTACACCTCTCAAGTGCCGAGTTACAGGACGGTGAAAACAGTGAGTTTGTGTTAGACGCGAATCGTGCTTTGAATCATGCTCTAGGCTGGGAGCGCAAGCTTATTGCTTTTTCAAACACGGTCTACATCTCTCAGGTGCCGAGTTACAGGACGGTGAAAACAGTGAGTTTGTGTTAGACGCGAATCGTGCTCTGATTCCTGCTCTAGGCTGGGAGCGCATGCTTATTGCTTTTTCAAACACGGTCTACACCTCTCAGGTTCCGAGTTACAGGACGGTGAAAACAGTGAGTTTGTGTTAGACGCGAATCGTGCTCTGATTCATGCTCTAGGCTGGGAGCGCAAGCTTATTGCTTTTTCAAACACGGTCTACATCTCTCAGGTGCCGAGTTACAGGACGGTGAAAACAGTGAGTTTGTGTTAGACGCGAATCGTGCTCTGATTCATGCTCTAGGCTGGGAGCGCAAGCTTATTGCTTTTTCAAACACGGTCTACATCTCTCAGGTGCCGAGTTACAGGACGGTGAAAACAGTGAGATTGTGTTAGACGCGAATCGTGCTCTGATTCATGTTCTAGGCTGGGAGCGCAAGCTTATTGCTTTTTCAAACACGGTCTACACCTCTCAAGTGCCGAGTTACAGGACGGTGAAAACAGTGAGTTTGTGTTAGACGCGAATCGTGCTCTGATTCATGCTCTAGGCTGGGAGCGCAAGCTTATTGCTTTTTCAAACACGGTCTACACCTCTCAGGTGCCGAGTTACAGGACGGTGAAAACAGTGAGTTTGTGTTAGACGCGAATCGTGCTCTGATTCATGCTCTAGGCTGGGAGCGCAAGCTTATTGCTTTTTCAAACACGGTCTACATCTCTCAGGTGCCGAGTTACAGGACGGTGAAAACAGTGAGTTTGTGTTAGACGCGAATCGTGCTCTGATTCATGCTCTAGGCTGGGAGCGCAAGCTTATTGCTTTTTCAAACACGGTCTACATCTCTCAGGTGCCGAGTTACAGGACGGTGAAAACAGTGAGATTGTGTTAGACGCGAATCGTGCTCTGATTCATGTTCTAGGCTAGGAGCGCAAGCTTCTTGCTTTTTCAAACACGGTCTACACCTCTCAAGTGCCGAGTTACAGGACGGTGAAAACAGTGAGTTTGTGTTAGACGCGAATCGTGCTGGGATTCATGCTCTAGGCTGGGAGCGCAAGCGTAATGCTTTTTCAAACACGGTCTACACCTCTCATGTGCCGAGGTACAGGACGGTGAAAACAGTGAGTTTGTGTTAGACGCGAATCGTGCTCTGATTCATGTTTTAGGCTGGGAGTGCAAGCTTATTGCTTTTTCAAACACGGTCTACACCTCTCAAGTGCCGAGTTACAGGACAGTGAAAACAGTGAGTTTGTGTTAGACGCGAATCGTGCTCTGATTCATGCTCTAGGCTGGGAGAGCAAGCTTATTGCTTTTTCAAACACGGTCTACACCTCTCAGGTTCCGAGTTACAGGACGGTGAAAACAGTGAGTTTGTGTTAGACGCGAATCGTGCTCTGATTCATGCTCTAGGCTGGGAGCGCAAGCTTATTGCTTTTTCAAACACGGTGTACACCTCTCAGGTGCCGAGTTACAGGACGGTGAAAAGAGTGAGTTTGTGTTAGACGCGAATCGTGCTCTGATTCCTGCTCTAGGCTGGGAGCGCATGCTTATTGCTTTTTCAAACACGGTCTACACCTCTCAGGTGCCGAGGTACAGGACGGTGAAAACAGTGAGTTTGAGTTAGACGCGAATCGTGATATGATTCATGCTCTAGGCTGGGAGCGCAAGCTTATTGCTTTTTCAATCACGGTCTACATCTCTCAGGTGCTGAGTTACAGGACGGTGAAAACAGTGAGTTTGTGTTAGACGCGAATCGTGCTCTGATTCATGCTCTAGGCTGGGAGTTCAAGCTTTTTGCTTTTTCAAACACGGTCTACACCTCTCAGGTGCCGAGGTACAGGACGGTGAAAACAGTGAGTTTGTGTTAGACGCGAATCGTGCTCTGATTCATGCTTTAGGCTGGGAGCTCAAGCTTATTGCTTTTTCAAACACGGTCTACATCTCTCAGGTGCCGAGTTACAGGACGGTGAAAACAGTGAGTTTGTGTTAGACGCAAATCGTGCTCTGATTCATGTTTTAGGCTGGGAGCGCAAGCTTATTGCTTTTTCAAACACGGTCTACACCTCTCAAGTGCCGAGTTACAGGACGGTGAAAACAGTGAGTTTGTGTTAGACGCGAATCGTGCTCTGAGTCATGCTCTAGGCTGGGAGCGCAAGCTTATTGCTTTTTCAAACACGGTCTACATCTCTCAGCTGCCGAGTTACAGGACGGTGAAAACAGTGAGTTTGTGTTAGACGCGAATCGTGCTCTGATTCATGTTCTAGGCTGGGAGCTCAAGCTTATTGCTTTTTCAAACACGGTCTACACCTCTCAGGTTCCGAGTTACAGGACGGTGAAAACAGTGAGTTTGTGTTAGACGCGAATCGTGCTCTGATTCATGCTCTAGGCTGGGAGCGCAAGCTTATTGCTTTTTCAAACACGGTCTACATCTCTCAGGTGCCGAGTTACAGGACGGTGAAAACAGTGAGATTGTGTTAGACGCGAATCGTGCTCTGATTCATGTTCTAGGCTGGGAGCGCAAGCTTATTGCTTTTTCAAACACGGTCTACACCTCTCAAGTGCCGAGTTACAGGACGGTGAAAACAGTGAGTTTGTGTTAGACGCGAATCGTGCTCTGATTCATGCTCTAGGCTGGGAGCGCAAGCTTATTGCTTTTTCAAACACGGTCTACACCTCTCAGGTGCCGAGTTACAGGACGGTGAAAACAGTGAGTTTGTGTTAGACGCGAATCGTGCTCTGATTCATGCTCTAGGCTGGGAGCGCAAGCTTATTGCTTTTTCAAACACGGTCTACATCTCTCAGGTGCCGAGTTACAGGACGGTGAAAACAGTGAGTTTGTGTTAGACGCGAATCGTGCTCTGATTCATGCTCTAGGCTGGGAGCGCAAGCTTATTGCTTTTTCAAACACGGTCTACATCTCTCAGGTGCCGAGTTACAGGACGGTGAAAACAGTGAGATTGTGTTAGACGCGAATCGTGCTCTGATTCATGTTCTAGGCTAGGAGCGCAAGCTTCTTGCTTTTTCAAACACGGTCTACACCTCTCAAGTGCCGAGTTACAGGACGGTGAAAACAGTGAGTTTGTGTTAGACGCGAATCGTGCTGGGATTCATGCTCTAGGCTGGGAGCGCAAGCGTAATGCTTTTTCAAACACGGTCTACACCTCTCATGTGCCGAGGTACAGGACGGTGAAAACAGTGAGTTTGTGTTAGACGCGAATCGTGCTCTGATTCATGTTTTAGGCTGGGAGTGCAAGCTTATTGCTTTTTCAAACACGGTCTACACCTCTCAAGTGCCGAGTTACAGGACAGTGAAAACAGTGAGTTTGTGTTAGACGCGAATCGTGCTCTGATTCATGCTCTAGGCTGGGAGAGCAAGCTTATTGCTTTTTCAAACACGGTCTACACCTCTCAGGTTCCGAGTTACAGGACGGTGAAAACAGTGAGTTTGTGTTAGACGCGAATCGTGCTCTGATTCATGCTCTAGGCTGGGAGCGCAAGCTTATTGCTTTTTCAAACACGGTCTACACCTCTCAGGTGCCGAGTTACAGGACGGTGAAAAGAGTGAGTTTGTGTTAGACGCGAATCGTGCTCTGATTCCTGCTCTAGGCTGGGAGCGCATGCTTATTGCTTTTTCAAACACGGTCTACACCTCTCAGGTGCCGAGGTACAGGACGGTGAAAACAGTGAGTTTGAGTTAGACGCGAATCGTGATATGATTCATGCTCTAGGCTGGGAGCGCAAGCTTATTGCTTTTTCAATCACGGTCTACATTTCTCAGGTGCTGAGTTACAGGACGGTGAAAACAGTGAGTTTGTGTTAGACGCGAATCGTGCTCTGATTCATGCTCTAGGCTGGGAGTTCAAGCTTTTTGCTTTTTCAAACACGGTCTACACCTCTCAGGTGCCGAGGTACAGGACAGTGAAAACAGTGAGTTTGTGTTAGACGCGAATCGTGCTCTGATTCATGCTTTAGGCTGGGAGCTCAAGCTTATTGCTTTTTCAAACACGGTCTACATCTCTCAGGTGCCGAGTTACAGGACGGTGAAAACAGTGAGTTTGTGTTAGACGCAAATCGTGCTCTGATTCATGTTTTAGGCTGGGAGCGCAAGCTTATTGCTTTTTCAAACACGGTCTACACCTCTCAAGTGCCGAGTTACAGGACGGTGAAAACAGTGAGTTTGTGTTAGACGCGAATCGTGCTCTGAGTCATGCTCTAGGCTGGGAGCGCAAGCTTATTGCTTTTTCAAACACGGTCTACATCTCTCAGCTGCCGAGTTACAGGACGGTGAAAACAGTGAGTTTGTGTTAGACGCGAATCGTGCTCTGATTCATGTTCTAGGCTGGGAGCTCAAGCTTATTGCTTTTTCAAACACGGTCTACACCTCTCAGGTTCCGAGTTACAGGACGGTGAAAACAGTGAGTTTGTGTTAGACGCAAATCGTGCTCTGATTCATGTTTTAGGCTGGGAGCGCAAGCTTATTGCTTTTTCAAACACGGTCTACACCTCTCAAGTGCCGAGTTACAGGACGGTGAAAACAGTGAGTTTGTGTTAGACGCGAATCGTGCTCTGATTCATGCTCTAGGCTGGGAGCGCAAGCTTATTGCTTTTTCAAACACGGTCTACATCTCTCAGGTGCCGAGTTACAGGACGGTGAAAACAGTGAGATTGTGTTAGACGCGAATCGTGCTCTGATTCATGTTCTAGGCTGGGAGCGCAAGCTTATTGCTTTTTCAAACACGGTCTACACCTCTCAAGTGCCGAGTTACAGGACGGTGAAAACAGTGAGTTTGTGTTAGACGCGAATCGTGCTCTGATTCATGCTCTAGGCTGGGAGCGCAAGCTTATTGCTTTTTCAAACACGGTCTACACCTCTCAGGTGCCGAGTTACAGGACGGTGAAAACAGTGAGTTTGTGTTAGACGCGAATCGTGCTCTGATTCATGCTCTAGGCTGGGAGCGCAAGCTTATTGCTTTTTCAAACACGGTCTACATCTCTCAGGTGCCGAGTTACAGGACGGTGAAAACAGTGAGTTTGTGTTAGACGCGAATCGTGCTCTGATTCATGCTCTAGGCTGGGAGCGCAAGCTTATTGCTTTTTCAAACACGGTCTACATCTCTCAGGTGCCGAGTTACAGGACGGTGAAAACAGTGAGATTGTGTTAGACGCGAATCGTGCTCTGATTCATGCTCTAGGCTAGGAACGCAAGCTTCTTGCTTTTTCAAACACGGTCTACACCTCTCAAGTGCCGAGTTACAGGACGGTGAAAACAGTGAGTTTGTGTTAGACGCGAATCGTGCTGGGATTCATGCTCTAGGCTGGGAGCGCAAGCGTAATGCTTTTTCAAACACGGTCTACACCTCTCATGTGCCGAGGTACAGGACGGTGAAAACAGTGAGTTTGTGTTAGACGCGAATCGTGCTCTGATTCATGTTTTAGGCTGGGAGTGCAAGCTTATTGCTTTTTCAAACACGGTCTACACCTCTCAAGTGCCGAGTTACAGGACAGTGAAAACAGTGAGTTTGTGTTAGACGCGAATCGTGCTCTGATTCATGCTCTAGGCTGGGAGAGCAAGCTTATTGCTTTTTCAAACACGGTCTACACCTCTCAGGTTCCGAGTTACAGGACGGTGAAAACAGTGAGTTTGTGTTAGACGCGAATCGTGCTCTGATTCATGCTCTAGGCTGGGAGCGCAAGCTTATTGCTTTTTCAAACACGGTCTACACCTCTCAGGTGCCGAGTTACAGGACGGTGAAAACGGTGAGTTTGTGTTAGACGCGAATCGTGCTCTGATTCCTGCTCTAGGCTGGGAGCGCATGCTTATTGCTTTTTCAAACACGGTCTACACCTCTCAGGTGCCGAGGTACAGGACGGTGAAAACAGTGAGTTTGAGTTAGACGCGAATCGTGATATGATTCATGCTCTAGGCTGGGAGCGCAAGCTTATTGCTTTTTCAATCACGGTCTACATCTCTCAGGTGCTGAGTTACAGGACGGTGAAAACAGTGAGTTTGTGTTAGACGCGAATCGTGCTCTGATTCATGCTCTAGGCTGGGAGTTCAAGCTTTTTGCTTTTTCAAACACGGTCTACACCTCTCAGGTGCCGAGGTACAGGACGGTGAAAACAGTGAGTTTGTGTTAGACGCGAATCGTGCTCTGATTCATGCTTTAGGCTGGGAGCTCAAGCTTATTGCTTTTTCAAACACGGTCTACATCTCTCAGGTGCCGAGTTACAGGACGGTGAAAACAGTGAGTTTGTGTTAGACGCAAATCGTGCTCTGATTCATGTTTTAGACTGGGAGTGCAAGCTTATTGCTTTTTCAAACACGGTCTACACCTCTCAAGTGCCGAGTTACAGGACGGTGAAAACAGTGAGTTTGTGTTAGACGCGAATCGTGCTCTGAGTCATGCTCTAGGCTGGGAGCGCAAGCTTATTGCTTTTTCAAACACGGTCTACATCTCTCAGCTGCCGAGTTACAGGACGGTGAAAACAGTGAGTTTGTGTTAGACGCGAATCGTGCTCTGATTCATGTTCTAGGCTGGGAGCTCAAGCTTATTGCTTTTTCAAACACGGTCTACACCTCTCAGGTTCCGAGTTACAGGACGGTGAAAACAGTGAGTTTGTGTTAGACGCGAATCGTGCTCTGATTCATGCTCTAGGCTGGGAGCGCAAGCTTATTGCTTTTTCAAACACGGTCTACACCTCTCAGGTGCCGAGTTACAGGACGGTGAAAACAGTGAGTTTGTGTTAGACGCGAATCGTGCTCTGATTCATGCTCTAGGCTGGGAGCGCAAGCTTATTGCTTTTTCAAACACGGTCTACATCTCTCAGGTGCCGAGTTACAGGACGGTGAAAACAGTGAGTTTGTGTTAGACGCGAATCGTGCTCTGATTCATGCTCTAGGCTGGGAGCGCAAGCTTATTGCTTTTTCAAACACGGTCTACATCTCTCAGGTGCCGAGTTACAGGACGGTGAAAACAGTGAGATTGTGTTAGACGCGAATCGTGCTCTGATTCATGTTCTAGGCTGGGAGCGCAAGCTTCTTGCTTTTTCAAACACGGTCTACACCTCTCAAGTGCCGAGTTACAGGACGGTGAAAACAGTGAGTTTGTGTTAGACGCGAATCATGCTGGGATTCATGCTCTAGGCTGGGAGCGCAAGCGTAATGCTTTTTCAAAACACGGTCTACACCTCTCATGTGCCGAGGTACAGGACGGTGAAAACAGTGAGTTTGTGTTAGACGCGAATCGTGCTCTGATTCATGTTTTAGGCTGGGAGCGCAAGCTTATTGCTTTTTCAAACACGGTCTACACCTCTCAAGTGCCGAGTTACAGGACAGTGAAAACAGTGAGTTTGTGTTAGACGCGAATCGTGCTCTGATTCATGCTCTAGGCTGGGAGCGCAAGCTTATTGCTTTTTCAAACACGGTCTACACCTCTCAGGTTCCGAGTTACAGGACGGTGAAAACAGTGAGTTTGTGTTAGACGCGAATCGTGCTCTGATTCATGCTCTAGGCTGGGAGCGCATGCTTATTGCTTTTTCAAACACGGTCTACACCTCTCAGGTGCCGAGTTACAGGACGGTGAAAACAGTGAGTTTGTGTTAGACGCGAATCGTGCTCTGATTCCTGCTCTAGGCTGGGAGCTCAAGCTTATTGCTTTTTCAAACACGGTCTACATCTCTCAGGTGCCGAGTTACAGGACGGTGAAAACAGTGAGTTTGTGTTAGACGCAAATCGTGCTCTGATTCATGTTTTAGGCTGGGAGCGCAAGCTTATTGCTTTTTCAAACACGGTCTACATCTCTCAGGTGCCGAGTTACAGGACGGTGAAAACAGTGAGTTTGTGTTAGACGCAAATCGTGCTCTGATTCATGTTTTAGGCTGGGAGCGCAAGCTTATTGCTTTTTCAAACACGGTCTACACCTCTCAAGTGCCGAGTTACAGGACGGTGAAAACAGTGAGTTTGTGTTAGACGCGAATCGTGCTCTGAATCATGCTCTAGGCTGGGAGCGCAAGCTTATTGCTTTTTCAAACACGGTCTACATCTCTCAGGTGCCGAGTTACAGGACGGTGAAAACAGTGAGTTTGTGTTAGACGCGAATCGTGCTCTGATTCATGCTCTAGGCTGGGAGCGCATGCTTATTGCTTTTTCAAACACGGTCTACACCTCTCAGGTGCCGAGGTACAGGACGGTCAAAACAGTGAGTTTGTGTTAGACGCGAATCGTGCTGGGATTGATGCTCTAGGCTGGGAGCGCAAGCGTAATGCTTTTTCAAACACGGTCTACATCTCTCAGGTGCCGAGGTACAGGACGGTGAAAACAGTGAGTTTGTGTTAGACGCGAATCGTGCTCTGATTCATGCTCTAGGCTGGGAGCGCAAGCTTATTGCTTTTTTAAACACGGTCTACACCTCTCAGGTGCCGAGTTACAGGACGGTGAAAACAGTGAGTTTGTGTTAGACGCGAATCGTGCTATGATTCATGCTCTAGGCTGGGAGCGCAAGCTTATTGCTTTTTCAAACACGGTCTACACCTCTCAGGTGCCGAGTTACAGGACGGTGAAAACAGTGAGTTTGTGTTAGACGCGAATCGTGCTCTGATTCATGCTCTAGGCTGGGAGCGCAAGCTTATTGCTTTTTCAAACACGGTCTACATCTCTCAGGTGCCGAGTTACAGGACGGTGAAAACAGTGAGTTTGTGTTAGACGCGAATCGTGCTCTGATTCATGCTCTAGGCTGGGAGCTAAAGCTTGTTGCTTTTTCAAACACGGTCTACACTTCTCAGGTGCCGAGTTACAGGACGGTGAAAACAGTGAGTTTGTGTTAGACGCGAATCGTGCTCTGATTCATGCTCTAGGCTGGGAGCGCAAGCTTATTGCTTTTTCAAACACGGTCTACATCTCTCAGGTGCCGAGTTACAGGACGGTGAAAACAGTGAGTTTGTGTTAGACGCGAATCGTGCTCTGATTCATGCTCTAGGCTGGGAGCGCAAGCTTATTGCTTTTTCAAACACGGTCTACATCTCTCAGGTGCCGAGTTACAGGACGGTGAAAACGGTGAGTTTGTGTTAGACGCGAATCGTGCTCTGATTCCTGCTCTAGGCTGGGAGCGCATGCTTATTGCTTTTTCAAACACGGTCTACACCTCTCAGGTGCCGAGGTACAGGACGGTGAAAACAGTGAGTTTGAGTTAGACGCGAATCGTGATATGATTCATGCTCTAGGCTGGGAGCGCAAGCTTATTGCTTTTTCAATCACGGTCTACATCTCTCAGGTGCTGAGTTACAGGACGGTGAAAACAGTGAGTTTGTGTTAGACGCGAATCGTGCTCTGATTCATGCTCTAGGCTGGGAGTTCAAGCTTTTTGCTTTTTCAAACACGGTCTACACCTCTCAGGTGCCGAGGTACAGGACGGTGAAAACAGTGAGTTTGTGTTAGACGCGAATCGTGCTCTGATTCATGCTTTAGGCTGGGAGCTCAAGCTTATTGCTTTTTCAAACACGGTCTACATCTCTCAGGTGCCGAGTTACAGGACGGTGAAAACAGTGAGTTTGTGTTAGACGCAAATCGTGCTCTGATTCATGTTTTAGACTGGGAGCGCAAGCTTATTGCTTTTTCAAACACGGTCTACACCTCTCAAGTGCCGAGTTACAGGACGGTGAAAACAGTGAGTTTGTGTTAGACGCGAATCGTGCTCTGAGTCATGCTCTAGGCTGGGAGCGCAAGCTTATTGCTTTTTCAAACACGGTCTACATCTCTCAGCTGCCGAGTTACAGGACGGTGAAAACAGTGAGTTTGTGTTAGACGCGAATCGTGCTCTGATTCATGTTCTAGGCTGGGAGCTCAAGCTTATTGCTTTTTCAAACACGGTCTACACCTCTCAGGTTCCGAGTTACAGGACGGTGAAAACAGTGAGTTTGTGTTAGACGCGAATCGTGCTCTGATTCATGCTCTAGGCTGGGAGCGCAAGCTTATTGCTTTTTCAAACACGGTCTACACCTCTCAGGTGCCGAGTTACAGGACGGTGAAAACAGTGAGTTTGTGTTAGACGCGAATCGTGCTCTGATTCATGCTCTAGGCTGGGAGCGCAAGCTTATTGCTTTTTCAAACACGGTCTACATCTCTCAGGTGCCGAGTTACAGGACGGTGAAAACAGTGAGTTTGTGTTAGACGCGAATCGTGCTCTGATTCATGCTCTAGGCTGGGAGCGCAAGCTTATTGCTTTTTCAAACACGGTCTACATCTCTCAGGTGCCGAGTTACAGGACGGTGAAAACAGTGAGATTGTGTTAGACGCGAATCGTGCTCTGATTCATGTTCTAGGCTGGGAGCGCAAGCTTCTTGCTTTTTCAAACACGGTCTACACCTCTCAAGTGCCGAGTTACAGGACGGTGAAAACAGTGAGTTTGTGTTAGACGCGAATCGTGCTGGGATTCATGCTCTAGGCTGGGAGCGCAAGCGTAATGCTTTTTCAAAACACGGTCTACACCTCTCATGTGCCGAGGTACAGGACGGTGAAAACAGTGAGTTTGTGTTAGACGCGAATCGTGCTCTGATTCATGTTTTAGGCTGGGAGCGCAAGCTTATTGCTTTTTCAAACACGGTCTACACCTCTCAAGTGCCGAGTTACAGGACAGTGAAAACAGTGAGTTTGTGTTAGACGCGAATCGTGCTCTGATTCATGCTCTAGGCTGGGAGCGCAAGCTTATTGCTTTTTCAAACACGGTCTACACCTCTCAGGTTCCGAGTTACAGGACGGTGAAAACAGTGAGTTTGTGTTAGACGCGAATCGTGCTCTGATTCATGCTCTAGGCTGGGAGCGCAAGCTTATTGCTTTTTCAAACACGGTCTACACCTCTCAGGTGCCGAGTTACAGGACGGTGAAAACAGTGAGTTTGTGTTAGACGCGAATCGTGCTCTGATTCCTGCTCTAGGCTGGGAGCTCAAGCTTATTGCTTTTTCAAACACGGTCTACATCTCTCAGGTGCCGAGTTACAGGACGGTGAAAACAGTGAGTTTGTGTTAGACGCAAATCGTGCTCTGATTCATGTTTTAGGCTGGGAGCGCAAGCTTATTGCTTTTTCAAACACGGTCTACATCTCTCAGGTGCCGAGTTACAGGACGGTGAAAACAGTGAGTTTGTGTTAGACGCAAATCGTGCTCTGATTCATGTTTTAGGCTGGGAGCGCAAGCTTATTGCTTTTTCAAACACGGTCTACACCTCTCAAGTGCCGAGTTACAGGACGGTGAAAACAGTGAGTTTGTGTTAGACGCGAATCGTGCTCTGAATCATGCTCTAGGCTGGGAGCGCAAGCTTATTGCTTTTTCAAACACGGTCTACATCTCTCAGGTGCCGAGTTACAGGACGGTGAAAACAGTGAGTTTGTGTTAGACGCGAATCGTGCTCTGATTCATGCTCTAGGCTGGGAGCGCATGCTTATTGCTTTTTCAAACACGGTCTACACCTCTCAGGTGCCGAGGTACAGGACGGTCAAAACAGTGAGTTTGTGTTAGACGCGAATCGTGCTGGGATTGATGCTCTAGGCTGGGAGCGCAAGCGTAATGCTTTTTCAAACACGGTCTACATCTCTCAGGTGCCGAGGTACAGGACGGTGAAAACAGTGAGTTTGTGTTAGACGCGAATCGTGCTCTGATTCATGCTCTAGGCTGGGAGCGCAAGCTTATTGCTTTTTTAAACACGGTCTACACCTCTCAGGTGCCGAGTTACAGGACGGTGAAAACAGTGAGTTTGTGTTAGACGCGAATCGTGCTATGATTCATGCTCTAGGCTGGGAGCGCAAGCTTATTGCTTTTTCAAACACGGTCTACACCTCTCAGGTGCCGAGTTACAGGACGGTGAAAACAGTGAGTTTGTGTTAGACGCGAATCGTGCTCTGATTCATGCTCTAGGCTGGGAGCGCAAGCTTATTGCTTTTTCAAACACGGTCTACATCTCTCAGGTGCCGAGTTACAGGACGGTGAAAACAGTGAGTTTGTGTTAGACGCGAATCGTGCTCTGATTCATGCTCTAGGCTGGGAGCTAAAGCTTGTTGCTTTTTCAAACACGGTCTACACTTCTCAGGTGCCGAGTTACAGGACGGTGAAAACAGTGAGTTTGTGTTAGACGCGAATCGTGCTCTGATTCATGCTCTAGGCTGGGAGCGCAAGCTTATTGCTTTTTCAAACACGGTCTACATCTCTCAGGTGCCGAGTTACAGGACGGTGAAAACAGTGAGTTTGTGTTAGACGCGAATCGTGCTCTGATTCATGCTCTAGGCTGGGAGCGCAAGCTTATTGCTTTTTCAAACACGGTCTACATCTCTCAGGTGCCGAGTTACAGGACGGTGAAAACAGTGAGTTTGTGTTAGACGCGAATCGTGCTCTGATTCATGCTCTAGGCTGGGAGCGCAAGCTTATTGCTTTTTCAAACACGGTCTACATCTCTCAGGTGCCGAGTTACAGGACGGTGAAAACAGTGAGATTGTGTTAGACGCGAATCGTGCTCTGATTCATGTTCTAGGCTGGGAGCGCAAGCTTATTGCTTTTTCAAACACGGTCTACACCTCTCAGGTGCCGAGTTACAGGACGGTGAAAACAGTGAGTTTGTGTTAGACGCGAATCGTGCTCTGATTCATGCTCTAGGCTGGGAGCGCAAGCTTATTGCTTTTTCAAACACGGTCTACATCTCTCAGGTGCCGAGTTACAGGACGGTGAAAACAGTGAGTTTGTGTTAGACGCGAATCGTGCTCTGATTCATGCTCTAGGCTGGGAGCGCAAGCTTATTGCTTTTTCAAACACGGTCTACATCTCTCAGGTGCCGAGTTACAGGACGGTGAAAACAGTGAGATTGTGTTAGACGCGAATCGTGCTCTGATTCATGTTCTAGGCTAGGAGCGCAAGCTTCTTGCTTTTTCAAACACGGTCTACACCTCTCAAGTGCCGAGTTACAGGACGGTGAAAACAGTGAGTTTGTGTTAGACGCGAATCGTGCTGGGATTCATGCTCTAGGCTGGGAGCGCAAGCGTAATGCTTTTTCAAACACGGTCTACACCTCTCATGTGCCGAGGTACAGGACGGTGAAAACAGTGAGTTTGTGTTAGACGCGAATCGTGCTCTGATTCATGTTTTAGGCTGGGAGTGCAAGCTTATTGCTTTTTCAAACACGGTCTACACCTCTCAAGTGCCGAGTTACAGGACAGTGAAAACAGTGAGTTTGTGTTAGACGCAAATCGTGCTCTGATTCATGCTCTAGGCTGGGAGCGCAAGCTTATTGCTTTTTCAAACACGGTCTACATCTCTCAGGTGCCGAGTTACAGGACGGTGAAAACAGTGAGTTTGTGTTAGACGCGAATCGTGCTCTGATTCATGCTCTAGGCTGGGAGCGCATGCTTATTGCTTTTTCAAACACGGTCTACACCTCTCAGGTGCCGAGGTACAGGACGGTCAAAACAGTGAGTTTGTGTTAGACGCGAATCGTGCTGGGATTGATGCTCTAGGCTGGGAGCGCAAGCGTAATGCTTTTTCAAACACGGTCTACATCTCTCAGGTGCCGAGGTACAGGACGGTGAAAACAGTGAGTTTGTGTTAGACGCGAATCGTGCTCTGATTCATGCTCTAGGCTGGGAGCGCAAGCTTATTGCTTTTTTAAACACGGTCTACACCTCTCAGGTGCCGAGTTACAGGACGGTGAAAACAGTGAGTTTGTGTTAGACGCGAATCGTGCTATGATTCATGCTCTAGGCTGGGAGCGCAAGCGTATTGCTTTTTCAAACACGGTCTACACCTCTCAAGTGCCGAGTTACAGGACGGTGAAAACAGTGAGTTTGTGTTAGACGCGAATCGTGCTCTGAATCATGCTCTAGGCTGGGAGCGCAAGCTTATTGCTTTTTCAAACACGGTCTACATCTCTCAGGTGCCGAGTTACAGGACGGTGAAAACAGTGAGTTTGTGTTAGACGCGAATCGTGCTCTGATTCATGCTCTAGGCTGGGAGCGCAAGCTTATTGCTTTTTCAAACACGGTCTACATCTCTCAGGTGCCGAGTTACAGGACGGTGAAAACAGTGAGTTTGTGTTAGACGCGAATCGTGCTCTGATTCATGCTCTAGGCTGGGAGCTAAAGCTTGTTGCTTTTTCAAACACGGTCTACACTTCTCAGGTGCCGAGTTACAGGACGGTGAAAACAGTGAGTTTGTGTTAGACGCGAATCGTGCTCTGATTCATGCTCTAGGCTGGGAGCGCAAGCTTATTGCTTTTTCAAACACGGTCTACATCTCTCAGGTGCCGAGTTACAGGACGGTGAAAACAGTGAGTTTGTGTTAGACGCGAATCGTGCTCTGATTCATGCTCTAGGCTGGGAGCGCAAGCTTATTGCTTTTTCAAACACGGTCTACATCTCTCAGGTGCCGAGTTACAGGACGGTGAAAACAGTGAGTTTGTGTTAGACGCGAATCGTGCTCTGATTCATGCTCTAGGCTGGGAGCGCAAGCTTATTGCTTTTTCAAACACGGTCTACATCTCTCAGGTGCCGAGTTACAGGACGGTGAAAACAGTGAGATTGTGTTAGACGCGAATCGTGCTCTGATTCATGTTCTAGGCTGGGAGCGCAAGCTTATTGCTTTTTCAAACACGGTCTACACCTCTCAGGTGCCGAGTTACAGGACGGTGAAAACAGTGAGTTTGTGTTAGACGCGAATCGTGCTCTGATTCATGCTCTAGGCTGGGAGCGCAAGCTTATTGCTTTTTCAAACACGGTCTACATCTCTCAGGTGCCGAGTTACAGGACGGTGAAAACAGTGAGTTTGTGTTAGACGCGAATCGTGCTCTGATTCATGCTCTAGGCTGGGAGCGCAAGCTTATTGCTTTTTCAAACACGGTCTACATCTCTCAGGTGCCGAGTTACAGGACGGTGAAAACAGTGAGATTGTGTTAGACGCGAATCGTGCTCTGATTCATGTTCTAGGCTAGGAGCGCAAGCTTCTTGCTTTTTCAAACACGGTCTACACCTCTCAAGTGCCGAGTTACAGGACGGTGAAAACAGTGAGTTTGTGTTAGACGCGAATCGTGCTGGGATTCATGCTCTAGGCTGGGAGCGCAAGCGTAATGCTTTTTCAAACACGGTCTACACCTCTCATGTGCCGAGGTACAGGACGGTGAAAACAGTGAGTTTGTGTTAGACGCGAATCGTGCTCTGATTCATGTTTTAGGCTGGGAGTGCAAGCTTATTGCTTTTTCAAACACGGTCTACACCTCTCAAGTGCCGAGTTACAGGACAGTGAAAACAGTGAGTTTGTCTTAGACGCGAATCGTGCTCTGATTCATGCTCTAGGCTGGGAGCGCAAGCTTATTGCTTTTTCAAACACGGTCTACATCTCTCAGGTGCCGAGTTACAGGACGGTGAAAACAGTGAGTTTGTGTTAGACGCGAATCGTGCTCTGATTCATGCTCTAGGCTGGGAGCGCATGCTTATTGCTTTTTCAAACACGGTCTACACCTCTCAGGTGCCGAGGTACAGGACGGTCAAAACAGTGAGTTTGTGTTAGACGCGAATCGTGCTGGGATTGATGCTCTAGGCTGGGAGCGCAAGCGTAATGCTTTTTCAAACACGGTCTACACCTCTCAGGTGCCGAGGTACAGGACGGTGAAAACAGTGAGTTTGTGTTAGACGCGAATCGTGATATGATTCATGCTCTAGGCTGGGAGTTCAAGCTTATTGCTTTTTCAAACACGGTCTACACCTCTCAGGTGCCGAGTTACAGGACGGTGAAAACAGTGAGTTTGTGTTAGACGCGAATCGTGCTCTGATTCATGCTCTAGGCTGGGAGCGCAAGCTTATTGCTTTTTCAAACACGGTCTACATCTCTCAGGTGCCGAGTTACAGGACGGTGAAAACAGTGAGTTTGTGTTAGACGCGAATCGTGCTCTGATTCATGCTCTAGGCTGGGAGCGCAAGCTTATTGCTTTTTCAAACACGGTCTACATCTCTCAGGTGCCGAGTTACAGGACGGTGAAAACAGTGAGATTGTGTTAGACGCGAATCGTGCTCTGATTCATGTTCTAGGCTAGGAGCGCAAGCTTCTTGCTTTTTCAAACACGGTCTACACCTCTCAAGTGCCGAGTTACAGGACGGTGAAAACAGTGAGTTTGTGTTAGACGCGAATCGTGCTGGGATTCATGCTCTAGGCTGGGAGCGCAAGCGTAATGCTTTTTCAAACACGGTCTACACCTCTCATGTGCCGAGGTACAGGACGGTGAAAACAGTGAGTTTGTGTTAGACGCGAATCGTGCTCTGATTCATGTTTTAGGCTGGGAGTGCAAGCTTATTGCTTTTTCAAACACGGTCTACACCTCTCAAGTGCCGAGTTACAGGACAGTGAAAACAGTGAGTTTGTGTTAGACGCGAATCGTGCTCTGATTCATGCTCTAGGCTGGGAGTGCAAGCTTATTGCTTTTTCAAACACGGTCTACACCTCTCAGGTTCCGAGTTACAGGACGGTGAAAACAGTGAGTTTGTGTTAGACGCGAATCGTGCTCTGATTCATGCTCTAGGCTGGGAGCGCAAGCTTATTGCTTTTTCAAACACGGTCTACACCTCTCAGGTGCCGAGTTACAGGACGGTGAAAAGAGTGAGTTTGTGTTAGACGCGAATCGTGCTCTGATTCCTGCTCTAGGCTGGGAGCGCATGCTTATTGCTTTTTCAAACACGGTCTACACCTCTCAGGTGCCGAGGTACAGGACGGTGAAAACAGTGAGTTTGAGTTAGACGCGAATCGTGATATGATTCATGCTCTAGGCTGGGAGCGCAAGCTTATTGCTTTTTCAATCACGGTCTACATCTCTCAGGTGCTGAGTTACAGGACGGTGAAAACAGTGAGTTTGTGTTAGACGCGAATCGTGCTCTGATTCATGCTCTAGGCTGGGAGTTCAAGCTTTTTGCTTTTTCAAACACGGTCTACACCTCTCAGGTGCCGAGGTACAGGACGGTGAAAACAGTGAGTTTGTGTTAGACGCGAATCGTGCTCTGATTCATGCTTTAGGCTGGGAGCTCAAGCTTATTGCTTTTTCAAACACGGTCTACATCTCTCAGGTGCCGAGTTACAGGACGGTGAAAACAGTGAGTTTGTGTTAGACGCAAATCGTGCTCTGATTCATGTTTTAGGCTGGGAGCGCAAGCTTATTGCTTTTTCAAACACGGTCTACACCTCTCAAGTGCCGAGTTACAGGACGGTGAAAACAGTGAGTTTGTGTTAGACGCGAATCGTGCTCTGAGTCATGCTCTAGGCTGGGAGCGCAAGCTTATTGCTTTTTCAAACACGGTCTACATCTCTCAGCTGCCGAGTTACAGGACGGTGAAAACAGTGAGTTTGTGTTAGACGCGAATCGTGCTCTGATTCATGCTCTAGGCTGGGAGCGCAAGCTTATTGCTTTTTCAAACACGGTCTACATCTCTCAGGTGCCGAGTTACAGGACGGTGAAAACAGTGAGATTGTGTTAGACGCGAATCGTGCTCTGATTCATGTTCTAGGCTGGGAGCGCAAGCTTATTGCTTTTTCAAACACGGTCTACACCTCTCAAGTGCCGAGTTACAGGACGGTGAAAACAGTGAGTTTGTGTTAGACGCGAATCGTGCTCTGATTCATGCTCTAGGCTGGGAGCGCAAGCTTATTGCTTTTTCAAACACGGTCTACACCTCTCAGGTGCCGAGTTACAGGACGGTGAAAACAGTGAGTTTGTGTTAGACGCGAATCGTGCTCTGATTCATGCTCTAGGCTGGGAGCGCAAGCTTATTGCTTTTTCAAACACGGTCTACATCTCTCAGGTGCCGAGTTACAGGACGGTGAAAACAGTGAGTTTGTGTTAGACGCGAATCGTGCTCTGATTCATGCTCTAGGCTGGGAGCGCAAGCTTATTGCTTTTTCAAACACGGTCTACATCTCTCAGGTGCCGAGTTACAGGACGGTGAAAACAGTGAGATTGTGTTAGACGCGAATCGTGCTCTGATTCATGTTCTAGGCTAGGAGCGCAAGCTTCTTGCTTTTTCAAACACGGTCTACATCTCTCAGGTGCCGAGTTACAGGACGGTGAAAACAGTGAGTTTGTGTTAGACGCAAATCGTGCTCTGATTCATGTTTTAGGCTGGGAGCGCAAGCTTATTGCTTTTTCAAACACGGTCTACACCTCTCAAGTGCCGAGTTACAGGACGGTGAAAACAGTGAGTTTGTGTTAGACGCGAATCGTGCTCTGAGTCATGCTCTAGGCTGGGAGCGCAAGCTTATTGCTTTTTCAAACACGGTCTACATCTCTCAGCTGCCGAGTTACAGGACGGTGAAAACAGTGAGTTTGTGTTAGACGCGAATCGTGCTCTGATTCATGCTCTAGGCTGGGAGCGCAAGCTTATTGCTTTTTCAAACACGGTCTACATCTCTCAGGTGCCGAGTTACAGGACGGTGAAAACAGTGAGATTGTGTTAGACGCGAATCGTGCTCTGATTCATGTTCTAGGCTGGGAGCGCAAGCTTATTGCTTTTTCAAACACGGTCTACACCTCTCAAGTGCCGAGTTACAGGACGGTGAAAACAGTGAGTTTGTGTTAGACGCGAATCGTGCTCTGATTCATGCTCTAGGCTGGGAGCGCAAGCTTATTGCTTTTTCAAACACGGTCTACACCTCTCAGGTGCCGAGTTACAGGACGGTGAAAACAGTGAGTTTGTGTTAGACGCGAATCGTGCTCTGATTCATGCTCTAGGCTGGGAGCGCAAGCTTATTGCTTTTTCAAACACGGTCTACATCTCTCAGGTGCCGAGTTACAGGACGGTGAAAACAGTGAGTTTGTGTTAGACGCGAATCGTGCTCTGATTCATGCTCTAGGCTGGGAGCGCAAGCTTATTGCTTTTTCAAACACGGTCTACATCTCTCAGGTGCCGAGTTACAGGACGGTGAAAACAGTGAGATTGTGTTAGACGCGAATCATGCTCTGATTCATGTTCTAGGCTAGGAGCGCAAGCTTCTTGCTTTTTCAAACACGGTCTACACCTCTCAAGTGCCGAGTTACAGGACGGTGAAAACAGTGAGTTTGTGTTAGACGCGAATCGTGCTGGGATTCATGCTCTAGGCTGGGAGCGCAAGCGTAATGCTTTTTCAAACACGGTCTACACCTCTCATGTGCCGAGGTACAGGACGGTGAAAACAGTGAGTTTGTGTTAGACGCGAATCGTGCTCTGATTCATGTTTTAGGCTGGGAGTGCAAGCTTATTGCTTTTTCAAACACGGTCTACACCTCTCAAGTGCCGAGTTACAGGACAGTGAAAACAGTGAGTTTGTGTTAGACGCGAATCGTGCTCTGATTCATGCTCTAGGCTGGGAGAGCAAGCTTATTGCTTTTTCAAACACGGTCTACACCTCTCAGGTTCCGAGTTACAGGACGGTGAAAACAGTGAGTTTGTGTTAGACGCGAATCGTGCTCTGATTCATGCTCTAGGCTGGGAGCGCAAGCTTATTGCTTTTTCAAACACGGTCTACACCTCTCAGGTGCCGAGTTACAGGACGGTGAAAAGAGTGAGTTTGTGTTAGACGCGAATCGTGCTCTGATTCCTGCTCTAGGCTGGGAGCGCATGCTTATTGCTTTTTCAAACACGGTCTACACCTCTCAGGTGCCGAGGTACAGGACGGTGAAAACAGTGAGTTTGAGTTAGACGCGAATCGTGATATGATTCATGCTCTAGGCTGGGAGCGCAAGCTTATTGCTTTTTCAATCACGGTCTACATCTCTCAGGTGCCGAGTTACAGGACGGTGAAAACAGTGAGTTTGTGTTAGACGCAAATCGTGCTCTGATTCATGTTTTAGGCTGGGAGCGCAAGCTTATTGCTTTTTCAAACACGGTCTACACCTCTCAAGTGCCGAGTTACAGGACGGTGAAAACAGTGAGTTTGTGTTAGACGCGAATCGTGCTCTGAGTCATGCTCTAGGCTGGGAGCGCAAGCTTATTGCTTTTTCAAACACGGTCTACATCTCTCAGCTGCCGAGTTACAGGACGGTGAAAACAGTGAGTTTGTGTTAGACGCGAATCGTGCTCTGATTCATGTTCTAGGCTGGGAGCTCAAGCTTATTGCTTTTTCAAACACGGTCTACACCTCTCAGGTTCCGAGTTACAGGACGGTGAAAACAGTGAGTTTGTGTTAGACGCGAATCGTGCTCTGATTCATGCTCTAGGCTGGGAGCGCATGCTTATTGCTTTTTCAAACACGGTCTACACCTCTCAGGTGCCGAGGTACAGGACGGTCAAAACAGTGAGTTTGTGTTAGACGCGAATCGTGCTGGGATTGATGCTCTAGGCTGGGAGCGCAAGCGTAATGCTTTTTCAAACACGGTCTACACCTCTCAGGTGCCGAGGTACAGGAAGGTGAAAACAGTGAGTTTGTGTTAGACGCGAATCGTGCTCTGATTCATGCTCTAGGCTGGGAGCGCAAGCTTATTGCTTTTTCAAACACGGTCTACATCTCTCAGGTGCCGAGTTACAGGACGGTGAAAACAGTGAGTTTGTGTTAGACGCGAATCGTTCTCTGATTCATGCTCTAGGCTGGGAGCGCAAGCTTATTGCTTTTTCAAACACGGTCTACACCTCTCAGGTGCCGAGGTACAGGACGGTGAAAACAGTGAGTTTGTGTTAGACGCGAATCGTGCTGGGTTTCATGCTCTAGGCTGGGAGCGCAAGCGTAATGCTTTTTCAAACACGGTCTACACCTCTCAGGTGCCGAGGTACAGGACGGTGAAAACAGTGAGTTTGTGTTAGACGCGAATCGTGCTCTGATTCATGCTCTAGGCTGGGAGCGCAAGCTTATTGCTTTTTCAAACACGGTCTACATCTCTCAGGTGCCGAGTTACAGGACGGTGAAAACAGTGAGTTTGTGTTAGACGCGAATCGTGCTCTGATTCATGCTCTAGGCTGGGAGCGCAAGCTTATTGCTTTTTCAAACACGGTCTACATCTCTCAGGTGCCGAGTTACAGGACGGTGAAAACAGTGAGATTGTGTTAGACGCGAATCGTGCTCTGATTCATGTTCTAGGCTGGGAGCGCAAGCTTATTGCTTTTTCAAACACGGTCTACACCTCTCAAGTGCCGAGTTACAGGACGGTGAAAACAGTGAGTTTGTGTTAGACGCGAATCGTGCTCTGATTCATGCTCTAGGCTGGGAGCGCAAGCTTATTGCTTTTTCAAACACGGTCTACACCTCTCAGGTGCCGAGTTACAGGACGGTGAAAACAGTGAGTTTGTGTTAGACGCGAATCGTGCTCTGATTCATGCTCTAGGCTGGGAGCGCAAGCTTATTGCTTTTTCAAACACGGTCTACATCTCTCAGGTGCCGAGTTACAGGACGGTGAAAACAGTGAGTTTGTGTTAGACGCGAATCGTGCTCTGATTCATGCTCTAGGCTGGGAGCGCAAGCTTATTGCTTTTTCAAACACGGTCTACATCTCTCAGGTGCCGAGTTACAGGACGGTGAAAACAGTGAGATTGTGTTAGACGCGAATCGTGCTCTGATTCATGTTCTAGGCTAGGAGCGCAAGCTTCTTGCTTTTTCAAACACGGTCTACACCTCTCAAGTGCCGAGTTACAGGACGGTGAAAACAGTGAGTTTGTGTTAGACGCGAATCGTGCTCTGATTCATGTTTTAGGCTGGGAGTGCAAGCTTATTGCTTTTTCAAACACGGTCTACACCTCTCAAGTGCCGAGTTACAGGACAGTGAAAACAGTGAGTTTGTGTTAGACGCGAATCGTGCTCTGATTCATGCTCTAGGCTGGGAGAGCAAGCTTATTGCTTTTTCAAACACGGTCTACACCTCTCAGGTTCCGAGTTACAGGACGGTGAAAACAGTGAGTTTGTGTTAGACGCGAATCGTGCTCTGATTCATGCTCTAGGCTGGGAGCG
This sequence comes from Eleutherodactylus coqui, assembly GCF_035609145.1. Lineage (NCBI taxonomy): Eukaryota > Metazoa > Chordata > Amphibia > Anura > Eleutherodactylidae > Eleutherodactylus > Eleutherodactylus coqui. The sequence continues at coordinate 188,099,889 of NC_089844.1, read as the reverse complement.
CAAGCTTATTGCTTTTTCAAACACGGTCTACACCTCTCAGGTGCCGAGTTACAGGACGGTGAAAAGAGTGAGTTTGTGTTAGACGCGAATCGTGCTCTGATTCCTGCTCTAGGCTGGGAGCGCATGCTTATTGCTTTTTCAAACACGGTCTACACCTCTCAGGTGCCGAGGTACAGGACGGTGAAAACAGTGAGTTTGAGTTAGACGCGAATCGTGATATGATTCATGCTCTAGGCTGGGAGCGCAAGCTTATTGCTTTTTCAATCACGGTCTACATCTCTCAGGTGCCGAGTTACAGGACGGTGAAAACAGTGAGTTTGTGTTAGACGCAAATCGTGCTCTGATTCATGTTTTAGGCTGGGAGCGCAAGCTTATTGCTTTTTCAAACACGGTCTACACCTCTCAAGTGCCGAGTTACAGGACGGTGAAAACAGTGAGTTTGTGTTAGACGCGAATCGTGCTCTGAGTCATGCTCTAGGCTGGGAGCGCAAGCTTATTGCTTTTTCAAACACGGTCTACATCTCTCAGCTGCCGAGTTACAGGACGGTGAAAACAGTGAGTTTGTGTTAGACGCGAATCGTGCTCTGATTCATGTTCTAGGCTGGGAGCTCAAGCTTATTGCTTTTTCAAACACGGTCTACACCTCTCAGGTTCCGAGTTACAGGACGGTGAAAACAGTGAGTTTGTGTTAGACGCGAATCGTGCTCTGATTCATGCTCTAGGCTGGGAGCGCATGCTTATTGCTTTTTCAAACACGGTCTACACCTCTCAGGTGCCGAGGTACAGGACGGTCAAAACAGTGAGTTTGTGTTAGACGCGAATCGTGCTGGGATTGATGCTCTAGGCTGGGAGCGCAAGCGTAATGCTTTTTCAAACACGGTCTACACCTCTCAGGTGCCGAGGTACAGGAAGGTGAAAACAGTGAGTTTGTGTTAGACGCGAATCGTGCTCTGATTCATGCTCTAGGCTGGGAGCGCAAGCTTATTGCTTTTTCAAACACGGTCTACATCTCTCAGGTGCCAAGTTACAGGACGGTGAAAACAGTGAGTTTGTGTTAGACGCGAATCGTGCTCTGATTCATGCTCTAGGCTGGGAGCGCAAGCTTATTGCTTTTTCAAACACGGTCTACACCTCTCAGGTGCCGAGGTACAGGACGGTGAAAACAGTGAGTTTGTGTTAGACGCGAATCGTGCTGGGTTTCATGCTCTAGGCTGGGAGCGCAAGCGTAATGCTTTTTCAAACACGGTCTACACCTCTCAGGTGCCGAGGTACAGGACGGTGAAAACAGTGAGTTTGTGTTAGACGCGAATCGTGCTCTGATTCATGCTCTAGGCTGGGAGCGCAAGCTTATTGCTTTTTCAAACACGGTCTACATCTCTCAGGTGCCGAGTTACAGGACGGTGAAAACAGTGAGTTTGTGTTAGACGCGAATCGTGCTCTGATTCATGCTCTAGGCTGGGAGCGCAAGCTTATTGCTTTTTCAAACACGGTCTACATCTCTCAGGTGCCGAGTTACAGGACGGTGAAAACAGTGAGATTGTGTTAGACGCGAATCGTGCTCTGATTCATGTTCTAGGCTGGGAGCGCAAGCTTATTGCTTTTTCAAACACGGTCTACACCTCTCAAGTGCCGAGTTACAGGACGGTGAAAACAGTGAGTTTGTGTTAGACGCGAATCGTGCTCTGATTCATGCTCTAGGCTGGGAGCGCAAGCTTATTGCTTTTTCAAACACGGTCTACACCTCTCAGGTGCCGAGTTACAGGACGGTGAAAACAGTGAGTTTGTGTTAGACGCGAATCGTGCTCTGATTCATGCTCTAGGCTGGGAGCGCAAGCTTATTGCTTTTTCAAACACGGTCTACATCTCTCAGGTGCCGAGTTACAGGACGGTGAAAACAGTGAGTTTGTGTTAGACGCGAATCGTGCTCTGATTCATGCTCTAGGCTGGGAGCGCAAGCTTATTGCTTTTTCAAACACGGTCTACATCTCTCAGGTGCCGAGTTACAGGACGGTGAAAACAGTGAGATTGTGTTAGACGCGAATCGTGCTCTGATTCATGTTCTAGGCTAGGAGCGCAAGCTTCTTGCTTTTTCAAACACGGTCTACACCTCTCAAGTGCCGAGTTACAGGACGGTGAAAACAGTGAGTTTGTGTTAGACGCGAATCGTGCTGGGATTCATGCTCTAGGCTGGGAGCGCAAGCGTAATGCTTTTTCAAACACGGTCTACACCTCTCATGTGCCGAGGTACAGGACGGTGAAAACAGTGAGTTTGTGTTAGACGCGAATCGTGCTCTGATTCATGTTTTAGGCTGGGAGTGCAAGCTTATTGCTTTTTCAAACACGGTCTACACCTCTCAAGTGCCGAGTTACAGGACAGTGAAAACAGTGAGTTTGTGTTAGACGCGAATCGTGCTCTGATTCATGCTCTAGGCTGGGAGAGCAAGCTTATTGCTTTTTCAAACACGGTCTACACCTCTCAGGTTCCGAGTTACAGGACGGTGAAAACAGTGAGTTTGTGTTAGACGCGAATCGTGCTCTGATTCATGCTCTAGGCTGGGAGCGCAAGCTTATTGCTTTTTCAAACACGGTCTACACCTCTCAGGTGCCGAGTTACAGGACGGTGAAAAGAGTGAGTTTGTGTTAGACGCGAATCGTGCTCTGATTCCTGCTCTAGGCTGGGAGCGCATGCTTATTGCTTTTTCAAACACGGTCTACACCTCTCAGGTGCCGAGGTACAGGACGGTGAAAACAGTGAGTTTGAGTTAGACGCGAATCGTGATATGATTCATGCTCTAGGCTGGGAGCGCAAGCTTATTGCTTTTTCAATCACGGTCTACATCTCTCAGGTGCTGAGTTACAGGACGGTGAAAACAGTGAGTTTGTGTTAGACGCGAATCGTGCTCTGATTCATGCTCTAGGCTGGGAGTTCAAGCTTTTTGCTTTTTCAAACACGGTCTACACCTCTCAGGTGCCGAGGTACAGGACGGTGAAAACAGTGAGTTTGTGTTAGACGCGAATCGTGCTCTGATTCATGCTTTAGGCTGGGAGCTCAAGCTTATTGCTTTTTCAAACACGGTCTACATCTCTCAGGTGCCGAGTTACAGGACGGTGAAAACAGTGAGTTTGTGTTAGACGCAAATCGTGCTCTGATTCATGTTTTAGGCTGGGAGCGCAAGCTTATTGCTTTTTCAAACACGGTCTACACCTCTCAAGTGCCGAGTTACAGGACGGTGAAAACAGTGAGTTTGTGTTAGACGCGAATCGTGCTCTGAGTCATGCTCTAGGCTGGGAGCGCAAGCTTATTGCTTTTTCAAACACGGTCTACATCTCTCAGCTGCCGAGTTACAGGACGGTGAAAACAGTGAGTTTGTGTTAGACGCGAATCGTGCTCTGATTCATGTTCTAGGCTGGGAGCTCAAGCTTATTGCTTTTTCAAACACGGTCTACACCTCTCAGGTTCCGAGTTACAGGACGGTGAAAACAGTGAGTTTGTGTTAGACGCGAATCGTGCTCTGATTCATGCTCTAGGCTGGGAGCGCAAGCTTATTGCTTTTTCAAACACGGTCTACATCTCTCAGGTGCCGAGTTACAGGACGGTGAAAACAGTGAGATTGTGTTAGACGCGAATCGTGCTCTGATTCATGTTCTAGGCTGGGAGCGCAAGCTTATTGCTTTTTCAAACACGGTCTACACCTCTCAAGTGCCGAGTTACAGGACGGTGAAAACAGTGAGTTTGTGTTAGACGCGAATCGTGCTCTGATTCATGCTCTAGGCTGGGAGCGCAAGCTTATTGCTTTTTCAAACACGGTCTACACCTCTCAGGTGCCGAGTTACAGGACGGTGAAAACAGTGAGTTTGTGTTAGACGCGAATCGTGCTCTGATTCATGCTCTAGGCTGGGAGCGCAAGCTTATTGCTTTTTCAAACACGGTCTACATCTCTCAGGTGCCGAGTTACAGGACGGTGAAAACAGTGAGTTTGTGTTAGACGCGAATCGTGCTCTGATTCATGCTCTAGGCTGGGAGCGCAAGCTTATTGCTTTTTCAAACACGGTCTACATCTCTCAGGTGCCGAGTTACAGGACGGTGAAAACAGTGAGATTGTGTTAGACGCGAATCGTGCTCTGATTCATGTTCTAGGCTAGGAGCGCAAGCTTCTTGCTTTTTCAAACACGGTCTACACCTCTCAAGTGCCGAGTTACAGGACGGTGAAAACAGTGAGTTTGTGTTAGACGCGAATCGTGCTGGGATTCATGCTCTAGGCTGGGAGCGCAAGCGTAATGCTTTTTCAAACACGGTCTACACCTCTCATGTGCCGAGGTACAGGACGGTGAAAACAGTGAGTTTGTGTTAGACGCGAATCGTGCTCTGATTCATGTTTTAGGCTGGGAGTGCAAGCTTATTGCTTTTTCAAACACGGTCTACACCTCTCAAGTGCCGAGTTACAGGACAGTGAAAACAGTGAGTTTGTGTTAGACGCGAATCGTGCTCTGATTCATGCTCTAGGCTGGGAGAGCAAGCTTATTGCTTTTTCAAACACGGTCTACACCTCTCAGGTTCCGAGTTACAGGACGGTGAAAACAGTGAGTTTGTGTTAGACGCGAATCGTGCTCTGATTCATGCTCTAGGCTGGGAGCGCAAGCTTATTGCTTTTTCAAACACGGTCTACACCTCTCAGGTGCCGAGTTACAGGACGGTGAAAAGAGTGAGTTTGTGTTAGACGCGAATCGTGCTCTGATTCCTGCTCTAGGCTGGGAGCGCATGCTTATTGCTTTTTCAAACACGGTCTACACCTCTCAGGTGCCGAGGTACAGGACGGTGAAAACAGTGAGTTTGAGTTAGACGCGAATCGTGATATGATTCATGCTCTAGGCTGGGAGCGCAAGCTTATTGCTTTTTCAATCACGGTCTACATTTCTCAGGTGCTGAGTTACAGGACGGTGAAAACAGTGAGTTTGTGTTAGACGCGAATCGTGCTCTGATTCATGCTCTAGGCTGGGAGTTCAAGCTTTTTGCTTTTTCAAACACGGTCTACACCTCTCAGGTGCCGAGGTACAGGACGGTGAAAACAGTGAGTTTGTGTTAAACGCGAATCGTGCTCTGATTCATGCTTTAGGCTGGGAGCTCAAGCTTATTGCTTTTTCAAACACGGTCTACATCTCTCAGGTGCCGAGTTACAGGACGGTGAAAACAGTGAGTTTGTGTTAGACGCAAATCGTGCTCTGATTCATGTTTTAGGCTGGGAGCGCAAGCTTATTGCTTTTTCAAACACGGTCTACACCTCTCAAGTGCCGAGTTACAGGACGGTGAAAACAGTGAGTTTGTGTTAGACGCGAATCGTGCTCTGAGTCATGCTCTAGGCTGGGAGCGCAAGCTTATTGCTTTTTCAAACACGGTCTACATCTCTCAGCTGCCGAGTTACAGGACGGTGAAAACAGTGAGTTTGTGTTAGACGCGAATCGTGCTCTGATTCATGTTCTAGGCTGGGAGCTCAAGCTTATTGCTTTTTCAAACACGGTCTACACCTCTCAGGTTCCGAGTTACAGGACGGTGAAAACAGTGAGTTTGTGTTAGACGCAAATCGTGCTCTGATTCATGTTTTAGGCTGGGAGCGCAAGCTTATTGCTTTTTCAAACACGGTCTACACCTCTCAAGTGCCGAGTTACAGGACGGTGAAAACAGTGAGTTTGTGTTAGACGCGAATCGTGCTCTGATTCATGCTCTAGGCTGGGAGCGCAAGCTTATTGCTTTTTCAAACACGGTCTACATCTCTCAGGTGCCGAGTTACAGGACGGTGAAAACAGTGAGATTGTGTTAGACGCGAATCGTGCTCTGATTCATGTTCTAGGCTGGGAGCGCAAGCTTATTGCTTTTTCAAACACGGTCTACACCTCTCAAGTGCCGAGTTACAGGACGGTGAAAACAGTGAGTTTGTGTTAGACGCGAATCGTGCTCTGATTCATGCTCTAGGCTGGGAGCGCAAGCTTATTGCTTTTTCAAACACGGTCTACACCTCTCAGGTGCCGAGTTACAGGACGGTGAAAACAGTGAGTTTGTGTTAGACGCGAATCGTGCTCTGATTCATGCTCTAGGCTGGGAGCGCAAGCTTATTGCTTTTTCAAACACGGTCTACATCTCTCAGGTGCCGAGTTACAGGACGGTGAAAACAGTGAGTTTGTGTTAGACGCGAATCGTGCTCTGATTCATGCTCTAGGCTGGGAGCGCAAGCTTATTGCTTTTTCAAACACGGTCTACATCTCTCAGGTGCCGAGTTACAGGACGGTGAAAACAGTGAGATTGTGTTAGACGCGAATCGTGCTCTGATTCATGTTCTAGGCTAGGAACGCAAGCTTCTTGCTTTTTCAAACACGGTCTACACCTCTCAAGTGCCGAGTTACAGGACGGTGAAAACAGTGAGTTTGTGTTAGACGCGAATCGTGCTGGGATTCATGCTCTAGGCTGGGAGCGCAAGCGTAATGCTTTTTCAAACACGGTCTACACCTCTCATGTGCCGAGGTACAGGACGGTGAAAACAGTGAGTTTGTGTTAGACGCGAATCGTGCTCTGATTCATGTTTTAGGCTGGGAGTGCAAGCTTATTGCTTTTTCAAACACGGTCTACACCTCTCAAGTGCCGAGTTACAGGACAGTGAAAACAGTGAGTTTGTGTTAGACGCGAATCGTGCTCTGATTCATGCTCTAGGCTGGGAGAGCAAGCTTATTGCTTTTTCAAACACGGTCTACACCTCTCAGGTTCCGAGTTACAGGACGGTGAAAACAGTGAGTTTGTGTTAGACGCGAATCGTGCTCTGATTCATGCTCTAGGCTGGGAGCGCAAGCTTATTGCTTTTTCAAACACGGTCTACACCTCTCAGGTGCCGAGTTACAGGACGGTGAAAACAGTGAGTTTGTGTTAGACGCGAATCGTGCTCTGATTCCTGCTCTAGGCTGGGAGCGCATGCTTATTGCTTTTTCAAACACGGTCTACACCTCTCAGGTGCCGAGGTACAGGACGGTGAAAACAGTGAGTTTGAGTTAGACGCGAATCGTGATATGATTCATGCTCTAGGCTGGGAGCGCAAGCTTATTGCTTTTTCAATCACGGTCTACATCTCTCAGGTGCTGAGTTACAGGACAGTGAAAACAGTGAGTTTGTGTTAGACGCGAATCGTGCTCTGATTCATGCTCTAGGCTGGGAGTTCAAGCTTTTTGCTTTTTCAAACACGGTCTACACCTCTCAGGTGCCGAGGTACAGGACGGTGAAAACAGTGAGTTTGTGTTAGACGCGAATCGTGCTCTGATTCATGCTTTAGGCTGGGAGCTCAAGCTTATTGCTTTTTCAAACACGGTCTACATCTCTCAGGTGCCGAGTTACAGGACGGTGAAAACAGTGAGTTTGTGTTAGACGCAAATCGTGCTCTGATTCATGTTTTAGGCTGGGAGCGCAAGCTTATTGCTTTTTCAAACACGGTCTACACCTCTCAAGTGCCGAGTTACAGGACGGTGAAAACAGTGAGTTTGTGTTAGACGCGAATCGTGCTCTGAGTCATGCTCTAGGCTGGGAGCGCAAGCTTATTGCTTTTTCAAACACGGTCTACATCTCTCAGCTGCCGAGTTACAGGACGGTGAAAACAGTGAGTTTGTGTTAGACGCGAATCGTGCTCTGATTCATGTTCTAGGCTGGGAGCTCAAGCTTATTGCTTTTTCAAACACGGTCTACACCTCTCAGGTTCCGAGTTACAGGACGGTGAAAACAGTGAGTTTGTGTTAGACGCGAATCGTGCTCTGATTCATGCTCTAGGCTGGGAGCGCAAGCTTATTGCTTTTTCAAACACGGTCTACATCTCTCAGGTGCCGAGTTACAGGACGGTGAAAACAGTGAGTTTGTGTTAGACGCGAATCGTGCTCTGATTCATGCTCTAGGCTGGGAGCGCAAGCTTATTGCTTTTTCAAACACGGTCTACATCTCTCAGGTGCCGAGTTACAGGACGGTGAAAACAGTGAGATTGTGTTAGACGCGAATCGTGCTGGGATTCATGCTCTAGGCTGGGAGCGCAAGCGTAATGCTTTTTCAAACACGGTCTACACCTCTCATGTGCCGAGGTACAGGACGGTGAAAACAGTGAGTTTGTGTTAGACGCGAATCGTGCTCTGATTCATGTTTTAGGCTGGGAGTGCAAGCTTATTGCTTTTTCAAACACGGTCTACACCTCTCAAGTGCCGAGTTACAGGACAGTGAAAACAGTGAGTTTGTGTTAGACGCGAATCGTGCTCTGATTCATGCTCTAGGCTGGGAGAGCAAGCTTATTGCTTTTTCAAACACGGTCTACACCTCTCAGGTTCCGAGTTACAGGACGGTGAAAACAGTGAGTTTGTGTTAGACGCGAATCGTGCTCTGATTCATGCTCTAGGCTGGGAGCGCAAGCTTATTGCTTTTTCAAACACGGTCTACACCTCTCAGGTGCCGAGTTACAGGACGGTGAAAACAGTGAGTTTGTGTTAGACGCGAATCGTGCTCTGATTCCTGCTCTAGGCTGGGAGCGCATGCTTATTGCTTTTTCAAACACGGTCTACACCTCTCAGGTGCCGAGGTACAGGACGGTGAAAACAGTGAGTTTGAGTTAGACGCGAATCGTGATATGATTCATGCTCTAGGCTGGGAGCGCAAGCTTATTGCTTTTTCAATCACGGTCTACATCTCTCAGGTGCTGAGTTACAGGACGGTGAAAACAGTGAGTTTGTGTTAGACGCGAATCGTGCTCTGATTCATGCTCTAGGCTGGGAGTTCAAGCTTTTTGCTTTTTCAAACACGGTCTACACCTCTCAGGTGCCGAGGTACAGGACGGTGAAAACAGTGAGTTTGTGTTAGACGCGAATCGTGCTCTGATTCATGCTTTAGGCTGGGAGCTCAAGCTTATTGCTTTTTCAAACACGGTCTACATCTCTCAGGTGCCGAGTTACAGGACGGTGAAAACAGTGAGTTTGTGTTAGACGCAAATCGTGCTCTGATTCATGTTTTAGGCTGGGAGCGCAAGCTTATTGCTTTTTCAAACACGGTCTACACCTCTCAAGTGCCGAGTTACAGGACGGTGAAAACAGTGAGTTTGTGTTAGACGCGAATCGTGCTCTGAGTCATGCTCTAGGCTGGGAGCGCAAGCTTATTGCTTTTTCAAACACGGTCTACATCTCTCAGCTGCCGAGTTACAGGACGGTGAAAACAGTGAGTTTGTGTTAGACGCGAATCGTGCTCTGATTCATGTTCTAGGCTGGGAGCTCAAGCTTATTGCTTTTTCAAACACGGTCTACACCTCTCAGGTTCCGAGTTACAGGACGGTGAAAACAGTGAGTTTGTGTTAGACGCGAATCGTGCTCTGATTCATGCTCTAGGCTGGGAGCGCAAGCTTATTGCTTTTTCAAACACGGTCTACATCTCTCAGGTGCCGAGTTACAGGACGGTGAAAACAGTGAGTTTGTGTTAGACGCGAATCGTGCTCTGATTCATGCTCTAGGCTGGGAGCGCAAGCTTATTGCTTTTTCAAACACGGTCTACATCTCTCAGGTGCCGAGTTACAGGACGGTGAAAACAGTGAGATTGTGTTAGACGCGAATCGTGCTCTGATTCATGTTCTAGGCTGGGAGCGCAAGCTTCTTGCTTTTTCAAACACGGTCTACACCTCTCAAGTGCCGAGTTACAGGACGGTGAAAACAGTGAGTTTGTGTTAGACGCGAATCGTGCTGGGATTCATGCTCTAGGCTGGGAGCGCAAGCGTAATGCTTTTTCAAAACACGGTCTACACCTCTCATGTGCCGAGGTACAGGACGGTGAAAACAGTGAGTTTGTGTTAGACGCGAATCGTGCTCTGATTCATGTTTTAGGCTGGGAGCGCAAGCTTATTGCTTTTTCAAACACGGTCTACACCTCTCAAGTGCCGAGTTACAGGACAGTGAAAACAGTGAGTTTGTGTTAGACGCGAATCGTGCTCTGATTCATGCTCTAGGCTGGGAGCGCAAGCTTATTGCTTTTTCAAACACGGTCTACACCTCTCAGGTTCCGAGTTACAGGACGGTGAAAACAGTGAGTTTGTGTTAGACGCGAATCGTGCTCTGATTCATGCTCTAGGCTGGGAGCGCAAGCTTATTGCTTTTTCAAACACGGTCTACACCTCTCAGGTGCCGAGTTACAGGACGGTGAAAACAGTGAGTTTGTGTTAGACGCGAATCGTGCTCTGATTCCTGCTCTAGGCTGGGAGCTCAAGCTTATTGCTTTTTCAAACACGGTCTACATCTCTCAGGTGCCGAGTTAGAGGACGGTGAAAACAGTGAGTTTGTGTTAGACGCAAATCGTGCTCTGATTCATGTTTTAGGCTGGGAGCGCAAGCTTATTGCTTTTTCAAACACGGTCTACATCTCTCAGGTGCCGAGTTACAGGACGGTGAAAACAGTGAGTTTGTGTTAGACGCAAATCGTGCTCTGATTCATGTTTTAGGCTGGGAGCGCAAGCTTATTGCTTTTTCAAACACGGTCTACACCTCTCAAGTGCCGAGTTACAGGACGGTGAAAACAGTGAGTTTGTGTTAGACGCGAATCGTGCTCTGAATCATGCTCTAGGCTGGGAGCGCAAGCTTATTGCTTTTTCAAACACGGTCTACATCTCTCAGGTGCCGAGTTACAGGACGGTGAAAACAGTGAGTTTGTGTTAGACGCGAATCGTGCTCTGATTCATGCTCTAGGCTGGGAGCGCATGCTTATTGCTTTTTCAAACACGGTCTACACCTCTCAGGTGCCGAGGTACAGGACGGTCAAAACAGTGAGTTTGTGTTAGACGCGAATCGTGCTGGGATTGATGCTCTAGGCTGGGAGCGCAAGCGTAATGCTTTTTCAAACACGGTCTACATCTCTCAGGTGCCGAGGTACAGGACGGTGAAAACAGTGAGTTTGTGTTAGACGCGAATCGTGCTCTGATTCATGCTCTAGGCTGGGAGCGCAAGCTTATTGCTTTTTTAAACACGGTCTACACCTCTCAGGTGCCGAGTTACAGGACGGTGAAAACAGTGAGTTTGTGTTAGACGCGAATCGTGCTATGATTCATGCTCTAGGCTGGGAGCGCAAGCTTATTGCTTTTTCAAACACGGTCTACACCTCTCAGGTGCCGAGTTACAGGACGGTGAAAACAGTGAGTTTGTGTTAGACGCGAATCGTGCTCTGATTCATGCTCTAGGCTGGGAGCGCAAGCTTATTGCTTTTTCAAACACGGTCTACATCTCTCAGGTGCCGAGTTACAGGACGGTGAAAACAGTGAGTTTGTGTTAGACGCGAATCGTGCTCTGATTCATGCTCTAGGCTGGGAGCTAAAGCTTGTTGCTTTTTCAAACACGGTCTACACTTCTCAGGTGCCGAGTTACAGGACGGTGAAAACAGTGAGTTTGTGTTAGACGCGAATCGTGCTCTGATTCATGCTCTAGGCTGGGAGCGCAAGCTTATTGCTTTTTCAAACACGGTCTACATCTCTCAGGTGCCGAGTTACAGGACGGTGAAAACAGTGAGTTTGTGTTAGACGCGAATCGTGCTCTGATTCATGCTCTAGGCTGGGAGCGCAAGCTTATTGCTTTTTCAAACACGGTCTACATCTCTCAGGTGCCGAGTTACAGGACGGTGAAAACAGTGAGTTTGTGTTAGACGCGAATCGTGCTCTGATTCATGCTCTAGGCTGGGAGCGCAAGCTTATTGCTTTTTCAAACACGGTCTACATCTCTCAGGTGCCGAGTTACAGGACGGTGAAAACAGTGAGATTGTGTTAGACGCGAATCGTGCTCTGATTCATGTTCTAGGCTAGGAGCGCAAGCTTCTTGCTTTTTCAAACACGGTCTACACCTCTCAAGTGCCGAGTTACAGGACGGTGAAAACAGTGAGTTTGTGTTAGACGCGAATCGTGCTGGGATTCATGCTCTAGGCTGGGAGCGCAAGCGTAATGCTTTTTCAAACACGGTCTACACCTCTCATGTGCCGAGGTACAGGACGGTGAAAACAGTGAGTTTGTGTTAGACGCGAATCGTGCTCTGATTCATGTTTTAGGCTGGGAGTGCAAGCTTATTGCTTTTTCAAACACGGTCTACACCTCTCAAGTGCCGAGTTACAGGACAGTGAAAACAGTGAGTTTGTGTTAGACGCGAATCGTGCTCTGATTCATGCTCTAGGCTGGGAGCGCAAGCTTATTGCTTTTTCAAACACGGTCTACATCTCTCAGGTGCCGAGTTACAGGACGGTGAAAACAGTGAGTTTGTGTTAGACGCGAATCGTGCTCTGATTCATGCTCTAGGCTGGGAGCGCATGCTTATTGCTTTTTCAAACACGGTCTACACCTCTCAGGTGCCGAGGTACAGGACGGTCAAAACAGTGAGTTTGTGTTAGACGCGAATCGTGCTGGGATTGATGCTCTAGGCTGGGAGCGCAAGCGTAATGCTTTTTCAAACACGGTCTACATCTCTCAGGTGCCGAGGTACAGGACGGTGAAAACAGTGAGTTTGTGTTAGACGCGAATCGTGCTCTGATTCATGCTCTAGGCTGGGAGCGCAAGCTTATTGCTTTTTTAAACACGGTCTACACCTCTCAGGTGCCGAGTTACAGGACGGTGAAAACAGTGAGTTTGTGTTAGACGCGAATCGTGCTATGATTCATGCTCTAGGCTGGGAGCGCAAGCGTATTGCTTTTTCAAACACGGTCTACACCTCTCAAGTGCCGAGTTACAGGACGGTGAAAACAGTGAGTTTGTGTTAGACGCGAATCGTGCTCTGAATCATGCTCTAGGCTGGGAGCGCAAGCTTATTGCTTTTTCAAACACGGTCTACATCTCTCAGGTGCCGAGTTACAGGACGGTGAAAACAGTGAGTTTGTGTTAGACGCGAATCGTGCTCTGATTCATGCTCTAGGCTGGGAGCGCAAGCTTATTGCTTTTTCAAACACGGTCTACATCTCTCAGGTGCCGAGTTACAGGACGGTGAAAACAGTGAGTTTGTGTTAGACGCGAATCGTGCTCTGATTCATGCTCTAGGCTGGGAGCTAAAGCTTGTTGCTTTTTCAAACACGGTCTACACTTCTCAGGTGCCGAGTTACAGGACGGTGAAAACAGTGAGTTTGTGTTAGACGCGAATCGTGCTCTGATTCATGCTCTAGGCTGGGAGCGCAAGCTTATTGCTTTTTCAAACACGGTCTACATCTCTCAGGTGCCGAGTTACAGGACGGTGAAAACAGTGAGTTTGTGTTAGACGCGAATCGTGCTCTGATTCATGCTCTAGGCTGGGAGCGCAAGCTTATTGCTTTTTCAAACACGGTCTACATCTCTCAGGTGCCGAGTTACAGGACGGTGAAAACAGTGAGTTTGTGTTAGACGCGAATCGTGCTCTGATTCATGCTCTAGGCTGGGAGCGCAAGCTTATTGCTTTTTCAAACACGGTCTACATCTCTCAGGTGCCGAGTTACAGGACGGTGAAAACAGTGAGATTGTGTTAGACGCGAATCGTGCTCTGATTCATGTTCTAGGCTGGGAGCGCAAGCTTATTGCTTTTTCAAACACGGTCTACACCTCTCAGGTGCCGAGTTACAGGACGGTGAAAACAGTGAGTTTGTGTTAGACGCGAATCGTGCTCTGATTCATGCTCTAGGCTGGGAGCGCAAGCTTATTGCTTTTTCAAACACGGTCTACATCTCTCAGGTGCCGAGTTACAGGACGGTGAAAACAGTGAGTTTGTGTTAGACGCGAATCGTGCTCTGATTCATGCTCTAGGCTGGGAGCGCAAGCTTATTGCTTTTTCAAACACGGTCTACATCTCTCAGGTGCCGAGTTACAGGACGGTGAAAACAGTGAGATTGTGTTAGACGCGAATCGTGCTCTGATTCATGTTCTAGGCTAGGAGCGCAAGCTTCTTGCTTTTTCAAACACGGTCTACACCTCTCAGGTGCCGAGGTACAGGACGGTCAAAACAGTGAGTTTGTGTTAGACGCGAATCGTGCTGGGATTGATGCTCTAGGCTGGGAGCGCAAGCGTAATGCTTTTTCAAACACGGTCTACACCTCTCAGGTGCCGAGGTACAGGACGGTGAAAACAGTGAGTTTGTGTTAGACGCGAATCGTGATATGATTCATGCTCTAGGCTGGGAGTTCAAGCTTATTGCTTTTTCAAACACGGTCTACACCTCTCAGGTGCCGAGTTACAGGACGGTGAAAACAGTGAGTTTGTGTTAGACGCGAATCGTGCTCTGATTCATGCTCTAGGCTGGGAGCGCAAGCTTATTGCTTTTTCAAACACGGTCTACATCTCTCAGGTGCCGAGTTACAGGACGGTGAAAACAGTGAGTTTGTGTTAGACGCGAATCGTGCTCTGATTCATGCTCTAGGCTGGGAGCGCAAGCTTATTGCTTTTTCAAACACGGTCTACATCTCTCAGGTGCCGAGTTACAGGACGGTGAAAACAGTGAGATTGTGTTAGACGCGAATCGTGCTCTGATTCATGTTCTAGGCTGGGAGCGCAAGCTTCTTGCTTTTTTAAACACGGTCTACACCTCTCAAGTGCCGAGTTACAGGACGGTGAAAACAGTGAGTTTGTGTTAGACGCGAATCGTGCTGGGATTCATGCTCTAGGCTGGGAGCGCAAGCGTAATGCTTTTTCAAACACGGTCTACACCTCTCATGTGCCGAGGTACAGGACGGTGAAAACAGTGAGTTTGTGTTAGACGCGAATCGTGCTCTGATTCATGTTTTAGGCTGGGAGCGCAAGCTTATTGCTTTTTCAAACACGGTCTACACCTCTCAAGTGCCGAGTTACAGGACAGTGAAAACAGTGAGTTTGTGTTAGACGCGAATCGTGCTCTGATTCATGCTCTAGGCTGGGAGCGCAAGCTTATTGCTTTTTCAAACACGGTCTACACCTCTCAGGTTCCGAGTTACAGGACGGTGAAAACAGTGAGTTTGTGTTAGACGCGAATCGTGCTCTGATTCATGCTCTAGGCTGGGAGCGCAAGCTTATTGCTTTTTCAAACACGGTCTACACCTCTCAGGTGCCGAGTTACAGGACGGTGAAAACAGTGAGTTTGTGTTAGACGCGAATCGTGCTCTGATTCCTGCTCTAGGCTGGGAGCGCATGCTTATTGCTTTTTCAAACACGGTCTACACCTCTCAGGTGCCGAGGTACAGGACGGTGAAAACAGTGAGTTTGTGTTAGACGCGAATCGTGATATGATTCATGCTCTAGGCTGGGAGTTCAAGCTTATTGCTTTTTCAAACACGGTTTACACCTCTCAGGTGCCGAAGTACAGGACGGTGAAAACAGTGAGTTTGTGTTAGACGCGAATTGTGCTCTGATTCATGCTCTAGGCTGGGAGCTCAAGCTTATTACTTTTTCAAACACGGTCTACATCTCTCAGGTGCCGAGTTACAGGACGGTGAAAACAGTGAGTTTGTGTTAGACGCAAATCGTGCTCTGATTCATGTTTTAGGCTGGGAGCGCAAGCTTATTGCTTTTTCAAACACGGTCTACACCTCTCAAGTGCCGAGTTACAGGACGGTGAAAACAGTGAGTTTGTGTTAGACGCGAATCGTGCTTTGAATCATGCTCTAGGCTGGGAGCGCAAGCTTATTGCTTTTTCAAACACGGTCTACATCTCTCAGGTGCCGAGTTACAGGACGGTGAAAACAGTGAGTTTGTGTTAGACGCGAATCGTGCTCTGATTCCTGCTCTAGGCTGGGAGCGCATGCTTATTGCTTTTTCAAACACGGTCTACACCTCTCAGGTTCCGAGTTACAGGACGGTGAAAACAGTGAGTTTGTGTTAGACGCGAATCGTGCTCTGATTCATGCTCTAGGCTGGGAGCGCAAGCTTATTGCTTTTTCAAACACGGTCTACATCTCTCAGGTGCCGAGTTACAGGACGGTGAAAACAGTGAGTTTGTGTTAGACGCAAATCGTGCTCTGATTCATGCTCTAGGCTGGGAGCGCAAGCTTATTGCTTTTTCAAACACGGTCTACATCTCTCAGGTGCCGAGTTACAGGACGGTGAAAACAGTGAGATTGTGTTAGACGCGAATCGTGCTCTGATTCATGTTCTAGGCTGGGAGCGCAAGCTTATTGCTTTTTCAAACACGGTCTACACCTCTCAAGTGCCGAGTTACAGGACGGTGAAAACAGTGAGTTTGTGTTAGACGCGAATCGTGCTCTGATTCATGCTCTAGGCTGGGAGCGCAAGCTTATTGCTTTTTCAAACACGGTCTACACCTCTCAGGTGCCGAGTTACAGGACGGTGAAAACAGTGAGTTTGTGTTAGACGCGAATCGTGCTCTGATTCATGCTCTAGGCTGGGAGCGCAAGCTTATTGCTTTTTCAAACACGGTCTACATCTCTCAGGTGCCGAGTTACAGGACGGTGAAAACAGTGAGTTTGTGTTAGACGCGAATCGTGCTCTGATTCATGCTCTAGGCTGGGAGCGCAAGCTTATTGCTTTTTCAAACACGGTCTACATCTCTCAGGTGCCGAGTTACAGGACGGTGAAAACAGTGAGATTGTGTTAGACGCGAATCGTGCTCTGATTCATGTTCTAGGCTAGGAGCGCAAGCTTCTTGCTTTTTCAAACACGGTCTACACCTCTCAAGTGCCGAGTTACAGGACGGTGAAAACAGTGAGTTTGTGTTAGACGCGAATCGTGCTGGGATTCATGCTCTAGGCTGGGAGCGCAAGCGTAATGCTTTTTCAAACACGGTCTACACCTCTCATGTGCCGAGGTACAGGACGGTGAAAACAGTGAGTTTGTGTTAGACGCGAATCGTGCTCTGATTCATGTTTTAGGCTGGGAGTGCAAGCTTATTGCTTTTTCAAACACGGTCTACACCTCTCAAGTGCCGAGTTACAGGACAGTGAAAACAGTGAGTTTGTGTTAGACGCGAATCGTGCTCTGATTCATGCTCTAGGCTGGGAGTGCAAGCTTATTGCTTTTTCAAACACGGTCTACACCTCTCAGGTTCCGAGTTACAGGACGGTGAAAACAGTGAGTTTGTGTTAGACGCGAATCGTGCTCTGATTCATGCTCTAGGCTGGGAGCGCAAGCTTATTGCTTTTTCAAACACGGTCTACACCTCTCAGGTGCCGAGTTACAGGACGGTGAAAAGAGTGAGTTTGTGTTAGACGCGAATCGTGCTCTGATTCCTGCTCTAGGCTGGGAGCGCATGCTTATTGCTTTTTCAAACACGGTCTACACCTCTCAGGTGCCGAGGTACAGGACGGTGAAAACAGTGAGTTTGAGTTAGACGCGAATCGTGATATGATTCATGCTCTAGGCTGGGAGCGCAAGCTTATTGCTTTTTCAATCACGGTCTACATCTCTCAGGTGCTGAGTTACAGGACGGTGAAAACAGTGAGTTTGTGTTAGACGCGAATCGTGCTCTGATTCATGCTCTAGGCTGGGAGTTCAAGCTTTTTGCTTTTTCAAACACGGTCTACACCTCTCAGGTGCCGAGGTACAGGACGGTGAAAACAGTGAGTTTGTGTTAGACGCGAATCGTGCTCTGATTCATGCTTTAGGCTGGGAGCTCAAGCTTATTGCTTTTTCAAACACGGTCTACATCTCTCAGGTGCCGAGTTACAGGACGGTGAAAACAGTGAGTTTGTGTTAGACGCAAATCGTGCTCTGATTCATGTTTTAGGCTGGGAGCGCAAGCTTATTGCTTTTTCAAACACGGTCTACACCTCTCAAGTGCCGAGTTACAGGACGGTGAAAACAGTGAGTTTGTGTTAGACGCGAATCGTGCTCTGAGTCATGCTCTAGGCTGGGAGCGCAAGCTTATTGCTTTTTCAAACACGGTCTACATCTCTCAGCTGCCGAGTTACAGGACGGTGAAAACAGTGAGTTTGTGTTAGACGCGAATCGTGCTCTGATTCATGTTCTAGGCTGGGAGCTCAAGCTTATTGCTTTTTCAAACACGGTCTACACCTCTCAGGTTCCGAGTTACAGGACGGTGAAAACAGTGAGTTTGTGTTAGACGCGAATCGTGCTCTGATTCATGCTCTAGGCTGGGAGCGCAAGCTTATTGCTTTTTCAAACACGGTCTACATCTCTCAGGTGCCGAGTTACAGGACGGTGAAAACAGTGAGATTGTGTTAGACGCGAATCGTGCTCTGATTCATGTTCTAGGCTGGGAGCGCAAGCTTATTGCTTTTTCAAACACGGTCTACACCTCTCAAGTGCCGAGTTACAGGACGGTGAAAACAGTGAGTTTGTGTTAGACGCGAATCGTGCTCTGATTCATGCTCTAGGCTGGGAGCGCAAGCTTATTGCTTTTTCAAACACGGTCTACACCTCTCAGGTGCCGAGTTACAGGACGGTGAAAACAGTGAGTTTGTGTTAGACGCGAATCGTGCTCTGATTCATGCTCTAGGCTGGGAGCGCAAGCTTATTGCTTTTTCAAACACGGTCTACATCTCTCAGGTGCCGAGTTACAGGACGGTGAAAACAGTGAGTTTGTGTTAGACGCGAATCGTGCTCTGATTCATGCTCTAGGCTGGGAGCGCAAGCTTATTGCTTTTTCAAACACGGTCTACATCTCTCAGGTGCCGAGTTACAGGACGGTGAAAACAGTGAGATTGTGTTAGACGCGAATCGTGCTCTGATTCATGTTCTAGGCTAGGAGCGCAAGCTTCTTGCTTTTTCAAACACGGTCTACACCTCTCAAGTGCCGAGTTACAGGACGGTGAAAACAGTGAGTTTGTGTTAGACGCGAATCGTGCTGGGATTCATGCTCTAGGCTGGGAGCGCAAGCGTAATGCTTTTTCAAACACGGTCTACACCTCTCATGTGCCGAGGTACAGGACGGTGAAAACAGTGAGTTTGTGTTAGACGCGAATCGTGCTCTGATTCATGTTTTAGGCTGGGAGTGCAAGCTTATTGCTTTTTCAAACACGGTCTACACCTCTCAAGTGCCGAGTTACAGGACAGTGAAAACAGTGAGTTTGTGTTAGACGCGAATCGTGCTCTGATTCATGCTCTAGGCTGGGAGTGCAAGCTTATTGCTTTTTCAAACACGGTCTACACCTCTCAGGTTCCGAGTTACAGGACGGTGAAAACAGTGAGTTTGTGTTAGACGCGAATCGTGCTCTGATTCATGCTCTAGGCTGGGAGCGCAAGCTTATTGCTTTTTCAAACACGGTCTACACCTCTCAGGTGCCGAGTTACAGGACGGTGAAAAGAGTGAGTTTGTGTTAGACGCGAATCGTGCTCTGATTCCTGCTCCAGGCTGGGAGCGCATGCTTATTGCTTTTTCAAACACGGTCTACACCTCTCAGGTGCCGAGGTACAGGACGGTGAAAACAGTGAGTTTGAGTTAGACGCGAATCGTGATATGATTCATGCTCTAGGCTGGGAGCGCAAGCTTATTGCTTTTTCAATCACGGTCTACATCTCTCAGGTGCTGAGTTACAGGACGGTGAAAACAGTGAGTTTGTGTTAGACGCGAATCGTGCTCTGATTCATGCTCTAGGCTGGGAGTTCAAGCTTTTTGCTTTTTCAAACACGGTCTACACCTCTCAGGTGCCGAGGTACAGGACGGTGAAAACAGTGAGTTTGTGTTAGACGCGAATCGTGCTCTGATTCATGCTTTAGGCTGGGAGCTCAAGCTTATTGCTTTTTCAAACACGGTCTACATCTCTCAGGTGCCGAGTTACAGGACGGTGAAAACAGTGAGTTTGTGTTAGACGCAAATCGTGCTCTGATTCATGTTTTAGGCTGGGAGCGCAAGCTTATTGCTTTTTCAAACACGGTCTACACCTCTCAAGTGCCGAGTTACAGGACGGTGAAAACAGTGAGTTTGTGTTAGACGCGAATCGTGCTCTGAGTCATGCTCTAGGCTGGGAGCGCAAGCTTATTGCTTTTTCAAACACGGTCTACATCTCTCAGCTGCCGAGTTACAGGACGGTGAAAACAGTGAGTTTGTGTTAGACGCGAATCGTGCTCTGATTCATGTTCTAGGCTGGGAGCTCAAGCTTATTGCTTTTTCAAACACGGTCTACACCTCTCAGGTTCCGAGTTACAGGACGGTGAAAACAGTGAGTTTGTGTTAGACGCGAATCGTGCTCTGATTCATGCTCTAGGCTGGGAGCGCAAGCTTATTGCTTTTTCAAACACGGTCTACATCTCTCAGGTGCCGAGTTACAGGACGGTGAAAACAGTGAGATTGTGTTAGACGCGAATCGTGCTCTGATTCATGTTCTAGGCTGGGAGCGCAAGCTTATTGCTTTTTCAAACACGGTCTACACCTCTCAAGTGCCGAGTTACAGGACGGTGAAAACAGTGAGTTTGTGTTAGACGCGAATCGTGCTCTGATTCATGCTCTAGGCTGGGAGCGCAAGCTTATTGCTTTTTCAAACACGGTCTACACCTCTCAGGTGCCGAGTTACAGGACGGTGAAAACAGTGAGTTTGTGTTAGACGCGAATCGTGCTCTGATTCATGCTCTAGGCTGGGAGCGCAAGCTTATTGCTTTTTCAAACACGGTCTACATCTCTCAGGTGCCGAGTTACAGGACGGTGAAAACAGTGAGTTTGTGTTAGACGCGAATCGTGCTCTGATTCATGCTCTAGGCTGGGAGCGCAAGCTTATTGCTTTTTCAAACACGGTCTACATCTCTCAGGTGCCGAGTTACAGGACGGTGAAAACAGTGAGATTGTGTTAGACGCGAATCGTGCTCTGATTCATGTTCTAGGCTAGGAGCGCAAGCTTCTTGCTTTTTCAAACACGGTCTACACCTCTCAAGTGCCGAGTTACAGGACGGTGAAAACAGTGAGTTTGTGTTAGACGCGAATCGTGCTGGGATTCATGCTCTAGGCTGGGAGCGCAAGCGTAATGCTTTTTCAAACACGGTCTACACCTCTCATGTGCCGAGGTACAGGACGGTGAAAACAGTGAGTTTGTGTTAGACGCGAATCGTGCTCTGATTCATGTTTTAGGCTGGGAGTGCAAGCTTATTGCTTTTTCAAACACGGTCTACACCTCTCAAGTGCCGAGTTACAGGACAGTGAAAACAGTGAGTTTGTGTTAGACGCGAATCGTGCTCTGATTCATGCTCTAGGCTGGGAGAGCAAGCTTATTGCTTTTTCAAACACGGTCTACACCTCTCAGGTTCCGAGTTACAGGACGGTGAAAACAGTGAGTTTGTGTTAGACGCGAATCGTGCTCTGATTCATGCTCTAGGCTGGGAGCGCAAGCTTATTGCTTTTTCAAACACGGTCTACACCTCTCAGGTGCCGAGTTACAGGACGGTGAAAAGAGTGAGTTTGTGTTAGACGCGAATCGTGCTCTGATTCCTGCTCTAGGCTGGGAGCGCATGCTTATTGCTTTTTCAAACACGGTCTACACCTCTCAGGTGCCGAGGTACAGGACGGTGAAAACAGTGAGTTTGAGTTAGACGCGAATCGTGATATGATTCATGCTCTAGGCTGGGAGCGCAAGCTTATTGCTTTTTCAATCACGGTCTACATTTCTCAGGTGCTGAGTTACAGGACGGTGAAAACAGTGAGTTTGTGTTAGACGCGAATCGTGCTCTGATTCATGCTCTAGGCTGGGAGTTCAAGCTTTTTGCTTTTTCAAACACGGTCTACACCTCTCAGGTGCCGAGGTACAGGACGGTGAAAACAGTGAGTTTGTGTTAGACGCGAATCGTGCTCTGATTCATGCTTTAGGCTGGGAGCTCAAGCTTATTGCTTTTTCAAACACGGTCTACATCTCTCAGGTGCCGAGTTACAGGACGGTGAAAACAGTGAGTTTGTGTTAGACGCAAATCGTGCTCTGATTCATGTTTTAGGCTGGGAGCGCAAGCTTATTGCTTTTTCAAACACGGTCTACACCTCTCAAGTGCCGAGTTACAGGACGGTGAAAACAGTGAGTTTGTGTTAGACGCGAATCGTGCTCTGAGTCATGCTCTAGGCTGGGAGCGCAAGCTTATTGCTTTTTCAAACACGGTCTACATCTCTCAGCTGCCGAGTTACAGGACGGTGAAAACAGTGAGTTTGTGTTAGACGCGAATCGTGCTCTGATTCATGTTCTAGGCTGGGAGCTCAAGCTTATTGCTTTTTCAAACACGGTCTACACCTCTCAGGTTCCGAGTTACAGGACGGTGAAAACAGTGAGTTTGTGTTAGACGCAAATCGTGCTCTGATTCATGTTTTAGGCTGGGAGTGCAAGCTTATTGCTTTTTCAAACACGGTCTACACCTCTCAAGTGCCGAGTTACAGGACAGTGAAAACAGTGAGTTTGTGTTAGACGCGAATCGTGCTCTGATTCATGCTCTAGGCTGGGAGAGCAAGCTTATTGCTTTTTCAAACACGGTCTACACCTCTCAGGTTCCGAGTTACAGGACGGTGAAAACAGTGAGTTTGTGTTAGACGCGAATCGTGCTCTGATTCATGCTCTAGGCTGGGAGCGCAAGCTTATTGCTTTTTCAAACACGGTCTACACCTCTCAGGTGCCGAGTTACAGGACGGTGAAAACGGTGAGTTTGTGTTAGACGCGAATCGTGCTCTGATTCCTGCTCTAGGCTGGGAGCGCATGCTTATTGCTTTTTCAAACACGGTCTACACCTCTCAGGTGCCGAGGTACAGGACGGTGAAAACAGTGAGTTTGAGTTAGACGCGAATCGTGATATGATTCATGCTCTAGGCTGGGAGCGCAAGCTTATTGCTTTTTCAATCACGGTCTACATCTCTCAGGTGCTGAGTTACAGGACGGTGAAAACAGTGAGTTTGTGTTAGACGCGAATCGTGCTCTGATTCATGCTCTAGGCTGGGAGTTCAAGCTTTTTGCTTTTTCAAACACGGTCTACACCTCTCAGGTGCCGAGGTACAGGACGGTGAAAACAGTGAGTTTGTGTTAGACGCGAATCGTGCTCTGATTCATGCTTTAGGCTGGGAGCTCAAGCTTATTGCTTTTTCAAACACGGTCTACATCTCTCAGGTGCCGAGTTACAGGACGGTGAAAACAGTGAGTTTGTGTTAGACGCAAATCGTGCTCTGATTCATGTTTTAGACTGGGAGCGCAAGCTTATTGCTTTTTCAAACACGGTCTACACCTCTCAAGTGCCGAGTTACAGGACGGTGAAAACAGTGAGTTTGTGTTAGACGCGAATCGTGCTCTGAGTCATGCTCTAGGCTGGGAGCGCAAGCTTATTGCTTTTTCAAACACGGTCTACATCTCTCAGCTGCCGAGTTACAGGACGGTGAAAACAGTGAGTTTGTGTTAGACGCGAATCGTGCTCTGATTCATGTTCTAGGCTGGGAGCTCAAGCTTATTGCTTTTTCAAACACGGTCTACACCTCTCAGGTTCCGAGTTACAGGACGGTGAAAACAGTGAGTTTGTGTTAGACGCGAATCGTGCTCTGATTCATGCTCTAGGCTGGGAGCGCAAGCTTATTGCTTTTTCAAACACGGTCTACACCTCTCAGGTGCCGAGTTACAGGACGGTGAAAACAGTGAGTTTGTGTTAGACGCGAATCGTGCTCTGATTCATGCTCTAGGCTGGGAGCGCAAGCTTATTGCTTTTTCAAACACGGTCTACATCTCTCAGGTGCCGAGTTACAGGACGGTGAAAACAGTGAGTTTGTGTTAGACGCGAATCGTGCTCTGATTCATGCTCTAGGCTGGGAGCGCAAGCTTATTGCTTTTTCAAACACGGTCTACATCTCTCAGGTGCCGAGTTACAGGACGGTGAAAACAGTGAGATTGTGTTAGACGCGAATCGTGCTCTGATTCATGTTCTAGGCTGGGAGCGCAAGCTTCTTGCTTTTTCAAACACGGTCTACACCTCTCAAGTGCCGAGTTACAGGACGGTGAAAACAGTGAGTTTGTGTTAGACGCGAATCGTGCTGGGATTCATGCTCTAGGCTGGGAGCGCAAGCGTAATGCTTTTTCAAAACACGGTCTACACCTCTCATGTGCCGAGGTACAGGACGGTGAAAACAGTGAGTTTGTGTTAGACGCGAATCGTGCTCTGATTCATGTTTTAGGCTGGGAGCGCAAGCTTATTGCTTTTTCAAACACGGTCTACACCTCTCAAGTGCCGAGTTACAGGACAGTGAAAACAGTGAGTTTGTGTTAGACGCGAATCGTGCTCTGATTCATGCTCTAGGCTGGGAGCGCAAGCTTATTGCTTTTTCAAACACGGTCTACACCTCTCAGGTTCCGAGTTACAGGACGGTGAAAACAGTGAGTTTGTGTTAGACGCGAATCGTGCTCTGATTCATGCTCTAGGCTGGGAGCGCAAGCTTATTGCTTTTTCAAACACGGTCTACACCTCTCAGGTGCCGAGTTACAGGACGGTGAAAACAGTGAGTTTGTGTTAGACGCGAATCGTGCTCTGATTCATGCTCTAGGCTGGGAGCGCAAGCTTATTGCTTTTTCAAACACGGTCTACATCTCTCAGGTGCCGAGTTACAGGACGGTGAAAACAGTGAGTTTGTGTTAGACGCGAATCGTGCTCTGATTCATGCTCTAGGCTGGGAGCTCAAGCTTATTGCTTTTTCAAACACGGTCTACACCTCTCAGGTTCCGAGTTACAGGACGGTGAAAACAGTGAGTTTGTGTTAGACGCGAATCGTGCTCTGATTCATGCTCTAGGCTGGGAGCGCAAGCTTATTGCTTTTTCAAACACGGTCTACATCTCTCAGGTGCCGAGTTACAGGACGGTGAAAACAGTGAGATTGTGTTAGACGCGAATCGTGCTCTGATTCATGTTCTAGGCTGGGAGCGCAAGCTTATTGCTTTTTCAAACACGGTCTACACCTCTCAAGTGCCGAGTTACAGGACGGTGAAAACAGTGAGTTTGTGTTAGACGCGAATCGTGCTCTGATTCATGCTCTAGGCTGGGAGCGCAAGCTTATTGCTTTTTCAAACACGGTCTACACCTCTCAGGTGCCGAGTTACAGGACGGTGAAAACAGTGAGTTTGTGTTAGACGCGAATCGTGCTCTGATTCATGCTCTAGGCTGGGAGCGCAAGCTTATTGCTTTTTCAAACACGGTCTACATCTCTCAGGTGCCGAGTTACAGGACGGTGAAAACAGTGAGTTTGTGTTAGACGCGAATCGTGCTCTGATTCATGCTCTAGGCTGGGAGCGCAAGCTTATTGCTTTTTCAAACACGGTCTACATCTCTCAGGTGCCGAGTTACAGGACGGTGAAAACAGTGAGATTGTGTTAGACGCGAATCGTGCTCTGATTCATGTTCTAGGCTAGGAGCGCAAGCTTCTTGCTTTTTCAAACACGGTCTACACCTCTCAAGTGCCGAGTTACAGGACGGTGAAAACAGTGAGTTTGTGTTAGACGCGAATCGTGCTGGGATTCATGCTCTAGGCTGGGAGCGCAAGCGTAATGCTTTTTCAAACACGGTCTACACCTCTCATGTGCCGAGGTACAGGACGGTGAAAACAGTGAGTTTGTGTTAGACGCGAATCGTGCTCTGATTCATGTTTTAGGCTGGGAGTGCAAGCTTATTGCTTTTTCAAACACGGTCTACACCTCTCAAGTGCCGAGTTACAGGACAGTGAAAACAGTGAGTTTGTGTTAGACGCGAATCGTGCTCTGATTCATGCTCTAGGCTGGGAGTGCAAGCTTATTGCTTTTTCAAACACGGTCTACACCTCTCAGGTTCCGAGTTACAGGACGGTGAAAACAGTGAGTTTGTGTTAGACGCGAATCGTGCTCTGATTCATGCTCTAGGCTGGGAGCGCAAGCTTATTGCTTTTTCAAACACGGTCTACACCTCTCAGGTGCCGAGTTACAGGACGGTGAAAAGAGTGAGTTTGTGTTAGACGCGAATCGTGCTCTGATTCCTGCTCCAGGCTGGGAGCGCATGCTTATTGCTTTTTCAAACACGGTCTACACCTCTCAGGTGCCGAGGTACAGGACGGTGAAAACAGTGAGTTTGAGTTAGACGCGAATCGTGATATGATTCATGCTCTAGGCTGGGAGCGCAAGCTTATTGCTTTTTCAATCACGGTCTACATCTCTCAGGTGCTGAGTTACAGGACGGTGAAAACAGTGAGTTTGTGTTAGACGCGAATCGTGCTCTGATTCATGCTCTAGGCTGGGAGTTCAAGCTTTTTGCTTTTTCAAACACGGTCTACACCTCTCAGGTGCCGAGGTACAGGACGGTGAAAACAGTGAGTTTGTGTTAGACGCGAATCGTGCTCTGATTCATGCTTTAGGCTGGGAGCTCAAGCTTATTGCTTTTTCAAACACGGTCTACATCTCTCAGGTGCCGAGTTACAGGACGGTGAAAACAGTGAGTTTGTGTTAGACGCAAATCGTGCTCTGATTCATGTTTTAGGCTGGGAGCGCAAGCTTATTGCTTTTTCAAACACGGTCTACACCTCTCAAGTGCCGAGTTACAGGACGGTGAAAACAGTGAGTTTGTGTTAGACGCGAATCGTGCTCTGAGTCATGCTCTAGGCTGGGAGCGCAAGCTTATTGCTTTTTCAAACACGGTCTACATCTCTCAGCTGCCGAGTTACAGGACGGTGAAAACAGTGAGTTTGTGTTAGACGCGAATCGTGCTCTGATTCATGTTCTAGGCTGGGAGCTCAAGCTTATTGCTTTTTCAAACACGGTCTACACCTCTCAGGTTCCGAGTTACAGGACGGTGAAAACAGTGAGTTTGTGTTAGACGCGAATCGTGCTCTGATTCATGCTCTAGGCTGGGAGCGCAAGCTTATTGCTTTTTCAAACACGGTCTACATCTCTCAGGTGCCGAGTTACAGGACGGTGAAAACAGTGAGATTGTGTTAGACGCGAATCGTGCTCTGATTCATGTTCTAGGCTGGGAGCGCAAGCTTATTGCTTTTTCAAACACGGTCTACACCTCTCAAGTGCCGAGTTACAGGACGGTGAAAACAGTGAGTTTGTGTTAGACGCGAATCGTGCTCTGATTCATGCTCTAGGCTGGGAGCGCAAGCTTATTGCTTTTTCAAACACGGTCTACACCTCTCAGGTGCCGAGTTACAGGACGGTGAAAACAGTGAGTTTGTGTTAGACGCGAATCGTGCTCTGATTCATGCTCTAGGCTGGGAGCGCAAGCTTATTGCTTTTTCAAACACGGTCTACATCTCTCAGGTGCCGAGTTACAGGACGGTGAAAACAGTGAGTTTGTGTTAGACGCGAATCGTGCTCTGATTCATGCTCTAGGCTGGGAGCGCAAGCTTATTGCTTTTTCAAACACGGTCTACATCTCTCAGGTGCCGAGTTACAGGACGGTGAAAACAGTGAGATTGTGTTAGACGCGAATCGTGCTCTGATTCATGTTCTAGGCTAGGAGCGCAAGCTTCTTGCTTTTTCAAACACGGTCTACACCTCTCAAGTGCCGAGTTACAGGACGGTGAAAACAGTGAGTTTGTGTTAGACGCGAATCGTGCTGGGATTCATGCTCTAGGCTGGGAGCGCAAGCGTAATGCTTTTTCAAACACGGTCTACACCTCTCATGTGCCGAGGTACAGGACGGTGAAAACAGTGAGTTTGTGTTAGACGCGAATCGTGCTCTGATTCATGTTTTAGGCTGGGAGTGCAAGCTTATTGCTTTTTCAAACACGGTCTACACCTCTCAAGTGCCGAGTTACAGGACAGTGAAAACAGTGAGTTTGTGTTAGACGCGAATCGTGCTCTGATTCATGCTCTAGGCTGGGAGAGCAAGCTTATTGCTTTTTCAAACACGGTCTACACCTCTCAGGTTCCGAGTTACAGGACGGTGAAAACAGTGAGTTTGTGTTAGACGCGAATCGTGCTCTGATTCATGCTCTAGGCTGGGAGCGCAAGCTTATTGCTTTTTCAAACACGGTCTACACCTCTCAGGTGCCGAGTTACAGGACGGTGAAAAGAGTGAGTTTGTGTTAGACGCGAATCGTGCTCTGATTCCTGCTCTAGGCTGGGAGCGCATGCTTATTGCTTTTTCAAACACGGTCTACACCTCTCAGGTGCCGAGGTACAGGACGGTGAAAACAGTGAGTTTGAGTTAGACGCGAATCGTGATATGATTCATGCTCTAGGCTGGGAGCGCAAGCTTATTGCTTTTTCAATCACGGTCTACATTTCTCAGGTGCTGAGTTACAGGACGGTGAAAACAGTGAGTTTGTGTTAGACGCGAATCGTGCTCTGATTCATGCTCTAGGCTGGGAGTTCAAGCTTTTTGCTTTTTCAAACACGGTCTACACCTCTCAGGTGCCGAGGTACAGGACGGTGAAAACAGTGAGTTTGTGTTAGACGCGAATCGTGCTCTGATTCATGCTTTAGGCTGGGAGCTCAAGCTTATTGCTTTTTCAAACACGGTCTACATCTCTCAGGTGCCGAGTTACAGGACGGTGAAAACAGTGAGTTTGTGTTAGACGCAAATCGTGCTCTGATTCATGTTTTAGGCTGGGAGCGCAAGCTTATTGCTTTTTCAAACACGGTCTACACCTCTCAAGTGCCGAGTTACAGGACGGTGAAAACAGTGAGTTTGTGTTAGACGCGAATCGTGCTCTGAGTCATGCTCTAGGCTGGGAGCGCAAGCTTATTGCTTTTTCAAACACGGTCTACATCTCTCAGCTGCCGAGTTACAGGACGGTGAAAACAGTGAGTTTGTGTTAGACGCGAATCGTGCTCTGATTCATGTTCTAGGCTGGGAGCTCAAGCTTATTGCTTTTTCAAACACGGTCTACACCTCTCAGGTTCCGAGTTACAGGACGGTGAAAACAGTGAGTTTGTGTTAGACGCAAATCGTGCTCTGATTCATGTTTTAGGCTGGGAGTGCAAGCTTATTGCTTTTTCAAACACGGTCTACACCTCTCAAGTGCCGAGTTACAGGACAGTGAAAACAGTGAGTTTGTGTTAGACGCGAATCGTGCTCTGATTCATGCTCTAGGCTGGGAGAGCAAGCTTATTGCTTTTTCAAACACGGTCTACACCTCTCAGGTTCCGAGTTACAGGACGGTGAAAACAGTGAGTTTGTGTTAGACGCGAATCGTGCTCTGATTCATGCTCTAGGCTGGGAGCGCAAGCTTATTGCTTTTTCAAACACGGTCTACACCTCTCAGGTGCCGAGTTACAGGACGGTGAAAACGGTGAGTTTGTGTTAGACGCGAATCGTGCTCTGATTCCTGCTCTAGGCTGGGAGCGCATGCTTATTGCTTTTTCAAACACGGTCTACACCTCTCAGGTGCCGAGGTACAGGACGGTGAAAACAGTGAGTTTGAGTTAGACGCGAATCGTGATATGATTCATGCTCTAGGCTGGGAGCGCAAGCTTATTGCTTTTTCAATCACGGTCTACATCTCTCAGGTGCTGAGTTACAGGACGGTGAAAACAGTGAGTTTGTGTTAGACGCGAATCGTGCTCTGATTCATGCTCTAGGCTGGGAGTTCAAGCTTTTTGCTTTTTCAAACACGGTCTACACCTCTCAGGTGCCGAGGTACAGGACGGTGAAAACAGTGAGTTTGTGTTAGACGCGAATCGTGCTCTGATTCATGCTTTAGGCTGGGAGCTCAAGCTTATTGCTTTTTCAAACACGGTCTACATCTCTCAGGTGCCGAGTTACAGGACGGTGAAAACAGTGAGTTTGTGTTAGACGCAAATCGTGCTCTGATTCATGTTTTAGACTGGGAGCGCAAGCTTATTGCTTTTTCAAACACGGTCTACACCTCTCAAGTGCCGAGTTACAGGACGGTGAAAACAGTGAGTTTGTGTTAGACGCGAATCGTGCTCTGAGTCATGCTCTAGGCTGGGAGCGCAAGCTTATTGCTTTTTCAAACACGGTCTACATCTCTCAGCTGCCGAGTTACAGGACGGTGAAAACAGTGAGTTTGTGTTAGACGCGAATCGTGCTCTGATTCATGTTCTAGGCTGGGAGCTCAAGCTTATTGCTTTTTCAAACACGGTCTACACCTCTCAGGTTCCGAGTTACAGGACGGTGAAAACAGTGAGTTTGTGTTAGACGCGAATCGTGCTCTGATTCATGCTCTAGGCTGGGAGCGCAAGCTTATTGCTTTTTCAAACACGGTCTACACCTCTCAGGTGCCGAGTTACAGGACGGTGAAAACAGTGAGTTTGTGTTAGACGCGAATCGTGCTCTGATTCATGCTCTAGGCTGGGAGCGCAAGCTTATTGCTTTTTCAAACACGGTCTACATCTCTCAGGTGCCGAGTTACAGGACGGTGAAAACAGTGAGTTTGTGTTAGACGCGAATCGTGCTCTGATTCATGCTCTAGGCTGGGAGCGCAAGCTTATTGCTTTTTCAAACACGGTCTACATCTCTCAGGTGCCGAGTTACAGGACGGTGAAAACAGTGAGATTGTGTTAGACGCGAATCGTGCTCTGATTCATGTTCTAGGCTGGGAGCGCAAGCTTCTTGCTTTTTCAAACACGGTCTACACCTCTCAAGTGCCGAGTTACAGGACGGTGAAAACAGTGAGTTTGTGTTAGACGCGAATCGTGCTGGGATTCATGCTCTAGGCTGGGAGCGCAAGCGTAATGCTTTTTCAAAACACGGTCTACACCTCTCATGTGCCGAGGTACAGGACGGTGAAAACAGTGAGTTTGTGTTAGACGCGAATCGTGCTCTGATTCATGTTTTAGGCTGGGAGCGCAAGCTTATTGCTTTTTCAAACACGGTCTACACCTCTCAAGTGCCGAGTTACAGGACAGTGAAAACAGTGAGTTTGTGTTAGACGCGAATCGTGCTCTGATTCATGCTCTAGGCTGGGAGCGCAAGCTTATTGCTTTTTCAAACACGGTCTACACCTCTCAGGTTCCGAGTTACAGGACGGTGAAAACAGTGAGTTTGTGTTAGACGCGAATCGTGCTCTGATTCATGCTCTAGGCTGGGAGCGCAAGCTTATTGCTTTTTCAAACACGGTCTACACCTCTCAGGTGCCGAGTTACAGGACGGTGAAAACAGTGAGTTTGTGTTAGACGCGAATCGTGCTCTGATTCATGCTCTAGGCTGGGAGCGCAAGCTTATTGCTTTTTCAAACACGGTCTACATCTCTCAGGTGCCGAGTTACAGGACGGTGAAAACAGTGAGTTTGTGTTAGACGCGAATCGTGCTCTGATTCATGCTCTAGGCTGGGAGCTAAAGCTTGTTGCTTTTTCAAACACGGTCTACATCTCTCAGGTGCCGAGTTACAGGACGGTGAAAACAGTGAGTTTGTGTTAGACGCAAATCGTGCTCTGATTCATGTTTTAGGCTGGGAGCGCAAGCTTATTGCTTTTTCAAACACGGTCTACATCTCTCAGGTGCCGAGTTACAGGACGGTGAAAACAGTGAGTTTGTGTTAGACGCGAATCGTGCTCTGATTCATGCTCTAGGCTGGGAGCGCATGCTTATTGCTTTTTCAAACACGGTCTACACCTCTCAGGTGCCGAGGTACAGGACGGTCAAAACAGTGAGTTTGTGTTAGACGCGAATCGTGCTGGGATTGATGCTCTAGGCTGGGAGCGCAAGCGTAATGCTTTTTCAAACACGGTCTACATCTCTCAGGTGCCGAGGTACAGGACGGTGAAAACAGTGAGTTTGTGTTAGACGCGAATCGTGCTCTGATTCATGCTCTAGGCTGGGAGCGCAAGCTTATTGCTTTTTCAAACACGGTCTACATCTCTCAGGTGCCGAGTTACAGGACGGTGAAAACAGTGAGATTGTGTTAGACGCGAATCGTGCTCTGATTCATGTTCTAGGCTGGGAGCGCAAGCTTATTGCTTTTTCAAACACGGTCTACACCTCTCAGGTGCCGAGTTACAGGACGGTGAAAACAGTGAGTTTGTGTTAGACGCGAATCGTGCTCTGATTCATGCTCTAGGCTGGGAGCGCAAGCTTATTGCTTTTTCAAACACGGTCTACATCTCTCAGGTGCCGAGTTACAGGACGGTGAAAACAGTGAGTTTGTGTTAGACGCGAATCGTGCTCTGATTCATGCTCTAGGCTGGGAGCGCAAGCTTATTGCTTTTTCAAACACGGTCTACATCTCTCAGGTGCCGAGTTACAGGACGGTGAAAACAGTGAGATTGTGTTAGACGCGAATCGTGCTCTGATTCATGTTCTAGGCTAGGAGCGCAAGCTTCTTGCTTTTTCAAACACGGTCTACACCTCTCAAGTGCCGAGTTACAGGACGGTGAAAACAGTGAGTTTGTGTTAGACGCGAATCGTGCTGGGATTCATGCTCTAGGCTGGGAGCGCAAGCGTAATGCTTTTTCAAACACGGTCTACACCTCTCATGTGCCGAGGTACAGGACGGTGAAAACAGTGAGTTTGTGTTAGACGCGAATCGTGCTCTGATTCATGTTTTAGGCTGGGAGTGCAAGCTTATTGCTTTTTCAAACACGGTCTACACCTCTCAAGTGCCGAGTTACAGGACAGTGAAAACAGTGAGTTTGTGTTAGACGCAAATCGTGCTCTGATTCATGCTCTAGGCTGGGAGCGCAAGCTTATTGCTTTTTCAAACACGGTCTACATCTCTCAGGTGCCGAGTTACAGGACGGTGAAAACAGTGAGTTTGTGTTAGACGCGAATCGTGCTCTGATTCATGCTCTAGGCTGGGAGCGCATGCTTATTGCTTTTTCAAACACGGTCTACACCTCTCAGGTGCCGAGGTACAGGACGGTCAAAACAGTGAGTTTGTGTTAGACGCGAATCGTGCTGGGATTGATGCTCTAGGCTGGGAGCGCAAGCGTAATGCTTTTTCAAACACGGTCTACATCTCTCAGGTGCCGAGGTACAGGACGGTGAAAACAGTGAGTTTGTGTTAGACGCGAATCGTGCTCTGATTCATGCTCTAGGCTGGGAGCGCAAGCTTATTGCTTTTTTAAACACGGTCTACACCTCTCAGGTGCCGAGTTACAGGACGGTGAAAACAGTGAGTTTGTGTTAGACGCGAATCGTGCTATGATTCATGCTCTAGGCTGGGAGCGCAAGCGTATTGCTTTTTCAAACACGGTCTACACCTCTCAAGTGCCGAGTTACAGGACGGTGAAAACAGTGAGTTTGTGTTAGACGCGAATCGTGCTCTGAATCATGCTCTAGGCTGGGAGCGCAAGCTTATTGCTTTTTCAAACACGGTCTACATCTCTCAGGTGCCGAGTTACAGGACGGTGAAAACAGTGAGTTTGTGTTAGACGCGAATCGTGCTCTGATTCATGCTCTAGGCTGGGAGCGCATGCTTATTGCTTTTTCAAACACGGTCTACATCTCTCAGGTGCCGAGTTACAGGACGGTGAAAACAGTGAGTTTGTGTTAGACGCGAATCGTGCTCTGATTCATGCTCTAGGCTGGGAGCTAAAGCTTGTTGCTTTTTCAAACACGGTCTACACTTCTCAGGTGCCGAGTTACAGGACGGTGAAAACAGTGAGTTTGTGTTAGACGCGAATCGTGCTCTGATTCATGCTCTAGGCTGGGAGCGCAAGCTTATTGCTTTTTCAAACACGGTCTACATCTCTCAGGTGCCGAGTTACAGGACGGTGAAAACAGTGAGTTTGTGTTAGACGCGAATCGTGCTCTGATTCATGCTCTAGGCTGGGAGCGCAAGCTTATTGCTTTTTCAAACACGGTCTACATCTCTCAGGTGCCGAGTTACAGGACGGTGAAAACAGTGAGTTTGTGTTAGACGCGAATCGTGCTCTGATTCATGCTCTAGGCTGGGAGCGCAAGCTTATTGCTTTTTCAAACACGGTCTACATCTCTCAGGTGCCGAGTTACAGGACGGTGAAAACAGTGAGATTGTGTTAGACGCGAATCGTGCTCTGATTCATGTTCTAGGCTGGGAGCGCAAGCTTATTGCTTTTTCAAACACGGTCTACACCTCTCAGGTGCCGAGTTACAGGACGGTGAAAACAGTGAGTTTGTGTTAGACGCGAATCGTGCTCTGATTCATGCTCTAGGCTGGGAGCGCAAGCTTATTGCTTTTTCAAACACGGTCTACATCTCTCAGGTGCCGAGTTACAGGACGGTGAAAACAGTGAGTTTGTGTTAGACGCGAATCGTGCTCTGATTCATGCTCTAGGCTGGGAGCGCAAGCTTATTGCTTTTTCAAACACGGTCTACATCTCTCAGGTGCCGAGTTACAGGACGGTGAAAACAGTGAGATTGTGTTAGACGCGAATCGTGCTCTGATTCATGTTCTAGGCTAGGAGCGCAAGCTTCTTGCTTTTTCAAACACGGTCTACACCTCTCAAGTGCCGAGTTACAGGACGGTGAAAACAGTGAGTTTGTGTTAGACGCGAATCGTGCTGGGATTCATGCTCTAGGCTGGGAGCGCAAGCGTAATGCTTTTTCAAACACGGTCTACACCTCTCATGTGCCGAGGTACAGGACGGTGAAAACAGTGAGTTTGTGTTAGACGCGAATCGTGCTCTGATTCATGTTTTAGGCTGGGAGTGCAAGCTTATTGCTTTTTCAAACACGGTCTACACCTCTCAAGTGCCGAGTTACAGGACAGTGAAAACAGTGAGTTTGTGTTAGACGCGAATCGTGCTCTGATTCATGCTCTAGGCTGGGAGCGCAAGCTTATTGCTTTTTCAAACACGGTCTACATCTCTCAGGTGCCGAGTTACAGGACGGTGAAAACAGTGAGTTTGTGTTAGACGCGAATCGTGCTCTGATTCATGCTCTAGGCTGGGAGCGCATGCTTATTGCTTTTTCAAACACGGTCTACACCTCTCAGGTGCCGAGGTACAGGACGGTCAAAACAGTGAGTTTGTGTTAGACGCGAATCGTGCTGGGATTGATGCTCTAGGCTGGGAGCGCAAGCGTAATGTTTTTTCAAACACGGTCTACACCTCTCAGGTGCCGAGGTACAGGACGGTGAAAACAGTGAGTTTGTGTTAGACGCGAATCGTGATATGATTCATGCTCTAGGCTGGGAGTTCAAGCTTATTGCTTTTTCAAACACGGTCTACACCTCTCAGGTGCCGAGTTACAGGACGGTGAAAACAGTGAGTTTGTGTTAGACGCGAATCGTGCTCTGATTCATGCTCTAGGCTGGGAGCGCAAGCTTATTGCTTTTTCAAACACGGTCTACATCTCTCAGGTGCCGAGTTACAGGACGGTGAAAACAGTGAGTTTGTGTTAGACGCGAATCGTGCTCTGATTCATGCTCTAGGCTGGGAGCGCAAGCTTATTGCTTTTTCAAACACGGTCTACATCTCTCAGGTGCCGAGTTACAGGACGGTGAAAACAGTGAGATTGTGTTAGACGCGAATCGTGCTCTGATTCATGTTCTAGGCTAGGAGCGCAAGCTTCTTGCTTTTTCAAACACGGTCTACACCTCTCAAGTGCCGAGTTACAGGACGGTGAAAACAGTGAGTTTGTGTTAGACGCGAATCGTGCTGGGATTCATGCTCTAGGCTGGGAGCGCAAGCGTAATGCTTTTTCAAACACGGTCTACACCTCTCATGTGCCGAGGTACAGGACGGTGAAAACAGTGAGTTTGTGTTAGACGCGAATCGTGCTCTGATTCATGTTTTAGGCTGGGAGTGCAAGCTTATTGCTTTTTCAAACACGGTCTACACCTCTCAAGTGCCGAGTTACAGGACAGTGAAAACAGTGAGTTTGTGTTAGACGCGAATCGTGCTCTGATTCATGCTCTAGGCTGGGAGTGCAAGCTTATTGCTTTTTCAAACACGGTCTACACCTCTCAGGTTCCGAGTTACAGGACGGTGAAAACAGTGAGTTTGTGTTAGACGCGAATCGTGCTCTGATTCATGCTCTAGGCTGGGAGCGCAAGCTTATTGCTTTTTCAAACACGGTCTACACCTCTCAGGTGCCGAGTTACAGGACGGTGAAAAGAGTGAGTTTGTGTTAGACGCGAATCGTGCTCTGATTCCTGCTCTAGGCTGGGAGCGCATGCTTATTGCTTTTTCAAACACGGTCTACACCTCTCAGGTGCCGAGGTACAGGACGGTGAAAACAGTGAGTTTGAGTTAGACGCGAATCGTGATATGATTCATGCTCTAGGCTGGGAGCGCAAGCTTATTGCTTTTTCAATCACGGTCTACATCTCTCAGGTGCTGAGTTACAGGACGGTGAAAACAGTGAGTTTGTGTTAGACGCGAATCGTGCTCTGATTCATGCTCTAGGCTGGGAGTTCAAGCTTTTTGCTTTTTCAAACACGGTCTACACCTCTCAGGTGCCGAGGTACAGGACGGTGAAAACAGTGAGTTTGTGTTAGACGCGAATCGTGCTCTGATTCATGCTTTAGGCTGGGAGCTCAAGCTTATTGCTTTTTCAAACACGGTCTACATCTCTCAGGTGCCGAGTTACAGGACGGTGAAAACAGTGAGTTTGTGTTAGACGCAAATCGTGCTCTGATTCATGTTTTAGGCTGGGAGCGCAAGCTTATTGCTTTTTCAAACACGGTCTACACCTCTCAAGTGCCGAGTTACAGGACGGTGAAAACAGTGAGTTTGTGTTAGACGCGAATCGTGCTCTGAGTCATGCTCTAGGCTGGGAGCGCAAGCTTATTGCTTTTTCAAACACGGTCTACATCTCTCAGCTGCCGAGTTACAGGACGGTGAAAACAGTGAGTTTGTGTTAGACGCGAATCGTGCTCTGATTCATGCTCTAGGCTGGGAGCGCAAGCTTATTGCTTTTTCAAACACGGTCTACATCTCTCAGGTGCCGAGTTACAGGACGGTGAAAACAGTGAGATTGTGTTAGACGCGAATCGTGCTCTGATTCATGTTCTAGGCTGGGAGCGCAAGCTTATTGCTTTTTCAAACACGGTCTACACCTCTCAAGTGCCGAGTTACAGGACGGTGAAAACAGTGAGTTTGTGTTAGACGCGAATCGTGCTCTGATTCATGCTCTAGGCTGGGAGCGCAAGCTTATTGCTTTTTCAAACACGGTCTACACCTCTCAGGTGCCGAGTTACAGGACGGTGAAAACAGTGAGTTTGTGTTAGACGCGAATCGTGCTCTGATTCATGCTCTAGGCTGGGAGCGCAAGCTTATTGCTTTTTCAAACACGGTCTACATCTCTCAGGTGCCGAGTTACAGGACGGTGAAAACAGTGAGTTTGTGTTAGACGCGAATCGTGCTCTGATTCATGCTCTAGGCTGGGAGCGCAAGCTTATTGCTTTTTCAAACACGGTCTACATCTCTCAGGTGCCGAGTTACAGGACGGTGAAAACAGTGAGATTGTGTTAGACGCGAATCGTGCTCTGATTCATGTTCTAGGCTAGGAGCGCAAGCTTCTTGCTTTTTCAAACACGGTCTACATCTCTCAGGTGCCGAGTTACAGGACGGTGAAAACAGTGAGTTTGTGTTAGACGCAAATCGTGCTCTGATTCATGTTTTAGGCTGGGAGCGCAAGCTTATTGCTTTTTCAAACACGGTCTACACCTCTCAAGTGCCGAGTTACAGGACGGTGAAAACAGTGAGTTTGTGTTAGACGCGAATCGTGCTCTGAGTCATGCTCTAGGCTGGGAGCGCAAGCTTATTGCTTTTTCAAACACGGTCTACATCTCTCAGCTGCCGAGTTACAGGACGGTGAAAACAGTGAGTTTGTGTTAGACGCGAATCGTGCTCTGATTCATGCTCTAGGCTGGGAGCGCAAGCTTATTGCTTTTTCAAACACGGTCTACATCTCTCAGGTGCCGAGTTACAGGACGGTGAAAACAGTGAGATTGTGTTAGACGCGAATCGTGCTCTGATTCATGTTCTAGGCTGGGAGCGCAAGCTTATTGCTTTTTCAAACACGGTCTACACCTCTCAAGTGCCGAGTTACAGGACGGTGAAAACAGTGAGTTTGTGTTAGACGCGAATCGTGCTCTGATTCATGCTCTAGGCTGGGAGCGCAAGCTTATTGCTTTTTCAAACACGGTCTACACCTCTCAGGTGCCGAGTTACAGGACGGTGAAAACAGTGAGTTTGTGTTAGACGCGAATCGTGCTCTGATTCATGCTCTAGGCTGGGAGCGCAAGCTTATTGCTTTTTCAAACACGGTCTACATCTCTCAGGTGCCGAGTTACAGGACGGTGAATACAGTGAGATTGTGTTAGACGCGAATCGTGCTCTGATTCATATTCTAGGCTGGGAGCGCAAGCGTAATGCTTTTTCAAACACGGTCTACACCTCTCAAGTGCCGAGTTACAGGACGGTGAAAACAGTGAGTTTTTGTTAGACGCGAATCGTGCTGGGATTCATGCTCTAGGCTGGGAGCGCAAGCGTAATGCTTTTTCAAACACGGTCTACATCTCTCAGGTGCCGAGTTACAGGACGGTGAAAACAGTGAGTTTGTGTTAGACGCGAATCGTGCTCTGATTCATGCTCTAGGCTGGGAGCTAAAGCTTATTGCTTTTTCAAACACGGTCTACACCTCTCAGGTGCCGAGTTACAGGACGGTGAAAACAGTGAGTTTGTGTTAGACGCAAATCGTGCTCTGATTCATGCTCTAGGCTGGGAGCGCAAGCTTATTGCTTTTTCAAACACGGTCTACACCTCTCAGGTGCCGAGTTACAGGACGGTGAAAACAGTGAGTTTGTGTTAGACGCGAATCGTGCTCTGATTCTTGTTCTAGGCTGGGAGCGCAAGCTTATTGCTTTTTCAAACACGGTCTACACCTCTCAGGTGCCGAGTTACAGGACAGTGAAAACAGTGAGTTTGTGTTAGACGCGAATCGTGCTCTGATTCATGCTCTAGGCTGGGAGTTCAAGCTTATTGCTTTTTCAAACACGGTCTACACCTCTCAGGTGCCGAAGTACAGGACGGTGAAAACAGTGAGTTTGTGTTAGACGCGAATCGTGCTCTGATTCATGCTCCAGGCTGGGAGCTCAAGCTTATTACTTTTTCAAACACGGTCTACATCTCTCAGGTGCCGAGTTACAGGACGGTGAAAACAGTGAGTTTGTGTTAGACGCAAATCGTGCTCTGATTCATGTTTTAGGCTGGGAGCGCAAGCTTATTGCTTTTTCAAACACGGTCTACACCTCTCAAGTGCCGAGTTACAGGACGGTGAAAACAGTGAGTTTGTGTTAGACGCGAATCGTGCTTTGAATCATGCTTTAGGCTGGGAGCGCAAGCTTATTGCTTTTTCAAACACGGTCTACATCTCTCAGGTGCCGAGTTACAGGACGGTGAAAACAGTGAGTTTGTGTTAGACGCGAATCGTGCTCCAATTCATGCTCTAGGCTGGGAGCGCAAGCTTATTGCTTTTTCAAACACGGTCTACACCTCTCAGGTGCCGAGTTACAGGACGGTGAAAACAGTGAGTTTGTGTTAGACGCGAATCGTGCTCTGATTCATGCTCTAGGCTGGGAGCGCAAGCTTATTGCTTTTTCAAACACGGTCTACACCTCTCAGGTGCCGAGTTACAGGACAGTGAAAACAGTGAGTTTGTGTTAGACGCGAATCGTGCTCTGATTCCTGCTCTAGGCTGGGAGCTCATGCTTATTGCTTTTTCAAACACGGTCTACACCTCTCAGGTGCCGAGGTACAGGACGGTGAAAACAGTGAGTTTGTGTTAGACGCGAATCGTGATATGATTCATGCTCTAGGCTGGGAGCGCAAGCTTATTGCTTTTTCAAACA
The DNA here is from genome assembly GCF_035609145.1 of Eleutherodactylus coqui. Taxonomy (NCBI): domain Eukaryota; kingdom Metazoa; phylum Chordata; class Amphibia; order Anura; family Eleutherodactylidae; genus Eleutherodactylus; species Eleutherodactylus coqui. The sequence goes on along the minus strand of NC_089844.1, from coordinate 188,060,335 downwards.
CGGTCTACACCTCTCAGGTGCCGAGTTACAGGACCGTGAAAACAGTGAGTTTGTGTTAGACGCGAATCGTGCTCTGATTCTTGTTCTAGGCTGGGAGCGCAAGCTTATTGCTTTTTCAAACACGGTCTACATCTCTCAGGTGCCGAGTTACAGGACGGTGAAAACAGTGAGTTTGTGTTAGACGCGAATCGTGCTCTGATTCATGCTATAGGCTGGGAGCGCAAGCTTATTGCTTTTTCAAACACGGTCTACACATCTCAGGTGCCGAGTTACAGGACGGTGAAAACAGTGAGTTTGTGTTAGACGCGAATCGTGCTCTGATTCATGCTCTAGGCTGGGAGTTCAAGCTTATTGCTTTTTCAAACACGGTCTACACCTCTCAGGTGCCGAGGTACAGGACGGTGAAAACAGTGAGTTTGTGTTAGACGCGAATCGTGCTCTGATTCATGCTCTAGGCTGGGAGCTCAAGCTTATTGCTTTTTCAAACACGGTCTACATCTCTCAGGTGCCGAGTTACAGGACGGTGAAAACAGTGAGTTTGTGTTAGACGCAAATCGTGCTCTGATTCATGTTTTAGGCTGGGAGCGCAAGCTTATTGCTATTTCAAACACGGTCTACACCTCTCAAGTGCCGAGTTACAGGACGGTGAAAACAGTGAGTTTGTGTTAGACGCGAATCGTGCGCTGAATCATGCTCTAGGCTGGGAGCGCAAGCTTATTGCTTTTTCAAACACGGTCTACATCTCTCAGGTGCCGAGTTACAGGACGGTGAAAACAGTGAGTTTGTGTTAGACGCGAATCGTGCTCTGATTCATGTTCTAGGCTGGGAGCTCAAGCTTATTGCTTTTTCAAACACGGTCTACACCTCTCAGGTTCCGAGTTACAGGACGGTGAAAACAGTGAGTTTTTATTAGACGCGAATCGTGCTCTGATTCATGCTCTAGGCTGGGAGCGCATGCTTATTGCTTTTTCAAACACGGTCTACACCTCTCAGGTGCCGAGTTACAGGACGGTGAAAACAGTGAGTTTGTGTTAGACGCGAATCGTGCTCTGATTCCTGCTCTAGGCTGGGAGCGCATGCTTATTGCTTTTTCAAACACGGTCTACACCTCTCAGGTGCCTAGTTACAGGACGGTGAAAACAGTGAGTTTGTGTTAGACGCGAATCGTGATATGATTCATGCTCTAGGCTGGGAGCGCAAGCTTATTGCTTTTTCAAACACGGTCTACATCTCTCAGGTGCTGAGTTACAGGACGGTGAAAACAGTGAGTTTGTGTTAGACGCGAATCGTGCTCTGATTCATGCTCTAGGCTGGGAGCGCAAGCTTATTGCTTTTTCAAACACGGTCTACATCTCTCAGGTGCCGAGTTACAGGACGGTGAAAACAGTGAGTTTGTGTTAGACGCGAATCGTGCTCTGATTCATGCTCTAGGCTGGGAGCTCAAGCTTATTGCTTTTTCAAACACGGTCTACATCTCTCAGGTGCCGAGTTACAGGACGGTGAAAACAGTGAGTTTGTGTTAGACGCGAATCGTGCTCTGATTCATGCTCTAGGCTGGGAGCTAAAGCTTATTGCTTTTTCAAACACGGTCTACACCTCTCAGGTGCCGAGTTACAGGACGGTGAAAACAGTGAGTTTGTGTTAGACGCGAATCGTGCTCTGATTCATGCTCTAGGCTGGGAGCGCAAGCTTATTGCTTTTTCAAACACGGTCTACACCTCTCAGGTGCCGAGTTACAGGACGGTGAAAACAGTGAGTTTGTGTTAGACGCGAATCGTGCTCTGATTCATGCTCTAGGCTGGGAGCGCAAGCTTATTGCTTTTTCAAACACGGTCTACACCTCTCAGGTGCCGAGTTACAGGACGGTGAAAACAGTGAGTTTGTGTTAGACGCGAATCGTGCTCTGATTCATGCTCTAGGCTGGGAGCGCAAGCTTATTGCTTTTTCAAACACGGTCTACATCTCTCAGGTGCCGAGTTACAGGACGGTGAAAACAGTGAGTTTGTGTTAGACGCGAATCGTGCTCTGATTCATGCTCTAGGCTGGGAGCGCAAGCTTATTGCTTTTTCAAACACGGTCTACACCTCTCAGGTGCCGAGTTACAGGACGGTGAAAACAGTGAGTTTGTGTTAGACGCGAATCGTGCTCTGATTCATGCTCTAGGCTGGGAGCGCAAGCTTATTGCTTTTTCAAACACGGTCTACATCTCTCAGGTGCCGAGTTACAGGACGGTGAATACAGTGAGATTGTGTTAGACGCGAATCGTGCTCTGATTCATATTCTAGGCTGGGAGCGCAAGCGTAATGCTTTTTCAAACACGGTCTACACCTCTCAAGTGCCGAGTTACAGGACGGTGAAAACAGTGAGTTTTTGTTAGACGCGAATCGTGCTGGGATTCATGCTCTAGGCTGGGAGCGCAAGCGTAATGCTTTTTCAAACACGGTCTACATCTCTCAGGTGCCGAGTTACAGGACGGTGAAAACAGTGAGTTTGTGTTAGACGCGAATCGTGCTCTGATTCATGCTCTAGGCTGGGAGCTAAAGCTTATTGCTTTTTCAAACACGGTCTACACCTCTCAGGTGCCGAGTTACAGGACGGTGAAAACAGTGAGTTTGTGTTAGACGCAAATCGTGCTCTGATTCATGCTCTAGGCTGGGAGCGCAAGCTTATTGCTTTTTCAAACACGGTCTACACCTCTCAGGTGCCGAGTTACAGGACGGTGAAAACAGTGAGTTTGTGTTAGACGCGAATCGTGCTCTGATTCTTGTTCTAGGCTGGGAGCGCAAGCTTATTGCTTTTTCAAACACGGTCTACACCTCTCAGGTGCCGAGTTACAGGACAGTGAAAACAGTGAGTTTGTGTTAGACGCGAATCGTGCTCTGATTCATGCTCTAGGCTGGGAGTTCAAGCTTATTGCTTTTTCAAACACGGTCTACACCTCTCAGGTGCCGAAGTACAGGACGGTGAAAACAGTGAGTTTGTGTTAGACGCGAATCGTGCTCTGATTCATGCTCCAGGCTGGGAGCTCAAGCTTATTACTTTTTCAAACACGGTCTACATCTCTCAGGTGCCGAGTTACAGGACGGTGAAAACAGTGAGTTTGTGTTAGACGCAAATCGTGCTCTGATTCATGTTTTAGGCTGGGAGCGCAAGCTTATTGCTTTTTCAAACACGGTCTACACCTCTCAAGTGCCGAGTTACAGGACGGTGAAAACAGTGAGTTTGTGTTAGACGCGAATCGTGCTTTGAATCATGCTTTAGGCTGGGAGCGCAAGCTTATTGCTTTTTCAAACACGGTCTACATCTCTCAGGTGCCGAGTTACAGGACGGTGAAAACAGTGAGTTTGTGTTAGACGCGAATCGTGCTCCAATTCATGCTCTAGGCTGGGAGCGCAAGCTTATTGCTTTTTCAAACACGGTCTACACCTCTCAGGTGCCGAGTTACAGGACGGTGAAAACAGTGAGTTTGTGTTAGACGCGAATCGTGCTCTGATTCATGCTCTAGGCTGGGAGCGCAAGCTTATTGCTTTTTCAAACACGGTCTACACCTCTCAGGTGCCGAGTTACAGGACAGTGAAAACAGTGAGTTTGTGTTAGACGCGAATCGTGCTCTGATTCCTGCTCTAGGCTGGGAGCTCATGCTTATTGCTTTTTCAAACACGGTCTACACCTCTCAGGTGCCGAGGTACAGGACGGTGAAAACAGTGAGTTTGTGTTAGACGCGAATCGTGATATGATTCATGCTCTAGGCTGGGAGCGCAAGCTTATTGCTTTTTCAAACACGGTCTACACCTCTCAGGTGCCGAGTTACAGGACCGTGAAAACAGTGAGTTTGTGTTAGACGCGAATCGTGCTCTGATTCATGCTCTAGGCTGGGAGTTCAAGCTTATTGCTTTTTCAAACACGGTCTACACCTCTCAGGTGCCGAGGTACAGGACGGTGAAAACAGTGAGTTTGTGTTAGACGCGAATCGTGCTCTGATTCATGCTCTAGGCTGGGAGCTCAAGCTTATTGCTTTTTCAAACACGGTCTACATCTCTCAGGTGCCGAGTTACAGGACAGTGAAAACAGTGAGTTTGTGTTAGACGCAAATCGTGCTCTGATTCATGTTTTAGGCTGGGAGCGCAAGCTTATTGCTATTTCAAACACGGTCTACACCTCTCAAGTGCCGAGTTACAGGACGGTGAAAACAGTGAGTTTGTGTTAGACGCGAATCGTGCGCTGAATCATGCTCTAGGCTGGGAGCGCAAGCTTATTGCTTTTTCAAACACGGTCTACATCTCTCAGGTGCCGAGTTACAGGACGGTGAAAACAGTGAGTTTGTGTTAGACGCGAATCGTGCTCTGATTCATGTTCTAGGCTGGGAGCTCAAGCTTATTGCTTTTTCAAACACGGTCTACACCTCTCAGGTTCCGAGTTACAGGACGGTGAAAACAGTGAGTTTTTATTAGACGCGAATCGTGCTCTGATTCATGCTCTAGGCTGGGAGCGCATGCTTATTGCTTTTTCAAACACGGTCTACACCTCTCAGGTGCCGAGTTACAGGACGGTGAAAACAGTGAGTTTGTGTTAGACGCGAATCGTGCTCTGATTCCTGCTCTAGGCTGGGAGCGCATGCTTATTGCTTTTTCAAACACGGTCTACACCTCTCAGGTGCCTAGTTACAGGACGGTGAAAACAGTGAGTTTGTGTTAGACGCGAATCGTGATATGATTCATGCTCTAGGCTGGGAGCGCAAGCTTATTGCTTTTTCAAACACGGTCTACATCTCTCAGGTGCTGAGTTACAGGACGGTGAAAACAGTGAGTTTGTGTTAGACGCGAATCGTGCTCTGATTCATGCTCTAGGCTGGGAGCGCAAGCTTATTGCTTTTTCAAACACGGTCTACATCTCTCAGGTGCCGAGTTACAGGACGGTGAAAACAGTGAGTTTGTGTTAGACGCGAATCGTGCTCTGATTCATGCTCTAGGCTGGGAGCTCAAGCTTATTGCTTTTTCAAACACGGTCTACATCTCTCAGGTGCCGAGTTACAGGACGGTGAAAACAGTGAGTTTGTGTTAGACGCGAATCGTGCTCTGATTCATGCTCTAGGCTGGGAGCTAAAGCTTATTGCTTTTTCAAACACGGTCTACACCTCTCAGGTGCCGAGTTACAGGACGGTGAAAACAGTGAGTTTGTGTTAGACGCGAATCGTGCTCTGATTCATGCTCTAGGCTGGGAGCGCAAGCTTATTGCTTTTTCAAACACGGTCTACACCTCTCAGGTGCCGAGTTACAGGACGGTGAAAACAGTGAGTTTGTGTTAGACGCGAATCGTGCTCTGATTCATGCTCTAGGCTGGGAGCGCAAGCTTATTGCTTTTTCAAACACGGTCTACACCTCTCAGGTGCCGAGTTACAGGACGGTGAAAACAGTGAGTTTGTGTTAGACGCGAATCGTGCTCTGATTCATGCTCTAGGCTGGGAGCGCAAGCTTATTGCTTTTTCAAACACGGTCTACATCTCTCAGGTGCCGAGTTACAGGACGGTGAAAACAGTGAGTTTGTGTTAGACGCGAATCGTGCTCTGATTCATGCTCTAGGCTGGGAGCGCAAGCTTATTGCTTTTTCAAACACGGTCTACACCTCTCAGGTGCCGAGTTACAGGACGGTGAAAACAGTGAGTTTGTGTTAGACGCGAATCGTGCTCTGATTCATGCTCTAGGCTGGGAGCGCAAGCTTATTGCTTTTTCAAACACGGTCTACATCTCTCAGGTGCCGAGTTACAGGACGGTGAAAACAGTGAGTTTGTGTTAGACGCGAATCGTGCTCTGATTCATGCTCTAGGCTGGGAGCGCAAGCTTATTGCTTTTTCAAACACGGTCTACATCTCTCAGGTGCCGAGTTACAGGACGGTGAAAACAGTGAGATTGTGTTAGACGCGAATCGTGCTCTGATTCATGTTCTAGGCTGGGAGCGCAAGCTTCTTGCTTTTTCAAACACGGTCTACACCTCTCAAGTGCCGAGTTACAGGACGGTGAAAACAGTGAGTTTGTGTTAGACGCGAATCGTGCTGGGATTCATGCTCTAGGCTGGGAGCGCAAGCGTAATGCTTTTTCAAACACGGTCTACACCTCTCATGTGCCGAGGTACAGGACGGTGAAAACAGTGAGTTTGTGTTAGACGCGAATCGTGCTCTGATTCATGTTTTAGGCTGGGAGCGCAAGCTTATTGCTTTTTCAAACACGGTCTACACCTCTCAAGTGCCGAGTTACAGGACAGTGAAAACAGTGAGTTTGTGTTAGACGCGAATCGTGCTCTGATTCATGCTCTAGGCTGGGAGCGCAAGCTTATTGCTTTTTCAAACACGGTCTACACCTCTCAGGTTCCGAGTTACAGGACGGTGAAAACAGTGAGTTTGTGTTAGACGCGAATCGTGCTCTGATTCATGCTCTAGGCTGGGAGCGCAAGCTTATTGCTTTTTCAAACACGGTCTACACCTCTCAGGTGCCGAGTTACAGGACGGTGAAAACAGTGAGTTTGTGTTAGACGCGAATCGTGCTCTGATTCCTGCTCTAGGCTGGGAGCTCAAGCTTATTGCTTTTTCAAACACGGTCTACATCTCTCAGGTGCCGAGTTACAGGACGGTGAAAACAGTGAGTTTGTGTTAGACGCAAATCGTGCTCTGATTCATGTTTTAGGCTGGGAGCGCAAGCTTATTGCTTTTTCAAACACGGTCTACATCTCTCAGGTGCCGAGTTACAGGACGGTGAAAACAGTGAGTTTGTGTTAGACGCGAATCGTGCTCTGATTCATGCTCTAGGCTGGGAGCGCAAGCTTATTGCTTTTTTAAACACGGTCTACACCTCTCAGGTGCCGAGTTACAGGACGGTGAAAACAGTGAGTTTGTGTTAGACGCGAATCGTGCTATGATTCATGCTCTAGGCTGGGAGCGCAAGCTTATTGCTTTTTCAAACACGGTCTACACCTCTCAGGTGCCGAGTTACAGGACGGTGAAAACAGTGAGTTTGTGTTAGACGCGAATCGTGCTCTGATTCATGCTCTAGGCTGGGAGCGCAAGCTTATTGCTTTTTCAAACACGGTCTACATCTCTCAGGTGCCGAGTTACAGGACGGTGAAAACAGTGAGTTTGTGTTAGACGCGAATCGTGCTCTGATTCATGCTCTAGGCTGGGAGCTAAAGCTTGTTGCTTTTTCAAACACGGTCTACACTTCTCAGGTGCCGAGTTACAGGACGGTGAAAACAGTGAGTTTGTGTTAGACGCGAATCGTGCTCTGATTCATGCTCTAGGCTGGGAGCGCAAGCTTATTGCTTTTTCAAACACGGTCTACATCTCTCAGGTGCCGAGTTACAGGACGGTGAAAACAGTGAGTTTGTGTTAGACGCGAATCGTGCTCTGATTCATGCTCTAGGCTGGGAGCGCAAGCTTATTGCTTTTTCAAACACGGTCTACACCTCTCAAGTGCCGAGTTACAGGACGGTGAAAACAGTGAGTTTGTGTTAGACGCGAATCGTGCTGGGATTCATGCTCTAGGCTGGGAGCGCAAGCGTAATGCTTTTTCAAACACGGTCTACACCTCTCATGTGCCGAGGTACAGGACGGTGAAAACAGTGAGTTTGTGTTAGACGCGAATCGTGCTCTGATTCATGTTTTAGGCTGGGAGTGCAAGCTTATTGCTTTTTCAAACACGGTCTACACCTCTCAAGTGCCGAGTTACAGGACAGTGAAAACAGTGAGTTTGTGTTAGACGCGAATCGTGCTCTGATTCATGCTCTAGGCTGGGAGTGCAAGCTTATTGCTTTTTCAAACACGGTCTACACCTCTCAGGTTCCGAGTTACAGGACGGTGAAAACAGTGAGTTTGTGTTAGACGCGAATCGTGCTCTGATTCATGCTCTAGGCTGGGAGCGCAAGCTTATTGCTTTTTCAAACACGGTCTACACCTCTCAGGTGCCGAGTTACAGGACGGTGAAAAGAGTGAGTTTGTGTTAGACGCGAATCGTGCTCTGATTCCTGCTCTAGGCTGGGAGCGCATGCTTATTGCTTTTTCAAACACGGTCTACACCTCTCAGGTGCCGAGGTACAGGACGGTGAAAACAGTGAGTTTGAGTTAGACGCGAATCGTGATATGATTCATGCTCTAGGCTGGGAGCGCAAGCTTATTGCTTTTTCAATCACGGTCTACATCTCTCAGGTGCTGAGTTACAGGACGGTGAAAACAGTGAGTTTGTGTTAGACGCGAATCGTGCTCTGATTCATGCTCTAGGCTGGGAGTTCAAGCTTTTTGCTTTTTCAAACACGGTCTACACCTCTCAGGTGCCGAGGTACAGGACGGTGAAAACAGTGAGTTTGTGTTAGACGCGAAACGTGCTCTGATTCATGCTTTAGGCTGGGAGCTCAAGCTTATTGCTTTTTCAAACACGGTCTACATCTCTCAGGTGCCGAGTTACAGGACGGTGAAAACAGTGAGTTTGTGTTAGACGCAAATCGTGCTCTGATTCATGTTTTAGGCTGGGAGCGCAAGCTTATTGCTTTTTCAAACACGGTCTACACCTCTCAAGTGCCGAGTTACAGGACGGTGAAAACAGTGAGTTTGTGTTAGACGCGAATCGTGCTCTGAGTCATGCTCTAGGCTGGGAGCGCAAGCTTATTGCTTTTTCAAACACGGTCTACATCTCTCAGCTGCCGAGTTACAGGACGGTGAAAACAGTGAGTTTGTGTTAGACGCGAATCGTGCTCTGATTCATGCTCTAGGCTGGGAGCGCAAGCTTATTGCTTTTTCAAACACGGTCTACATCTCTCAGGTGCCGAGTTACAGGACGGTGAAAACAGTGAGTTTGTGTTAGACGCGAATCGTGCTCTGATTCATGTTCTAGGCTGGGAGCGCAAGCTTATTGCTTTTTCAAACACGGTCTACACCTCTCAAGTGCCGAGTTACAGGACGGTGAAAACAGTGAGTTTGTGTTAGACGCGAATCGTGCTCTGATTCATGCTCTAGGCTGGGAGCGCAAGCTTATTGCTTTTTCAAACACGGTCTACACCTCTCAGGTGCCGAGTTACAGGACGGTGAAAACAGTGAGTTTGTGTTAGACGCGAATCGTGCTCTGATTCATGCTCTAGGCTGGGAGCGCAAGCTTATTGCTTTTTCAAACACGGTCTACATCTCTCAGGTGCCGAGTTACAGGACGGTGAAAACAGTGAGTTTGTGTTAGACGCGAATCGTGCTCTGATTCATGCTCTAGGCTGGGAGCGCAAGCTTATTGCTTTTTCAAACACGGTCTACATCTCTCAGGTGCCGAGTTACAGGACGGTGAAAACAGTGAGATTGTGTTAGACGCGAATCGTGCTCTGATTCATGTTCTAGGCTAGGAGCGCAAGCTTCTTGCTTTTTCAAACACGGTCTACATCTCTCAGGTGCCGAGTTACAGGACGGTGAAAACAGTGAGTTTGTGTTAGACGCAAATCGTGCTCTGATTCATGTTTTAGGCTGGGAGCGCAAGCTTATTGCTTTTTCAAACACGGTCTACACCTCTCAAGTGCCGAGTTACAGGACGGTGAAAACAGTGAGTTTGTGTTAGACGCGAATCGTGCTCTGAGTCATGCTCTAGGCTGGGAGCGCAAGCTTATTGCTTTTTCAAACACGGTCTACATCTCTCAGCTGCCGAGTTACAGGACGGTGAAAACAGTGAGTTTGTGTTAGACGCGAATCGTGCTCTGATTCATGCTCTAGGCTGGGAGCGCAAGCTTATTGCTTTTTCAAACACGGTCTACATCTCTCAGGTGCCGAGTTACAGGACGGTGAAAACAGTGAGATTGTGTTAGACGCGAATCGTGCTCTGATTCATGTTCTAGGCTGGGAGCGCAAGCTTATTGCTTTTTCAAACACGGTCTACACCTCTCAAGTGCCGAGTTACAGGACGGTGAAAACAGTGAGTTTGTGTTAGACGCGAATCGTGCTCTGATTCATGCTCTAGGCTGGGAGCGCAAGCTTATTGCTTTTTCAAACACGGTCTACACCTCTCAGGTGCCGAGTTACAGGACGGTGAAAACAGTGAGTTTGTGTTAGACGCGAATCGTGCTCTGATTCATGCTCTAGGCTGGGAGCGCAAGCTTATTGCTTTTTCAAACACGGTCTACATCTCTCAGGTGCCGAGTTACAGGACGGTGAATACAGTGAGATTGTGTTAGACGCGAATCGTGCTCTGATTCATATTCTAGGCTGGGAGCGCAAGCGTAATGCTTTTTCAAACACGGTCTACACCTCTCAAGTGCCGAGTTACAGGACGGTGAAAACAGTGAGTTTTTGTTAGACGCGAATCGTGCTGGGATTCATGCTCTAGGCTGGGAGCGCAAGCGTAATGCTTTTTCAAACACGGTCTACATCTCTCAGGTGCCGAGTTACAGGACGGTGAAAACAGTGAGTTTGTGTTAGACGCGAATCGTGCTCTGATTCATGCTCTAGGCTGGGAGCTAAAGCTTATTGCTTTTTCAAACACGGTCTACACCTCTCAGGTGCCGAGTTACAGGACGGTGAAAACAGTGAGTTTGTGTTAGACGCAAATCGTGCTCTGATTCATGCTCTAGGCTGGGAGCGCAAGCTTATTGCTTTTTCAAACACGGTCTACACCTCTCAGGTGCCGAGTTACAGGACGGTGAAAACAGTGAGTTTGTGTTAGACGCGAATCGTGCTCTGATTCTTGTTCTAGGCTGGGAGCGCAAGCTTATTGCTTTTTCAAACACGGTCTACACCTCTCAGGTGCCGAGTTACAGGACAGTGAAAACAGTGAGTTTGTGTTAGACGCGAATCGTGCTCTGATTCATGCTCTAGGCTGGGAGTTCAAGCTTATTGCTTTTTCAAACACGGTCTACACCTCTCAGGTGCCGAAGTACAGGACGGTGAAAACAGTGAGTTTGTGTTAGACGCGAATCGTGCTCTGATTCATGCTCCAGGCTGGGAGCTCAAGCTTATTACTTTTTCAAACACGGTCTACATCTCTCAGGTGCCGAGTTACAGGACGGTGAAAACAGTGAGTTTGTGTTAGACGCAAATCGTGCTCTGATTCATGTTTTAGGCTGGGAGCGCAAGCTTATTGCTTTTTCAAACACGGTCTACACCTCTCAAGTGCCGAGTTACAGGACGGTGAAAACAGTGAGTTTGTGTTAGACGCGAATCGTGCTTTGAATCATGCTTTAGGCTGGGAGCGCAAGCTTATTGCTTTTTCAAACACGGTCTACATCTCTCAGGTGCCGAGTTACAGGACGGTGAAAACAGTGAGTTTGTGTTAGACGCGAATCGTGCTCCAATTCATGCTCTAGGCTGGGAGCGCAAGCTTATTGCTTTTTCAAACACGGTCTACACCTCTCAGGTGCCGAGTTACAGGACGGTGAAAACAGTGAGTTTGTGTTAGACGCGAATCGTGCTCTGATTCATGCTCTAGGCTGGGAGCGCAAGCTTATTGCTTTTTCAAACACGGTCTACACCTCTCAGGTGCCGAGTTACAGGACAGTGAAAACAGTGAGTTTGTGTTAGACGCGAATCGTGCTCTGATTCCTGCTCTAGGCTGGGAGCTCATGCTTATTGCTTTTTCAAACACGGTCTACACCTCTCAGGTGCCGAGGTACAGGACGGTGAAAACAGTGAGTTTGTGTTAGACGCGAATCGTGATATGATTCATGCTCTAGGCTGGGAGCGCAAGCTTATTGCTTTTTCAAACACGGTCTACACCTCTCAGGTGCCGAGTTACAGGACGGTGAAAACAGTGAGTTTGTGTTAGACGCGAATCGTGCTCTGATTCATGCTCTAGGCTGGGAGCGCAAGCTTATTGCTTTTTCAAACACGGTCTACACCTCTCAGGTGCCGAGTTACAGGACAGTGAAAACAGTGAGTTTGTGTTAGACGCGAATCGTGCTCTGATTCCTGCTCTAGGCTGGGAGCTCATGCTTATTGCTTTTTCAAACACGGTCTACACCTCTCAGGTGCCGAGGTACAGGACGGTGAAAACAGTGAGTTTGTGTTAGACGCGAATCGTGATATGATTCATGCTCTAGGCTGGGAGCGCAAGCTTATTGCTTTTTCAAACACGGTCTACACCTCTCAGGTGCCGAGTTACAGGACCGTGAAAACAGTGAGTTTGTGTTAGACGCGAATCGTGCTCTGATTCTTGTTCTAGGCTGGGAGCGCAAGCTTATTGCTTTTTCAAACACGGTCTACATCTCTCAGGTGCCGAGTTACAGGACGGTGAAAACAGTGAGTTTGTGTTAGACGCGAATCGTGCTCTGATTCATGCTATAGGCTGGGAGCGCAAGCTTATTGCTTTTTCAAACACGGTCTACACATCTCAGGTGCCGAGTTACAGGACGGTGAAAACAGTGAGTTTGTGTTAGACGCGAATCGTGCTCTGATTCATGCTCTAGGCTGGGAGTTCAAGCTTATTGCTTTTTCAAACACGGTCTACACCTCTCAGGTGCCGAGGTACAGGACGGTGAAAACAGTGAGTTTGTGTTAGACGCGAATCGTGCTCTGATTCATGCTCTAGGCTGGGAGCTCAAGCTTATTGCTTTTTCAAACACGGTCTACATCTCTCAGGTGCCGAGTTACAGGACGGTGAAAACAGTGAGTTTGTGTTAGACGCAAATCGTGCTCTGATTCATGTTTTAGGCTGGGAGCGCAAGCTTATTGCTATTTCAAACACGGTCTACACCTCTCAAGTGCCGAGTTACAGGACGGTGAAAACAGTGAGTTTGTGTTAGACGCGAATCGTGCGCTGAATCATGCTCTAGGCTGGGAGCGCAAGCTTATTGCTTTTTCAAACACGGTCTACATCTCTCAGGTGCCGAGTTACAGGACGGTGAAAACAGTGAGTTTGTGTTAGACGCGAATCGTGCTCTGATTCATGTTCTAGGCTGGGAGCTCAAGCTTATTGCTTTTTCAAACACGGTCTACACCTCTCAGGTTCCGAGTTACAGGACGGTGAAAACAGTGAGTTTTTATTAGACGCGAATCGTGCTCTGATTCATGCTCTAGGCTGGGAGCGCATGCTTATTGCTTTTTCAAACACGGTCTACACCTCTCAGGTGCCGAGTTACAGGACGGTGAAAACAGTGAGTTTGTGTTAGACGCGAATCGTGCTCTGATTCCTGCTCTAGGCTGGGAGCGCATGCTTATTGCTTTTTCAAACACGGTCTACACCTCTCAGGTGCCTAGTTACAGGACGGTGAAAACAGTGAGTTTGTGTTAGACGCGAATCGTGATATGATTCATGCTCTAGGCTGGGAGCGCAAGCTTATTGCTTTTTCAAACACGGTCTACATCTCTCAGGTGCTGAGTTACAGGACGGTGAAAACAGTGAGTTTGTGTTAGACGCGAATCGTGCTCTGATTCATGCTCTAGGCTGGGAGCGCAAGCTTATTGCTTTTTCAAACACGGTCTACATCTCTCAGGTGCCGAGTTACAGGACGGTGAAAACAGTGAGTTTGTGTTAGACGCGAATCGTGCTCTGATTCATGCTCTAGGCTGGGAGCTCAAGCTTATTGCTTTTTCAAACACGGTCTACATCTCTCAGGTGCCGAGTTACAGGACGGTGAAAACAGTGAGTTTGTGTTAGACGCGAATCGTGCTCTGATTCATGCTCTAGGCTGGGAGCTAAAGCTTATTGCTTTTTCAAACACGGTCTACACCTCTCAGGTGCCGAGTTACAGGACGGTGAAAACAGTGAGTTTGTGTTAGACGCGAATCGTGCTCTGATTCATGCTCTAGGCTGGGAGCGCAAGCTTATTGCTTTTTCAAACACGGTCTACACCTCTCAGGTGCCGAGTTACAGGACGGTGAAAACAGTGAGTTTGTGTTAGACGCGAATCGTGCTCTGATTCATGCTCTAGGCTGGGAGCGCAAGCTTATTGCTTTTTCAAACACGGTCTACACCTCTCAGGTGCCGAGTTACAGGACGGTGAAAACAGTGAGTTTGTGTTAGACGCGAATCGTGCTCTGATTCATGCTCTAGGCTGGGAGCGCAAGCTTATTGCTTTTTCAAACACGGTCTACATCTCTCAGGTGCCGAGTTACAGGACGGTGAAACAGTGAGTTTGTGTTAGACGCGAATCGTGCTCTGATTCATGCTCTAGGCTGGGAGCGCAAGCTTATTGCTTTTTCAAACACGGTCTACACCTCTCAGGTGCCGAGTTACAGGACGGTGAAAACAGTGAGTTTGTGTTAGACGCGAATCGTGCTCTGATTCATGCTCTAGGCTGGGAGCGCAAGCTTATTGCTTTTTCAAACACGGTCTACATCTCTCAGGTGCCGAGTTACAGGACGGTGAAAACAGTGAGTTTGTGTTAGACGCGAATCGTGCTCTGATTCATGCTCTAGGCTGGGAGCGCAAGCTTATTGCTTTTTCAAACACGGTCTACATCTCTCAGGTGCCGAGTTACAGGACGGTGAAAACAGTGAGATTGTGTTAGACGCGAATCGTGCTCTGATTCATGTTCTAGGCTGGGAGCGCAAGCTTCTTGCTTTTTCAAACACGGTCTACACCTCTCAAGTGCCGAGTTACAGGACGGTGAAAACAGTGAGTTTGTGTTAGACGCGAATCGTGCTGGGATTCATGCTCTAGGCTGGGAGCGCAAGCGTAATGCTTTTTCAAACACGGTCTACACCTCTCATGTGCCGAGGTACAGGACGGTGAAAACAGTGAGTTTGTGTTAGACGCGAATCGTGCTCTGATTCATGTTTTAGGCTGGGAGCGCAAGCTTATTGCTTTTTCAAACACGGTCTACACCTCTCAAGTGCCGAGTTACAGGACGGTGAAAACAGTGAGTTTGTGTTAGACGCGAATCGTGCTCTGAGTCATGCTCTAGGCTGGGAGCGCAAGCTTATTGCTTTTTCAAACACGGTCTACATCTCTCAGCTGCCGAGTTACAGGACGGTGAAAACAGTGAGTTTGTGTTAGACGCGAATCGTGCTCTGATTCATGCTCTAGGCTGGGAGCGCAAGCTTATTGCTTTTTCAAACACGGTCTACATCTCTCAGGTGCCGAGTTACAGGACGGTGAAAACAGTGAGATTGTGTTAGACGCGAATCGTGCTCTGATTCATGTTCTAGGCTGGGAGCGCAAGCTTATTGCTTTTTCAAACACGGTCTACACCTCTCAAGTGCCGAGTTACAGGACGGTGAAAACAGTGAGTTTGTGTTAGACGCGAATCGTGCTCTGATTCATGCTCTAGGCTGGGAGCGCAAGCTTATTGCTTTTTCAAACACGGTCTACACCTCTCAGGTGCCGAGTTACAGGACGGTGAAAACAGTGAGTTTGTGTTAGACGCGAATCGTGCTCTGATTCATGCTCTAGGCTGGGAGCGCAAGCTTATTGCTTTTTCAAACACGGTCTACATCTCTCAGGTGCCGAGTTACAGGACGGTGAATACAGTGAGATTGTGTTAGACGCGAATCGTGCTCTGATTCATATTCTAGGCTGGGAGCGCAAGCGTAATGCTTTTTCAAACACGGTCTACACCTCTCAAGTGCCGAGTTACAGGACGGTGAAAACAGTGAGTTTTTGTTAGACGCGAATCGTGCTGGGATTCATGCTCTAGGCTGGGAGCGCAAGCGTAATGCTTTTTCAAACACGGTCTACATCTCTCAGGTGCCGAGTTACAGGACGGTGAAAACAGTGAGTTTGTGTTAGACGCGAATCGTGCTCTGATTCATGCTCTAGGCTGGGAGCTAAAGCTTATTGCTTTTTCAAACACGGTCTACACCTCTCAGGTGCCGAGTTACAGGACGGTGAAAACAGTGAGTTTGTGTTAGACGCAAATCGTGCTCTGATTCATGCTCTAGGCTGGGAGCGCAAGCTTATTGCTTTTTCAAACACGGTCTACACCTCTCAGGTGCCGAGTTACAGGACGGTGAAAACAGTGAGTTTGTGTTAGACGCGAATCGTGCTCTGATTCTTGTTCTAGGCTGGGAGCGCAAGCTTATTGCTTTTTCAAACACGGTCTACACCTCTCAGGTGCCGAGTTACAGGACAGTGAAAACAGTGAGTTTGTGTTAGACGCGAATCGTGCTCTGATTCATGCTCTAGGCTGGGAGTTCAAGCTTATTGCTTTTTCAAACACGGTCTACACCTCTCAGGTGCCGAAGTACAGGACGGTGAAAACAGTGAGTTTGTGTTAGACGCGAATCGTGCTCTGATTCATGCTCCAGGCTGGGAGCTCAAGCTTATTACTTTTTCAAACACGGTCTACATCTCTCAGGTGCCGAGTTACAGGACGGTGAAAACAGTGAGTTTGTGTTAGACGCAAATCGTGCTCTGATTCATGTTTTAGGCTGGGAGCGCAAGCTTATTGCTTTTTCAAACACGGTCTACACCTCTCAAGTGCCGAGTTACAGGACGGTGAAAACAGTGAGTTTGTGTTAGACGCGAATCGTGCTTTGAATCATGCTTTAGGCTGGGAGCGCAAGCTTATTGCTTTTTCAAACACGGTCTACATCTCTCAGGTGCCGAGTTACAGGACGGTGAAAACAGTGAGTTTGTGTTAGACGCGAATCGTGCTCCAATTCATGCTCTAGGCTGGGAGCGCAAGCTTATTGCTTTTTCAAACACGGTCTACACCTCTCAGGTGCCGAGTTACAGGACGGTGAAAACAGTGAGTTTGTGTTAGACGCGAATCGTGCTCTGATTCATGCTCTAGGCTGGGAGCGCAAGCTTATTGCTTTTTCAAACACGGTCTACACCTCTCAGGTGCCGAGTTACAGGACAGTGAAAACAGTGAGTTTGTGTTAGACGCGAATCGTGCTCTGATTCCTGCTCTAGGCTGGGAGCTCATGCTTATTGCTTTTTCAAACACGGTCTACACCTCTCAGGTGCCGAGGTACAGGACGGTGAAAACAGTGAGTTTGTGTTAGACGCGAATCGTGATATGATTCATGCTCTAGGCTGGGAGCGCAAGCTTATTGCTTTTTCAAACACGGTCTACACCTCTCAGGTGCCGAGTTACAGGACCGTGAAAACAGTGAGTTTGTGTTAGACGCGAATCGTGCTCTGATTCTTGTTCTAGGCTGGGAGCGCAAGCTTATTGCTTTTTCAAACACGGTCTACATCTCTCAGGTGCCGAGTTACAGGACGGTGAAAACAGTGAGTTTGTGTTAGACGCGAATCGTGCTCTGATTCATGCTCTAGGCTGGGAGCGCAAGCTTATTGCTTTTTCAAACACGGTCTACATCTCTCAGGTGCCGAGTTACAGGACGGTGAATACAGTGAGATTGTGTTAGACGCGAATCGTGCTCTGATTCATATTCTAGGCTGGGAGCGCAAGCGTAATGCTTTTTCAAACACGGTCTACACCTCTCAAGTGCCGAGTTACAGGACGGTGAAAACAGTGAGTTTTTGTTAGACGCGAATCGTGCTGGGATTCATGCTCTAGGCTGGGAGCGCAAGCGTAATGCTTTTTCAAACACGGTCTACATCTCTCAGGTGCCGAGTTACAGGACGGTGAAAACAGTGAGTTTGTGTTAGACGCGAATCGTGCTCTGATTCATGCTCTAGGCTGGGAGCTAAAGCTTATTGCTTTTTCAAACACGGTCTACACCTCTCAGGTGCCGAGTTACAGGACGGTGAAAACAGTGAGTTTGTGTTAGACGCAAATCGTGCTCTGATTCATGCTCTAGGCTGGGAGCGCAAGCTTATTGCTTTTTCAAACACGGTCTACACCTCTCAGGTGCCGAGTTACAGGACGGTGAAAACAGTGAGTTTGTGTTAGACGCGAATCGTGCTCTGATTCTTGTTCTAGGCTGGGAGCGCAAGCTTATTGCTTTTTCAAACACGGTCTACACCTCTCAGGTGCCGAGTTACAGGACAGTGAAAACAGTGAGTTTGTGTTAGACGCGAATCGTGCTCTGATTCATGCTCTAGGCTGGGAGTTCAAGCTTATTGCTTTTTCAAACACGGTCTACACCTCTCAGGTGCCGAAGTACAGGACGGTGAAAACAGTGAGTTTGTGTTAGACGCGAATCGTGCTCTGATTCATGCTCCAGGCTGGGAGCTCAAGCTTATTACTTTTTCAAACACGGTCTACATCTCTCAGGTGCCGAGTTACAGGACGGTGAAAACAGTGAGTTTGTGTTAGACGCGAATCGTGCTCTGATTCATGTTTTAGGCTGGGAGCGCAAGCTTATTGCTTTTTCAAACACGGTCTACACCTCTCAAGTGCCGAGTTACAGGACGGTGAAAACAGTGAGTTTGTGTTAGACGCGAATCGTGCTTTGAATCATGCTTTAGGCTGGGAGCGCAAGCTTATTGCTTTTTCAAACACGGTCTACATCTCTCAGGTGCCGAGTTACAGGACGGTGAAAACAGTGAGTTTGTGTTAGACGCGAATCGTGCTCCAATTCATGCTCTAGGCTGGGAGCGCAAGCTTATTGCTTTTTCAAACACGGTCTACACCTCTCAGGTGCCGAGTTACAGGACGGTGAAAACAGTGAGTTTGTGTTAGACGCGAATCGTGCTCTGATTCATGCTCTAGGCTGGGAGCGCAAGCTTATTGCTTTTTCAAACACGGTCTACACCTCTCAGGTGCCGAGTTACAGGACAGTGAAAACAGTGAGTTTGTGTTAGACGCGAATCGTGCTCTGATTCCTGCTCTAGGCTGGGAGCTCATGCTTATTGCTTTTTCAAACACGGTCTACACCTCTCAGGTGCCGAGGTACAGGACGGTGAAAACAGTGAGTTTGTGTTAGACGCGAATCGTGATATGATTCATGCTCTAGGCTGGGAGCGCAAGCTTATTGCTTTTTCAAACACGGTCTACACCTCTCAGGTGCCGAGTTACAGGACCGTGAAAACAGTGAGTTTGTGTTAGACGCGAATCGTGCTCTGATTCATGCTCTAGGCTGGGAGTTCAAGCTTATTGCTTTTTCAAACACGGTCTACACCTCTCAGGTGCCGAGGTACAGGACGGTGAAAACAGTGAGTTTGTGTTAGACGCGAATCGTGCTCTGATTCATGCTCTAGGCTGGGAGCTCAAGCTTATTGCTTTTTCAAACACGGTCTACATCTCTCAGGTGCCGAGTTACAGGACGGTGAAAACAGTGAGTTTGTGTTAGACGCAAATCGTGCTCTGATTCATGTTTTAGGCTGGGAGCGCAAGCTTATTGCTATTTCAAACACGGTCTACACCTCTCAAGTGCCGAGTTACAGGACGGTGAAAACAGTGAGTTTGTGTTAGACGCGAATCGTGCGCTGAATCATGCTCTAGGCTGGGAGCGCAAGCTTATTGCTTTTTCAAACACGGTCTACATCTCTCAGGTGCCGAGTTACAGGACGGTGAAAACAGTGAGTTTGTGTTAGACGCGAATCGTGCTCTGATTCATGTTCTAGGCTGGGAGCTCAAGCTTATTGCTTTTTCAAACACGGTCTACACCTCTCAGGTTCCGAGTTACAGGACGGTGAAAACAGTGAGTTTTTATTAGACGCGAATCGTGCTCTGATTCATGCTCTAGGCTGGGAGCGCATGCTTATTGCTTTTTCAAACACGGTCTACACCTCTCAGGTGCCGAGTTACAGGACGGTGAAAACAGTGAGTTTGTGTTAGACGCGAATCGTGCTCTGATTCCTGCTCTAGGCTGGGAGCGCATGCTTATTGCTTTTTCAAACACGGTCTACACCTCTCAGGTGCCTAGTTACAGGACGGTGAAAACAGTGAGTTTGTGTTAGACGCGAATCGTGATATGATTCATGCTCTAGGCTGGGAGCGCAAGCTTATTGCTTTTTCAAACACGGTCTACATCTCTCAGGTGCTGAGTTACAGGACGGTGAAAACAGTGAGTTTGTGTTAGACGCGAATCGTGCTCTGATTCATGCTCTAGGCTGGGAGCGCAAGCTTATTGCTTTTTCAAACACGGTCTACATCTCTCAGGTGCCGAGTTACAGGACGGTGAAAACAGTGAGTTTGTGTTAGACGCGAATCGTGCTCTGATTCATGCTCTAGGCTGGGAGCTCAAGCTTATTGCTTTTTCAAACACGGTCTACATCTCTCAGGTGCCGAGTTACAGGACGGTGAAAACAGTGAGTTTGTGTTAGACGCGAATCGTGCTCTGATTCATGCTCTAGGCTGGGAGCTAAAGCTTATTGCTTTTTCAAACACGGTCTACACCTCTCAGGTGCCGAGTTACAGGACGGTGAAAACAGTGAGTTTGTGTTAGACGCGAATCGTGCTCTGATTCATGCTCTAGGCTGGGAGCGCAAGCTTATTGCTTTTTCAAACACGGTCTACACCTCTCAGGTGCCGAGTTACAGGACGGTGAAAACAGTGAGTTTGTGTTAGACGCGAATCGTGCTCTGATTCATGCTCTAGGCTGGGAGCGCAAGCTTATTGCTTTTTCAAACACGGTCTACACCTCTCAGGTGCCGAGTTACAGGACGGTGAAAACAGTGAGTTTGTGTTAGACGCGAATCGTGCTCTGATTCATGCTCTAGGCTGGGAGCGCAAGCTTATTGCTTTTTCAAACACGGTCTACATCTCTCAGGTGCCGAGTTACAGGACGGTGAAAACAGTGAGTTTGTGTTAGACGCGAATCGTGCTCTGATTCATGCTTCAGGCTGGGAGCGCAAGCTTATTGCTTTTTCAAACACGGTCTACACCTCTCAGGTGCCGAGTTACAGGACGGTGAAAACAGTGAGTTTGTGTTAGACGCGAATCGTGCTCTGATTCATGCTCTAGGCTGGGAGCGCAAGCTTATTGCTTTTTCAAACACGGTCTACATCTCTCAGGTGCCGAGTTACAGGACGGTGAAAACAGTGAGTTTGTGTTAGACGCGAATCGTGCTCTGATTCATGCTCTAGGCTGGGAGCGCAAGCTTATTGCTTTTTCAAACACGGTCTACATCTCTCAGGTGCCGAGTTACAGGACGGTGAAAACAGTGAGATTGTGTTAGACGCGAATCGTGCTCTGATTCATGTTCTAGGCTGGGAGCGCAAGCTTCTTGCTTTTTCAAACACGGTCTACACCTCTCAAGTGCCGAGTTACAGGACGGTGAAAACAGTGAGTTTGTGTTAGACGCGAATCGTGCTGGGATTCATGCTCTAGGCTGGGAGCGCAAGCGTAATGCTTTTTCAAACACGGTCTACACCTCTCATGTGCCGAGGTACAGGACGGTGAAAACAGTGAGTTTGTGTTAGACGCGAATCGTGCTCTGATTCATGTTTTAGGCTGGGAGCGCAAGCTTATTGCTTTTTCAAACACGGTCTACACCTCTCAAGTGCCGAGTTACAGGACAGTGAAAACAGTGAGTTTGTGTTAGACGCGAATCGTGCTCTGATTCATGCTCTAGGCTGGGAGCGCAAGCTTATTGCTTTTTCAAACACGGTCTACACCTCTCAGGTTCCGAGTTACAGGACGGTGAAAACAGTGAGTTTGTGTTAGACGCGAATCGTGCTCTGATTCATGCTCTAGGCTGGGAGCGCAAGCTTATTGCTTTTTCAAACACGGTCTACACCTCTCAGGTGCCGAGTTACAGGACGGTGAAAACAGTGAGTTTGTGTTAGACGCGAATCGTGCTCTGATTCCTGCTCTAGGCTGGGAGCTCAAGCTTATTGCTTTTTCAAACACGGTCTACATCTCTCAGGTGCCGAGTTACAGGACGGTGAAAACAGTGAGTTTGTGTTAGACGCAAATCGTGCTCTGATTCATGTTTTAGGCTGGGAGCGCAAGCTTATTGCTTTTTCAAACACGGTCTACATCTCTCAGGTGCCGAGTTACAGGACGGTGAAAACAGTGAGTTTGTGTTAGACGCGAATCGTGCTCTGATTCATGCTCTAGGCTGGGAGCGCAAGCTTATTGCTTTTTCAAACACGGTCTACATCTCTCAGGTGCCGAGTTACAGGACGGTGAATACAGTGAGATTGTGTTAGACGCGAATCGTGCTCTGATTCATATTCTAGGCTGGGAGCGCAAGCGTAATGCTTTTTCAAACACGGTCTACACCTCTCAAGTGCCGAGTTACAGGACGGTGAAAACAGTGAGTTTTTGTTAGACGCGAATCGTGCTGGGATTCATGCTCTAGGCTGGGAGCGCAAGCGTAATGCTTTTTCAAACACGGTCTACATCTCTCAGGTGCCGAGTTACAGGACGGTGAAAACAGTGAGTTTGTGTTAGACGCGAATCGTGCTCTGATTCATGCTCTAGGCTGGGAGCTAAAGCTTATTGCTTTTTCAAACACGGTCTACACCTCTCAGGTGCCGAGTTACAGGACGGTGAAAACAGTGAGTTTGTGTTAGACGCAAATCGTGCTCTGATTCATGCTCTAGGCTGGGAGCGCAAGCTTATTGCTTTTTCAAACACGGTCTACACCTCTCAGGTGCCGAGTTACAGGACGGTGAAAACAGTGAGTTTGTGTTAGACGCGAATCGTGCTCTGATTCTTGTTCTAGGCTGGGAGCGCAAGCTTATTGCTTTTTCAAACACGGTCTACACCTCTCAGGTGCCGAGTTACAGGACAGTGAAAACAGTGAGTTTGTGTTAGACGCGAATCGTGCTCTGATTCATGCTCTAGGCTGGGAGTTCAAGCTTATTGCTTTTTCAAACACGGTCTACACCTCTCAGGTGCCGAAGTACAGGACGGTGAAAACAGTGAGTTTGTGTTAGACGCGAATCGTGCTCTGATTCATGCTCCAGGCTGGGAGCTCAAGCTTATTACTTTTTCAAACACGGTCTACATCTCTCAGGTGCCGAGTTACAGGACGGTGAAAACAGTGAGTTTGTGTTAGACGCAAATCGTGCTCTGATTCATGTTTTAGGCTGGGAGCGCAAGCTTATTGCTTTTTCAAACACGGTCTACACCTCTCAAGTGCCGAGTTACAGGACGGTGAAAACAGTGAGTTTGTGTTAGACGCGAATCGTGCTTTGAATCATGCTTTAGGCTGGGAGCGCAAGCTTATTGCTTTTTCAAACACGGTCTACATCTCTCAGGTGCCGAGTTACAGGACGGTGAAAACAGTGAGTTTGTGTTAGACGCGAATCGTGCTCCAATTCATGCTCTAGGCTGGGAGCGCAAGCTTATTGCTTTTTCAAACACGGTCTACACCTCTCAGGTGCCGAGTTACAGGACGGTGAAAACAGTGAGTTTGTGTTAGACGCGAATCGTGCTCTGATTCATGCTCTAGGCTGGGAGCGCAAGCTTATTGCTTTTTCAAACACGGTCTACACCTCTCAGGTGCCGAGTTACAGGACAGTGAAAACAGTGAGTTTGTGTTAGACGCGAATCGTGCTCTGATTCCTGCTCTAGGCTGGGAGCTCATGCTTATTGCTTTTTCAAACACGGTCTACACCTCTCAGGTGCCGAGGTACAGGACGGTGAAAACAGTGAGTTTGTGTTAGACGCGAATCGTGATATGATTCATGCTCTAGGCTGGGAGCGCAAGCTTATTGCTTTTTCAAACACGGTCTACACCTCTCAGGTGCCGAGTTACAGGACCGTGAAAACAGTGAGTTTGTGTTAGACGCGAATCGTGCTCTGATTCTTGTTCTAGGCTGGGAGCGCAAGCTTATTGCTTTTTCAAACACGGTCTACATCTCTCAGGTGCCGAGTTACAGGACGGTGAAAACAGTGAGTTTGTGTTAGACGCGAATCGTGCTCTGATTCATGCTATAGGCTGGGAGCGCAAGCTTATTGCTTTTTCAAACACGGTCTACACATCTCAGGTGCCGAGTTACAGGACGGTGAAAACAGTGAGTTTGTGTTAGACGCGAATCGTGCTCTGATTCATGCTCTAGGCTGGGAGTTCAAGCTTATTGCTTTTTCAAACACGGTCTACACCTCTCAGGTGCCGAGGTACAGGACGGTGAAAACAGTGAGTTTGTGTTAGACGCGAATCGTGCTCTGATTCATGCTCTAGGCTGGGAGCTCAAGCTTATTGCTTTTTCAAACACGGTCTACATCTCTCAGGTGCCGAGTTACAGGACGGTGAAAACAGTGAGTTTGTGTTAGACGCAAATCGTGCTCTGATTCATGTTTTAGGCTGGGAGCGCAAGCTTATTGCTATTTCAAACACGGTCTACACCTCTCAAGTGCCGAGTTACAGGACGGTGAAAACAGTGAGTTTGTGTTAGACGCGAATCGTGCGCTGAATCATGCTCTAGGCTGGGAGCGCAAGCTTATTGCTTTTTCAAACACGGTCTACATCTCTCAGGTGCCGAGTTACAGGACGGTGAAAACAGTGAGTTTGTGTTAGACGCGAATCGTGCTCTGATTCATGTTCTAGGCTGGGAGCTCAAGCTTATTGCTTTTTCAAACACGGTCTACACCTCTCAGGTTCCGAGTTACAGGACGGTGAAAACAGTGAGTTTTTATTAGACGCGAATCGTGCTCTGATTCATGCTCTAGGCTGGGAGCGCATGCTTATTGCTTTTTCAAACACGGTCTACACCTCTCAGGTGCCGAGTTACAGGACGGTGAAAACAGTGAGTTTGTGTTAGACGCGAATCGTGCTCTGATTCCTGCTCTAGGCTGGGAGCGCATGCTTATTGCTTTTTCAAACACGGTCTACACCTCTCAGGTGCCTAGTTACAGGACGGTGAAAACAGTGAGTTTGTGTTAGACGCGAATCGTGATATGATTCATGCTCTAGGCTGGGAGCGCAAGCTTATTGCTTTTTCAAACACGGTCTACATCTCTCAGGTGCTGAGTTACAGGACGGTGAAAACAGTGAGTTTGTGTTAGACGCGAATCGTGCTCTGATTCATGCTCTAGGCTGGGAGCGCAAGCTTATTGCTTTTTCAAACACGGTCTACATCTCTCAGGTGCCGAGTTACAGGACGGTGAAAACAGTGAGTTTGTGTTAGACGCGAATCGTGCTCTGATTCATGCTCTAGGCTGGGAGCTCAAGCTTATTGCTTTTTCAAACACGGTCTACATCTCTCAGGTGCCGAGTTACAGGACGGTGAAAACAGTGAGTTTGTGTTAGACGCGAATCGTGCTCTGATTCATGCTCTAGGCTGGGAGCTAAAGCTTATTGCTTTTTCAAACACGGTCTACACCTCTCAGGTGCCGAGTTACAGGACGGTGAAAACAGTGAGTTTGTGTTAGACGCGAATCGTGCTCTGATTCATGCTCTAGGCTGGGAGCGCAAGCTTATTGCTTTTTCAAACACGGTCTACACCTCTCAGGTGCCGAGTTACAGGACGGTGAAAACAGTGAGTTTGTGTTAGACGCGAATCGTGCTCTGATTCATGCTCTAGGCTGGGAGCGCAAGCTTATTGCTTTTTCAAACACGGTCTACACCTCTCAGGTGCCGAGTTACAGGACGGTGAAAACAGTGAGTTTGTGTTAGACGCGAATCGTGCTCTGATTCATGCTCTAGGCTGGGAGCGCAAGCTTATTGCTTTTTCAAACACGGTCTACATCTCTCAGGTGCCGAGTTACAGGACGGTGAAACAGTGAGTTTGTGTTAGACGCGAATCGTGCTCTGATTCATGCTCTAGGCTGGGAGCGCAAGCTTATTGCTTTTTCAAACACGGTCTACACCTCTCAGGTGCCGAGTTACAGGACGGTGAAAACAGTGAGTTTGTGTTAGACGCGAATCGTGCTCTGATTCATGCTCTAGGCTGGGAGCGCAAGCTTATTGCTTTTTCAAACACGGTCTACATCTCTCAGGTGCCGAGTTACAGGACGGTGAAAACAGTGAGTTTGTGTTAGACGCGAATCGTGCTCTGATTCATGCTCTAGGCTGGGAGCGCAAGCTTATTGCTTTTTCAAACACGGTCTACATCTCTCAGGTGCCGAGTTACAGGACGGTGAAAACAGTGAGATTGTGTTAGACGCGAATCGTGCTCTGATTCATGTTCTAGGCTGGGAGCGCAAGCTTCTTGCTTTTTCAAACACGGTCTACACCTCTCAAGTGCCGAGTTACAGGACGGTGAAAACAGTGAGTTTGTGTTAGACGCGAATCGTGCTGGGATTCATGCTCTAGGCTGGGAGCGCAAGCGTAATGCTTTTTCAAACACGGTCTACACCTCTCATGTGCCGAGGTACAGGACGGTGAAAACAGTGAGTTTGTGTTAGACGCGAATCGTGCTCTGATTCATGTTTTAGGCTGGGAGCGCAAGCTTATTGCTTTTTCAAACACGGTCTACACCTCTCAAGTGCCGAGTTACAGGACAGTGAAAACAGTGAGTTTGTGTTAGACGCGAATCGTGCTCTGATTCATGCTCTAGGCTGGGAGCGCAAGCTTATTGCTTTTTCAAACACGGTCTACACCTCTCAGGTTCCGAGTTACAGGACGGTGAAAACAGTGAGTTTGTGTTAGACGCGAATCGTGCTCTGATTCATGCTCTAGGCTGGGAGCGCAAGCTTATTGCTTTTTCAAACACGGTCTACACCTCTCAGGTGCCGAGTTACAGGACGGTGAAAACAGTGAGTTTGTGTTAGACGCGAATCGTGCTCTGATTCCTGCTCTAGGCTGGGAGCTCAAGCTTATTGCTTTTTCAAACACGGTCTACATCTCTCAGGTGCCGAGTTACAGGACGGTGAAAACAGTGAGTTTGTGTTAGACGCAAATCGTGCTCTGATTCATGTTTTAGGCTGGGAGCGCAAGCTTATTGCTTTTTCAAACACGGTCTACATCTCTCAGGTGCCGAGTTACAGGACGGTGAAAACAGTGAGTTTGTGTTAGACGCGAATCGTGCTCTGATTCATGCTCTAGGCTGGGAGCGCAAGCTTATTGCTTTTTTAAACACGGTCTACACCTCTCAGGTGCCGAGTTACAGGACGGTGAAAACAGTGAGTTTGTGTTAGACGCGAATCGTGCTATGATTCATGCTCTAGGCTGGGAGCGCAAGCTTATTGCTTTTTCAAACACGGTCTACACCTCTCAGGTGCCGAGTTACAGGACGGTGAAAACAGTGAGTTTGTGTTAGACGCGAATCGTGCTCTGATTCATGCTCTAGGCTGGGAGCGCAAGCTTATTGCTTTTTCAAACACGGTCTACATCTCTCAGGTGCCGAGTTACAGGACGGTGAAAACAGTGAGTTTGTGTTAGACGCGAATCGTGCTCTGATTCATGCTCTAGGCTGGGAGCTAAAGCTTGTTGCTTTTTCAAACACGGTCTACATCTCTCAGGTGCCGAGTTACAGGACGGTGAAAACAGTGAGTTTGTGTTAGACGCGAATCGTGCTCTGATTCATGCTCTAGGCTGGGAGCGCAAGCTTATTGCTTTTTCAAACACGGTCTACATCTCTCAGGTGCCGAGTTACAGGACGGTGAAAACAGTGAGATTGTGTTAGACGCGAATCGTGCTCTGATTCATGTTCTAGGCTGGGAGCGCAAGCTTCTTGCTTTTTTAAACACGGTCTACACCTCTCAAGTGCCGAGTTACAGGACGGTGAAAACAGTGAGTTTGTGTTAGACGCGAATCGTGCTGGGATTCATGCTCTAGGCTGGGAGCGCAAGCGTAATGCTTTTTCAAACACGGTCTACACCTCTCATGTGCCGAGGTACAGGACGGTGAAAACAGTGAGTTTGTGTTAGACGCGAATCGTGCTCTGATTCATGTTTTAGGCTGGGAGCGCAAGCTTATTGCTTTTTCAAACACGGTCTACACCTCTCAAGTGCCGAGTTACAGGACAGTGAAAACAGTGAGTTTGTGTTAGACGCGAATCGTGCTCTGATTCATGCTCTAGGCTGGGAGCGCAAGCTTATTGCTTTTTCAAACACGGTCTACACCTCTCAGGTTCCGAGTTACAGGACGGTGAAAACAGTGAGTTTGTGTTAGACGCGAATCGTGCTCTGATTCATGCTCTAGGCTGGGAGCGCAAGCTTATTGCTTTTTCAAACACGGTCTACACCTCTCAGGTGCCGAGTTACAGGACGGTGAAAACAGTGAGTTTGTGTTAGACGCGAATCGTGCTCTGATTCCTGCTCTAGGCTGGGAGCGCATGCTTATTGCTTTTTCAAACACGGTCTACACCTCTCAGGTGCCGAGGTACAGGACGGTGAAAACAGTGAGTTTGTGTTAGACGCGAATCGTGATATGATTCATGCTCTAGGCTGGGAGTTCAAGCTTATTGCTTTTTCAAACACGGTCTACACCTCTCAGGTGCCGAAGTACAGGACGGTGAAAACAGTGAGTTTGTGTTAGACGCGAATCGTGCTCTGATTCATGCTCTAGGCTGGGAGCTCAAGCTTATTACTTTTTCAAACACGGTCTACATCTCTCAGGTGCCGAGTTACAGGACGGTGAAAACAGTGAGTTTGTGTTAGACGCAAATCGTGCTCTGATTCATGCTCTAGGCTGGGAGCGCAAGCTTATTGCTTTTTCAAACACGGTCTACACCTCTCAGGTGCCGAGTTACAGGACGGTGAAAACAGTGAGTTTGTGTTAGACGCGAATCGTGCTCTGATTCCTGCTCTAGGCTGGGAGCTCAAGCTTATTGCTTTTTCAAACACGGTCTACATCTCTCAGGTGCCGAGTTACAGGACGGTGAAAACAGTGAGTTTGTGTTAGACGCAAATCGTGCTCTGATTCATGTTTTAGGCTGGGAGCGCAAGCTTATTGCTTTTTCAAACACGGTCTACATCTCTCAGGTGCCGAGTTACAGGACGGTGAAAACAGTGAGTTTGTGTTAGACGCGAATCGTGCTCTGATTCATGCTCTAGGCTGGGAGCGCAAGCTTATTGCTTTTTTAAACACGGTCTACACCTCTCAGGTGCCGAGTTACAGGACGGTGAAAACAGTGAGTTTGTGTTAGACGCGAATCGTGCTATGATTCATGCTCTAGGCTGGGAGCGCAAGCTTATTGCTTTTTCAAACACGGTCTACACCTCTCAGGTGCCGAGTTACAGGACGGTGAAAACAGTGAGTTTGTGTTAGACGCGAATCGTGCTCTGATTCATGCTCTAGGCTGGGAGCGCAAGCTTATTGCTTTTTCAAACACGGTCTACATCTCTCAGGTGCCGAGTTACAGGACGGTGAAAACAGTGAGTTTGTGTTAGACGCGAATCGTGCTCTGATTCATGCTCTAGGCTGGGAGCTAAAGCTTGTTGCTTTTTCAAACACGGTCTACACTTCTCAGGTGCCGAGTTACAGGACGGTGAAAACAGTGAGTTTGTGTTAGACGCGAATCGTGCTCTGATTCATGCTCTAGGCTGGGAGCGCAAGCTTATTGCTTTTTCAAACACGGTCTACATCTCTCAGGTGCCGAGTTACAGGACGGTGAAAACAGTGAGTTTGTGTTAGACGCGAATCGTGCTCTGATTCATGCTCTAGGCTGGGAGCGCAAGCTTATTGCTTTTTCAAACACGGTCTACACCTCTCAGGTGCCGAGTTACAGGACGGTGAAAACAGTGAGTTTGTGTTAGACGCGAATCGTGCTCTGATTCATGCTCTAGGCTGGGAGCGCAAGCTTATTGCTTTTTCAAACACGGTCTACATCTCTCAGGTGCCGAGTTACAGGACGGTGAAAACAGTGAGTTTGTGTTAGACGCGAATCGTGCTCTGATTCATGCTCTAGGCTGGGAGCGCAAGCTTATTGCTTTTTCAAACACGGTCTACATCTCTCAGGTGCCGAGTTACAGGACGGTGAAAACAGTGAGATTGTGTTAGACGCGAATCGTGCTCTGATTCATGTTCTAGGCTGGGAGCGCAAGCTTCTTGCTTTTTTAAACACGGTCTACACCTCTCAAGTGCCGAGTTACAGGACGGTGAAAACAGTGAGTTTGTGTTAGACGCGAATCGTGCTGGGATTCATGCTCTAGGCTGGGAGCGCAAGCGTAATGCTTTTTCAAACACGGTCTACACCTCTCATGTGCCGAGGTACAGGACGGTGAAAACAGTGAGTTTGTGTTAGACGCGAATCGTGCTCTGATTCATGTTTTAGGCTGGGAGCGCAAGCTTATTGCTTTTTCAAACTCGGTCTACACCTCTCAAGTGCCGAGTTACAGGACAGTGAAAACAGTGAGTTTGTGTTAGACGCGAATCGTGCTCTGATTCATGCTCTAGGCTGGGAGCGCAAGCTTATTGCTTTTTCAAACACGGTCTACACCTCTCAGGTTCCGAGTTACAGGACGGTGAAAACAGTGAGTTTGTGTTAGACGCGAATCGTGCTCTGATTCATGCTCTAGGCTGGGAGCGCAAGCTTATTGCTTTTTCAAACACGGTCTACACCTCTCAGGTGCCGAGTTACAGGACGGTGAAAACAGTGAGTTTGTGTTAGACGCGAATCGTGCTCTGATTCCTGCTCTAGGCTGGGAGCGCATGCTTATTGCTTTTTCAAACACGGTCTACACCTCTCAGGTGCCGAGGTACAGGACGGTGAAAACAGTGAGTTTGTGTTAGACGCGAATCGTGATATGATTCATGCTCTAGGCTGGGAGTTCAAGCTTATTGCTTTTTCAAACACGGTCTACACCTCTCAGGTGCCGAAGTACAGGACGGTGAAAACAGTGAGTTTGTGTTAGACGCGAATCGTGCTCTGATTCATGCTCTAGGCTGGGAGCTCAAGCTTATTACTTTTTCAAACACGGTCTACATCTCTCAGGTGCCGAGTTACAGGACGGTGAAAACAGTGAGTTTGTGTTAGACGCAAATCGTGCTCTGATTCATGTTTTAGGCTGGGAGCGCAAGCTTATTGCTTTTTCAAACACGGTCTACACCTCTCAAGTGCCGAGTTACAGGACGGTGAAAACAGTGAGTTTGTGTTAGACGCGAATCGTGCTTTGAATCATGCTCTAGGCTGGGAGCGCAAGCTTATTGCTTTTTCAAACACGGTCTACATCTCTCAGGTGCCGAGTTACAGGACGGTGAAAACAGTGAGTTTGTGTTAGACGCGAATCGTGCTCTGATTCCTGCTCTAGGCTGGGAGCGCATGCTTATTGCTTTTTCAAACACGGTCTACACCTCTCAGGTTCCGAGTTACAGGACGGTGAAAACAGTGAGTTTGTGTTAGACGCGAATCGTGCTCTGATTCATGCTCTAGGCTGGGAGCGCAAGCTTATTGCTTTTTCAAACACGGTCTACATCTCTCAGGTGCCGAGTTACAGGACGGTGAAAACAGTGAGTTTGTGTTAGACGCGAATCGTGCTCTGATTCATGCTCTAGGCTGGGAGCGCAAGCTTATTGCTTTTTCAAACACGGTCTACATCTCTCAGGTGCCGAGTTACAGGACGGTGAAAACAGTGAGATTGTGTTAGACGCGAATCGTGCTCTGATTCATGTTCTAGGCTGGGAGCGCAAGCTTATTGCTTTTTCAAACACGGTCTACACCTCTCAAGTGCCGAGTTACAGGACGGTGAAAACAGTGAGTTTGTGTTAGACGCGAATCGTGCTCTGATTCATGCTCTAGGCTGGGAGCGCAAGCTTATTGCTTTTTCAAACACGGTCTACACCTCTCAGGTGCCGAGTTACAGGACGGTGAAAACAGTGAGTTTGTGTTAGACGCGAATCGTGCTCTGATTCATGCTCTAGGCTGGGAGCGCAAGCTTATTGCTTTTTCAAACACGGTCTACATCTCTCAGGTGCCGAGTTACAGGACGGTGAAAACAGTGAGTTTGTGTTAGACGCGAATCGTGCTCTGATTCATGCTCTAGGCTGGGAGCGCAAGCTTATTGCTTTTTCAAACACGGTCTACATCTCTCAGGTGCCGAGTTACAGGACGGTGAAAACAGTGAGATTGTGTTAGACGCGAATCGTGCTCTGATTCATGTTCTAGGCTAGGAGCGCAAGCTTCTTGCTTTTTCAAACACGGTCTACACCTCTCAAGTGCCGAGTTACAGGACGGTGAAAACAGTGAGTTTGTGTTAGACGCGAATCGTGCTGGGATTCATGCTCTAGGCTGGGAGCGCAAGCGTAATGCTTTTTCAAACACGGTCTACACCTCTCATGTGCCGAGGTACAGGACGGTGAAAACAGTGAGTTTGTGTTAGACGCGAATCGTGCTCTGATTCATGTTTTAGGCTGGGAGTGCAAGCTTATTGCTTTTTCAAACACGGTCTACACCTCTCAAGTGCCGAGTTACAGGACAGTGAAAACAGTGAGTTTGTGTTAGACGCGAATCGTGCTCTGATTCATGCTCTAGGCTGGGAGAGCAAGCTTATTGCTTTTTCAAACACGGTCTACACCTCTCAGGTTCCGAGTTACAGGACGGTGAAAACAGTGAGTTTGCGTTAGACGCGAATCGTGCTCTGATTCATGCTCTAGGCTGGGAGCGCAAGCTTATTGCTTTTTCAAACACGGTGTACACCTCTCAGGTGCCGAGTTACAGGACGGTGAAAAGAGTGAGTTTGTGTTAGACGCGAATCGTGCTCTGATTCCTGCTCTAGGCTGGGAGCGCATGCTTATTGCTTTTTCAAACACGGTCTACACCTCTCAGGTGCCGAGGTACAGGACGGTGAAAACAGTGAGTTTGAGTTAGACGCGAATCGTGATATGATTCATGCTCTAGGCTGGGAGCGCAAGCTTATTGCTTTTTCAATCACGGTCTACATCTCTCAGGTGCTGAGTTACAGGACGGTGAAAACAGTGAGTTTGTGTTAGACGCGAATCGTGCTCTGATTCATGCTCTAGGCTGGGAGTTCAAGCTTTTTGCTTTTTCAAACACGGTCTACACCTCTCAGGTGCCGAGGTACAGGACGGTGAAAACAGTGAGTTTGTGTTAGACGCGAATCGTGCTCTGATTCATGCTTTAGGCTGGGAGCTCAAGCTTATTGCTTTTTCAAACACGGTCTACATCTCTCAGGTGCCGAGTTACAGGACGGTGAAAACAGTGAGTTTGTGTTAGACGCAAATCGTGCTCTGATTCATGTTTTAGGCTGGGAGCGCAAGCTTATTGCTTTTTCAAACACGGTCTACACCTCTCAAGTGCCGAGTTACAGGACGGTGAAAACAGTGAGTTTGTGTTAGACGCGAATCGTGCTCTGAGTCATGCTCTAGGCTGGGAGCGCAAGCTTATTGCTTTTTCAAACACGGTCTACATCTCTCAGCTGCCGAGTTACAGGACGGTGAAAACAGTGAGTTTGTGTTAGACGCGAATCGTGCTCTGATTCATGTTCTAGGCTGGGAGCTCAAGCTTATTGCTTTTTCAAACACGGTCTACACCTCTCAGGTTCCGAGTTACAGGACGGTGAAAACAGTGAGTTTGTGTTAGACGCGAATCGTGCTCTGATTCATGCTCTAGGCTGGGAGCGCAAGCTTATTGCTTTTTCAAACACGGTCTACATCTCTCAGGTGCCGAGTTACAGGACGGTGAAAACAGTGAGATTGTGTTAGACGCGAATCGTGCTCTGATTCATGTTCTAGGCTGGGAGCGCAAGCTTATTGCTTTTTCAAACACGGTCTACACCTCTCAAGTGCCGAGTTACAGGACGGTGAAAACAGTGAGTTTGTGTTAGACGCGAATCGTGCTCTGATTCATGCTCTAGGCTGGGAGCGCAAGCTTATTGCTTTTTCAAACACGGTCTACACCTCTCAGGTGCCGAGTTACAGGACGGTGAAAACAGTGAGTTTGTGTTAGACGCGAATCGTGCTCTGATTCATGCTCTAGGCTGGGAGCGCAAGCTTATTGCTTTTTCAAACACGGTCTACATCTCTCAGGTGCCGAGTTACAGGACGGTGAAAACAGTGAGTTTGTGTTAGACGCGAATCGTGCTCTGATTCATGCTCTAGGCTGGGAGCGCAAGCTTATTGCTTTTTCAAACACGGTCTACATCTCTCAGGTGCCGAGTTACAGGACGGTGAAAACAGTGAGATTGTGTTAGACGCGAATCGTGCTCTGATTCATGTTCTAGGCTAGGAGCGCAAGCTTCTTGCTTTTTCAAACACGGTCTACACCTCTCAAGTGCCGAGTTACAGGACGGTGAAAACAGTGAGTTTGTGTTAGACGCGAATCGTGCTGGGATTCATGCTCTAGGCTGGGAGCGCAAGCGTAATGCTTTTTCAAACACGGTCTACACCTCTCATGTGCCGAGGTACAGGACGGTGAAAACAGTGAGTTTGTGTTAGACGCGAATCGTGCTCTGATTCATGTTTTAGGCTGGGAGTGCAAGCTTATTGCTTTTTCAAACACGGTCTACACCTCTCAAGTGCCGAGTTACAGGACAGTGAAAACAGTGAGTTTGTGTTAGACGCGAATCGTGCTCTGATTCATGCTCTAGGCTGGGAGAGCAAGCTTATTGCTTTTTCAAACACGGTCTACACCTCTCAGGTTCCGAGTTACAGGACGGTGAAAACAGTGAGTTTGTGTTAGACGCGAATCGTGCTCTGATTCATGCTCTAGGCTGGGAGCGCAAGCTTATTGCTTTTTCAAACACGGTCTACACCTCTCAGGTGCCGAGTTACAGGACGGTGAAAAGAGTGAGTTTGTGTTAGACGCGAATCGTGCTCTGATTCCTGCTCTAGGCTGGGAGCGCATGCTTATTGCTTTTTCAAACACGGTCTACACCTCTCAGGTGCCGAGGTACAGGACGGTGAAAACAGTGAGTTTGAGTTAGACGCGAATCGTGATATGATTCATGCTCTAGGCTGGGAGCGCAAGCTTATTGCTTTTTCAATCACGGTCTACATTTCTCAGGTGCTGAGTTACAGGACGGTGAAAACAGTGAGTTTGTGTTAGACGCGAATCGTGCTCTGATTCATGCTCTAGGCTGGGAGTTCAAGCTTTTTGCTTTTTCAAACACGGTCTACACCTCTCAGGTGCCGAGGTACAGGACGGTGAAAACAGTGAGTTTGTGTTAAACGCGAATCGTGCTCTGATTCATGCTTTAGGCTGGGAGCTCAAGCTTATTGCTTTTTCAAACACGGTCTACATCTCTCAGGTGCCGAGTTACAGGACGGTGAAAACAGTGAGTTTGTGTTAGACGCAAATCGTGCTCTGATTCATGTTTTAGGCTGGGAGCGCAAGCTTATTGCTTTTTCAAACACGGTCTACACCTCTCAAGTGCCGAGTTACAGGACGGTGAAAACAGTGAGTTTGTGTTAGACGCGAATCGTGCTCTGAGTCATGCTCTAGGCTGGGAGCGCAAGCTTATTGCTTTTTCAAACACGGTCTACATCTCTCAGCTGCCGAGTTACAGGACGGTGAAAACAGTGAGTTTGTGTTAGACGCGAATCGTGCTCTGATTCATGTTCTAGGCTGGGAGCTCAAGCTTATTGCTTTTTCAAACACGGTCTACACCTCTCAGGTTCCGAGTTACAGGACGGTGAAAACAGTGAGTTTGTGTTAGACGCAAATCGTGCTCTGATTCATGTTTTAGGCTGGGAGCGCAAGCTTATTGCTTTTTCAAACACGGTCTACACCTCTCAAGTGCCGAGTTACAGGACGGTGAAAACAGTGAGTTTGTGTTAGACGCGAATCGTGCTCTGATTCATGCTCTAGGCTGGGAGCGCAAGCTTATTGCTTTTTCAAACACGGTCTACATCTCTCAGGTGCCGAGTTACAGGACGGTGAAAACAGTGAGATTGTGTTAGACGCGAATCGTGCTCTGATTCATGTTCTAGGCTGGGAGCGCAAGCTTATTGCTTTTTCAAACACGGTCTACACCTCTCAAGTGCCGAGTTACAGGACGGTGAAAACAGTGAGTTTGTGTTAGACGCGAATCGTGCTCTGATTCATGCTCTAGGCTGGGAGCGCAAGCTTATTGCTTTTTCAAACACGGTCTACACCTCTCAGGTGCCGAGTTACAGGACGGTGAAAACAGTGAGTTTGTGTTAGACGCGAATCGTGCTCTGATTCATGCTCTAGGCTGGGAGCGCAAGCTTATTGCTTTTTCAAACACGGTCTACATCTCTCAGGTGCCGAGTTACAGGACGGTGAAAACAGTGAGTTTGTGTTAGACGCGAATCGTGCTCTGATTCATGCTCTAGGCTGGGAGCGCAAGCTTATTGCTTTTTCAAACACGGTCTACATCTCTCAGGTGCCGAGTTACAGGACGGTGAAAACAGTGAGATTGTGTTAGACGCGAATCGTGCTCTGATTCATGTTCTAGGCTAGGAACGCAAGCTTCTTGCTTTTTCAAACACGGTCTACACCTCTCAAGTGCCGAGTTACAGGACGGTGAAAACAGTGAGTTTGTGTTAGACGCGAATCGTGCTGGGATTCATGCTCTAGGCTGGGAGCGCAAGCGTAATGCTTTTTCAAACACGGTCTACACCTCTCATGTGCCGAGGTACAGGACGGTGAAAACAGTGAGTTTGTGTTAGACGCGAATCGTGCTCTGATTCATGTTTTAGGCTGGGAGTGCAAGCTTATTGCTTTTTCAAACACGGTCTACACCTCTCAAGTGCCGAGTTACAGGACAGTGAAAACAGTGAGTTTGTGTTAGACGCGAATCGTGCTCTGATTCATGCTCTAGGCTGGGAGAGCAAGCTTATTGCTTTTTCAAACACGGTCTACACCTCTCAGGTTCCGAGTTACAGGACGGTGAAAACAGTGAGTTTGTGTTAGACGCGAATCGTGCTCTGATTCATGCTCTAGGCTGGGAGCGCAAGCTTATTGCTTTTTCAAACACGGTCTACACCTCTCAGGTGCCGAGTTACAGGACGGTGAAAACAGTGAGTTTGTGTTAGACGCGAATCGTGCTCTGATTCCTGCTCTAGGCTGGGAGCGCATGCTTATTGCTTTTTCAAACACGGTCTACACCTCTCAGGTGCCGAGGTACAGGACGGTGAAAACAGTGAGTTTGAGTTAGACGCGAATCGTGATATGATTCATGCTCTAGGCTGGGAGCGCAAGCTTATTGCTTTTTCAATCACGGTCTACATCTCTCAGGTGCTGAGTTACAGGACGGTGAAAACAGTGAGTTTGTGTTAGACGCGAATCGTGCTCTGATTCATGCTCTAGGCTGGGAGTTCAAGCTTTTTGCTTTTTCAAACACGGTCTACACCTCTCAGGTGCCGAGGTACAGGACGGTGAAAACAGTGAGTTTGTGTTAGACGCGAATCGTGCTCTGATTCATGCTTTAGGCTGGGAGCTCAAGCTTATTGCTTTTTCAAACACGGTCTACATCTCTCAGGTGCCGAGTTACAGGACGGTGAAAACAGTGAGTTTGTGTTAGACGCAAATCGTGCTCTGATTCATGTTTTAGGCTGGGAGCGCAAGCTTATTGCTTTTTCAAACACGGTCTACACCTCTCAAGTGCCGAGTTACAGGACGGTGAAAACAGTGAGTTTGTGTTAGACGCGAATCGTGCTCTGAGTCATGCTCTAGGCTGGGAGCGCAAGCTTATTGCTTTTTCAAACACGGTCTACATCTCTCAGCTGCCGAGTTACAGGACGGTGAAAACAGTGAGTTTGTGTTAGACGCGAATCGTGCTCTGATTCATGTTCTAGGCTGGGAGCTCAAGCTTATTGCTTTTTCAAACACGGTCTACACCTCTCAGGTTCCGAGTTACAGGACGGTGAAAACAGTGAGTTTGTGTTAGACGCGAATCGTGCTCTGATTCATGCTCTAGGCTGGGAGCGCAAGCTTATTGCTTTTTCAAACACGGTCTACATCTCTCAGGTGCCGAGTTACAGGACGGTGAAAACAGTGAGTTTGTGTTAGACGCGAATCGTGCTCTGATTCATGCTCTAGGCTGGGAGCGCAAGCTTATTGCTTTTTCAAACACGGTCTACATCTCTCAGGTGCCGAGTTACAGGACGGTGAAAACAGTGAGATTGTGTTAGACGCGAATCGTGCTCTGATTCATGTTCTAGGCTGGGAGCGCAAGCTTCTTGCTTTTTCAAACACGGTCTACACCTCTCAAGTGCCGAGTTACAGGACGGTGAAAACAGTGAGTTTGTGTTAGACGCGAATCGTGCTGGGATTCATGCTCTAGGCTGGGAGCGCAAGCGTAATGCTTTTTCAAAACACGGTCTACACCTCTCATGTGCCGAGGTACAGGACGGTGAAAACAGTGAGTTTGTGTTAGACGCGAATCGTGCTCTGATTCATGTTTTAGGCTGGGAGCGCAAGCTTATTGCTTTTTCAAACACGGTCTACACCTCTCAAGTGCCGAGTTACAGGACAGTGAAAACAGTGAGTTTGTGTTAGACGCGAATCGTGCTCTGATTCATGCTCTAGGCTGGGAGCGCAAGCTTATTGCTTTTTCAAACACGGTCTACACCTCTCAGGTTCCGAGTTACAGGACGGTGAAAACAGTGAGTTTGTGTTAGACGCGAATCGTGCTCTGATTCATGTTCTAGGCTGGGAGCTCAAGCTTATTGCTTTTTCAAACACGGTCTACACCTCTCAGGTTCCGAGTTACAGGACGGTGAAAACAGTGAGTTTGTGTTAGACGCGAATCGTGCTCTGATTCATGCTCTAGGCTGGGAGCGCAAGCTTATTGCTTTTTCAAACACGGTCTACATCTCTCAGGTGCCGAGTTACAGGACGGTGAAAACAGTGAGATTGTGTTAGACGCGAATCGTGCTCTGATTCATGTTCTAGGCTGGGAGCGCAAGCTTATTGCTTTTTCAAACACGGTCTACACCTCTCAAGTGCCGAGTTACAGGACGGTGAAAACAGTGAGTTTGTGTTAGACGCGAATCGTGCTCTGATTCATGCTCTAGGCTGGGAGCGCAAGCTTATTGCTTTTTCAAACACGGTCTACACCTCTCAGGTGCCGAGTTACAGGACGGTGAAAACAGTGAGTTTGTGTTAGACGCGAATCGTGCTCTGATTCATGCTCTAGGCTGGGAGCGCAAGCTTATTGCTTTTTCAAACACGGTCTACATCTCTCAGGTGCCGAGTTACAGGACGGTGAAAACAGTGAGTTTGTGTTAGACGCGAATCGTGCTCTGATTCATGCTCTAGGCTGGGAGCGCAAGCTTATTGCTTTTTCAAACACGGTCTACATCTCTCAGGTGCCGAGTTACAGGACGGTGAAAACAGTGAGATTGTGTTAGACGCGAATCGTGCTCTGATTCATGTTCTAGGCTAGGAGCGCAAGCTTCTTGCTTTTTCAAACACGGTCTACACCTCTCAAGTGCCGAGTTACAGGACGGTGAAAACAGTGAGTTTGTGTTAGACGCGAATCGTGCTGGGATTCATGCTCTAGGCTGGGAGCGCAAGCGTAATGCTTTTTCAAACACGGTCTACACCTCTCATGTGCCGAGGTACAGGACGGTGAAAACAGTGAGTTTGTGTTAGACGCGAATCGTGCTCTGATTCATGTTTTAGGCTGGGAGTGCAAGCTTATTGCTTTTTCAAACACGGTCTACACCTCTCAAGTGCCGAGTTACAGGACAGTGAAAACAGTGAGTTTGTGTTAGACGCGAATCGTGCTCTGATTCATGCTCTAGGCTGGGAGAGCAAGCTTATTGCTTTTTCAAACACGGTCTACACCTCTCAGGTTCCGAGTTACAGGACGGTGAAAACAGTGAGTTTGTGTTAGACGCGAATCGTGCTCTGATTCATGCTCTAGGCTGGGAGCGCAAGCTTATTGCTTTTTCAAACACGGTCTACACCTCTCAGGTGCCGAGTTACAGGACGGTGAAAAGAGTGAGTTTGTGTTAGACGCGAATCGTGCTCTGATTCCTGCTCTAGGCTGGGAGCGCATGCTTATTGCTTTTTCAAACACGGTCTACACCTCTCAGGTGCCGAGGTACAGGACGGTGAAAACAGTGAGTTTGAGTTAGACGCGAATCGTGATATGATTCATGCTCTAGGCTGGGAGCGCAAGCTTATTGCTTTTTCAATCACGGTCTACATTTCTCAGGTGCTGAGTTACAGGACGGTGAAAACAGTGAGTTTGTGTTAGACGCGAATCGTGCTCTGATTCATGCTCTAGGCTGGGAGTTCAAGCTTTTTGCTTTTTCAAACACGGTCTACACCTCTCAGGTGCCGAGGTACAGGACGGTGAAAACAGTGAGTTTGTGTTAAACGCGAATCGTGCTCTGATTCATGCTTTAGGCTGGGAGCTCAAGCTTATTGCTTTTTCAAACACGGTCTACATCTCTCAGGTGCCGAGTTACAGGACGGTGAAAACAGTGAGTTTGTGTTAGACGCAAATCGTGCTCTGATTCATGTTTTAGGCTGGGAGCGCAAGCTTATTGCTTTTTCAAACACGGTCTACACCTCTCAAGTGCCGAGTTACAGGACGGTGAAAACAGTGAGTTTGTGTTAGACGCGAATCGTGCTCTGAGTCATGCTCTAGGCTGGGAGCGCAAGCTTATTGCTTTTTCAAACACGGTCTACATCTCTCAGCTGCCGAGTTA
Source organism: Eleutherodactylus coqui (assembly GCF_035609145.1). Lineage (NCBI taxonomy): Eukaryota > Metazoa > Chordata > Amphibia > Anura > Eleutherodactylidae > Eleutherodactylus > Eleutherodactylus coqui. The sequence continues at coordinate 188,020,170 of NC_089844.1, read as the reverse complement.
CAGGACGGTGAAAACAGTGAGTTTGTGTTAGACGCGAATCGTGCTCTGATTCATGTTCTAGGCTGGGAGCTCAAGCTTATTGCTTTTTCAAACACGGTCTACACCTCTCAGGTTCCGAGTTACAGGACGGTGAAAACAGTGAGTTTGTGTTAGACGCAAATCGTGCTCTGATTCATGTTTTAGGCTGGGAGCGCAAGCTTATTGCTTTTTCAAACACGGTCTACACCTCTCAAGTGCCGAGTTACAGGACGGTGAAAACAGTGAGTTTGTGTTAGACGCGAATCGTGCTCTGATTCATGCTCTAGGCTGGGAGCGCAAGCTTATTGCTTTTTCAAACACGGTCTACATCTCTCAGGTGCCGAGTTACAGGACGGTGAAAACAGTGAGATTGTGTTAGACGCGAATCGTGCTCTGATTCATGTTCTAGGCTGGGAGCGCAAGCTTATTGCTTTTTCAAACACGGTCTACACCTCTCAAGTGCCGAGTTACAGGACGGTGAAAACAGTGAGTTTGTGTTAGACGCGAATCGTGCTCTGATTCATGCTCTAGGCTGGGAGCGCAAGCTTATTGCTTTTTCAAACACGGTCTACACCTCTCAGGTGCCGAGTTACAGGACGGTGAAAACAGTGAGTTTGTGTTAGACGCGAATCGTGCTCTGATTCATGCTCTAGGCTGGGAGCGCAAGCTTATTGCTTTTTCAAACACGGTCTACATCTCTCAGGTGCCGAGTTACAGGACGGTGAAAACAGTGAGTTTGTGTTAGACGCGAATCGTGCTCTGATTCATGCTCTAGGCTGGGAGCGCAAGCTTATTGCTTTTTCAAACACGGTCTACATCTCTCAGGTGCCGAGTTACAGGACGGTGAAAACAGTGAGATTGTGTTAGACGCGAATCGTGCTCTGATTCATGTTCTAGGCTAGGAACGCAAGCTTCTTGCTTTTTCAAACACGGTCTACACCTCTCAAGTGCCGAGTTACAGGACGGTGAAAACAGTGAGTTTGTGTTAGACGCGAATCGTGCTGGGATTCATGCTCTAGGCTGGGAGCGCAAGCGTAATGCTTTTTCAAACACGGTCTACACCTCTCATGTGCCGAGGTACAGGACGGTGAAAACAGTGAGTTTGTGTTAGACGCGAATCGTGCTCTGATTCATGTTTTAGGCTGGGAGTGCAAGCTTATTGCTTTTTCAAACACGGTCTACACCTCTCAAGTGCCGAGTTACAGGACAGTGAAAACAGTGAGTTTGTGTTAGACGCGAATCGTGCTCTGATTCATGCTCTAGGCTGGGAGAGCAAGCTTATTGCTTTTTCAAACACGGTCTACACCTCTCAGGTTCCGAGTTACAGGACGGTGAAAACAGTGAGTTTGTGTTAGACGCGAATCGTGCTCTGATTCATGCTCTAGGCTGGGAGCGCAAGCTTATTGCTTTTTCAAACACGGTCTACACCTCTCAGGTGCCGAGTTACAGGACGGTGAAAACAGTGAGTTTGTGTTAGACGCGAATCGTGCTCTGATTCCTGCTCTAGGCTGGGAGCGCATGCTTATTGCTTTTTCAAACACGGTCTACACCTCTCAGGTGCCGAGGTACAGGACGGTGAAAACAGTGAGTTTGAGTTAGACGCGAATCGTGATATGATTCATGCTCTAGGCTGGGAGCGCAAGCTTATTGCTTTTTCAATCACGGTCTACATCTCTCAGGTGCTGAGTTACAGGACGGTGAAAACAGTGAGTTTGTGTTAGACGCGAATCGTGCTCTGATTCATGCTCTAGGCTGGGAGTTCAAGCTTTTTGCTTTTTCAAACACGGTCTACACCTCTCAGGTGCCGAGGTACAGGACGGTGAAAACAGTGAGTTTGTGTTAGACGCGAATCGTGCTCTGATTCATGCTTTAGGCTGGGAGCTCAAGCTTATTGCTTTTTCAAACACGGTCTACATCTCTCAGGTGCCGAGTTACAGGACGGTGAAAACAGTGAGTTTGTGTTAGACGCAAATCGTGCTCTGATTCATGTTTTAGGCTGGGAGCGCAAGCTTATTGCTTTTTCAAACACGGTCTACACCTCTCAAGTGCCGAGTTACAGGACGGTGAAAACAGTGAGTTTGTGTTAGACGCGAATCGTGCTCTGAGTCATGCTCTAGGCTGGGAGCGCAAGCTTATTGCTTTTTCAAACACGGTCTACATCTCTCAGCTGCCGAGTTACAGGACGGTGAAAACAGTGAGTTTGTGTTAGACGCGAATCGTGCTCTGATTCATGTTCTAGGCTGGGAGCTCAAGCTTATTGCTTTTTCAAACACGGTCTACACCTCTCAGGTTCCGAGTTACAGGACGGTGAAAACAGTGAGTTTGTGTTAGACGCGAATCGTGCTCTGATTCATGCTCTAGGCTGGGAGCGCAAGCTTATTGCTTTTTCAAACACGGTCTACATCTCTCAGGTGCCGAGTTACAGGACGGTGAAAACAGTGAGTTTGTGTTAGACGCGAATCGTGCTCTGATTCATGCTCTAGGCTGGGAGCGCAAGCTTATTGCTTTTTCAAACACGGTCTACATCTCTCAGGTGCCGAGTTACAGGACGGTGAAAACAGTGAGATTGTGTTAGACGCGAATCGTGCTCTGATTCATGTTCTAGGCTGGGAGCGCAAGCTTCTTGCTTTTTCAAACACGGTCTACACCTCTCAAGTGCCGAGTTACAGGACGGTGAAAACAGTGAGTTTGTGTTAGACGCGAATCGTGCTGGGATTCATGCTCTAGGCTGGGAGCGCAAGCGTAATGCTTTTTCAAAACACGGTCTACACCTCTCATGTGCCGAGGTACAGGACGGTGAAAACAGTGAGTTTGTGTTAGACGCGAATCGTGCTCTGATTCATGTTTTAGGCTGGGAGCGCAAGCTTATTGCTTTTTCAAACACGGTCTACACCTCTCAAGTGCCGAGTTACAGGACAGTGAAAACAGTGAGTTTGTGTTAGACGCGAATCGTGCTCTGATTCATGCTCTAGGCTGGGAGCGCAAGCTTATTGCTTTTTCAAACACGGTCTACACCTCTCAGGTTCCGAGTTACAGGACGGTGAAAACAGTGAGTTTGTGTTAGACGCGAATCGTGCTCTGATTCATGCTCTAGGCTGGGAGCGCAAGCTTATTGCTTTTTCAAACACGGTCTACACCTCTCAGGTGCCGAGTTACAGGACGGTGAAAACAGTGAGTTTGTGTTAGACGCGAATCGTGCTCTGATTCCTGCTCTAGGCTGGGAGCTCAAGCTTATTGCTTTTTCAAACACGGTCTACATCTCTCAGGTGCCGAGTTAGAGGACGGTGAAAACAGTGAGTTTGTGTTAGACGCAAATCGTGCTCTGATTCATGTTTTAGGCTGGGAGCGCAAGCTTATTGCTTTTTCAAACACGGTCTACATCTCTCAGGTGCCGAGTTACAGGACGGTGAAAACAGTGAGTTTGTGTTAGACGCAAATCGTGCTCTGATTCATGTTTTAGGCTGGGAGCGCAAGCTTATTGCTTTTTCAAACACGGTCTACACCTCTCAAGTGCCGAGTTACAGGACGGTGAAAACAGTGAGTTTGTGTTAGACGCGAATCGTGCTCTGAATCATGCTCTAGGCTGGGAGCGCAAGCTTATTGCTTTTTCAAACACGGTCTACATCTCTCAGGTGCCGAGTTACAGGACGGTGAAAACAGTGAGTTTGTGTTAGACGCGAATCGTGCTCTGATTCATGCTCTAGGCTGGGAGCGCATGCTTATTGCTTTTTCAAACACGGTCTACACCTCTCAGGTGCCGAGGTACAGGACGGTCAAAACAGTGAGTTTGTGTTAGACGCGAATCGTGCTGGGATTGATGCTCTAGGCTGGGAGCGCAAGCGTAATGCTTTTTCAAACACGGTCTACATCTCTCAGGTGCCGAGGTACAGGACGGTGAAAACAGTGAGTTTGTGTTAGACGCGAATCGTGCTCTGATTCATGCTCTAGGCTGGGAGCGCAAGCTTATTGCTTTTTTAAACACGGTCTACACCTCTCAGGTGCCGAGTTACAGGACGGTGAAAACAGTGAGTTTGTGTTAGACGCGAATCGTGCTATGATTCATGCTCTAGGCTGGGAGCGCAAGCTTATTGCTTTTTCAAACACGGTCTACACCTCTCAGGTGCCGAGTTACAGGACGGTGAAAACAGTGAGTTTGTGTTAGACGCGAATCGTGCTCTGATTCATGCTCTAGGCTGGGAGCGCAAGCTTATTGCTTTTTCAAACACGGTCTACATCTCTCAGGTGCCGAGTTACAGGACGGTGAAAACAGTGAGTTTGTGTTAGACGCGAATCGTGCTCTGATTCATGCTCTAGGCTGGGAGCTAAAGCTTGTTGCTTTTTCAAACACGGTCTACACTTCTCAGGTGCCGAGTTACAGGACGGTGAAAACAGTGAGTTTGTGTTAGACGCGAATCGTGCTCTGATTCATGCTCTAGGCTGGGAGCGCAAGCTTATTGCTTTTTCAAACACGGTCTACATCTCTCAGGTGCCGAGTTACAGGACGGTGAAAACAGTGAGTTTGTGTTAGACGCGAATCGTGCTCTGATTCATGCTCTAGGCTGGGAGCGCAAGCTTATTGCTTTTTCAAACACGGTCTACATCTCTCAGGTGCCGAGTTACAGGACGGTGAAAACAGTGAGTTTGTGTTAGACGCGAATCGTGCTCTGATTCATGCTCTAGGCTGGGAGCGCAAGCTTATTGCTTTTTCAAACACGGTCTACATCTCTCAGGTGCCGAGTTACAGGACGGTGAAAACAGTGAGATTGTGTTAGACGCGAATCGTGCTCTGATTCATGTTCTAGGCTAGGAGCGCAAGCTTCTTGCTTTTTCAAACACGGTCTACACCTCTCAAGTGCCGAGTTACAGGACGGTGAAAACAGTGAGTTTGTGTTAGACGCGAATCGTGCTGGGATTCATGCTCTAGGCTGGGAGCGCAAGCGTAATGCTTTTTCAAACACGGTCTACACCTCTCATGTGCCGAGGTACAGGACGGTGAAAACAGTGAGTTTGTGTTAGACGCGAATCGTGCTCTGATTCATGTTTTAGGCTGGGAGTGCAAGCTTATTGCTTTTTCAAACACGGTCTACACCTCTCAAGTGCCGAGTTACAGGACAGTGAAAACAGTGAGTTTGTGTTAGACGCGAATCGTGCTCTGATTCATGCTCTAGGCTGGGAGCGCAAGCTTATTGCTTTTTCAAACACGGTCTACATCTCTCAGGTGCCGAGTTACAGGACGGTGAAAACAGTGAGTTTGTGTTAGACGCGAATCGTGCTCTGATTCATGCTCTAGGCTGGGAGCGCATGCTTATTGCTTTTTCAAACACGGTCTACACCTCTCAGGTGCCGAGGTACAGGACGGTCAAAACAGTGAGTTTGTGTTAGACGCGAATCGTGCTGGGATTGATGCTCTAGGCTGGGAGCGCAAGCGTAATGCTTTTTCAAACACGGTCTACATCTCTCAGGTGCCGAGGTACAGGACGGTGAAAACAGTGAGTTTGTGTTAGACGCGAATCGTGCTCTGATTCATGCTCTAGGCTGGGAGCGCAAGCTTATTGCTTTTTTAAACACGGTCTACACCTCTCAGGTGCCGAGTTACAGGACGGTGAAAACAGTGAGTTTGTGTTAGACGCGAATCGTGCTATGATTCATGCTCTAGGCTGGGAGCGCAAGCGTATTGCTTTTTCAAACACGGTCTACACCTCTCAAGTGCCGAGTTACAGGACGGTGAAAACAGTGAGTTTGTGTTAGACGCGAATCGTGCTCTGAATCATGCTCTAGGCTGGGAGCGCAAGCTTATTGCTTTTTCAAACACGGTCTACATCTCTCAGGTGCCGAGTTACAGGACGGTGAAAACAGTGAGTTTGTGTTAGACGCGAATCGTGCTCTGATTCATGCTCTAGGCTGGGAGCGCAAGCTTATTGCTTTTTCAAACACGGTCTACATCTCTCAGGTGCCGAGTTACAGGACGGTGAAAACAGTGAGTTTGTGTTAGACGCGAATCGTGCTCTGATTCATGCTCTAGGCTGGGAGCTAAAGCTTGTTGCTTTTTCAAACACGGTCTACACTTCTCAGGTGCCGAGTTACAGGACGGTGAAAACAGTGAGTTTGTGTTAGACGCGAATCGTGCTCTGATTCATGCTCTAGGCTGGGAGCGCAAGCTTATTGCTTTTTCAAACACGGTCTACATCTCTCAGGTGCCGAGTTACAGGACGGTGAAAACAGTGAGTTTGTGTTAGACGCGAATCGTGCTCTGATTCATGCTCTAGGCTGGGAGCGCAAGCTTATTGCTTTTTCAAACACGGTCTACATCTCTCAGGTGCCGAGTTACAGGACGGTGAAAACAGTGAGTTTGTGTTAGACGCGAATCGTGCTCTGATTCATGCTCTAGGCTGGGAGCGCAAGCTTATTGCTTTTTCAAACACGGTCTACATCTCTCAGGTGCCGAGTTACAGGACGGTGAAAACAGTGAGATTGTGTTAGACGCGAATCGTGCTCTGATTCATGTTCTAGGCTGGGAGCGCAAGCTTATTGCTTTTTCAAACACGGTCTACACCTCTCAGGTGCCGAGTTACAGGACGGTGAAAACAGTGAGTTTGTGTTAGACGCGAATCGTGCTCTGATTCATGCTCTAGGCTGGGAGCGCAAGCTTATTGCTTTTTCAAACACGGTCTACATCTCTCAGGTGCCGAGTTACAGGACGGTGAAAACAGTGAGTTTGTGTTAGACGCGAATCGTGCTCTGATTCATGCTCTAGGCTGGGAGCGCAAGCTTATTGCTTTTTCAAACACGGTCTACATCTCTCAGGTGCCGAGTTACAGGACGGTGAAAACAGTGAGATTGTGTTAGACGCGAATCGTGCTCTGATTCATGTTCTAGGCTAGGAGCGCAAGCTTCTTGCTTTTTCAAACACGGTCTACACCTCTCAAGTGCCGAGTTACAGGACGGTGAAAACAGTGAGTTTGTGTTAGACGCGAATCGTGCTGGGATTCATGCTCTAGGCTGGGAGCGCAAGCGTAATGCTTTTTCAAACACGGTCTACACCTCTCATGTGCCGAGGTACAGGACGGTGAAAACAGTGAGTTTGTGTTAGACGCGAATCGTGCTCTGATTCATGTTTTAGGCTGGGAGTGCAAGCTTATTGCTTTTTCAAACACGGTCTACACCTCTCAAGTGCCGAGTTACAGGACAGTGAAAACAGTGAGTTTGTGTTAGACGCGAATCGTGCTCTGATTCATGCTCTAGGCTGGGAGCGCAAGCTTATTGCTTTTTCAAACACGGTCTACATCTCTCAGGTGCCGAGTTACAGGACGGTGAAAACAGTGAGTTTGTGTTAGACGCGAATCGTGCTCTGATTCATGCTCTAGGCTGGGAGCGCATGCTTATTGCTTTTTCAAACACGGTCTACACCTCTCAGGTGCCGAGGTACAGGACGGTCAAAACAGTGAGTTTGTGTTAGACGCGAATCGTGCTGGGATTGATGCTCTAGGCTGGGAGCGCAAGCGTAATGCTTTTTCAAACACGGTCTACACCTCTCAGGTGCCGAGGTACAGGACGGTGAAAACAGTGAGTTTGTGTTAGACGCGAATCGTGATATGATTCATGCTCTAGGCTGGGAGTTCAAGCTTATTGCTTTTTCAAACACGGTCTACACCTCTCAGGTGCCGAGTTACAGGACGGTGAAAACAGTGAGTTTGTGTTAGACGCGAATCGTGCTCTGATTCATGCTCTAGGCTGGGAGCGCAAGCTTATTGCTTTTTCAAACACGGTCTACATCTCTCAGGTGCCGAGTTACAGGACGGTGAAAACAGTGAGTTTGTGTTAGACGCGAATCGTGCTCTGATTCATGCTCTAGGCTGGGAGCGCAAGCTTATTGCTTTTTCAAACACGGTCTACATCTCTCAGGTGCCGAGTTACAGGACGGTGAAAACAGTGAGATTGTGTTAGACGCGAATCGTGCTCTGATTCATGTTCTAGGCTGGGAGCGCAAGCTTCTTGCTTTTTTAAACACGGTCTACACCTCTCAAGTGCCGAGTTACAGGACGGTGAAAACAGTGAGTTTGTGTTAGACGCGAATCGTGCTGGGATTCATGCTCTAGGCTGGGAGCGCAAGCGTAATGCTTTTTCAAACACGGTCTACACCTCTCATGTGCCGAGGTACAGGACGGTGAAAACAGTGAGTTTGTGTTAGACGCGAATCGTGCTCTGATTCATGTTTTAGGCTGGGAGCGCAAGCTTATTGCTTTTTCAAACACGGTCTACACCTCTCAAGTGCCGAGTTACAGGACAGTGAAAACAGTGAGTTTGTGTTAGACGCGAATCGTGCTCTGATTCATGCTCTAGGCTGGGAGCGCAAGCTTATTGCTTTTTCAAACACGGTCTACACCTCTCAGGTTCCGAGTTACAGGACGGTGAAAACAGTGAGTTTGTGTTAGACGCGAATCGTGCTCTGATTCATGCTCTAGGCTGGGAGCGCAAGCTTATTGCTTTTTCAAACACGGTCTACACCTCTCAGGTGCCGAGTTACAGGACGGTGAAAACAGTGAGTTTGTGTTAGACGCGAATCGTGCTCTGATTCCTGCTCTAGGCTGGGAGCGCATGCTTATTGTTTTTCAAACACGGTCTACACCTCTCAGGTGCCGAGGTACAGGACGGTGAAAACAGTGAGTTTGTGTTAGACGCGAATCGTGATATGATTCATGCTCTAGGCTGGGAGTTCAAGCTTATTGCTTTTTCAAACACGGTTTACACCTCTCAGGTGCCGAAGTACAGGACGGTGAAAACAGTGAGTTTGTGTTAGACGCGAATTGTGCTCTGATTCATGCTCTAGGCTGGGAGCTCAAGCTTATTACTTTTTCAAACACGGTCTACATCTCTCAGGTGCCGAGTTACAGGACGGTGAAAACAGTGAGTTTGTGTTAGACGCAAATCGTGCTCTGATTCATGTTTTAGGCTGGGAGCGCAAGCTTATTGCTTTTTCAAACACGGTCTACACCTCTCAAGTGCCGAGTTACAGGACGGTGAAAACAGTGAGTTTGTGTTAGACGCGAATCGTGCTTTGAATCATGCTCTAGGCTGGGAGCGCAAGCTTATTGCTTTTTCAAACACGGTCTACATCTCTCAGGTGCCGAGTTACAGGACGGTGAAAACAGTGAGTTTGTGTTAGACGCGAATCGTGCTCTGATTCCTGCTCTAGGCTGGGAGCGCATGCTTATTGCTTTTTCAAACACGGTCTACACCTCTCAGGTTCCGAGTTACAGGACGGTGAAAACAGTGAGTTTGTGTTAGACGCGAATCGTTCTCTGATTCATGCTCTAGGCTGGGAGCGCAAGCTTATTGCTTTTTCAAACACGGTCTACATCTCTCAGGTGCCGAGTTACAGGACGGTGAAAACAGTGAGTTTGTGTTAGACGCAAATCGTGCTCTGATTCATGCTCTAGGCTGGGAGCGCAAGCTTATTGCTTTTTCAAACACGGTCTACATCTCTCAGGTGCCGAGTTACAGGACGGTGAAAACAGTGAGATTGTGTTAGACGCGAATCGTGCTCTGATTCATGTTCTAGGCTGGGAGCGCAAGCTTATTGCTTTTTCAAACACGGTCTACACCTCTCAAGTGCCGAGTTACAGGACGGTGAAAACAGTGAGTTTGTGTTAGACGCGAATCGTGCTCTGATTCATGCTCTAGGCTGGGAGCGCAAGCTTATTGCTTTTTCAAACACGGTCTACACCTCTCAGGTGCCGAGTTACAGGACGGTGAAAACAGTGAGTTTGTGTTAGACGCGAATCGTGCTCTGATTCATGCTCTAGGCTGGGAGCGCAAGCTTATTGCTTTTTCAAACACGGTCTACATCTCTCAGGTGCCGAGTTACAGGACGGTGAAAACAGTGAGTTTGTGTTAGACGCGAATCGTGCTCTGATTCATGCTCTAGGCTGGGAGCGCAAGCTTATTGCTTTTTCAAACACGGTCTACATCTCTCAGGTGCCGAGTTACAGGACGGTGAAAACAGTGAGATTGTGTTAGACGCGAATCGTGCTCTGATTCATGTTCTAGGCTAGGAGCGCAAGCTTCTTGCTTTTTCAAACACGGTCTACACCTCTCAAGTGCCGAGTTACAGGACGGTGAAAACAGTGAGTTTGTGTTAGACGCGAATCGTGCTGGGATTCATGCTCTAGGCTGGGAGCGCAAGCGTAATGCTTTTTCAAACACGGTCTACACCTCTCATGTGCCGAGGTACAGGACGGTGAAAACAGTGAGTTTGTGTTAGACGCGAATCGTGCTCTGATTCATGTTTTAGGCTGGGAGTGCAAGCTTATTGCTTTTTCAAACACGGTCTACACCTCTCAAGTGCCGAGTTACAGGACAGTGAAAACAGTGAGTTTGTGTTAGACGCGAATCGTGCTCTGATTCATGCTCTAGGCTGGGAGTGCAAGCTTATTGCTTTTTCAAACACGGTCTACACCTCTCAGGTTCCGAGTTACAGGACGGTGAAAACAGTGAGTTTGTGTTAGACGCGAATCGTGCTCTGATTCATGCTCTAGGCTGGGAGCGCAAGCTTATTGCTTTTTCAAACACGGTCTACACCTCTCAGGTGCCGAGTTACAGGACGGTGAAAAGAGTGAGTTTGTGTTAGACGCGAATCGTGCTCTGATTCCTGCTCTAGGCTGGGAGCGCATGCTTATTGCTTTTTCAAACACGGTCTACACCTCTCAGGTGCCGAGGTACAGGACGGTGAAAACAGTGAGTTTGAGTTAGACGCGAATCGTGATATGATTCATGCTCTAGGCTGGGAGCGCAAGCTTATTGCTTTTTCAATCACGGTCTACATCTCTCAGGTGCTGAGTTACAGGACGGTGAAAACAGTGAGTTTGTGTTAGACGCGAATCGTGCTCTGATTCATGCTCTAGGCTGGGAGTTCAAGCTTTTTGCTTTTTCAAACACGGTCTACACCTCTCAGGTGCCGAGGTACAGGACGGTGAAAACAGTGAGTTTGTGTTAGACGCGAATCGTGCTCTGATTCATGCTTTAGGCTGGGAGCTCAAGCTTATTGCTTTTTCAAACACGGTCTACATCTCTCAGGTGCCGAGTTACAGGACGGTGAAAACAGTGAGTTTGTGTTAGACGCAAATCGTGCTCTGATTCATGTTTTAGGCTGGGAGCGCAAGCTTATTGCTTTTTCAAACACGGTCTACACCTCTCAAGTGCCGAGTTACAGGACGGTGAAAACAGTGAGTTTGTGTTAGACGCGAATCGTGCTCTGAGTCATGCTCTAGGCTGGGAGCGCAAGCTTATTGCTTTTTCAAACACGGTCTACATCTCTCAGCTGCCGAGTTACAGGACGGTGAAAACAGTGAGTTTGTGTTAGACGCGAATCGTGCTCTGATTCATGTTCTAGGCTGGGAGCTCAAGCTTATTGCTTTTTCAAACACGGTCTACACCTCTCAGGTTCCGAGTTACAGGACGGTGAAAACAGTGAGTTTGTGTTAGACGCGAATCGTGCTCTGATTCATGCTCTAGGCTGGGAGCGCAAGCTTATTGCTTTTTCAAACACGGTCTACATCTCTCAGGTGCCGAGTTACAGGACGGTGAAAACAGTGAGATTGTGTTAGACGCGAATCGTGCTCTGATTCATGTTCTAGGCTGGGAGCGCAAGCTTATTGCTTTTTCAAACACGGTCTACACCTCTCAAGTGCCGAGTTACAGGACGGTGAAAACAGTGAGTTTGTGTTAGACGCGAATCGTGCTCTGATTCATGCTCTAGGCTGGGAGCGCAAGCTTATTGCTTTTTCAAACACGGTCTACACCTCTCAGGTGCCGAGTTACAGGACGGTGAAAACAGTGAGTTTGTGTTAGACGCGAATCGTGCTCTGATTCATGCTCTAGGCTGGGAGCGCAAGCTTATTGCTTTTTCAAACACGGTCTACATCTCTCAGGTGCCGAGTTACAGGACGGTGAAAACAGTGAGTTTGTGTTAGACGCGAATCGTGCTCTGATTCATGCTCTAGGCTGGGAGCGCAAGCTTATTGCTTTTTCAAACACGGTCTACATCTCTCAGGTGCCGAGTTACAGGACGGTGAAAACAGTGAGATTGTGTTAGACGCGAATCGTGCTCTGATTCATGTTCTAGGCTAGGAGCGCAAGCTTCTTGCTTTTTCAAACACGGTCTACACCTCTCAAGTGCCGAGTTACAGGACGGTGAAAACAGTGAGTTTGTGTTAGACGCGAATCGTGCTGGGATTCATGCTCTAGGCTGGGAGCGCAAGCGTAATGCTTTTTCAAACACGGTCTACACCTCTCATGTGCCGAGGTACAGGACGGTGAAAACAGTGAGTTTGTGTTAGACGCGAATCGTGCTCTGATTCATGTTTTAGGCTGGGAGTGCAAGCTTATTGCTTTTTCAAACACGGTCTACACCTCTCAAGTGCCGAGTTACAGGACAGTGAAAACAGTGAGTTTGTGTTAGACGCGAATCGTGCTCTGATTCATGCTCTAGGCTGGGAGAGCAAGCTTATTGCTTTTTCAAACACGGTCTACACCTCTCAGGTTCCGAGTTACAGGACGGTGAAAACAGTGAGTTTGTGTTAGACGCGAATCGTGCTCTGATTCATGCTCTAGGCTGGGAGCGCAAGCTTATTGCTTTTTCAAACACGGTCTACACCTCTCAGGTGCCGAGTTACAGGACGGTGAAAAGAGTGAGTTTGTGTTAGACGCGAATCGTGCTCTGATTCCTGCTCTAGGCTGGGAGCGCATGCTTATTGCTTTTTCAAACACGGTCTACACCTCTCAGGTGCCGAGGTACAGGACGGTGAAAACAGTGAGTTTGAGTTAGACGCGAATCGTGATATGATTCATGCTCTAGGCTGGGAGCGCAAGCTTATTGCTTTTTCAATCACGGTCTACATTTCTCAGGTGCTGAGTTACAGGACGGTGAAAACAGTGAGTTTGTGTTAGACGCGAATCGTGCTCTGATTCATGCTCTAGGCTGGGAGTTCAAGCTTTTTGCTTTTTCAAACACGGTCTACACCTCTCAGGTGCCGAGGTACAGGACGGTGAAAACAGTGAGTTTGTGTTAGACGCGAATCGTGCTCTGATTCATGCTTTAGGCTGGGAGCTCAAGCTTATTGCTTTTTCAAACACGGTCTACATCTCTCAGGTGCCGAGTTACAGGACGGTGAAAACAGTGAGTTTGTGTTAGACGCAAATCGTGCTCTGATTCATGTTTTAGGCTGGGAGCGCAAGCTTATTGCTTTTTCAAACACGGTCTACACCTCTCAAGTGCCGAGTTACAGGACGGTGAAAACAGTGAGTTTGTGTTAGACGCGAATCGTGCTCTGAGTCATGCTCTAGGCTGGGAGCGCAAGCTTATTGCTTTTTCAAACACGGTCTACATCTCTCAGCTGCCGAGTTACAGGACGGTGAAAACAGTGAGTTTGTGTTAGACGCGAATCGTGCTCTGATTCATGTTCTAGGCTGGGAGCTCAAGCTTATTGCTTTTTCAAACACGGTCTACACCTCTCAGGTTCCGAGTTACAGGACGGTGAAAACAGTGAGTTTGTGTTAGACGCAAATCGTGCTCTGATTCATGTTTTAGGCTGGGAGCGCAAGCTTATTGCTTTTTCAAACACGGTCTACACCTCTCAAGTGCCGAGTTACAGGACGGTGAAAACAGTGAGTTTGTGTTAGACGCGAATCGTGCTCTGATTCATGCTCTAGGCTGGGAGCGCAAGCTTATTGCTTTTTCAAACACGGTCTACATCTCTCAGGTGCCGAGTTACAGGACGGTGAAAACAGTGAGATTGTGTTAGACGCGAATCGTGCTCTGATTCATGTTCTAGGCTGGGAGCGCAAGCTTATTGCTTTTTCAAACACGGTCTACACCTCTCAAGTGCCGAGTTACAGGACGGTGAAAACAGTGAGTTTGTGTTAGACGCGAATCGTGCTCTGATTCATGCTCTAGGCTGGGAGCGCAAGCTTATTGCTTTTTCAAACACGGTCTACACCTCTCAGGTGCCGAGTTACAGGACGGTGAAAACAGTGAGTTTGTGTTAGACGCGAATCGTGCTCTGATTCATGCTCTAGGCTGGGAGCGCAAGCTTATTGCTTTTTCAAACACGGTCTACATCTCTCAGGTGCCGAGTTACAGGACGGTGAAAACAGTGAGTTTGTGTTAGACGCGAATCGTGCTCTGATTCATGCTCTAGGCTGGGAGCGCAAGCTTATTGCTTTTTCAAACACGGTCTACATCTCTCAGGTGCCGAGTTACAGGACGGTGAAAACAGTGAGATTGTGTTAGACGCGAATCGTGCTCTGATTCATGTTCTAGGCTAGGAACGCAAGCTTCTTGCTTTTTCAAACACGGTCTACACCTCTCAAGTGCCGAGTTACAGGACGGTGAAAACAGTGAGTTTGTGTTAGACGCGAATCGTGCTGGGATTCATGCTCTAGGCTGGGAGCGCAAGCGTAATGCTTTTTCAAACACGGTCTACACCTCTCATGTGCCGAGGTACAGGACGGTGAAAACAGTGAGTTTGTGTTAGACGCGAATCGTGCTCTGATTCATGTTTTAGGCTGGGAGTGCAAGCTTATTGCTTTTTCAAACACGGTCTACACCTCTCAAGTGCCGAGTTACAGGACAGTGAAAACAGTGAGTTTGTGTTAGACGCGAATCGTGCTCTGATTCATGCTCTAGGCTGGGAGAGCAAGCTTATTGCTTTTTCAAACACGGTCTACACCTCTCAGGTTCCGAGTTACAGGACGGTGAAAACAGTGAGTTTGTGTTAGACGCGAATCGTGCTCTGATTCATGCTCTAGGCTGGGAGCGCAAGCTTATTGCTTTTTCAAACACGGTCTACACCTCTCAGGTGCCGAGTTACAGGACGGTGAAAACGGTGAGTTTGTGTTAGACGCGAATCGTGCTCTGATTCCTGCTCTAGGCTGGGAGCGCATGCTTATTGCTTTTTCAAACACGGTCTACACCTCTCAGGTGCCGAGGTACAGGACGGTGAAAACAGTGAGTTTGAGTTAGACGCGAATCGTGATATGATTCATGCTCTAGGCTGGGAGCGCAAGCTTATTGCTTTTTCAATCACGGTCTACATCTCTCAGGTGCTGAGTTACAGGACGGTGAAAACAGTGAGTTTGTGTTAGACGCGAATCGTGCTCTGATTCATGCTCTAGGCTGGGAGTTCAAGCTTTTTGCTTTTTCAAACACGGTCTACACCTCTCAGGTGCCGAGGTACAGGACGGTGAAAACAGTGAGTTTGTGTTAGACGCGAATCGTGCTCTGATTCATGCTTTAGGCTGGGAGCTCAAGCTTATTGCTTTTTCAAACACGGTCTACATCTCTCAGGTGCCGAGTTACAGGACGGTGAAAACAGTGAGTTTGTGTTAGACGCAAATCGTGCTCTGATTCATGTTTTAGACTGGGAGCGCAAGCTTATTGCTTTTTCAAACACGGTCTACACCTCTCAAGTGCCGAGTTACAGGACGGTGAAAACAGTGAGTTTGTGTTAGACGCGAATCGTGCTCTGAGTCATGCTCTAGGCTGGGAGCGCAAGCTTATTGCTTTTTCAAACACGGTCTACATCTCTCAGCTGCCGAGTTACAGGACGGTGAAAACAGTGAGTTTGTGTTAGACGCGAATCGTGCTCTGATTCATGTTCTAGGCTGGGAGCTCAAGCTTATTGCTTTTTCAAACACGGTCTACACCTCTCAGGTTCCGAGTTACAGGACGGTGAAAACAGTGAGTTTGTGTTAGACGCGAATCGTGCTCTGATTCATGCTCTAGGCTGGGAGCGCAAGCTTATTGCTTTTTCAAACACGGTCTACACCTCTCAGGTGCCGAGTTACAGGACGGTGAAAACAGTGAGTTTGTGTTAGACGCGAATCGTGCTCTGATTCATGCTCTAGGCTGGGAGCGCAAGCTTATTGCTTTTTCAAACACGGTCTACATCTCTCAGGTGCCGAGTTACAGGACGGTGAAAACAGTGAGTTTGTGTTAGACGCGAATCGTGCTCTGATTCATGCTCTAGGCTGGGAGCGCAAGCTTATTGCTTTTTCAAACACGGTCTACATCTCTCAGGTGCCGAGTTACAGGACGGTGAAAACAGTGAGATTGTGTTAGACGCGAATCGTGCTCTGATTCATGTTCTAGGCTGGGAGCGCAAGCTTCTTGCTTTTTCAAACACGGTCTACACCTCTCAAGTGCCGAGTTACAGGACGGTGAAAACAGTGAGTTTGTGTTAGACGCGAATCGTGCTGGGATTCATGCTCTAGGCTGGGAGCGCAAGCGTAATGCTTTTTCAAAACACGGTCTACACCTCTCATGTGCCGAGGTACAGGACGGTGAAAACAGTGAGTTTGTGTTAGACGCGAATCGTGCTCTGATTCATGTTTTAGGCTGGGAGCGCAAGCTTATTGCTTTTTCAAACACGGTCTACACCTCTCAAGTGCCGAGTTACAGGACAGTGAAAACAGTGAGTTTGTGTTAGACGCGAATCGTGCTCTGATTCATGCTCTAGGCTGGGAGCGCAAGCTTATTGCTTTTTCAAACACGGTCTACACCTCTCAGGTTCCGAGTTACAGGACGGTGAAAACAGTGAGTTTGTGTTAGACGCGAATCGTGCTCTGATTCATGCTCTAGGCTGGGAGCGCAAGCTTATTGCTTTTTCAAACACGGTCTACACCTCTCAGGTGCCGAGTTACAGGACGGTGAAAACAGTGAGTTTGTGTTAGACGCGAATCGTGCTCTGATTCATGCTCTAGGCTGGGAGCGCAAGCTTATTGCTTTTTCAAACACGGTCTACATCTCTCAGGTGCCGAGTTACAGGACGGTGAAAACAGTGAGTTTGTGTTAGACGCGAATCGTGCTCTGATTCATGCTCTAGGCTGGGAGCTAAAGCTTGTTGCTTTTTCAAACACGGTCTACATCTCTCAGGTGCCGAGTTACAGGACGGTGAAAACAGTGAGTTTGTGTTAGACGCAAATCGTGCTCTGATTCATGTTTTAGGCTGGGAGCGCAAGCTTATTGCTTTTTCAAACACGGTCTACATCTCTCAGGTGCCGAGTTACAGGACGGTGAAAACAGTGAGTTTGTGTTAGACGCGAATCGTGCTCTGATTCATGCTCTAGGCTGGGAGCGCATGCTTATTGCTTTTTCAAACACGGTCTACACCTCTCAGGTGCCGAGGTACAGGACGGTCAAAACAGTGAGTTTGTGTTAGACGCGAATCGTGCTGGGATTGATGCTCTAGGCTGGGAGCGCAAGCGTAATGCTTTTTCAAACACGGTCTACATCTCTCAGGTGCCGAGGTACAGGACGGTGAAAACAGTGAGTTTGTGTTAGACGCGAATCGTGCTCTGATTCATGCTCTAGGCTGGGAGCGCAAGCTTATTGCTTTTTCAAACACGGTCTACATCTCTCAGGTGCCGAGTTACAGGACGGTGAAAACAGTGAGATTGTGTTAGACGCGAATCGTGCTCTGATTCATGTTCTAGGCTGGGAGCGCAAGCTTATTGCTTTTTCAAACACGGTCTACACCTCTCAGGTGCCGAGTTACAGGACGGTGAAAACAGTGAGTTTGTGTTAGACGCGAATCGTGCTCTGATTCATGCTCTAGGCTGGGAGCGCAAGCTTATTGCTTTTTCAAACACGGTCTACATCTCTCAGGTGCCGAGTTACAGGACGGTGAAAACAGTGAGTTTGTGTTAGACGCGAATCGTGCTCTGATTCATGCTCTAGGCTGGGAGCGCAAGCTTATTGCTTTTTCAAACACGGTCTACATCTCTCAGGTGCCGAGTTACAGGACGGTGAAAACAGTGAGATTGTGTTAGACGCGAATCGTGCTCTGATTCATGTTCTAGGCTAGGAGCGCAAGCTTCTTGCTTTTTCAAACACGGTCTACACCTCTCAAGTGCCGAGTTACAGGACGGTGAAAACAGTGAGTTTGTGTTAGACGCGAATCGTGCTGGGATTCATGCTCTAGGCTGGGAGCGCAAGCGTAATGCTTTTTCAAACACGGTCTACACCTCTCATGTGCCGAGGTACAGGACGGTGAAAACAGTGAGTTTGTGTTAGACGCGAATCGTGCTCTGATTCATGTTTTAGGCTGGGAGTGCAAGCTTATTGCTTTTTCAAACACGGTCTACACCTCTCAAGTGCCGAGTTACAGGACAGTGAAAACAGTGAGTTTGTGTTAGACGCAAATCGTGCTCTGATTCATGCTCTAGGCTGGGAGCGCAAGCTTATTGCTTTTTCAAACACGGTCTACATCTCTCAGGTGCCGAGTTACAGGACGGTGAAAACAGTGAGTTTGTGTTAGACGCGAATCGTGCTCTGATTCATGCTCTAGGCTGGGAGCGCATGCTTATTGCTTTTTCAAACACGGTCTACACCTCTCAGGTGCCGAGGTACAGGACGGTCAAAACAGTGAGTTTGTGTTAGACGCGAATCGTGCTGGGATTGATGCTCTAGGCTGGGAGCGCAAGCGTAATGCTTTTTCAAACACGGTCTACATCTCTCAGGTGCCGAGGTACAGGACGGTGAAAACAGTGAGTTTGTGTTAGACGCGAATCGTGCTCTGATTCATGCTCTAGGCTGGGAGCGCAAGCTTATTGCTTTTTTAAACACGGTCTACACCTCTCAGGTGCCGAGTTACAGGACGGTGAAAACAGTGAGTTTGTGTTAGACGCGAATCGTGCTATGATTCATGCTCTAGGCTGGGAGCGCAAGCGTATTGCTTTTTCAAACACGGTCTACACCTCTCAAGTGCCGAGTTACAGGACGGTGAAAACAGTGAGTTTGTGTTAGACGCGAATCGTGCTCTGAATCATGCTCTAGGCTGGGAGCGCAAGCTTATTGCTTTTTCAAACACGGTCTACATCTCTCAGGTGCCGAGTTACAGGACGGTGAAAACAGTGAGTTTGTGTTAGACGCGAATCGTGCTCTGATTCATGCTCTAGGCTGGGAGCGCATGCTTATTGCTTTTTCAAACACGGTCTACATCTCTCAGGTGCCGAGTTACAGGACGGTGAAAACAGTGAGTTTGTGTTAGACGCGAATCGTGCTCTGATTCATGCTCTAGGCTGGGAGCTAAAGCTTGTTGCTTTTTCAAACACGGTCTACACTTCTCAGGTGCCGAGTTACAGGACGGTGAAAACAGTGAGTTTGTGTTAGACGCGAATCGTGCTCTGATTCATGCTCTAGGCTGGGAGCGCAAGCTTATTGCTTTTTCAAACACGGTCTACATCTCTCAGGTGCCGAGTTACAGGACGGTGAAAACAGTGAGTTTGTGTTAGACGCGAATCGTGCTCTGATTCATGCTCTAGGCTGGGAGCGCAAGCTTATTGCTTTTTCAAACACGGTCTACATCTCTCAGGTGCCGAGTTACAGGACGGTGAAAACAGTGAGTTTGTGTTAGACGCGAATCGTGCTCTGATTCATGCTCTAGGCTGGGAGCGCAAGCTTATTGCTTTTTCAAACACGGTCTACATCTCTCAGGTGCCGAGTTACAGGACGGTGAAAACAGTGAGATTGTGTTAGACGCGAATCGTGCTCTGATTCATGTTCTAGGCTGGGAGCGCAAGCTTATTGCTTTTTCAAACACGGTCTACACCTCTCAGGTGCCGAGTTACAGGACGGTGAAAACAGTGAGTTTGTGTTAGACGCGAATCGTGCTCTGATTCATGCTCTAGGCTGGGAGCGCAAGCTTATTGCTTTTTCAAACACGGTCTACATCTCTCAGGTGCCGAGTTACAGGACGGTGAAAACAGTGAGTTTGTGTTAGACGCGAATCGTGCTCTGATTCATGCTCTAGGCTGGGAGCGCAAGCTTATTGCTTTTTCAAACACGGTCTACATCTCTCAGGTGCCGAGTTACAGGACGGTGAAAACAGTGAGATTGTGTTAGACGCGAATCGTGCTCTGATTCATGTTCTAGGCTAGGAGCGCAAGCTTCTTGCTTTTTCAAACACGGTCTACACCTCTCAAGTGCCGAGTTACAGGACGGTGAAAACAGTGAGTTTGTGTTAGACGCGAATCGTGCTGGGATTCATGCTCTAGGCTGGGAGCGCAAGCGTAATGCTTTTTCAAACACGGTCTACACCTCTCATGTGCCGAGGTACAGGACGGTGAAAACAGTGAGTTTGTGTTAGACGCGAATCGTGCTCTGATTCATGTTTTAGGCTGGGAGTGCAAGCTTATTGCTTTTTCAAACACGGTCTACACCTCTCAAGTGCCGAGTTACAGGACAGTGAAAACAGTGAGTTTGTGTTAGACGCGAATCGTGCTCTGATTCATGCTCTAGGCTGGGAGCGCAAGCTTATTGCTTTTTCAAACACGGTCTACATCTCTCAGGTGCCGAGTTACAGGACGGTGAAAACAGTGAGTTTGTGTTAGACGCGAATCGTGCTCTGATTCATGCTCTAGGCTGGGAGCGCATGCTTATTGCTTTTTCAAACACGGTCTACACCTCTCAGGTGCCGAGGTACAGGACGGTCAAAACAGTGAGTTTGTGTTAGACGCGAATCGTGCTGGGATTGATGCTCTAGGCTGGGAGCGCAAGCGTAATGCTTTTTCAAACACGGTCTACACCTCTCAGGTGCCGAGGTACAGGACGGTGAAAACAGTGAGTTTGTGTTAGACGCGAATCGTGATATGATTCATGCTCTAGGCTGGGAGTTCAAGCTTATTGCTTTTTCAAACACGGTCTACACCTCTCAGGTGCCGAGTTACAGGACGGTGAAAACAGTGAGTTTGTGTTAGACGCGAATCGTGCTCTGATTCATGCTCTAGGCTGGGAGCGCAAGCTTATTGCTTTTTCAAACACGGTCTACATCTCTCAGGTGCCGAGTTACAGGACGGTGAAAACAGTGAGTTTGTGTTAGACGCGAATCGTGCTCTGATTCATGCTCTAGGCTGGGAGCGCAAGCTTATTGCTTTTTCAAACACGGTCTACATCTCTCAGGTGCCGAGTTACAGGACGGTGAAAACAGTGAGATTGTGTTAGACGCGAATCGTGCTCTGATTCATGTTCTAGGCTAGGAGCGCAAGCTTCTTGCTTTTTCAAACACGGTCTACACCTCTCAAGTGCCGAGTTACAGGACGGTGAAAACAGTGAGTTTGTGTTAGACGCGAATCGTGCTGGGATTCATGCTCTAGGCTGGGAGCGCAAGCGTAATGCTTTTTCAAACACGGTCTACACCTCTCATGTGCCGAGGTACAGGACGGTGAAAACAGTGAGTTTGTGTTAGACGCGAATCGTGCTCTGATTCATGTTTTAGGCTGGGAGTGCAAGCTTATTGCTTTTTCAAACACGGTCTACACCTCTCAAGTGCCGAGTTACAGGACAGTGAAAACAGTGAGTTTGTGTTAGACGCGAATCGTGCTCTGATTCATGCTCTAGGCTGGGAGTGCAAGCTTATTGCTTTTTCAAACACGGTCTACACCTCTCAGGTTCCGAGTTACAGGACGGTGAAAACAGTGAGTTTGTGTTAGACGCGAATCGTGCTCTGATTCATGCTCTAGGCTGGGAGCGCAAGCTTATTGCTTTTTCAAACACGGTCTACACCTCTCAGGTGCCGAGTTACAGGACGGTGAAAAGAGTGAGTTTGTGTTAGACGCGAATCGTGCTCTGATTCCTGCTCTAGGCTGGGAGCGCATGCTTATTGCTTTTTCAAACACGGTCTACACCTCTCAGGTGCCGAGGTACAGGACGGTGAAAACAGTGAGTTTGAGTTAGACGCGAATCGTGATATGATTCATGCTCTAGGCTGGGAGCGCAAGCTTATTGCTTTTTCAATCACGGTCTACATCTCTCAGGTGCTGAGTTACAGGACGGTGAAAACAGTGAGTTTGTGTTAGACGCGAATCGTGCTCTGATTCATGCTCTAGGCTGGGAGTTCAAGCTTTTTGCTTTTTCAAACACGGTCTACACCTCTCAGGTGCCGAGGTACAGGACGGTGAAAACAGTGAGTTTGTGTTAGACGCGAATCGTGCTCTGATTCATGCTTTAGGCTGGGAGCTCAAGCTTATTGCTTTTTCAAACACGGTCTACATCTCTCAGGTGCCGAGTTACAGGACGGTGAAAACAGTGAGTTTGTGTTAGACGCAAATCGTGCTCTGATTCATGTTTTAGGCTGGGAGCGCAAGCTTATTGCTTTTTCAAACACGGTCTACACCTCTCAAGTGCCGAGTTACAGGACGGTGAAAACAGTGAGTTTGTGTTAGACGCGAATCGTGCTCTGAGTCATGCTCTAGGCTGGGAGCGCAAGCTTATTGCTTTTTCAAACACGGTCTACATCTCTCAGCTGCCGAGTTACAGGACGGTGAAAACAGTGAGTTTGTGTTAGACGCGAATCGTGCTCTGATTCATGCTCTAGGCTGGGAGCGCAAGCTTATTGCTTTTTCAAACACGGTCTACATCTCTCAGGTGCCGAGTTACAGGACGGTGAAAACAGTGAGATTGTGTTAGACGCGAATCGTGCTCTGATTCATGTTCTAGGCTGGGAGCGCAAGCTTATTGCTTTTTCAAACACGGTCTACACCTCTCAAGTGCCGAGTTACAGGACGGTGAAAACAGTGAGTTTGTGTTAGACGCGAATCGTGCTCTGATTCATGCTCTAGGCTGGGAGCGCAAGCTTATTGCTTTTTCAAACACGGTCTACACCTCTCAGGTGCCGAGTTACAGGACGGTGAAAACAGTGAGTTTGTGTTAGACGCGAATCGTGCTCTGATTCATGCTCTAGGCTGGGAGCGCAAGCTTATTGCTTTTTCAAACACGGTCTACATCTCTCAGGTGCCGAGTTACAGGACGGTGAAAACAGTGAGTTTGTGTTAGACGCGAATCGTGCTCTGATTCATGCTCTAGGCTGGGAGCGCAAGCTTATTGCTTTTTCAAACACGGTCTACATCTCTCAGGTGCCGAGTTACAGGACGGTGAAAACAGTGAGATTGTGTTAGACGCGAATCGTGCTCTGATTCATGTTCTAGGCTAGGAGCGCAAGCTTCTTGCTTTTTCAAACACGGTCTACATCTCTCAGGTGCCGAGTTACAGGACGGTGAAAACAGTGAGTTTGTGTTAGACGCAAATCGTGCTCTGATTCATGTTTTAGGCTGGGAGCGCAAGCTTATTGCTTTTTCAAACACGGTCTACACCTCTCAAGTGCCGAGTTACAGGACGGTGAAAACAGTGAGTTTGTGTTAGACGCGAATCGTGCTCTGAGTCATGCTCTAGGCTGGGAGCGCAAGCTTATTGCTTTTTCAAACACGGTCTACATCTCTCAGCTGCCGAGTTACAGGACGGTGAAAACAGTGAGTTTGTGTTAGACGCGAATCGTGCTCTGATTCATGCTCTAGGCTGGGAGCGCAAGCTTATTGCTTTTTCAAACACGGTCTACATCTCTCAGGTGCCGAGTTACAGGACGGTGAAAACAGTGAGATTGTGTTAGACGCGAATCGTGCTCTGATTCATGTTCTAGGCTGGGAGCGCAAGCTTATTGCTTTTTCAAACACGGTCTACACCTCTCAAGTGCCGAGTTACAGGACGGTGAAAACAGTGAGTTTGTGTTAGACGCGAATCGTGCTCTGATTCATGCTCTAGGCTGGGAGCGCAAGCTTATTGCTTTTTCAAACACGGTCTACACCTCTCAGGTGCTGAGTTACAGGACGGTGAAAACAGTGAGTTTGTGTTAGACGCGAATCGTGCTCTGATTCATGCTCTAGGCTGGGAGCGCAAGCTTATTGCTTTTTCAAACACGGTCTACATCTCTCAGGTGCCGAGTTACAGGACGGTGAATACAGTGAGATTGTGTTAGACGCGAATCGTGCTCTGATTCATATTCTAGGCTGGGAGCGCAAGCGTAATGCTTTTTCAAACACGGTCTACACCTCTCAAGTGCCGAGTTACAGGACGGTGAAAACAGTGAGTTTTTGTTAGACGCGAATCGTGCTGGGATTCATGCTCTAGGCTGGGAGCGCAAGCGTAATGCTTTTTCAAACACGGTCTACATCTCTCAGGTGCCGAGTTACAGGACGGTGAAAACAGTGAGTTTGTGTTAGACGCGAATCGTGCTGGGATTCATGCTCTAGGCTGGGAGCGCAAGCGTAATGCTTTTTCAAACACGGTCTACACCTCTCATGTGCCGAGGTACAGGACGGTGAAAACAGTGAGTTTGTGTTAGACGCGAATCGTGCTCTGATTCATGTTTTAGGCTGGGAGTGCAAGCTTATTGCTTTTTCAAACACGGTCTACACCTCTCAAGTGCCGAGTTACAGGACAGTGAAAACAGTGAGTTTGTGTTAGACGCGAATCGTGCTCTGATTCATGCTCTAGGCTGGGAGTGCAAGCTTATTGCTTTTTCAAACACGGTCTACACCTCTCAGGTTCCGAGTTACAGGACGGTGAAAACAGTGAGTTTGTGTTAGACGCGAATCGTGCTCTGATTCATGCTCTAGGCTGGGAGCGCAAGCTTATTGCTTTTTCAAACACGGTCTACACCTCTCAGGTGCCGAGTTACAGGACGGTGAAAAGAGTGAGTTTGTGTTAGACGCGAATCGTGCTCTGATTCCTGCTCTAGGCTGGGAGCGCATGCTTATTGCTTTTTCAAACACGGTCTACACCTCTCAGGTGCCGAGGTACAGGACGGTGAAAACAGTGAGTTTGAGTTAGACGCGAATCGTGATATGATTCATGCTCTAGGCTGGGAGCGCAAGCTTATTGCTTTTTCAATCACGGTCTACATCTCTCAGGTGCTGAGTTACAGGACGGTGAAAACAGTGAGTTTGTGTTAGACGCGAATCGTGCTCTGATTCATGCTCTAGGCTGGGAGTTCAAGCTTTTTGCTTTTTCAAACACGGTCTACACCTCTCAGGTGCCGAGGTACAGGACGGTGAAAACAGTGAGTTTGTGTTAGACGCGAATCGTGCTCTGATTCATGCTTTAGGCTGGGAGCTCAAGCTTATTGCTTTTTCAAACACGGTCTACATCTCTCAGGTGCCGAGTTACAGGACGGTGAAAACAGTGAGTTTGTGTTAGACGCAAATCGTGCTCTGATTCATGTTTTAGGCTGGGAGCGCAAGCTTATTGCTTTTTCAAACACGGTCTACACCTCTCAAGTGCCGAGTTACAGGACGGTGAAAACAGTGAGTTTGTGTTAGACGCGAATCGTGCTCTGAGTCATGCTCTAGGCTGGGAGCGCAAGCTTATTGCTTTTTCAAACACGGTCTACATCTCTCAGCTGCCGAGTTACAGGACGGTGAAAACAGTGAGTTTGTGTTAGACGCGAATCGTGCTCTGATTCATGCTCTAGGCTGGGAGCGCAAGCTTATTGCTTTTTCAAACACGGTCTACATCTCTCAGGTGCCGAGTTACAGGACGGTGAAAACAGTGAGATTGTGTTAGACGCGAATCGTGCTCTGATTCATGTTCTAGGCTGGGAGCGCAAGCTTATTGCTTTTTCAAACACGGTCTACACCTCTCAAGTGCCGAGTTACAGGACGGTGAAAACAGTGAGTTTGTGTTAGACGCGAATCGTGCTCTGATTCATGCTCTAGGCTGGGAGCGCAAGCTTATTGCTTTTTCAAACACGGTCTACACCTCTCAGGTGCCGAGTTACAGGACGGTGAAAACAGTGAGTTTGTGTTAGACGCGAATCGTGCTCTGATTCATGCTCTAGGCTGGGAGCGCAAGCTTATTGCTTTTTCAAACACGGTCTACATCTCTCAGGTGCCGAGTTACAGGACGGTGAAAACAGTGAGTTTGTGTTAGACGCGAATCGTGCTCTGATTCATGCTCTAGGCTGGGAGCGCAAGCTTATTGCTTTTTCAAACACGGTCTACATCTCTCAGGTGCCGAGTTACAGGACGGTGAAAACAGTGAGATTGTGTTAGACGCGAATCGTGCTCTGATTCATGTTCTAGGCTAGGAGCGCAAGCTTCTTGCTTTTTCAAACACGGTCTACATCTCTCAGGTGCCGAGTTACAGGACGGTGAAAACAGTGAGTTTGTGTTAGACGCAAATCGTGCTCTGATTCATGTTTTAGGCTGGGAGCGCAAGCTTATTGCTTTTTCAAACACGGTCTACACCTCTCAAGTGCCGAGTTACAGGACGGTGAAAACAGTGAGTTTGTGTTAGACGCGAATCGTGCTCTGAGTCATGCTCTAGGCTGGGAGCGCAAGCTTATTGCTTTTTCAAACACGGTCTACATCTCTCAGCTGCCGAGTTACAGGACGGTGAAAACAGTGAGTTTGTGTTAGACGCGAATCGTGCTCTGATTCATGCTCTAGGCTGGGAGCGCAAGCTTATTGCTTTTTCAAACACGGTCTACATCTCTCAGGTGCCGAGTTACAGGACGGTGAAAACAGTGAGATTGTGTTAGACGCGAATCGTGCTCTGATTCATGTTCTAGGCTGGGAGCGCAAGCTTATTGCTTTTTCAAACACGGTCTACACCTCTCAAGTGCCGAGTTACAGGACGGTGAAAACAGTGAGTTTGTGTTAGACGCGAATCGTGCTCTGATTCATGCTCTAGGCTGGGAGCGCAAGCTTATTGCTTTTTCAAACACGGTCTACACCTCTCAGGTGCCGAGTTACAGGACGGTGAAAACAGTGAGTTTGTGTTAGACGCGAATCGTGCTCTGATTCATGCTCTAGGCTGGGAGCGCAAGCTTATTGCTTTTTCAAACACGGTCTACATCTCTCAGGTGCCGAGTTACAGGACGGTGAATACAGTGAGATTGTGTTAGACGCGAATCGTGCTCTGATTCATATTCTAGGCTGGGAGCGCAAGCGTAATGCTTTTTCAAACACGGTCTACACCTCTCAAGTGCCGAGTTACAGGACGGTGAAAACAGTGAGTTTTTGTTAGACGCGAATCGTGCTGGGATTCATGCTCTAGGCTGGGAGCGCAAGCGTAATGCTTTTTCAAACACGGTCTACATCTCTCAGGTGCCGAGTTACAGGACGGTGAAAACAGTGAGTTTGTGTTAGACGCGAATCGTGCTCTGATTCATGCTCTAGGCTGGGAGCTAAAGCTTATTGCTTTTTCAAACACGGTCTACACCTCTCAGGTGCCGAGTTACAGGACGGTGAAAACAGTGAGTTTGTGTTAGACGCAAATCGTGCTCTGATTCATGCTCTAGGCTGGGAGCGCAAGCTTATTGCTTTTTCAAACACGGTCTACACCTCTCAGGTGCCGAGTTACAGGACGGTGAAAACAGTGAGTTTGTGTTAGACGCGAATCGTGCTCTGATTCTTGTTCTAGGCTGGGAGCGCAAGCTTATTGCTTTTTCAAACACGGTCTACACCTCTCAGGTGCCGAGTTACAGGACAGTGAAAACAGTGAGTTTGTGTTAGACGCGAATCGTGCTCTGATTCATGCTCTAGGCTGGGAGTTCAAGCTTATTGCTTTTTCAAACACGGTCTACACCTCTCAGGTGCCGAAGTACAGGACGGTGAAAACAGTGAGTTTGTGTTAGACGCGAATCGTGCTCTGATTCATGCTCCAGGCTGGGAGCTCAAGCTTATTACTTTTTCAAACACGGTCTACATCTCTCAGGTGCCGAGTTACAGGACGGTGAAAACAGTGAGTTTGTGTTAGACGCAAATCGTGCTCTGATTCATGTTTTAGGCTGGGAGCGCAAGCTTATTGCTTTTTCAAACACGGTCTACACCTCTCAAGTGCCGAGTTACAGGACGGTGAAAACAGTGAGTTTGTGTTAGACGCGAATCGTGCTTTGAATCATGCTTTAGGCTGGGAGCGCAAGCTTATTGCTTTTTCAAACACGGTCTACATCTCTCAGGTGCCGAGTTACAGGACGGTGAAAACAGTGAGTTTGTGTTAGACGCGAATCGTGCTCCAATTCATGCTCTAGGCTGGGAGCGCAAGCTTATTGCTTTTTCAAACACGGTCTACACCTCTCAGGTGCCGAGTTACAGGACGGTGAAAACAGTGAGTTTGTGTTAGACGCGAATCGTGCTCTGATTCATGCTCTAGGCTGGGAGCGCAAGCTTATTGCTTTTTCAAACACGGTCTACACCTCTCAGGTGCCGAGTTACAGGACAGTGAAAACAGTGAGTTTGTGTTAGACGCGAATCGTGCTCTGATTCCTGCTCTAGGCTGGGAGCTCATGCTTATTGCTTTTTCAAACACGGTCTACACCTCTCAGGTGCCGAGGTACAGGACGGTGAAAACAGTGAGTTTGTGTTAGACGCGAATCGTGATATGATTCATGCTCTAGGCTGGGAGCGCAAGCTTATTGCTTTTTCAAACACGGTCTACACCTCTCAGGTGCCGAGTTACAGGACCGTGAAAACAGTGAGTTTGTGTTAGACGCGAATCGTGCTCTGATTCTTGTTCTAGGCTGGGAGCGCAAGCTTATTGCTTTTTCAAACACGGTCTACATCTCTCAGGTGCCGAGTTACAGGACGGTGAAAACAGTGAGTTTGTGTTAGACGCGAATCGTGCTCTGATTCATGCTATAGGCTGGGAGCGCAAGCTTATTGCTTTTTCAAACACGGTCTACACATCTCAGGTGCCGAGTTACAGGACGGTGAAAACAGTGAGTTTGTGTTAGACGCGAATCGTGCTCTGATTCATGCTCTAGGCTGGGAGTTCAAGCTTATTGCTTTTTCAAACACGGTCTACACCTCTCAGGTGCCGAGGTACAGGACGGTGAAAACAGTGAGTTTGTGTTAGACGCGAATCGTGCTCTGATTCATGCTCTAGGCTGGGAGCTCAAGCTTATTGCTTTTTCAAACACGGTCTACATCTCTCAGGTGCCGAGTTACAGGACGGTGAAAACAGTGAGTTTGTGTTAGACGCAAATCGTGCTCTGATTCATGTTTTAGGCTGGGAGCGCAAGCTTATTGCTATTTCAAACACGGTCTACACCTCTCAAGTGCCGAGTTACAGGACGGTGAAAACAGTGAGTTTGTGTTAGACGCGAATCGTGCGCTGAATCATGCTCTAGGCTGGGAGCGCAAGCTTATTGCTTTTTCAAACACGGTCTACATCTCTCAGGTGCCGAGTTACAGGACGGTGAAAACAGTGAGTTTGTGTTAGACGCGAATCGTGCTCTGATTCATGTTCTAGGCTGGGAGCTCAAGCTTATTGCTTTTTCAAACACGGTCTACACCTCTCAGGTTCCGAGTTACAGGACGGTGAAAACAGTGAGTTTTTATTAGACGCGAATCGTGCTCTGATTCATGCTCTAGGCTGGGAGCGCATGCTTATTGCTTTTTCAAACACGGTCTACACCTCTCAGGTGCCGAGTTACAGGACGGTGAAAACAGTGAGTTTGTGTTAGACGCGAATCGTGCTCTGATTCCTGCTCTAGGCTGGGAGCGCATGCTTATTGCTTTTTCAAACACGGTCTACACCTCTCAGGTGCCTAGTTACAGGACGGTGAAAACAGTGAGTTTGTGTTAGACGCGAATCGTGATATGATTCATGCTCTAGGCTGGGAGCGCAAGCTTATTGCTTTTTCAAACACGGTCTACATCTCTCAGGTGCTGAGTTACAGGACGGTGAAAACAGTGAGTTTGTGTTAGACGCGAATCGTGCTCTGATTCATGCTCTAGGCTGGGAGCTCAAGCTTATTGCTTTTTCAAACACGGTCTACATCTCTCAGGTGCCGAGTTACAGGACGGTGAAAACAGTGAGTTTGTGTTAGACGCGAATCGTGCTCTGATTCATGCTCTAGGCTGGGAGCTAAAGCTTATTGCTTTTTCAAACACGGTCTACACCTCTCAGGTGCCGAGTTACAGGACGGTGAAAACAGTGAGATTGTGTTAGACGCGAATCGTGCTCTGATTCATGTTCTAGGCTGGGAGCGCAAGCTTATTGCTTTTTCAAACACGGTCTACACCTCTCAAGTGCCGAGTTACAGGACGGTGAAAACAGTGAGTTTGTGTTAGACGCGAATCGTGCTCTGATTCATGCTCTAGGCTGGGAGCGCAAGCTTATTGCTTTTTCAAACACGGTCTACACCTCTCAGGTGCCGAGTTACAGGACGGTGAAAACAGTGAGTTTGTGTTAGACGCGAATCGTGCTCTGATTCATGCTCTAGGCTGGGAGCGCAAGCTTATTGCTTTTTCAAACACGGTCTACATCTCTCAGGTGCCGAGTTACAGGACGGTGAATACAGTGAGATTGTGTTAGACGCGAATCGTGCTCTGATTCATATTCTAGGCTGGGAGCGCAAGCGTAATGCTTTTCAAACACGGTCTACACCTCTCAAGTGCCGAGTTACAGGACGGTGAAAACAGTGAGTTTTTGTTAGACGCGAATCGTGCTGGGATTCATGCTCTAGGCTGGGAGCGCAAGCGTAATGCTTTTTCAAACACGGTCTACATCTCTCAGGTGCCGAGTTACAGGACGGTGAAAACAGTGAGTTTGTGTTAGACGCGAATCGTGCTCTGATTCATGCTCTAGGCTGGGAGCTAAAGCTTATTGCTTTTTCAAACACGGTCTACACCTCTCAGGTGCCGAGTTACAGGACGGTGAAAACAGTGAGTTTGTGTTAGACGCAAATCGTGCTCTGATTCATGCTCTAGGCTGGGAGCGCAAGCTTATTGCTTTTTCAAACACGGTCTACACCTCTCAGGTGCCGAGTTACAGGACGGTGAAAACAGTGAGTTTGTGTTAGACGCGAATCGTGCTCTGATTCTTGTTCTAGGCTGGGAGCGCAAGCTTATTGCTTTTTCAAACACGGTCTACACCTCTCAGGTGCCGAGTTACAGGACAGTGAAAACAGTGAGTTTGTGTTAGACGCGAATCGTGCTCTGATTCATGCTCTAGGCTGGGAGTTCAAGCTTATTGCTTTTTCAAACACGGTCTACACCTCTCAGGTGCCGAAGTACAGGACGGTGAAAACAGTGAGTTTGTGTTAGACGCGAATCGTGCTCTGATTCATGCTCCAGGCTGGGAGCTCAAGCTTATTACTTTTTCAAACACGGTCTACATCTCTCAGGTGCCGAGTTACAGGACGGTGAAAACAGTGAGTTTGTGTTAGACGCAAATCGTGCTCTGATTCATGTTTTAGGCTGGGAGCGCAAGCTTATTGCTTTTTCAAACACGGTCTACACCTCTCAAGTGCCGAGTTACAGGACGGTGAAAACAGTGAGTTTGTGTTAGACGCGAATCGTGCTTTGAATCATGCTTTAGGCTGGGAGCGCAAGCTTATTGCTTTTTCAAACACGGTCTACATCTCTCAGGTGCCGAGTTACAGGACGGTGAAAACAGTGAGTTTGTGTTAGACGCGAATCGTGCTCCAATTCATGCTCTAGGCTGGGAGCGCAAGCTTATTGCTTTTTCAAACACGGTCTACACCTCTCAGGTGCCGAGTTACAGGACGGTGAAAACAGTGAGTTTGTGTTAGACGCGAATCGTGCTCTGATTCATGCTCTAGGCTGGGAGCGCAAGCTTATTGCTTTTTCAAACACGGTCTACACCTCTCAGGTGCCGAGTTACAGGACAGTGAAAACAGTGAGTTTGTGTTAGACGCGAATCGTGCTCTGATTCCTGCTCTAGGCTGGGAGCTCATGCTTATTGCTTTTTCAAACACGGTCTACACCTCTCAGGTGCCGAGGTACAGGACGGTGAAAACAGTGAGTTTGTGTTAGACGCGAATCGTGATATGATTCATGCTCTAGGCTGGGAGCGCAAGCTTATTGCTTTTTCAAACACGGTCTACACCTCTCAGGTGCCGAGTTACAGGACCGTGAAAACAGTGAGTTTGTGTTAGACGCGAATCGTGCTCTGATTCTTGTTCTAGGCTGGGAGCGCAAGCTTATTGCTTTTTCAAACACGGTCTACATCTCTCAGGTGCCGAGTTACAGGACGGTGAAAACAGTGAGTTTGTGTTAGACGCGAATCGTGCTCTGATTCATGCTATAGGCTGGGAGCGCAAGCTTATTGCTTTTTCAAACACGGTCTACACATCTCAGGTGCCGAGTTACAGGACGGTGAAAACAGTGAGTTTGTGTTAGACGCGAATCGTGCTCTGATTCATGCTCTAGGCTGGGAGTTCAAGCTTATTGCTTTTTCAAACACGGTCTACACCTCTCAGGTGCCGAGGTACAGGACGGTGAAAACAGTGAGTTTGTGTTAGACGCGAATCGTGCTCTGATTCATGCTCTAGGCTGGGAGCTCAAGCTTATTGCTTTTTCAAACACGGTCTACATCTCTCAGGTGCCGAGTTACAGGACGGTGAAAACAGTGAGTTTGTGTTAGACGCAAATCGTGCTCTGATTCATGTTTTAGGCTGGGAGCGCAAGCTTATTGCTATTTCAAACACGGTCTACACCTCTCAAGTGCCGAGTTACAGGACGGTGAAAACAGTGAGTTTGTGTTAGACGCGAATCGTGCGCTGAATCATGCTCTAGGCTGGGAGCGCAAGCTTATTGCTTTTTCAAACACGGTCTACATCTCTCAGGTGCCGAGTTACAGGACGGTGAAAACAGTGAGTTTGTGTTAGACGCGAATCGTGCTCTGATTCATGTTCTAGGCTGGGAGCTCAAGCTTATTGCTTTTTCAAACACGGTCTACACCTCTCAGGTTCCGAGTTACAGGACGGTGAAAACAGTGAGTTTTTATTAGACGCGAATCGTGCTCTGATTCATACTCTAGGCTGGGAGCGCATGCTTATTGCTTTTTCAAACACGGTCTACACCTCTCAGGTGCCGAGTTACAGGACGGTGAAAACAGTGAGTTTGTGTTAGACGCGAATCGTGCTCTGATTCCTGCTCTAGGCTGGGAGCGCATGCTTATTGCTTTTTCAAACACGGTCTACACCTCTCAGGTGCCTAGTTACAGGACGGTGAAAACAGTGAGTTTGTGTTAGACGCGAATCGTGATATGATTCATGCTCTAGGCTGGGAGCGCAAGCTTATTGCTTTTTCAAACACGGTCTACATCTCTCAGGTGCTGAGTTACAGGACGGTGAAAACAGTGAGTTTGTGTTAGACGCGAATCGTGCTCTGATTCATGCTCTAGG
The DNA here is from genome assembly GCF_035609145.1 of Eleutherodactylus coqui. Classification (NCBI taxonomy): domain Eukaryota; kingdom Metazoa; phylum Chordata; class Amphibia; order Anura; family Eleutherodactylidae; genus Eleutherodactylus; species Eleutherodactylus coqui. The sequence goes on along the minus strand of NC_089844.1, from coordinate 187,987,168 downwards.
CTGGGAGCGCAAGCTTATTGCTTTTTCAAACACGGTCTACATCTCTCAGGTGCCGAGTTACAGGACGGTGAAAACAGTGAGTTTGTGTTAGACGCGAATCGTGCTCTGATTCATGCTCTAGGCTGGGAGCTCAAGCTTATTGCTTTTTCAAACACGGTCTACATCTCTCAGGTGCCGAGTTACAGGACGGTGAAAACAGTGAGTTTGTGTTAGACGCGAATCGTGCTCTGATTCATGCTCTAGGCTGGGAGCTAAAGCTTATTGCTTTTTCAAACACGGTCTACACCTCTCAGGTGCCGAGTTACAGGACGGTGAAAACAGTGAGTTTGTGTTAGACGCGAATCGTGCTCTGATTCATGCTCTAGGCTGGGAGCGCAAGCTTATTGCTTTTTCAAACACGGTCTACACCTCTCAGGTGCCGAGTTACAGGACGGTGAAAACAGTGAGTTTGTGTTAGACGCGAATCGTGCTCTGATTCATGCTCTAGGCTGGGAGCGCAAGCTTATTGCTTTTTCAAACACGGTCTACACCTCTCAGGTGCCGAGTTACAGGACGGTGAAAACAGTGAGTTTGTGTTAGACGCGAATCGTGCTCTGATTCATGCTCTAGGCTGGGAGCGCAAGCTTATTGCTTTTTCAAACACGGTCTACATCTCTCAGGTGCCGAGTTACAGGACGGTGAAAACAGTGAGTTTGTGTTAGACGCGAATCGTGCTCTGATTCATGCTCTAGGCTGGGAGCGCAAGCTTATTGCTTTTTCAAACACGGTCTACACCTCTCAGGTGCCGAGTTACAGGACGGTGAAAACAGTGAGTTTGTGTTAGACGCGAATCGTGCTCTGATTCATGCTCTAGGCTGGGAGCGCAAGCTTATTGCTTTTTCAAACACGGTCTACATCTCTCAGGTGCCGAGTTACAGGACGGTGAATACAGTGAGATTGTGTTAGACGCGAATCGTGCTCTGATTCATATTCTAGGCTGGGAGCGCAAGCGTAATGCTTTTTCAAACACGGTCTACACCTCTCAAGTGCCGAGTTACAGGACGGTGAAAACAGTGAGTTTTTGTTAGACGCGAATCGTGCTGGGATTCATGCTCTAGGCTGGGAGCGCAAGCGTAATGCTTTTTCAAACACGGTCTACATCTCTCAGGTGCCGAGTTACAGGACGGTGAAAACAGTGAGTTTGTGTTAGACGCGAATCGTGCTCTGATTCATGCTCTAGGCTGGGAGCTAAAGCTTATTGCTTTTTCAAACACGGTCTACACCTCTCAGGTGCCGAGTTACAGGACGGTGAAAACAGTGAGTTTGTGTTAGACGCAAATCGTGCTCTGATTCATGCTCTAGGCTGGGAGCGCAAGCTTATTGCTTTTTCAAACACGGTCTACACCTCTCAGGTGCCGAGTTACAGGACGGTGAAAACAGTGAGTTTGTGTTAGACGCGAATCGTGCTCTGATTCTTGTTCTAGGCTGGGAGCGCAAGCTTATTGCTTTTTCAAACACGGTCTACACCTCTCAGGTGCCGAGTTACAGGACAGAGAAAACAGTGAGTTTGTGTTAGACGCGAATCGTGCTCTGATTCATGCTCTAGGCTGGGAGTTCAAGCTTATTGCTTTTTCAAACACGGTCTACACCTCTCAGGTGCCGAAGTACAGGACGGTGAAAACAGTGAGTTTGTGTTAGACGCGAATCGTGCTCTGATTCATGCTCCAGGCTGGGAGCTCAAGCTTATTACTTTTTCAAACACGGTCTACATCTCTCAGGTGCCGAGTTACAGGACGGTGAAAACAGTGAGTTTGTGTTAGACGCAAATCGTGCTCTGATTCATGTTTTAGGCTGGGAGCGCAAGCTTATTGCTTTTTCAAACACGGTCTACACCTCTCAAGTGCCGAGTTACAGGACGGTGAAAACAGTGAGTTTGTGTTAGACGCGAATCGTGCTTTGAATCATGCTTTAGGCTGGGAGCGCAAGCTTATTGCTTTTTCAAACACGGTCTACATCTCTCAGGTGCCGAGTTACAGGACGGTGAAAACAGTGAGTTTGTGTTAGACGCGAATCGTGCTCCAATTCATGCTCTAGGCTGGGAGCGCAAGCTTATTGCTTTTTCAAACACGGTCTACACCTCTCAGGTGCCGAGTTACAGGACGGTGAAAACAGTGAGTTTGTGTTAGACGCGAATCGTGCTCTGATTCATGCTCTAGGCTGGGAGCGCAAGCTTATTGCTTTTTCAAACACGGTCTACACCTCTCAGGTGCCGAGTTACAGGACAGTGAAAACAGTGAGTTTGTGTTAGACGCGAATCGTGCTCTGATTCCTGCTCTAGGCTGGGAGCTCATGCTTATTGCTTTTTCAAACACGGTCTACACCTCTCAGGTGCCGAGGTACAGGACGGTGAAAACAGTGAGTTTGTGTTAGACGCGAATCGTGATATGATTCATGCTCTAGGCTGGGAGCGCAAGCTTATTGCTTTTTCAAACACGGTCTACACCTCTCAGGTGCCGAGTTACAGGACCGTGAAAACAGTGAGTTTGTGTTAGACGCGAATCGTGCTCTGATTCATGCTCTAGGCTGGGAGTTCAAGCTTATTGCTTTTTCAAACACGGTCTACACCTCTCAGGTGCCGAGGTACAGGACGGTGAAAACAGTGAGTTTGTGTTAGACGCGAATCGTGCTCTGATTCATGCTCTAGGCTGGGAGCTCAAGCTTATTGCTTTTTCAAACACGGTCTACATCTCTCAGGTGCCGAGTTACAGGACAGTGAAAACAGTGAGTTTGTGTTAGACGCAAATCGTGCTCTGATTCATGTTTTAGGCTGGGAGCGCAAGCTTATTGCTATTTCAAACACGGTCTACACCTCTCAAGTGCCGAGTTACAGGACGGTGAAAACAGTGAGTTTGTGTTAGACGCGAATCGTGCGCTGAATCATGCTCTAGGCTGGGAGCGCAAGCTTATTGCTTTTTCAAACACGGTCTACATCTCTCAGGTGCCGAGTTACAGGACGGTGAAAACAGTGAGTTTGTGTTAGACGCGAATCGTGCTCTGATTCATGTTCTAGGCTGGGAGCTCAAGCTTATTGCTTTTTCAAACACGGTCTACACCTCTCAGGTTCCGAGTTACAGGACGGTGAAAACAGTGAGTTTTTATTAGACGCGAATCGTGCTCTGATTCATGCTCTAGGCTGGGAGCGCATGCTTATTGCTTTTTCAAACACGGTCTACACCTCTCAGGTGCCGAGTTACAGGACGGTGAAAACAGTGAGTTTGTGTTAGACGCGAATCGTGCTCTGATTCCTGCTCTAGGCTGGGAGCGCATGCTTATTGCTTTTTCAAACACGGTCTACACCTCTCAGGTGCCTAGTTACAGGACGGTGAAAACAGTGAGTTTGTGTTAGACGCGAATCGTGATATGATTCATGCTCTAGGCTGGGAGCGCAAGCTTATTGCTTTTTCAAACACGGTCTACATCTCTCAGGTGCTGAGTTACAGGACGGTGAAAACAGTGAGTTTGTGTTAGACGCGAATCGTGCTCTGATTCATGCTCTAGGCTGGGAGCGCAAGCTTATTGCTTTTTCAAACACGGTCTACATCTCTCAGGTGCCGAGTTACAGGACGGTGAAAACAGTGAGTTTGTGTTAGACGCGAATCGTGCTCTGATTCATGCTCTAGGCTGGGAGCTCAAGCTTATTGCTTTTTCAAACACGGTCTACATCTCTCAGGTGCCGAGTTACAGGACGGTGAAAACAGTGAGTTTGTGTTAGACGCGAATCGTGCTCTGATTCATGCTCTAGGCTGGGAGCTAAAGCTTATTGCTTTTTCAAACACGGTCTACACCTCTCAGGTGCCGAGTTACAGGACGGTGAAAACAGTGAGTTTGTGTTAGACGCGAATCGTGCTCTGATTCATGCTCTAGGCTGGGAGCGCAAGCTTATTGCTTTTTCAAACACGGTCTACACCTCTCAGGTGCCGAGTTACAGGACGGTGAAAACAGTGAGTTTGTGTTAGACGCGAATCGTGCTCTGATTCATGCTATAGGCTGGGAGCGCAAGCTTATTGCTTTTTCAAACACGGTCTACACCTCTCAGGTGCCGAGTTACAGGACGGTGAAAACAGTGAGTTTGTGTTAGACGCGAATCGTGCTCTGATTCATGCTCTAGGCTGGGAGCGCAAGCTTATTGCTTTTTCAAACACGGTCTACATCTCTCAGGTGCCGAGTTACAGGACGGTGAAAACAGTGAGTTTGTGTTAGACGCGAATCGTGCTCTGATTCATGCTCTAGGCTGGGAGCGCAAGCTTATTGCTTTTTCAAACACGGTCTACACCTCTCAGGTGCCGAGTTACAGGACGGTGAAAACAGTGAGTTTGTGTTAGACGCGAATCGTGCTCTGATTCATGCTCTAGGCTGGGAGCGCAAGCTTATTGCTTTTTCAAACACGGTCTACATCTCTCAGGTGCCGAGTTACAGGACGGTGAAAACAGTGAGTTTGTGTTAGACGCGAATCGTGCTCTGATTCATGCTCTAGGCTGGGAGCGCAAGCTTATTGCTTTTTCAAACACGGTCTACATCTCTCAGGTGCCGAGTTACAGGACGGTGAAAACAGTGAGATTGTGTTAGACGCGAATCGTGCTCTGATTCATGTTCTAGGCTGGGAGCGCAAGCTTCTTGCTTTTTCAAACACGGTCTACACCTCTCAAGTGCCGAGTTACAGGACGGTGAAAACAGTGAGTTTGTGTTAGACGCGAATCGTGCTGGGATTCATGCTCTAGGCTGGGAGCGCAAGCGTAATGCTTTTTCAAACACGGTCTACACCTCTCATGTGCCGAGGTACAGGACGGTGAAAACAGTGAGTTTGTGTTAGACGCGAATCGTGCTCTGATTCATGTTTTAGGCTGGGAGCGCAAGCTTATTGCTTTTTCAAACACGGTCTACACCTCTCAAGTGCCGAGTTACAGGACAGTGAAAACAGTGAGTTTGTGTTAGACGCGAATCGTGCTCTGATTCATGCTCTAGGCTGGGAGCGCAAGCTTATTGCTTTTTCAAACACGGTCTACACCTCTCAGGTTCCGAGTTACAGGACGGTGAAAACAGTGAGTTTGTGTTAGACGCGAATCGTGCTCTGATTCATGCTCTAGGCTGGGAGCGCAAGCTTATTGCTTTTTCAAACACGGTCTACACCTCTCAGGTGCCGAGTTACAGGACGGTGAAAACAGTGAGTTTGTGTTAGACGCGAATCGTGCTCTGATTCCTGCTCTAGGCTGGGAGCTCAAGCTTATTGCTTTTTCAAACACGGTCTACATCTCTCAGGTGCCGAGTTACAGGACGGTGAAAACAGTGAGTTTGTGTTAGACGCAAATCGTGCTCTGATTCATGTTTTAGGCTGGGAGCGCAAGCTTATTGCTTTTTCAAACACGGTCTACATCTCTCAGGTGCCGAGTTACAGGACGGTGAAAACAGTGAGTTTGTGTTAGACGCGAATCGTGCTCTGATTCATGCTCTAGGCTGGGAGCGCAAGCTTATTGCTTTTTTAAACACGGTCTACACCTCTCAGGTGCCGAGTTACAGGACGGTGAAAACAGTGAGTTTGTGTTAGACGCGAATCGTGCTATGATTCATGCTCTAGGCTGGGAGCGCAAGCTTATTGCTTTTTCAAACACGGTCTACACCTCTCAGGTGCCGAGTTACAGGACGGTGAAAACAGTGAGTTTGTGTTAGACGCGAATCGTGCTCTGATTCATGCTCTAGGCTGGGAGCGCAAGCTTATTGCTTTTTCAAACACGGTCTACATCTCTCAGGTGCCGAGTTACAGGACGGTGAAAACAGTGAGTTTGTGTTAGACGCGAATCGTGCTCTGATTCATGCTCTAGGCTGGGAGCTAAAGCTTGTTGCTTTTTCAAACACGGTCTACACTTCTCAGGTGCCGAGTTACAGGACGGTGAAAACAGTGAGTTTGTGTTAGACGCGAATCGTGCTCTGATTCATGCTCTAGGCTGGGAGCGCAAGCTTATTGCTTTTTCAAACACGGTCTACATCTCTCAGGTGCCGAGTTACAGGACGGTGAAAACAGTGAGTTTGTGTTAGACGCGAATCGTGCTCTGATTCATGCTCTAGGCTGGGAGCGCAAGCTTATTGCTTTTTCAAACACGGTCTACACCTCTCAAGTGCCGAGTTACAGGACGGTGAAAACAGTGAGTTTGTGTTAGACGCGAATCGTGCTGGGATTCATGCTCTAGGCTGGGAGCGCAAGCGTAATGCTTTTTCAAACACGGTCTACACCTCTCATGTGCCGAGGTACAGGACGGTGAAAACAGTGAGTTTGTGTTAGACGCGAATCGTGCTCTGATTCATGTTTTAGGCTGGGAGTGCAAGCTTATTGCTTTTTCAAACACGGTCTACACCTCTCAAGTGCCGAGTTACAGGACAGTGAAAACAGTGAGTTTGTGTTAGACGCGAATCGTGCTCTGATTCATGCTCTAGGCTGGGAGTGCAAGCTTATTGCTTTTTCAAACACGGTCTACACCTCTCAGGTTCCGAGTTACAGGACGGTGAAAACAGTGAGTTTGTGTTAGACGCGAATCGTGCTCTGATTCATGCTCTAGGCTGGGAGCGCAAGCTTATTGCTTTTTCAAACACGGTCTACACCTCTCAGGTGCCGAGTTACAGGACGGTGAAAAGAGTGAGTTTGTGTTAGACGCGAATCGTGCTCTGATTCCTGCTCTAGGCTGGGAGCGCATGCTTATTGCTTTTTCAAACACGGTCTACACCTCTCAGGTGCCGAGGTACAGGACGGTGAAAACAGTGAGTTTGAGTTAGACGCGAATCGTGATATGATTCATGCTCTAGGCTGGGAGCGCAAGCTTATTGCTTTTTCAATCACGGTCTACATCTCTCAGGTGCTGAGTTACAGGACGGTGAAAACAGTGAGTTTGTGTTAGACGCGAATCGTGCTCTGATTCATGCTCTAGGCTGGGAGTTCAAGCTTTTTGCTTTTTCAAACACGGTCTACACCTCTCAGGTGCCGAGGTACAGGACGGTGAAAACAGTGAGTTTGTGTTAGACGCGAATCGTGCTCTGATTCATGCTTTAGGCTGGGAGCTCAAGCTTATTGCTTTTTCAAACACGGTCTACATCTCTCAGGTGCCGAGTTACAGGACGGTGAAAACAGTGAGTTTGTGTTAGACGCAAATCGTGCTCTGATTCATGTTTTAGGCTGGGAGCGCAAGCTTATTGCTTTTTCAAACACGGTCTACACCTCTCAAGTGCCGAGTTACAGGACGGTGAAAACAGTGAGTTTGTGTTAGACGCGAATCGTGCTCTGAGTCATGCTCTAGGCTGGGAGCGCAAGCTTATTGCTTTTTCAAACACGGTCTACATCTCTCAGCTGCCGAGTTACAGGACGGTGAAAACAGTGAGTTTGTGTTAGACGCGAATCGTGCTCTGATTCATGCTCTAGGCTGGGAGCGCAAGCTTATTGCTTTTTCAAACACGGTCTACATCTCTCAGGTGCCGAGTTACAGGACGGTGAAAACAGTGAGATTGTGTTAGACGCGAATCGTGCTCTGATTCATGTTCTAGGCTGGGAGCGCAAGCTTATTGCTTTTTCAAACACGGTCTACACCTCTCAAGTGCCGAGTTACAGGACGGTGAAAACAGTGAGTTTGTGTTAGACGCGAATCGTGCTCTGATTCATGCTCTAGGCTGGGAGCGCAAGCTTATTGCTTTTTCAAACACGGTCTACACCTCTCAGGTGCCGAGTTACAGGACGGTGAAAACAGTGAGTTTGTGTTAGACGCGAATCGTGCTCTGATTCATGCTCTAGGCTGGGAGCGCAAGCGTATTGCTTTTTCAAACACGGTCTACATCTCTCAGGTGCCGAGTTACAGGACGGTGAAAACAGTGAGTTTGTGTTAGACGCGAATCGTGCTCTGATTCATGCTCTAGGCTGGGAGCGCAAGCTTATTGCTTTTTCAAACACGGTCTACATCTCTCAGGTGCCGAGTTACAGGACGGTGAAAACAGTGAGATTGTGTTAGACGCGAATCGTGCTCTGATTCATGTTCTAGGCTAGGAGCGCAAGCTTCTTGCTTTTTCAAACACGGTCTACATCTCTCAGGTGCCGAGTTACAGGACGGTGAAAACAGTGAGTTTGTGTTAGACGCAAATCGTGCTCTGATTCATGTTTTAGGCTGGGAGCGCAAGCTTATTGCTTTTTCAAACACGGTCTACACCTCTCAAGTGCCGAGTTACAGGACGGTGAAAACAGTGAGTTTGTGTTAGACGCGAATCGTGCTCTGAGTCATGCTCTAGGCTGGGAGCGCAAGCTTATTGCTTTTTCAAACACGGTCTACATCTCTCAGCTGCCGAGTTACAGGACGGTGAAAACAGTGAGTTTGTGTTAGACGCGAATCGTGCTCTGATTCATGCTCTAGGCTGGGAGCGCAAGCTTATTGCTTTTTCAAACACGGTCTACATCTCTCAGGTGCCGAGTTACAGGACGGTGAAAACAGTGAGATTGTGTTAGACGCGAATCGTGCTCTGATTCATGTTCTAGGCTGGGAGCGCAAGCTTATTGCTTTTTCAAACACGGTCTACACCTCTCAAGTGCCGAGTTACAGGACGGTGAAAACAGTGAGTTTGTGTTAGACGCGAATCGTGCTCTGATTCATGCTCTAGGCTGGGAGCGCAAGCTTATTGCTTTTTCAAACACGGTCTACACCTCTCAGGTGCCGAGTTACAGGACGGTGAAAACAGTGAGTTTGTGTTAGACGCGAATCGTGCTCTGATTCATGCTCTAGGCTGGGAGCGCAAGCTTATTGCTTTTTCAAACACGGTCTACATCTCTCAGGTGCCGAGTTACAGGACGGTGAATACAGTGAGATTGTGTTAGACGCGAATCGTGCTCTGATTCATATTCTAGGCTGGGAGCGCAAGCGTAATGCTTTTTCAAACACGGTCTACACCTCTCAAGTGCCGAGTTACAGGACGGTGAAAACAGTGAGTTTTTGTTAGACGCGAATCGTGCTGGGATTCATGCTCTAGGCTGGGAGCGCAAGCGTAATGCTTTTTCAAACACGGTCTACATCTCTCAGGTGCCGAGTTACAGGACGGTGAAAACAGTGAGTTTGTGTTAGACGCGAATCGTGCTCTGATTCATGCTCTAGGCTGGGAGCTAAAGCTTATTGCTTTTTCAAACACGGTCTACACCTCTCAGGTGCCGAGTTACAGGACGGTGAAAACAGTGAGTTTGTGTTAGACGCAAATCGTGCTCTGATTCATGCTCTAGGCTGGGAGCGCAAGCTTATTGCTTTTTCAAACACGGTCTACACCTCTCAGGTGCCGAGTTACAGGACGGTGAAAACAGTGAGTTTGTGTTAGACGCGAATCGTGCTCTGATTCTTGTTCTAGGCTGGGAGCGCAAGCTTATTGCTTTTTCAAACACGGTCTACACCTCTCAGGTGCCGAGTTACAGGACAGTGAAAACAGTGAGTTTGTGTTAGACGCGAATCGTGCTCTGATTCATGCTCTAGGCTGGGAGTTCAAGCTTATTGCTTTTTCAAACACGGTCTACACCTCTCAGGTGCCGAAGTACAGGACGGTGAAAACAGTGAGTTTGTGTTAGACGCGAATCGTGCTCTGATTCATGCTCCAGGCTGGGAGCTCAAGCTTATTACTTTTTCAAACACGGTCTACATCTCTCAGGTGCCGAGTTACAGGACGGTGAAAACAGTGAGTTTGTGTTAGACGCAAATCGTGCTCTGATTCATGTTTTAGGCTGGGAGCGCAAGCTTATTGCTTTTTCAAACACGGTCTACACCTCTCAAGTGCCGAGTTACAGGACGGTGAAAACAGTGAGTTTGTGTTAGACGCGAATCGTGCTTTGAATCATGCTTTAGGCTGGGAGCGCAAGCTTATTGCTTTTTCAAACACGGTCTACATCTCTCAGGTGCCGAGTTACAGGACGGTGAAAACAGTGAGTTTGTGTTAGACGCGAATCGTGCTCCAATTCATGCTCTAGGCTGGGAGCGCAAGCTTATTGCTTTTTCAAACACGGTCTACACCTCTCAGGTGCCGAGTTACAGGACGGTGAAAACAGTGAGTTTGTGTTAGACGCGAATCGTGCTCTGATTCATGCTCTAGGCTGGGAGCGCAAGCTTATTGCTTTTTCAAACACGGTCTACACCTCTCAGGTGCCGAGTTACAGGACAGTGAAAACAGTGAGTTTGTGTTAGACGCGAATCGTGCTCTGATTCCTGCTCTAGGCTGGGAGCTCATGCTTATTGCTTTTTCAAACACGGTCTACACCTCTCAGGTGCCGAGGTACAGGACGGTGAAAACAGTGAGTTTGTGTTAGACGCGAATCGTGATATGATTCATGCTCTAGGCTGGGAGCGCAAGCTTATTGCTTTTTCAAACACGGTCTACACCTCTCAGGTGCCGAGTTACAGGACCGTGAAAACAGTGAGTTTGTGTTAGACGCGAATCGTGCTCTGATTCTTGTTCTAGGCTGGGAGCGCAAGCTTATTGCTTTTTCAAACACGGTCTACATCTCTCAGGTGCCGAGTTACAGGACGGTGAAAACAGTGAGTTTGTGTTAGACGCGAATCGTGCTCTGATTCATGCTATAGGCTGGGAGCGCAAGCTTATTGCTTTTTCAAACACGGTCTACACATCTCAGGTGCCGAGTTACAGGACGGTGAAAACAGTGAGTTTGTGTTAGACGCGAATCGTGCTCTGATTCATGCTCTAGGCTGGGAGTTCAAGCTTATTGCTTTTTCAAACACGGTCTACACCTCTCAGGTGCCGAGGTACAGGACGGTGAAAACAGTGAGTTTGTGTTAGACGCGAATCGTGCTCTGATTCATGCTCTAGGCTGGGAGCTCAAGCTTATTGCTTTTTCAAACACGGTCTACATCTCTCAGGTGCCGAGTTACAGGACGGTGAAAACAGTGAGTTTGTGTTAGACGCAAATCGTGCTCTGATTCATGTTTTAGGCTGGGAGCGCAAGCTTATTGCTATTTCAAACACGGTCTACACCTCTCAAGTGCCGAGTTACAGGACGGTGAAAACAGTGAGTTTGTGTTAGACGCGAATCGTGCGCTGAATCATGCTCTAGGCTGGGAGCGCAAGCTTATTGCTTTTTCAAACACGGTCTACATCTCTCAGGTGCCGAGTTACAGGACGGTGAAAACAGTGAGTTTGTGTTAGACGCGAATCGTGCTCTGATTCATGTTCTAGGCTGGGAGCTCAAGCTTATTGCTTTTTCAAACACGGTCTACACCTCTCAGGTTCCGAGTTACAGGACGGTGAAAACAGTGAGTTTTTATTAGACGCGAATCGTGCTCTGATTCATGCTCTAGGCTGGGAGCGCATGCTTATTGCTTTTTCAAACACGGTCTACACCTCTCAGGTGCCGAGTTACAGGACGGTGAAAACAGTGAGTTTGTGTTAGACGCGAATCGTGCTCTGATTCCTGCTCTAGGCTGGGAGCGCATGCTTATTGCTTTTTCAAACACGGTCTACACCTCTCAGGTGCCTAGTTACAGGACGGTGAAAACAGTGAGTTTGTGTTAGACGCGAATCGTGATATGATTCATGCTCTAGGCTGGGAGCGCAAGCTTATTGCTTTTTCAAACACGGTCTACATCTCTCAGGTGCTGAGTTACAGGACGGTGAAAACAGTGAGTTTGTGTTAGACGCGAATCGTGCTCTGATTCATGCTCTAGGCTGGGAGCGCAAGCTTATTGCTTTTTCAAACACGGTCTACATCTCTCAGGTGCCGAGTTACAGGACGGTGAAAACAGTGAGTTTGTGTTAGACGCGAATCGTGCTCTGATTCATGCTCTAGGCTGGGAGCTCAAGCTTATTGCTTTTTCAAACACGGTCTACATCTCTCAGGTGCCGAGTTACAGGACGGTGAAAACAGTGAGTTTGTGTTAGACGCGAATCGTGCTCTGATTCATGCTCTAGGCTGGGAGCTAAAGCTTATTGCTTTTTCAAACACGGTCTACACCTCTCAGGTGCCGAGTTACAGGACGGTGAAAACAGTGAGTTTGTGTTAGACGCGAATCGTGCTCTGATTCATGCTCTAGGCTGGGAGCGCAAGCTTATTGCTTTTTCAAACACGGTCTACACCTCTCAGGTGCCGAGTTACAGGACGGTGAAAACAGTGAGTTTGTGTTAGACGCGAATCGTGCTCTGATTCATGCTCTAGGCTGGGAGCGCAAGCTTATTGCTTTTTCAAACACGGTCTACACCTCTCAGGTGCCGAGTTACAGGACGGTGAAAACAGTGAGTTTGTGTTAGACGCGAATCGTGCTCTGATTCATGCTCTAGGCTGGGAGCGCAAGCTTATTGCTTTTTCAAACACGGTCTACATCTCTCAGGTGCCGAGTTACAGGACGGTGAAACAGTGAGTTTGTGTTAGACGCGAATCGTGCTCTGATTCATGCTCTAGGCTGGGAGCGCAAGCTTATTGCTTTTTCAAACACGGTCTACACCTCTCAGGTGCCGAGTTACAGGACGGTGAAAACAGTGAGTTTGTGTTAGACGCGAATCGTGCTCTGATTCATGCTCTAGGCTGGGAGCGCAAGCTTATTGCTTTTTCAAACACGGTCTACATCTCTCAGGTGCCGAGTTACAGGACGGTGAAAACAGTGAGTTTGTGTTAGACGCGAATCGTGCTCTGATTCATGCTCTAGGCTGGGAGCGCAAGCTTATTGCTTTTTCAAACACGGTCTACATCTCTCAGGTGCCGAGTTACAGGACGGTGAAAACAGTGAGATTGTGTTAGACGCGAATCGTGCTCTGATTCATGTTCTAGGCTGGGAGCGCAAGCTTCTTGCTTTTTCAAACACGGTCTACACCTCTCAAGTGCCGAGTTACAGGACGGTGAAAACAGTGAGTTTGTGTTAGACACGAATCGTGCTGGGATTCATGCTCTAGGCTGGGAGCGCAAGCGTAATGCTTTTTCAAACACGGTCTACACCTCTCATGTGCCGAGGTACAGGACGGTGAAAACAGTGAGTTTGTGTTAGACGCGAATCGTGCTCTGATTCATGTTTTAGGCTGGGAGCGCAAGCTTATTGCTTTTTCAAACACGGTCTACACCTCTCAAGTGCCGAGTTACAGGACGGTGAAAACAGTGAGTTTGTGTTAGACGCGAATCGTGCTCTGAGTCATGCTCTAGGCTGGGAGCGCAAGCTTATTGCTTTTTCAAACACGGTCTACATCTCTCAGCTGCCGAGTTACAGGACGGTGAAAACAGTGAGTTTGTGTTAGACGCGAATCGTGCTCTGATTCATGCTCTAGGCTGGGAGCGCAAGCTTATTGCTTTTTCAAACACGGTCTACATCTCTCAGGTGCCGAGTTACAGGACGGTGAAAACAGTGAGATTGTGTTAGACGCGAATCGTGCTCTGATTCATGTTCTAGGCTGGGAGCGCAAGCTTATTGCTTTTTCAAACACGGTCTACACCTCTCAAGTGCCGAGTTACAGGACGGTGAAAACAGTGAGTTTGTGTTAGACGCGAATCGTGCTCTGATTCATGCTCTAGGCTGGGAGCGCAAGCTTATTGCTTTTTCAAACACGGTCTACACCTCTCAGGTGCCGAGTTACAGGACGGTGAAAACAGTGAGTTTGTGTTAGACGCGAATCGTGCTCTGATTCATGCTCTAGGCTGGGAGCGCAAGCTTATTGCTTTTTCAAACACGGTCTACATCTCTCAGGTGCCGAGTTACAGGACGGTGAATACAGTGAGATTGTGTTAGACGCGAATCGTGCTCTGATTCATATTCTAGGCTGGGAGCGCAAGCGTAATGCTTTTTCAAACACGGTCTACACCTCTCAAGTGCCGAGTTACAGGACGGTGAAAACAGTGAGTTTTTGTTAGACGCGAATCGTGCTGGGATTCATGCTCTAGGCTGGGAGCGCAAGCGTAATGCTTTTTCAAACACGGTCTACATCTCTCAGGTGCCGAGTTACAGGACGGTGAAAACAGTGAGTTTGTGTTAGACGCGAATCGTGCTCTGATTCATGCTCTAGGCTGGGAGCTAAAGCTTATTGCTTTTTCAAACACGGTCTACACCTCTCAGGTGCCGAGTTACAGGACGGTGAAAACAGTGAGTTTGTGTTAGACGCAAATCGTGCTCTGATTCATGCTCTAGGCTGGGAGCGCAAGCTTATTGCTTTTTCAAACACGGTCTACACCTCTCAGGTGCCGAGTTACAGGACGGTGAAAACAGTGAGTTTGTGTTAGACGCGAATCGTGCTCTGATTCTTGTTCTAGGCTGGGAGCGCAAGCTTATTGCTTTTTCAAACACGGTCTACACCTCTCAGGTGCCGAGTTACAGGACAGTGAAAACAGTGAGTTTGTGTTAGACGCGAATCGTGCTCTGATTCATGCTCTAGGCTGGGAGTTCAAGCTTATTGCTTTTTCAAACACGGTCTACACCTCTCAGGTGCCGAAGTACAGGACGGTGAAAACAGTGAGTTTGTGTTAGACGCGAATCGTGCTCTGATTCATGCTCCAGGCTGGGAGCTCAAGCTTATTACTTTTTCAAACACGGTCTACATCTCTCAGGTGCCGAGTTACAGGACGGTGAAAACAGTGAGTTTGTGTTAGACGCAAATCGTGCTCTGATTCATGTTTTAGGCTGGGAGCGCAAGCTTATTGCTTTTTCAAACACGGTCTACACCTCTCAAGTGCCGAGTTACAGGACGGTGAAAACAGTGAGTTTGTGTTAGACGCGAATCGTGCTTTGAATCATGCTTTAGGCTGGGAGCGCAAGCTTATTGCTTTTTCAAACACGGTCTACATCTCTCAGGTGCCGAGTTACAGGACGGTGAAAACAGTGAGTTTGTGTTAGACGCGAATCGTGCTCCAATTCATGCTCTAGGCTGGGAGCGCAAGCTTATTGCTTTTTCAAACACGGTCTACACCTCTCAGGTGCCGAGTTACAGGACGGTGAAAACAGTGAGTTTGTGTTAGACGCGAATCGTGCTCTGATTCATGCTCTAGGCTGGGAGCGCAAGCTTATTGCTTTTTCAAACACGGTCTACACCTCTCAGGTGCCGAGTTACAGGACAGTGAAAACAGTGAGTTTGTGTTAGACGCGAATCGTGCTCTGATTCCTGCTCTAGGCTGGGAGCTCATGCTTATTGCTTTTTCAAACACGGTCTACACCTCTCAGGTGCCGAGGTACAGGACGGTGAAAACAGTGAGTTTGTGTTAGACGCGAATCGTGATATGATTCATGCTCTAGGCTGGGAGCGCAAGCTTATTGCTTTTTCAAACACGGTCTACACCTCTCAGGTGCCGAGTTACAGGACCGTGAAAACAGTGAGTTTGTGTTAGACGCGAATCGTGCTCTGATTCTTGTTCTAGGCTGGGAGCGCAAGCTTATTGCTTTTTCAAACACGGTCTACATCTCTCAGGTGCCGAGTTACAGGACGGTGAAAACAGTGAGTTTGTGTTAGACGCGAATCGTGCTCTGATTCATGCTATAGGCTGGGAGCGCAAGCTTATTGCTTTTTCAAACACGGTCTACACATCTCAGGTGCCGAGTTACAGGACGGTGAAAACAGTGAGTTTGTGTTAGACGCGAATCGTGCTCTGATTCATGCTCTAGGCTGGGAGTTCAAGCTTATTGCTTTTTCAAACACGGTCTACACCTCTCAGGTGCCGAGGTACAGGACGGTGAAAACAGTGAGTTTGTGTTAGACGCGAATCGTGCTCTGATTCATGCTCTAGGCTGGGAGCTCAAGCTTATTGCTTTTTCAAACACGGTCTACATCTCTCAGGTGCCGAGTTACAGGACGGTGAAAACAGTGAGTTTGTGTTAGACGCAAATCGTGCTCTGATTCATGTTTTAGGCTGGGAGCGCAAGCTTATTGCTATTTCAAACACGGTCTACACCTCTCAAGTGCCGAGTTACAGGACGGTGAAAACAGTGAGTTTGTGTTAGACGCGAATCGTGCGCTGAATCATGCTCTAGGCTGGGAGCGCAAGCTTATTGCTTTTTCAAACACGGTCTACATCTCTCAGGTGCCGAGTTACAGGACGGTGAAAACAGTGAGTTTGTGTTAGACGCGAATCGTGCTCTGATTCATGTTCTAGGCTGGGAGCTCAAGCTTATTGCTTTTTCAAACACGGTCTACACCTCTCAGGTTCCGAGTTACAGGACGGTGAAAACAGTGAGTTTTTATTAGACGCGAATCGTGCTCTGATTCATGCTCTAGGCTGGGAGCGCATGCTTATTGCTTTTTCAAACACGGTCTACACCTCTCAGGTGCCGAGTTACAGGACGGTGAAAACAGTGAGTTTGTGTTAGACGCGAATCGTGCTCTGATTCCTGCTCTAGGCTGGGAGCGCATGCTTATTGCTTTTTCAAACACGGTCTACACCTCTCAGGTGCCTAGTTACAGGACGGTGAAAACAGTGAGTTTGTGTTAGACGCGAATCGTGATATGATTCATGCTCTAGGCTGGGAGCGCAAGCTTATTGCTTTTTCAAACACGGTCTACATCTCTCAGGTGCTGAGTTACAGGACGGTGAAAACAGTGAGTTTGTGTTAGACGCGAATCGTGCTCTGATTCATGCTCTAGGCTGGGAGCGCAAGCTTATTGCTTTTTCAAACACGGTCTACATCTCTCAGGTGCCGAGTTACAGGACGGTGAAAACAGTGAGTTTGTGTTAGACGCGAATCGTGCTCTGATTCATGCTCTAGGCTGGGAGCTCAAGCTTATTGCTTTTTCAAACACGGTCTACATCTCTCAGGTGCCGAGTTACAGGACGGTGAAAACAGTGAGTTTGTGTTAGACGCGAATCGTGCTCTGATTCATGCTCTAGGCTGGGAGCTAAAGCTTATTGCTTTTTCAAACACGGTCTACACCTCTCAGGTGCCGAGTTACAGGACGGTGAAAACAGTGAGTTTGTGTTAGACGCGAATCGTGCTCTGATTCATGCTCTAGGCTGGGAGCGCAAGCTTATTGCTTTTTCAAACACGGTCTACACCTCTCAGGTGCCGAGTTACAGGACGGTGAAAACAGTGAGTTTGTGTTAGACGCGAATCGTGCTCTGATTCATGCTCTAGGCTGGGAGCGCAAGCTTATTGCTTTTTCAAACACGGTCTACACCTCTCAGGTGCCGAGTTACAGGACGGTGAAAACAGTGAGTTTGTGTTAGACGCGAATCGTGCTCTGATTCATGCTCTAGGCTGGGAGCGCAAGCTTATTGCTTTTTCAAACACGGTCTACATCTCTCAGGTGCCGAGTTACAGGACGGTGAAAACAGTGAGTTTGTGTTAGACGCGAATCGTGCTCTGATTCATGCTCTAGGCTGGGAGCGCAAGCTTATTGCTTTTTCAAACACGGTCTACACCTCTCAGGTGCCGAGTTACAGGACGGTGAAAACAGTGAGATTGTGTTAGACGCGAATCGTGCTCTGATTCATGCTCTAGGCTGGGAGCGCAAGCTTATTGCTTTTTCAAACACGGTCTACATCTCTCAGGTGCCGAGTTACAGGACGGTGAATACAGTGAGATTGTGTTAGACGCGAATCGTGCTCTGATTCATATTCTAGGCTGGGAGCGCAAGCGTAATGCTTTTTCAAACACGGTCTACACCTCTCAAGTGCCGAGTTACAGGACGGTGAAAACAGTGAGTTTTTGTTAGACGCGAATCGTGCTGGGATTCATGCTCTAGGCTGGGAGCGCAAGCGTAATGCTTTTTCAAACACGGTCTACATCTCTCAGGTGCCGAGTTACAGGACGGTGAAAACAGTGAGTTTGTGTTAGACGCGAATCGTGCTCTGATTCATGCTCTAGGCTGGGAGCTAAAGCTTATTGCTTTTTCAAACACGGTCTACACCTCTCAGGTGCCGAGTTACAGGACGGTGAAAACAGTGAGTTTGTGTTAGACGCAAATCGTGCTCTGATTCATGCTCTAGGCTGGGAGCGCAAGCTTATTGCTTTTTCAAACACGGTCTACACCTCTCAGGTGCCGAGTTACAGGACGGTGAAAACAGTGAGTTTGTGTTAGACGCGAATCGTGCTCTGATTCTTGTTCTAGGCTGGGAGCGCAAGCTTATTGCTTTTTCAAACACGGTCTACACCTCTCAGGTGCCGAGTTACAGGACAGTGAAAACAGTGAGTTTGTGTTAGACGCGAATCGTGCTCTGATTCATGCTCTAGGCTGGGAGTTCAAGCTTATTGCTTTTTCAAACACGGTCTACACCTCTCAGGTGCCGAAGTACAGGACGGTGAAAACAGTGAGTTTGTGTTAGACGCGAATCGTGCTCTGATTCATGCTCCAGGCTGGGAGCTCAAGCTTATTACTTTTTCAAACACGGTCTACATCTCTCAGGTGCCGAGTTACAGGACGGTGAAAACAGTGAGTTTGTGTTAGACGCGAATCGTGCTCTGATTCATGTTTTAGGCTGGGAGCGCAAGCTTATTGCTTTTTCAAACACGGTCTACACCTCTCAAGTGCCGAGTTACAGGACGGTGAAAACAGTGAGTTTGTGTTAGACGCGAATCGTGCTTTGAATCATGCTTTAGGCTGGGAGCGCAAGCTTATTGCTTTTTCAAACACGGTCTACATCTCTCAGGTGCCGAGTTACAGGACGGTGAAAACAGTGAGTTTGTGTTAGACGCGAATCGTGCTCCAATTCATGCTCTAGGCTGGGAGCGCAAGCTTATTGCTTTTTCAAACACGGTCTACACCTCTCAGGTGCCGAGTTACAGGACGGTGAAAACAGTGAGTTTGTGTTAGACGCGAATCGTGCTCTGATTCATGCTCTAGGCTGGGAGCGCAAGCTTATTGCTTTTTCAAACACGGTCTACACCTCTCAGGTGCCGAGTTACAGGACAGTGAAAACAGTGAGTTTGTGTTAGACGCGAATCGTGCTCTGATTCCTGCTCTAGGCTGGGAGCTCATGCTTATTGCTTTTTCAAACACGGTCTACACCTCTCAGGTGCCGAGGTACAGGACGGTGAAAACAGTGAGTTTGTGTTAGACGCGAATCGTGATATGATTCATGCTCTAGGCTGGGAGCGCAAGCTTATTGCTTTTTCAAACACGGTCTACACCTCTCAGGTGCCGAGTTACAGGACCGTGAAAACAGTGAGTTTGTGTTAGACGCGAATCGTGCTCTGATTCATGCTCTAGGCTGGGAGTTCAAGCTTATTGCTTTTTCAAACACGGTCTACACCTCTCAGGTGCCGAGGTACAGGACGGTGAAAACAGTGAGTTTGTGTTAGACGCGAATCGTGCTCTGATTCATGCTCTAGGCTGGGAGCTCAAGCTTATTGCTTTTTCAAACACGGTCTACATCTCTCAGGTGCCGAGTTACAGGACGGTGAAAACAGTGAGTTTGTGTTAGACGCAAATCGTGCTCTGATTCATGTTTTAGGCTGGGAGCGCAAGCTTATTGCTATTTCAAACACGGTCTACACCTCTCAAGTGCCGAGTTACAGGACGGTGAAAACAGTGAGTTTGTGTTAGACGCGAATCGTGCGCTGAATCATGCTCTAGGCTGGGAGCGCAAGCTTATTGCTTTTTCAAACACGGTCTACATCTCTCAGGTGCCGAGTTACAGGACGGTGAAAACAGTGAGTTTGTGTTAGACGCGAATCGTGCTCTGATTCATGTTCTAGGCTGGGAGCTCAAGCTTATTGCTTTTTCAAACACGGTCTACACCTCTCAGGTTCCGAGTTACAGGACGGTGAAAACAGTGAGTTTTTATTAGACGCGAATCGTGCTCTGATTCATGCTCTAGGCTGGGAGCGCATGCTTATTGCTTTTTCAAACACGGTCTACACCTCTCAGGTGCCGAGTTACAGGACGGTGAAAACAGTGAGTTTGTGTTAGACGCGAATCGTGCTCTGATTCCTGCTCTAGGCTGGGAGCGCATGCTTATTGCTTTTTCAAACACGGTCTACACCTCTCAGGTGCCTAGTTACAGGACGGTGAAAACAGTGAGTTTGTGTTAGACGCGAATCGTGATATGATTCATGCTCTAGGCTGGGAGCGCAAGCTTATTGCTTTTTCAAACACGGTCTACATCTCTCAGGTGCTGAGTTACAGGACGGTGAAAACAGTGAGTTTGTGTTAGACGCGAATCGTGCTCTGATTCATGCTCTAGGCTGGGAGCGCAAGCTTATTGCTTTTTCAAACACGGTCTACATCTCTCAGGTGCCGAGTTACAGGACGGTGAAAACAGTGAGTTTGTGTTAGACGCGAATCGTGCTCTGATTCATGCTCTAGGCTGGGAGCTCAAGCTTATTGCTTTTTCAAACACGGTCTACATCTCTCAGGTGCCGAGTTACAGGACGGTGAAAACAGTGAGTTTGTGTTAGACGCGAATCGTGCTCTGATTCATGCTCTAGGCTGGGAGCTAAAGCTTATTGCTTTTTCAAACACGGTCTACACCTCTCAGGTGCCGAGTTACAGGACGGTGAAAACAGTGAGTTTGTGTTAGACGCGAATCGTGCTCTGATTCATGCTCTAGGCTGGGAGCGCAAGCTTATTGCTTTTTCAAACACGGTCTACACCTCTCAGGTGCCGAGTTACAGGACGGTGAAAACAGTGAGTTTGTGTTAGACGCGAATCGTGCTCTGATTCATGCTCTAGGCTGGGAGCGCAAGCTTATTGCTTTTTCAAACACGGTCTACACCTCTCAGGTGCCGAGTTACAGGACGGTGAAAACAGTGAGTTTGTGTTAGACGCGAATCGTGCTCTGATTCATGCTCTAGGCTGGGAGCGCAAGCTTATTGCTTTTTCAAACACGGTCTACATCTCTCAGGTGCCGAGTTACAGGACGGTGAAAACAGTGAGTTTGTGTTAGACGCGAATCGTGCTCTGATTCATGCTCTAGGCTGGGAGCGCAAGCTTATTGCTTTTTCAAACACGGTCTACACCTCTCAGGTGCCGAGTTACAGGACGGTGAAAACAGTGAGTTTGTGTTAGACGCGAATCGTGCTCTGATTCATGCTCTAGGCTGGGAGCGCAAGCTTATTGCTTTTTCAAACACGGTCTACATCTCTCAGGTGCCGAGTTACAGGACGGTGAAAACAGTGAGTTTGTGTTAGACGCGAATCGTGCTCTGATTCATGCTCTAGGCTGGGAGCGCAAGCTTATTGCTTTTTCAAACACGGTCTACATCTCTCAGGTGCCGAGTTACAGGACGGTGAAAACAGTGAGATTGTGTTAGACGCGAATCGTGCTCTGATTCATGTTCTAGGCTGGGAGCGCAAGCTTCTTGCTTTTTCAAACACGGTCTACACCTCTCAAGTGCCGAGTTACAGGACGGTGAAAACAGTGAGTTTGTGTTAGACGCGAATCGTGCTGGGATTCATGCTCTAGGCTGGGAGCGCAAGCGTAATGCTTTTTCAAACACGGTCTACACCTCTCATGTGCCGAGGTACAGGACGGTGAAAACAGTGAGTTTGTGTTAGACGCGAATCGTGCTCTGATTCATGTTTTAGGCTGGGAGCGCAAGCTTATTGCTTTTTCAAACACGGTCTACACCTCTCAAGTGCCGAGTTACAGGACAGTGAAAACAGTGAGTTTGTGTTAGACGCGAATCGTGCTCTGATTCATGCTCTAGGCTGGGAGCGCAAGCTTATTGCTTTTTCAAACACGGTCTACACCTCTCAGGTTCCGAGTTACAGGACGGTGAAAACAGTGAGTTTGTGTTAGACGCGAATCGTGCTCTGATTCATGCTCTAGGCTGGGAGCGCAAGCTTATTGCTTTTTCAAACACGGTCTACACCTCTCAGGTGCCGAGTTACAGGACGGTGAAAACAGTGAGTTTGTGTTAGACGCGAATCGTGCTCTGATTCCTGCTCTAGGCTGGGAGCTCAAGCTTATTGCTTTTTCAAACACGGTCTACATCTCTCAGGTGCCGAGTTACAGGACGGTGAAAACAGTGAGTTTGTGTTAGACGCAAATCGTGCTCTGATTCATGTTTTAGGCTGGGAGCGCAAGCTTATTGCTTTTTCAAACACGGTCTACATCTCTCAGGTGCCGAGTTACAGGACGGTGAAAACAGTGAGTTTGTGTTAGACGCGAATCGTGCTCTGATTCATGCTCTAGGCTGGGAGCGCAAGCTTATTGCTTTTTTAAACACGGTCTACACCTCTCAGGTGCCGAGTTACAGGACGGTGAAAACAGTGAGTTTGTGTTAGACGCGAATCGTGCTATGATTCATGCTCTAGGCTGGGAGCGCAAGCTTATTGCTTTTTCAAACACGGTCTACACCTCTCAGGTGCCGAGTTACAGGACGGTGAAAACAGTGAGTTTGTGTTAGACGCGAATCGTGCTCTGATTCATGCTCTAGGCTGGGAGCGCAAGCTTATTGCTTTTTCAAACACGGTCTACATCTCTCAGGTGCCGAGTTACAGGACGGTGAAAACAGTGAGTTTGTGTTAGACGCGAATCGTGCTCTGATTCATGCTCTAGGCTGGGAGCTAAAGCTTGTTGCTTTTTCAAACACGGTCTACACTTCTCAGGTGCCGAGTTACAGGACGGTGAAAACAGTGAGTTTGTGTTAGACGCGAATCGTGCTCTGATTCATGCTCTAGGCTGGGAGCGCAAGCTTATTGCTTTTTCAAACACGGTCTACATCTCTCAGGTGCCGAGTTACAGGACGGTGAAAACAGTGAGTTTGTGTTAGACGCGAATCGTGCTCTGATTCATGCTCTAGGCTGGGAGCGCAAGCTTATTGCTTTTTCAAACACGGTCTACACCTCTCAAGTGCCGAGTTACAGGACGGTGAAAACAGTGAGTTTGTGTTAGACGCGAATCGTGCTGGGATTCATGCTCTAGGCTGGGAGCGCAAGCGTAATGCTTTTTCAAACACGGTCTACACCTCTCATGTGCCGAGGTACAGGACGGTGAAAACAGTGAGTTTGTGTTAGACGCGAATCGTGCTCTGATTCATGTTTTAGGCTGGGAGTGCAAGCTTATTGCTTTTTCAAACACGGTCTACACCTCTCAAGTGCCGAGTTACAGGACAGTGAAAACAGTGAGTTTGTGTTAGACGCGAATCGTGCTCTGATTCATGCCCTAGGCTGGGAGTGCAAGCTTATTGCTTTTTCAAACACGGTCTACACCTCTCAGGTTCCGAGTTACAGGACGGTGAAAACAGTGAGTTTGTGTTAGACGCGAATCGTGCTCTGATTCATGCTCTAGGCTGGGAGCGCAAGCTTATTGCTTTTTCAAACACGGTCTACACCTCTCAGGTGCCGAGTTACAGGACGGTGAAAAGAGTGAGTTTGTGTTAGACGCGAATCGTGCTCTGATTCCTGCTCTAGGCTGGGAGCGCATGCTTATTGCTTTTTCAAACACGGTCTACACCTCTCAGGTGCCGAGGTACAGGACGGTGAAAACAGTGAGTTTGAGTTAGACGCGAATCGTGATATGATTCATGCTCTAGGCTGGGAGCGCAAGCTTATTGCTTTTTCAATCACGGTCTACATCTCTCAGGTGCTGAGTTACAGGACGGTGAAAACAGTGAGTTTGTGTTAGACGCGAATCGTGCTCTGATTCATGCTCTAGGCTGGGAGTTCAAGCTTTTTGCTTTTTCAAACACGGTCTACACCTCTCAGGTGCCGAGGTACAGGACGGTGAAAACAGTGAGTTTGTGTTAGACGCGAATCGTGCTCTGATTCATGCTTTAGGCTGGGAGCTCAAGCTTATTGCTTTTTCAAACACGGTCTACATCTCTCAGGTGCCGAGTTACAGGACGGTGAAAACAGTGAGTTTGTGTTAGACGCAAATCGTGCTCTGATTCATGTTTTAGGCTGGGAGCGCAAGCTTATTGCTTTTTCAAACACGGTCTACACCTCTCAAGTGCCGAGTTACAGGACGGTGAAAACAGTGAGTTTGTGTTAGACGCGAATCGTGCTCTGAGTCATGCTCTAGGCTGGGAGCGCAAGCTTATTGCTTTTTCAAACACGGTCTACATCTCTCAGCTGCCGAGTTACAGGACGGTGAAAACAGTGAGTTTGTGTTAGACGCGAATCGTGCTCTGATTCATGCTCTAGGCTGGGAGCGCAAGCTTATTGCTTTTTCAAACACGGTCTACATCTCTCAGGTGCCGAGTTACAGGACGGTGAAAACAGTGAGATTGTGTTAGACGCGAATCGTGCTCTGATTCATGTTCTAGGCTGGGAGCGCAAGCTTATTGCTTTTTCAAACACGGTCTACACCTCTCAAGTGCCGAGTTACAGGACGGTGAAAACAGTGAGTTTGTGTTAGACGCGAATCGTGCTCTGATTCATGCTCTAGGCTGGGAGCGCAAGCTTATTGCTTTTTCAAACACGGTCTACACCTCTCAGGTGCCGAGTTACAGGACGGTGAAAACAGTGAGTTTGTGTTAGACGCGAATCGTGCTCTGATTCATGCTCTAGGCTGGGAGCGCAAGCTTATTGCTTTTTCAAACACGGTCTACATCTCTCAGGTGCCGAGTTACAGGACGGTGAAAACAGTGAGTTTGTGTTAGACGCGAATCGTGCTCTGATTCATGCTCTAGGCTGGGAGCGCAAGCTTATTGCTTTTTCAAACACGGTCTACATCTCTCAGGTGCCGAGTTACAGGACGGTGAAAACAGTGAGATTGTGTTAGACGCGAATCGTGCTCTGATTCATGTTCTAGGCTAGGAGCGCAAGCTTCTTGCTTTTTCAAACACGGTCTACATCTCTCAGGTGCCGAGTTACAGGACGGTGAAAACAGTGAGTTTGTGTTAGACGCAAATCGTGCTCTGATTCATGTTTTAGGCTGGGAGCGCAAGCTTATTGCTTTTTCAAACACGGTCTACACCTCTCAAGTGCCGAGTTACAGGACGGTGAAAACAGTGAGTTTGTGTTAGACGCGAATCGTGCTCTGAGTCATGCTCTAGGCTGGGAGCGCAAGCTTATTGCTTTTTCAAACACGGTCTACATCTCTCAGCTGCCGAGTTACAGGACGGTGAAAACAGTGAGTTTGTGTTAGACGCGAATCGTGCTCTGATTCATGCTCTAGGCTGGGAGCGCAAGCTTATTGCTTTTTCAAACACGGTCTACATCTCTCAGGTGCCGAGTTACAGGACGGTGAAAACAGTGAGATTGTGTTAGACGCGAATCGTGCTCTGATTCATGTTCTAGGCTGGGAGCGCAAGCTTATTGCTTTTTCAAACACGGTCTACACCTCTCAAGTGCCGAGTTACAGGACGGTGAAAACAGTGAGTTTGTGTTAGACGCGAATCGTGCTCTGATTCATGCTCTAGGCTGGGAGCGCAAGCTTATTGCTTTTTCAAACACGGTCTACACCTCTCAGGTGCCGAGTTACAGGACGGTGAAAACAGTGAGTTTGTGTTAGACGCGAATCGTGCTCTGATTCATGCTCTAGGCTGGGAGCGCAAGCTTATTGCTTTTTCAAACACGGTCTACATCTCTCAGGTGCCGAGTTACAGGACGGTGAATACAGTGAGATTGTGTTAGACGCGAATCGTGCTCTGATTCATATTCTAGGCTGGGAGCGCAAGCGTAATGCTTTTTCAAACACGGTCTACACCTCTCAAGTGCCGAGTTACAGGACGGTGAAAACAGTGAGTTTTTGTTAGACGCGAATCGTGCTGGGATTCATGCTCTAGGCTGGGAGCGCAAGCGTAATGCTTTTTCAAACACGGTCTACATCTCTCAGGTGCCGAGTTACAGGACGGTGAAAACAGTGAGTTTGTGTTAGACGCGAATCGTGCTCTGATTCATGCTCTAGGCTGGGAGCTAAAGCTTATTGCTTTTTCAAACACGGTCTACACCTCTCAGGTGCCGAGTTACAGGACGGTGAAAACAGTGAGTTTGTGTTAGACGCAAATCGTGCTCTGATTCATGCTCTAGGCTGGGAGCGCAAGCTTATTGCTTTTTCAAACACGGTCTACACCTCTCAGGTGCCGAGTTACAGGACGGTGAAAACAGTGAGTTTGTGTTAGACGCGAATCGTGCTCTGATTCTTGTTCTAGGCTGGGAGCGCAAGCTTATTGCTTTTTCAAACACGGTCTACACCTCTCAGGTGCCGAGTTACAGGACAGTGAAAACAGTGAGTTTGTGTTAGACGCGAATCGTGCTCTGATTCATGCTCTAGGCTGGGAGTTCAAGCTTATTGCTTTTTCAAACACGGTCTACACCTCTCAGGTGCCGAAGTACAGGACGGTGAAAACAGTGAGTTTGTGTTAGACGCGAATCGTGCTCTGATTCATGCTCCAGGCTGGGAGCTCAAGCTTATTACTTTTTCAAACACGGTCTACATCTCTCAGGTGCCGAGTTACAGGACGGTGAAAACAGTGAGTTTGTGTTAGACGCAAATCGTGCTCTGATTCATGTTTTAGGCTGGGAGCGCAAGCTTATTGCTTTTTCAAACACGGTCTACACCTCTCAAGTGCCGAGTTACAGGACGGTGAAAACAGTGAGTTTGTGTTAGACGCGAATCGTGCTTTGAATCATGCTTTAGGCTGGGAGCGCAAGCTTATTGCTTTTTCAAACACGGTCTACATCTCTCAGGTGCCGAGTTACAGGACGGTGAAAACAGTGAGTTTGTGTTAGACGCGAATCGTGCTCCAATTCATGCTCTAGGCTGGGAGCGCAAGCTTATTGCTTTTTCAAACACGGTCTACACCTCTCAGGTGCCGAGTTACAGGACGGTGAAAACAGTGAGTTTGTGTTAGACGCGAATCGTGCTCTGATTCATGCTCTAGGCTGGGAGCGCAAGCTTATTGCTTTTTCAAACACGGTCTACACCTCTCAGGTGCCGAGTTACAGGACAGTGAAAACAGTGAGTTTGTGTTAGACGCGAATCGTGCTCTGATTCCTGCTCTAGGCTGGGAGCTCATGCTTATTGCTTTTTCAAACACGGTCTACACCTCTCAGGTGCCGAGGTACAGGACGGTGAAAACAGTGAGTTTGTGTTAGACGCGAATCGTGATATGATTCATGCTCTAGGCTGGGAGCGCAAGCTTATTGCTTTTTCAAACACGGTCTACACCTCTCAGGTGCCGAGTTACAGGACCGTGAAAACAGTGAGTTTGTGTTAGACGCGAATCGTGCTCTGATTCTTGTTCTAGGCTGGGAGCGCAAGCTTATTGCTTTTTCAAACACGGTCTACATCTCTCAGGTGCCGAGTTACAGGACGGTGAAAACAGTGAGTTTGTGTTAGACGCGAATCGTGCTCTGATTCATGCTATAGGCTGGGAGCGCAAGCTTATTGCTTTTTCAAACACGGTCTACACATCTCAGGTGCCGAGTTACAGGACGGTGAAAACAGTGAGTTTGTGTTAGACGCGAATCGTGCTCTGATTCATGCTCTAGGCTGGGAGTTCAAGCTTATTGCTTTTTCAAACACGGTCTACACCTCTCAGGTGCCGAGGTACAGGACGGTGAAAACAGTGAGTTTGTGTTAGACGCGAATCGTGCTCTGATTCATGCTCTAGGCTGGGAGCTCAAGCTTATTGCTTTTTCAAACACGGTCTACATCTCTCAGGTGCCGAGTTACAGGACGGTGAAAACAGTGAGTTTGTGTTAGACGCAAATCGTGCTCTGATTCATGTTTTAGGCTGGGAGCGCAAGCTTATTGCTATTTCAAACACGGTCTACACCTCTCAAGTGCCGAGTTACAGGACGGTGAAAACAGTGAGTTTGTGTTAGACGCGAATCGTGCGCTGAATCATGCTCTAGGCTGGGAGCGCAAGCTTATTGCTTTTTCAAACACGGTCTACATCTCTCAGGTGCCGAGTTACAGGACGGTGAAAACAGTGAGTTTGTGTTAGACGCGAATCGTGCTCTGATTCATGTTCTAGGCTGGGAGCTCAAGCTTATTGCTTTTTCAAACACGGTCTACACCTCTCAGGTTCCGAGTTACAGGACGGTGAAAACAGTGAGTTTTTATTAGACGCGAATCGTGCTCTGATTCATGCTCTAGGCTGGGAGCGCATGCTTATTGCTTTTTCAAACACGGTCTACACCTCTCAGGTGCCGAGTTACAGGACGGTGAAAACAGTGAGTTTGTGTTAGACGCGAATCGTGCTCTGATTCCTGCTCTAGGCTGGGAGCGCATGCTTATTGCTTTTTCAAACACGGTCTACACCTCTCAGGTGCCTAGTTACAGGACGGTGAAAACAGTGAGTTTGTGTTAGACGCGAATCGTGATATGATTCATGCTCTAGGCTGGGAGCGCAAGCTTATTGCTTTTTCAAACACGGTCTACATCTCTCAGGTGCTGAGTTACAGGACGGTGAAAACAGTGAGTTTGTGTTAGACGCGAATCGTGCTCTGATTCATGCTCTAGGCTGGGAGCGCAAGCTTATTGCTTTTTCAAACACGGTCTACATCTCTCAGGTGCCGAGTTACAGGACGGTGAAAACAGTGAGTTTGTGTTAGACGCGAATCGTGCTCTGATTCATGCTCTAGGCTGGGAGCTCAAGCTTATTGCTTTTTCAAACACGGTCTACATCTCTCAGGTGCCGAGTTACAGGACGGTGAAAACAGTGAGTTTGTGTTAGACGCGAATCGTGCTCTGATTCATGCTCTAGGCTGGGAGCTAAAGCTTATTGCTTTTTCAAACACGGTCTACACCTCTCAGGTGCCGAGTTACAGGACGGTGAAAACAGTGAGTTTGTGTTAGACGCGAATCGTGCTCTGATTCATGTTCTAGGCTGGGAGCGCAAGCTTATTGCTTTTTCAAACACGGTCTACACCTCTCAGGTGCCGAGTTACAGGACGGTGAAAACAGTGAGTTTGTGTTAGACGCGAATCGTGCTCTGATTCATGCTCTAGGCTGGGAGCGCAAGCTTATTGCTTTTTCAAACACGGTCTACACCTCTCAGGTGCCGAGTTACAGGACGGTGAAAACAGTGAGTTTGTGTTAGACGTGAATCGTGCTCTGATTCATGCTCTAGGCTGGGAGCGCAAGCTTATTGCTTTTTCAAACACGGTCTACATCTCTCAGGTGCCGAGTTACAGGACGGTGAAACAGTGAGTTTGTGTTAGACGCGAATCGTGCTCTGATTCATGCTCTAGGCTGGGAGCGCAAGCTTATTGCTTTTTCAAACACGGTCTACACCTCTCAGGTGCCGAGTTACAGGACGGTGAAAACAGTGAGTTTGTGTTAGACGCGAATCGTGCTCTGATTCATGCTCTAGGCTGGGAGCGCAAGCTTATTGCTTTTTCAAACACGGTCTACATCTCTCAGGTGCCGAGTTACAGGACGGTGAAAACAGTGAGTTTGTGTTAGACGCGAATCGTGCTCTGATTCATGCTCTAGGCTGGGAGCGCAAGCTTATTGCTTTTTCAAACACGGTCTACATCTCTCAGGTGCCGAGTTACAGGACGGTGAAAACAGTGAGATTGTGTTAGACGCGAATCGTGCTCTGATTCATGTTCTAGGCTGGGAGCGCAAGCTTCTTGCTTTTTCAAACACGGTCTACACCTCTCAAGTGCCGAGTTACAGGACGGTGAAAACAGTGAGTTTGTGTTAGACGCGAATCGTGCTGGGATTCATGCTCTAGGCTGGGAGCGCAAGCGTAATGCTTTTTCAAACACGGTCTACACCTCTCATGTGCCGAGGTACAGGACGGTGAAAACAGTGAGTTTGTGTTAGACGCGAATCGTGCTCTGATTCATGTTTTAGGCTGGGAGCGCAAGCTTATTGCTTTTTCAAACACGGTCTACACCTCTCAAGTGCCGAGTTACAGGACAGTGAAAACAGTGAGTTTGTGTTAGACGCGAATCGTGCTCTGATTCATGCTCTAGGCTGGGAGCGCAAGCTTATTGCTTTTTCAAACACGGTCTACACCTCTCAGGTTCCGAGTTACAGGACGGTGAAAACAGTGAGTTTGTGTTAGACGCGAATCGTGCTCTGATTCATGCTCTAGGCTGGGAGCGCAAGCTTATTGCTTTTTCAAACACGGTCTACACCTCTCAGGTGCCGAGTTACAGGACGGTGAAAACAGTGAGTTTGTGTTAGACGCGAATCGTGCTCTGATTCCTGCTCTAGGCTGGGAGCTCAAGCTTATTGCTTTTTCAAACACGGTCTACATCTCTCAGGTGCCGAGTTACAGGACGGTGAAAACAGTGAGTTTGTGTTAGACGCAAATCGTGCTCTGATTCATGTTTTAGGCTGGGAGCGCAAGCTTATTGCTTTTTCAAACACGGTCTACATCTCTCAGGTGCCGAGTTACAGGACGGTGAAAACAGTGAGTTTGTGTTAGACGCGAATCGTGCTCTGATTCATGCTCTAGGCTGGGAGCGCAAGCTTATTGCTTTTTTAAACACGGTCTACACCTCTCAGGTGCCGAGTTACAGGACGGTGAAAACAGTGAGTTTGTGTTAGACGCGAATCGTGCTATGATTCATGCTCTAGGCTGGGAGCGCAAGCTTATTGCTTTTTCAAACACGGTCTACACCTCTCAGGTGCCGAGTTACAGGACGGTGAAAACAGTGAGTTTGTGTTAGACGCGAATCGTGCTCTGATTCATGCTCTAGGCTGGGAGCGCAAGCTTATTGCTTTTTCAAACACGGTCTACATCTCTCAGGTGCCGAGTTACAGGACGGTGAAAACAGTGAGTTTGTGTTAGACGCGAATCGTGCTCTGATTCATGCTCTAGGCTGGGAGCTAAAGCTTGTTGCTTTTTCAAACACGGTCTACACTTCTCAGGTGCCGAGTTACAGGACGGTGAAAACAGTGAGTTTGTGTTAGACGCGAATCGTGCTCTGATTCATGCTCTAGGCTGGGAGCGCAAGCTTATTGCTTTTTCAAACACGGTCTACATCTCTCAGGTGCCGAGTTACAGGACGGTGAAAACAGTGAGTTTGTGTTAGACGCGAATCGTGCTCTGATTCATGCTCTAGGCTGGGAGCGCAAGCTTATTGCTTTTTCAAACACGGTCTACACCTCTCAGGTGCCGAGTTACAGGACGGTGAAAACAGTGAGTTTGTGTTAGACGCGAATCGTGCTCTGATTCATGCTCTAGGCTGGGAGCGCAAGCTTATTGCTTTTTCAAACACGGTCTACATCTCTCAGGTGCCGAGTTACAGGACGGTGAAAACAGTGAGTTTGTGTTAGACGCGAATCGTGCTCTGATTCATGCTCTAGGCTGGGAGCGCAAGCTTATTGCTTTTTCAAACACGGTCTACATCTCTCAGGTGCCGAGTTACAGGACGGTGAAAACAGTGAGATTGTGTTAGACGCGAATCGTGCTCTGATTCATGTTCTAGGCTGGGAGCGCAAGCTTCTTGCTTTTTTAAACACGGTCTACACCTCTCAAGTGCCGAGTTACAGGACGGTGAAAACAGTGAGTTTGTGTTAGACGCGAATCGTGCTGGGATTCATGCTCTAGGCTGGGAGCGCAAGCGTAATGCTTTTTCAAACACGGTCTACACCTCTCATGTGCCGAGGTACAGGACGGTGAAAACAGTGAGTTTGTGTTAGACGCGAATCGTGCTCTGATTCATGTTTTAGGCTGGGAGCGCAAGCTTATTGCTTTTTCAAACACGGTCTACACCTCTCAAGTGCCGAGTTACAGGACAGTGAAAACAGTGAGTTTGTGTTAGACGCGAATCGTGCTCTGATTCATGCTCTAGGCTGGGAGCGCAAGCTTATTGCTTTTTCAAACACGGTCTACACCTCTCAGGTTCCGAGTTACAGGACGGTGAAAACAGTGAGTTTGTGTTAGACGCGAATCGTGCTCTGATTCATGCTCTAGGCTGGGAGCGCAAGCTTATTGCTTTTTCAAACACGGTCTACACCTCTCAGGTGCCGAGTTACAGGACGGTGAAAACAGTGAGTTTGTGTTAGACGCGAATCGTGCTCTGATTCCTGCTCTAGGCTGGGAGCGCATGCTTATTGCTTTTTCAAACACGGTCTACACCTCTCAGGTGCCGAGGTACAGGACGGTGAAAACAGTGAGTTTGTGTTAGACGCGAATCGTGATATGATTCATGCTCTAGGCTGGGAGTTCAAGCTTATTGCTTTTTCAAACACGGTCTACACCTCTCAGGTGCCGAAGTACAGGACGGTGAAAACAGTGAGTTTGTGTTAGACGCGAATCGTGCTCTGATTCATGCTCTAGGCTGGGAGCTCAAGCTTATTACTTTTTCAAACACGGTCTACATCTCTCAGGTGCCGAGTTACAGGACGGTGAAAACAGTGAGTTTGTGTTAGACGCAAATCGTGCTCTGATTCATGCTCTAGGCTGGGAGCGCAAGCTTATTGCTTTTTCAAACACGGTCTACACCTCTCAGGTGCCGAGTTACAGGACGGTGAAAACAGTGAGTTTGTGTTAGACGCGAATCGTGCTCTGATTCCTGCTCTAGGCTGGGAGCTCAAGCTTATTGCTTTTTCAAACACGGTCTACATCTCTCAGGTGCCGAGTTACAG
Source organism: Eleutherodactylus coqui (assembly GCF_035609145.1). Taxonomy (NCBI): domain Eukaryota; kingdom Metazoa; phylum Chordata; class Amphibia; order Anura; family Eleutherodactylidae; genus Eleutherodactylus; species Eleutherodactylus coqui. The sequence continues at coordinate 187,954,777 of NC_089844.1, read as the reverse complement.
GACGGTGAAAACAGTGAGTTTGTGTTAGACGCAAATCGTGCTCTGATTCATGTTTTAGGCTGGGAGCGCAAGCTTATTGCTTTTTCAAACACGGTCTACATCTCTCAGGTGCCGAGTTACAGGACGGTGAAAACAGTGAGTTTGTGTTAGACGCGAATCGTGCTCTGATTCATGCTCTAGGCTGGGAGCGCAAGCTTATTGCTTTTTTAAACACGGTCTACACCTCTCAGGTGCCGAGTTACAGGACGGTGAAAACAGTGAGTTTGTGTTAGACGCGAATCGTGCTATGATTCATGCTCTAGGCTGGGAGCGCAAGCTTATTGCTTTTTCAAACACGGTCTACACCTCTCAGGTGCCGAGTTACAGGACGGTGAAAACAGTGAGTTTGTGTTAGACGCGAATCGTGCTCTGATTCATGCTCTAGGCTGGGAGCGCAAGCTTATTGCTTTTTCAAACACGGTCTACATCTCTCAGGTGCCGAGTTACAGGACGGTGAAAACAGTGAGTTTGTGTTAGACGCGAATCGTGCTCTGATTCATGCTCTAGGCTGGGAGCTAAAGCTTGTTGCTTTTTCAAACACGGTCTACACTTCTCAGGTGCCGAGTTACAGGACGGTGAAAACAGTGAGTTTGTGTTAGACGCGAATCGTGCTCTGATTCATGCTCTAGGCTGGGAGCGCAAGCTTATTGCTTTTTCAAACACGGTCTACATCTCTCAGGTGCCGAGTTACAGGACGGTGAAAACAGTGAGTTTGTGTTAGACGCGAATCGTGCTCTGATTCATGCTCTAGGCTGGGAGCGCAAGCTTATTGCTTTTTCAAACACGGTCTACACCTCTCAGGTGCCGAGTTACAGGACGGTGAAAACAGTGAGTTTGTGTTAGACGCGAATCGTGCTCTGATTCATGCTCTAGGCTGGGAGCGCAAGCTTATTGCTTTTTCAAACACGGTCTACATCTCTCAGGTGCCGAGTTACAGGACGGTGAAAACAGTGAGTTTGTGTTAGACGCGAATCGTGCTGGGATTCATGCTCTAGGCTGGGAGCGCAAGCGTAATGCTTTTTCAAACACGGTCTACACCTCTCATGTGCCGAGGTACAGGACGGTGAAAACAGTGAGTTTGTGTTAGACGCGAATCGTGCTCTGATTCATGTTTTAGGCTGGGAGCGCAAGCTTATTGCTTTTTCAAACTCGGTCTACACCTCTCAAGTGCCGAGTTACAGGACAGTGAAAACAGTGAGTTTGTGTTAGACGCGAATCGTGCTCTGATTCATGCTCTAGGCTGGGAGCGCAAGCTTATTGCTTTTTCAAACACGGTCTACACCTCTCAGGTTCCGAGTTACAGGACGGTGAAAACAGTGAGTTTGTGTTAGACGCGAATCGTGCTCTGATTCATGCTCTAGGCTGGGAGCGCAAGCTTATTGCTTTTTCAAACACGGTCTACACCTCTCAGGTGCCGAGTTACAGGACGGTGAAAACAGTGAGTTTGTGTTAGACGCGAATCGTGCTCTGATTCCTGCTCTAGGCTGGGAGCGCATGCTTATTGCTTTTTCAAACACGGTCTACACCTCTCAGGTGCCGAGGTACAGGACGGTGAAAACAGTGAGTTTGTGTTAGACGCGAATCGTGATATGATTCATGCTCTAGGCTGGGAGTTCAAGCTTATTGCTTTTTCAAACACGGTCTACACCTCTCAGGTGCCGAAGTACAGGACGGTGAAAACAGTGAGTTTGTGTTAGACGCGAATCGTGCTCTGATTCATGCTCTAGGCTGGGAGCTCAAGCTTATTACTTTTTCAAACACGGTCTACATCTCTCAGGTGCCGAGTTACAGGACGGTGAAAACAGTGAGTTTGTGTTAGACGCAAATCGTGCTCTGATTCATGCTCTAGGCTGGGAGCGCAAGCTTATTGCTTTTTCAAACACGGTCTACACCTCTCAGGTGCCGAGTTACAGGACGGTGAAAACAGTGAGTTTGTGTTAGACGCGAATCGTGCTCTGATTCCTGCTCTAGGCTGGGAGCTCAAGCTTATTGCTTTTTCAAACACGGTCTACATCTCTCAGGTGCCGAGTTACAGGACGGTGAAAACAGTGAGTTTGTGTTAGACGCAAATCGTGCTCTGATTCATGTTTTAGGCTGGGAGCGCAAGCTTATTGCTTTTTCAAACACGGTCTACATCTCTCAGGTGCCGAGTTACAGGACGGTGAAAACAGTGAGTTTGTGTTAGACGCGAATCGTGCTCTGATTCATGCTCTAGGCTGGGAGCGCAAGCTTATTGCTTTTTTAAACACGGTCTACACCTCTCAGGTGCCGAGTTACAGGACGGTGAAAACAGTGAGTTTGTGTTAGACGCGAATCGTGCTATGATTCATGCTCTAGGCTGGGAGCGCAAGCTTATTGCTTTTTCAAACACGGTCTACACCTCTCAGGTGCCGAGTTACAGGACGGTGAAAACAGTGAGTTTGTGTTAGACGCGAATCGTGCTCTGATTCATGCTCTAGGCTGGGAGCGCAAGCTTATTGCTTTTTCAAACACGGTCTACATCTCTCAGGTGCCGAGTTACAGGACGGTGAAAACAGTGAGTTTGTGTTAGACGCGAATCGTGCTCTGATTCATGCTCTAGGCTGGGAGCTAAAGCTTGTTGCTTTTTCAAACACGGTCTACACTTCTCAGGTGCCGAGTTACAGGACGGTGAAAACAGTGAGTTTGTGTTAGACGCGAATCGTGCTCTGATTCATGCTCTAGGCTGGGAGCGCAAGCTTATTGCTTTTTCAAACACGGTCTACATCTCTCAGGTGCCGAGTTACAGGACGGTGAAAACAGTGAGTTTGTGTTAGACGCGAATCGTGCTCTGATTCATGCTCTAGGCTGGGAGCGCAAGCTTATTGCTTTTTCAAACACGGTCTACACCTCTCAGGTGCCGAGTTACAGGACGGTGAAAACAGTGAGTTTGTGTTAGACGCGAATCGTGCTCTGATTCATGCTCTAGGCTGGGAGCGCAAGCTTATTGCTTTTTCAAACACGGTCTACATCTCTCAGGTGCCGAGTTACAGGACGGTGAAAACAGTGAGTTTGTGTTAGACGCGAATCGTGCTGGGATTCATGCTCTAGGCTGGGAGCGCAAGCGTAATGCTTTTTCAAACACGGTCTACACCTCTCATGTGCCGAGGTACAGGACGGTGAAAACAGTGAGTTTGTGTTAGACGCGAATCGTGCTCTGATTCATGTTTTAGGCTGGGAGCGCAAGCTTATTGCTTTTTCAAACTCGGTCTACACCTCTCAAGTGCCGAGTTACAGGACAGTGAAAACAGTGAGTTTGTGTTAGACGCGAATCGTGCTCTGATTCATGCTCTAGGCTGGGAGCGCAAGCTTATTGCTTTTTCAAACACGGTCTACACCTCTCAGGTTCCGAGTTACAGGACGGTGAAAACAGTGAGTTTGTGTTAGACGCGAATCGTGCTCTGATTCATGCTCTAGGCTGGGAGCGCAAGCTTATTGCTTTTTCAAACACGGTCTACACCTCTCAGGTGCCGAGTTACAGGACGGTGAAAACAGTGAGTTTGTGTTAGACGCGAATCGTGCTCTGATTCCTGCTCTAGGCTGGGAGCGCATGCTTATTGCTTTTTCAAACACGGTCTACACCTCTCAGGTGCCGAGGTACAGGACGGTGAAAACAGTGAGTTTGTGTTAGACGCGAATCGTGATATGATTCATGCTCTAGGCTGGGAGTTCAAGCTTATTGCTTTTTCAAACACGGTCTACACCTCTCAGGTGCCGAAGTACAGGACGGTGAAAACAGTGAGTTTGTGTTAGACGCGAATCGTGCTCTGATTCATGCTCTAGGCTGGGAGCTCAAGCTTATTACTTTTTCAAACACGGTCTACATCTCTCAGGTGCCGAGTTACAGGACGGTGAAAACAGTGAGTTTGTGTTAGACGCAAATCGTGCTCTGATTCATGTTTTAGGCTGGGAGCGCAAGCTTATTGCTTTTTCAAACACGGTCTACATCTCTCAGGTGCCGAGTTACAGGACGGTGAAAACAGTGAGTTTGTGTTAGACGCGAATCGTGCTCTGATTCCTGCTCTAGGCTGGGAGCGCATGCTTATTGCTTTTTCAAACACGGTCTACACCTCTCAGGTTCCGAGTTACAGGACGGTGAAAACAGTGAGTTTGTGTTAGACGCGAATCGTGCTCTGATTCATGCTCTAGGCTGGGAGCGCAAGCTTATTGCTTTTTCAAACACGGTCTACATCTCTCAGGTGCCGAGTTACAGGACGGTGAAAACAGTGAGTTTGTGTTAGACGCGAATCGTGCTCTGATTCATGCTCTAGGCTGGGAGCGCAAGCTTATTGCTTTTTCAAACACGGTCTACATCTCTCAGGTGCCGAGTTACAGGACGGTGAAAACAGTGAGATTGTGTTAGACGCGAATCGTGCTCTGATTCATGTTCTAGGCTGGGAGCGCAAGCTTATTGCTTTTTCAAACACGGTCTACACCTCTCAAGTGCCGAGTTACAGGACGGTGAAAACAGTGAGTTTGTGTTAGACGCGAATCGTGCTCTGATTCATGCTCTAGGCTGGGAGCGCAAGCTTATTGCTTTTTCAAACACGGTCTACACCTCTCAGGTGCCGAGTTACAGGACGGTGAAAACAGTGAGTTTGTGTTAGACGCGAATCGTGCTCTGATTCATGCTCTAGGCTGGGAGCGCAAGCTTATTGCTTTTTCAAACACGGTCTACATCTCTCAGGTGCCGAGTTACAGGACGGTGAAAACAGTGAGTTTGTGTTAGACGCGAATCGTGCTCTGATTCATGCTCTAGGCTGGGAGCGCAAGCTTATTGCTTTTTCAAACACGGTCTACACCTCTCAAGTGCCGAGTTACAGGACGGTGAAAACAGTGAGTTTGTGTTAGACGCGAATCGTGCTGGGATTCATGCTCTAGGCTGGGAGCGCAAGCGTAATGCTTTTTCAAACACGGTCTACACCTCTCATGTGCCGAGGTACAGGACGGTGAAAACAGTGAGTTTGTGTTAGACGCGAATCGTGCTCTGATTCATGTTTTAGGCTGGGAGTGCAAGCTTATTGCTTTTTCAAACACGGTCTACACCTCTCAAGTGCCGAGTTACAGGACAGTGAAAACAGTGAGTTTGTGTTAGACGCGAATCGTGCTCTGATTCATGCTCTAGGCTGGGAGAGCAAGCTTATTGCTTTTTCAAACACGGTCTACACCTCTCAGGTTCCGAGTTACAGGACGGTGAAAACAGTGAGTTTGTGTTAGACGCGAATCGTGCTCTGATTCATGCTCTAGGCTGGGAGCGCAAGCTTATTGCTTTTTCAAACACGGTGTACACCTCTCAGGTGCCGAGTTACAGGACGGTGAAAAGAGTGAGTTTGTGTTAGACGCGAATCGTGCTCTGATTCCTGCTCTAGGCTGGGAGCGCATGCTTATTGCTTTTTCAAACACGGTCTACACCTCTCAGGTGCCGAGGTACAGGACGGTGAAAACAGTGAGTTTGAGTTAGACGCGAATCGTGATATGATTCATGCTCTAGGCTGGGAGCGCAAGCTTATTGCTTTTTCAATCACGGTCTACATCTCTCAGGTGCTGAGTTACAGGACGGTGAAAACAGTGAGTTTGTGTTAGACGCGAATCGTGCTCTGATTCATGCTCTAGGCTGGGAGTTCAAGCTTTTTGCTTTTTCAAACACGGTCTACACCTCTCAGGTGCCGAGGTACAGGACGGTGAAAACAGTGAGTTTGTGTTAGACGCGAATCGTGCTCTGATTCATGCTTTAGGCTGGGAGCTCAAGCTTATTGCTTTTTCAAACACGGTCTACATCTCTCAGGTGCCGAGTTACAGGACGGTGAAAACAGTGAGTTTGTGTTAGACGCAAATCGTGCTCTGATTCATGTTTTAGGCTGGGAGCGCAAGCTTATTGCTTTTTCAAACACGGTCTACACCTCTCAAGTGCCGAGTTACAGGACGGTGAAAACAGTGAGTTTGTGTTAGACGCGAATCGTGCTCTGAGTCATGCTCTAGGCTGGGAGCGCAAGCTTATTGCTTTTTCAAACACGGTCTACATCTCTCAGCTGCCGAGTTACAGGACGGTGAAAACAGTGAGTTTGTGTTAGACGCGAATCGTGCTCTGATTCATGTTCTAGGCTGGGAGCTCAAGCTTATTGCTTTTTCAAACACGGTCTACACCTCTCAGGTTCCGAGTTACAGGACGGTGAAAACAGTGAGTTTGTGTTAGACGCAAATCGTGCTCTGATTCATGTTTTAGGCTGGGAGCGCAAGCTTATTGCTTTTTCAAACACGGTCTACACCTCTCAAGTGCCGAGTTACAGGACGGTGAAAACAGTGAGTTTGTGTTAGACGCGAATCGTGCTCTGATTCATGCTCTAGGCTGGGAGCGCAAGCTTATTGCTTTTTCAAACACGGTCTACATCTCTCAGGTGCCGAGTTACAGGACGGTGAAAACAGTGAGATTGTGTTAGACGCGAATCGTGCTCTGATTCATGTTCTAGGCTGGGAGCGCAAGCTTATTGCTTTTTCAAACACGGTCTACACCTCTCAAGTGCCGAGTTACAGGACGGTGAAAACAGTGAGTTTGTGTTAGACGCGAATCGTGCTCTGATTCATGCTCTAGGCTGGGAGCGCAAGCTTATTGCTTTTTCAAACACGGTCTACACCTCTCAGGTGCCGAGTTACAGGACGGTGAAAACAGTGAGTTTGTGTTAGACGCGAATCGTGCTCTGATTCATGCTCTAGGCTGGGAGCGCAAGCTTATTGCTTTTTCAAACACGGTCTACATCTCTCAGGTGCCGAGTTACAGGACGGTGAAAACAGTGAGTTTGTGTTAGACGCGAATCGTGCTCTGATTCATGCTCTAGGCTGGGAGCGCAAGCTTATTGCTTTTTCAAACACGGTCTACATCTCTCAGGTGCCGAGTTACAGGACGGTGAAAACAGTGAGATTGTGTTAGACGCGAATCGTGCTCTGATTCATGTTCTAGGCTAGGAACGCAAGCTTCTTGCTTTTTCAAACACGGTCTACACCTCTCAAGTGCCGAGTTACAGGACGGTGAAAACAGTGAGTTTGTGTTAGACGCGAATCGTGCTGGGATTCATGCTCTAGGCTGGGAGCGCAAGCGTAATGCTTTTTCAAACACGGTCTACACCTCTCATGTGCCGAGGTACAGGACGGTGAAAACAGTGAGTTTGTGTTAGACGCGAATCGTGCTCTGATTCATGTTTTAGGCTGGGAGTGCAAGCTTATTGCTTTTTCAAACACGGTCTACACCTCTCAAGTGCCGAGTTACAGGACAGTGAAAACAGTGAGTTTGTGTTAGACGCGAATCGTGCTCTGATTCATGCTCTAGGCTGGGAGAGCAAGCTTATTGCTTTTTCAAACACGGTCTACACCTCTCAGGTTCCGAGTTACAGGACGGTGAAAACAGTGAGTTTGTGTTAGACGCGAATCGTGCTCTGATTCATGCTCTAGGCTGGGAGCGCAAGCTTATTGCTTTTTCAAACACGGTCTACACCTCTCAGGTGCCGAGTTACAGGACGGTGAAAACGGTGAGTTTGTGTTAGACGCGAATCGTGCTCTGATTCCTGCTCTAGGCTGGGAGCGCATGCTTATTGCTTTTTCAAACACGGTCTACACCTCTCAGGTGCCGAGGTACAGGACGGTGAAAACAGTGAGTTTGAGTTAGACGCGAATCGTGATATGATTCATGCTCTAGGCTGGGAGCGCAAGCTTATTGCTTTTTCAATCACGGTCTACATCTCTCAGGTGCTGAGTTACAGGACGGTGAAAACAGTGAGTTTGTGTTAGACGCGAATCGTGCTCTGATTCATGCTCTAGGCTGGGAGTTCAAGCTTTTTGCTTTTTCAAACACGGTCTACACCTCTCAGGTGCCGAGGTACAGGACGGTGAAAACAGTGAGTTTGTGTTAGACGCGAATCGTGCTCTGATTCATGCTTTAGGCTGGGAGCTCAAGCTTATTGCTTTTTCAAACACGGTCTACACCTCTCAAGTGCCGAGTTACAGGACGGTGAAAACAGTGAGTTTGTGTTAGACGCGAATCATGCTGGGATTCATGCTCTAGGCTGGGAGCGCAAGCGTAATGCTTTTTCAAAACACGGTCTACACCTCTCATGTGCCGAGGTACAGGACGGTGAAAACAGTGAGTTTGTGTTAGACGCGAATCGTGCTCTGATTCATGTTTTAGGCTGGGAGCGCAAGCTTATTGCTTTTTCAAACACGGTCTACACCTCTCAAGTGCCGAGTTACAGGACAGTGAAAACAGTGAGTTTGTGTTAGACGCGAATCGTGCTCTGATTCATGCTCTAGGCTGGGAGCGCAAGCTTATTGCTTTTTCAAACACGGTCTACACCTCTCAGGTTCCGAGTTACAGGACGGTGAAAACAGTGAGTTTGTGTTAGACGCGAATCGTGCTCTGATTCATGCTCTAGGCTGGGAGCGCATGCTTATTGCTTTTTCAAACACGGTCTACACCTCTCAGGTGCCGAGTTACAGGACGGTGAAAACAGTGAGTTTGTGTTAGACGCGAATCGTGCTCTGATTCCTGCTCTAGGCTGGGAGCTCAAGCTTATTGCTTTTTCAAACACGGTCTACATCTCTCAGGTGCCGAGTTACAGGACGGTGAAAACAGTGAGTTTGTGTTAGACGCAAATCGTGCTCTGATTCATGTTTTAGGCTGGGAGCGCAAGCTTATTGCTTTTTCAAACACGGTCTACATCTCTCAGGTGCCGAGTTACAGGACGGTGAAAACAGTGAGTTTGTGTTAGACGCAAATCGTGCTCTGATTCATGTTTTAGGCTGGGAGCGCAAGCTTATTGCTTTTTCAAACACGGTCTACACCTCTCAAGTGCCGAGTTACAGGACGGTGAAAACAGTGAGTTTGTGTTAGACGCGAATCGTGCTCTGAATCATGCTCTAGGCTGGGAGCGCAAGCTTATTGCTTTTTCAAACACGGTCTACATCTCTCAGGTGCCGAGTTACAGGACGGTGAAAACAGTGAGTTTGTGTTAGACGCGAATCGTGCTCTGATTCATGCTCTAGGCTGGGAGCGCATGCTTATTGCTTTTTCAAACACGGTCTACACCTCTCAGGTGCCGAGGTACAGGACGGTCAAAACAGTGAGTTTGTGTTAGACGCGAATCGTGCTGGGATTGATGCTCTAGGCTGGGAGCGCAAGCGTAATGCTTTTTCAAACACGGTCTACATCTCTCAGGTGCCGAGGTACAGGACGGTGAAAACAGTGAGTTTGTGTTAGACGCGAATCGTGCTCTGATTCATGCTCTAGGCTGGGAGCGCAAGCTTATTGCTTTTTTAAACACGGTCTACACCTCTCAGGTGCCGAGTTACAGGACGGTGAAAACAGTGAGTTTGTGTTAGACGCGAATCGTGCTATGATTCATGCTCTAGGCTGGGAGCGCAAGCTTATTGCTTTTTCAAACACGGTCTACACCTCTCAGGTGCCGAGTTACAGGACGGTGAAAACAGTGAGTTTGTGTTAGACGCGAATCGTGCTCTGATTCATGCTCTAGGCTGGGAGCGCAAGCTTATTGCTTTTTCAAACACGGTCTACATCTCTCAGGTGCCGAGTTACAGGACGGTGAAAACAGTGAGTTTGTGTTAGACGCGAATCGTGCTCTGATTCATGCTCTAGGCTGGGAGCTAAAGCTTGTTGCTTTTTCAAACACGGTCTACACTTCTCAGGTGCCGAGTTACAGGACGGTGAAAACAGTGAGTTTGTGTTAGACGCGAATCGTGCTCTGATTCATGCTCTAGGCTGGGAGCGCAAGCTTATTGCTTTTTCAAACACGGTCTACATCTCTCAGGTGCCGAGTTACAGGACGGTGAAAACAGTGAGTTTGTGTTAGACGCGAATCGTGCTCTGATTCATGCTCTAGGCTGGGAGCGCAAGCTTATTGCTTTTTCAAACACGGTCTACATCTCTCAGGTGCCGAGTTACAGGACGGTGAAAACGGTGAGTTTGTGTTAGACGCGAATCGTGCTCTGATTCCTGCTCTAGGCTGGGAGCGCATGCTTATTGCTTTTTCAAACACGGTCTACACCTCTCAGGTGCCGAGGTACAGGACGGTGAAAACAGTGAGTTTGAGTTAGACGCGAATCGTGATATGATTCATGCTCTAGGCTGGGAGCGCAAGCTTATTGCTTTTTCAATCACGGTCTACATCTCTCAGGTGCTGAGTTACAGGACGGTGAAAACAGTGAGTTTGTGTTAGACGCGAATCGTGCTCTGATTCATGCTCTAGGCTGGGAGTTCAAGCTTTTTGCTTTTTCAAACACGGTCTACACCTCTCAGGTGCCGAGGTACAGGACGGTGAAAACAGTGAGTTTGTGTTAGACGCGAATCGTGCTCTGATTCATGCTTTAGGCTGGGAGCTCAAGCTTATTGCTTTTTCAAACACGGTCTACATCTCTCAGGTGCCGAGTTACAGGACGGTGAAAACAGTGAGTTTGTGTTAGACGCAAATCGTGCTCTGATTCATGTTTTAGACTGGGAGCGCAAGCTTATTGCTTTTTCAAACACGGTCTACACCTCTCAAGTGCCGAGTTACAGGACGGTGAAAACAGTGAGTTTGTGTTAGACGCGAATCGTGCTCTGAGTCATGCTCTAGGCTGGGAGCGCAAGCTTATTGCTTTTTCAAACACGGTCTACATCTCTCAGCTGCCGAGTTACAGGACGGTGAAAACAGTGAGTTTGTGTTAGACGCGAATCGTGCTCTGATTCATGTTCTAGGCTGGGAGCTCAAGCTTATTGCTTTTTCAAACACGGTCTACACCTCTCAGGTTCCGAGTTACAGGACGGTGAAAACAGTGAGTTTGTGTTAGACGCGAATCGTGCTCTGATTCATGCTCTAGGCTGGGAGCGCAAGCTTATTGCTTTTTCAAACACGGTCTACACCTCTCAGGTGCCGAGTTACAGGACGGTGAAAACAGTGAGTTTGTGTTAGACGCGAATCGTGCTCTGATTCATGCTCTAGGCTGGGAGCGCAAGCTTATTGCTTTTTCAAACACGGTCTACATCTCTCAGGTGCCGAGTTACAGGACGGTGAAAACAGTGAGTTTGTGTTAGACGCGAATCGTGCTCTGATTCATGCTCTAGGCTGGGAGCGCAAGCTTATTGCTTTTTCAAACACGGTCTACATCTCTCAGGTGCCGAGTTACAGGACGGTGAAAACAGTGAGATTGTGTTAGACGCGAATCGTGCTCTGATTCATGTTCTAGGCTGGGAGCGCAAGCTTCTTGCTTTTTCAAACACGGTCTACACCTCTCAAGTGCCGAGTTACAGGACGGTGAAAACAGTGAGTTTGTGTTAGACGCGAATCGTGCTGGGATTCATGCTCTAGGCTGGGAGCGCAAGCGTAATGCTTTTTCAAAACACGGTCTACACCTCTCATGTGCCGAGGTACAGGACGGTGAAAACAGTGAGTTTGTGTTAGACGCGAATCGTGCTCTGATTCATGTTTTAGGCTGGGAGCGCAAGCTTATTGCTTTTTCAAACACGGTCTACACCTCTCAAGTGCCGAGTTACAGGACAGTGAAAACAGTGAGTTTGTGTTAGACGCGAATCGTGCTCTGATTCATGCTCTAGGCTGGGAGCGCAAGCTTATTGCTTTTTCAAACACGGTCTACACCTCTCAGGTTCCGAGTTACAGGACGGTGAAAACAGTGAGTTTGTGTTAGACGCGAATCGTGCTCTGATTCATGCTCTAGGCTGGGAGCGCAAGCTTATTGCTTTTTCAAACACGGTCTACACCTCTCAGGTGCCGAGTTACAGGACGGTGAAAACAGTGAGTTTGTGTTAGACGCGAATCGTGCTCTGATTCCTGCTCTAGGCTGGGAGCTCAAGCTTATTGCTTTTTCAAACACGGTCTACATCTCTCAGGTGCCGAGTTACAGGACGGTGAAAACAGTGAGTTTGTGTTAGACGCAAATCGTGCTCTGATTCATGTTTTAGGCTGGGAGCGCAAGCTTATTGCTTTTTCAAACACGGTCTACATCTCTCAGGTGCCGAGTTACAGGACGGTGAAAACAGTGAGTTTGTGTTAGACGCAAATCGTGCTCTGATTCATGTTTTAGGCTGGGAGCGCAAGCTTATTGCTTTTTCAAACACGGTCTACACCTCTCAAGTGCCGAGTTACAGGACGGTGAAAACAGTGAGTTTGTGTTAGACGCGAATCGTGCTCTGAATCATGCTCTAGGCTGGGAGCGCAAGCTTATTGCTTTTTCAAACACGGTCTACATCTCTCAGGTGCCGAGTTACAGGACGGTGAAAACAGTGAGTTTGTGTTAGACGCGAATCGTGCTCTGATTCATGCTCTAGGCTGGGAGCGCATGCTTATTGCTTTTTCAAACACGGTCTACACCTCTCAGGTGCCGAGGTACAGGACGGTCAAAACAGTGAGTTTGTGTTAGACGCGAATCGTGCTGGGATTGATGCTCTAGGCTGGGAGCGCAAGCGTAATGCTTTTTCAAACACGGTCTACATCTCTCAGGTGCCGAGGTACAGGACGGTGAAAACAGTGAGTTTGTGTTAGACGCGAATCGTGCTCTGATTCATGCTCTAGGCTGGGAGCGCAAGCTTATTGCTTTTTTAAACACGGTCTACACCTCTCAGGTGCCGAGTTACAGGACGGTGAAAACAGTGAGTTTGTGTTAGACGCGAATCGTGCTATGATTCATGCTCTAGGCTGGGAGCGCAAGCTTATTGCTTTTTCAAACACGGTCTACACCTCTCAGGTGCCGAGTTACAGGACGGTGAAAACAGTGAGTTTGTGTTAGACGCGAATCGTGCTCTGATTCATGCTCTAGGCTGGGAGCGCAAGCTTATTGCTTTTTCAAACACGGTCTACATCTCTCAGGTGCCGAGTTACAGGACGGTGAAAACAGTGAGTTTGTGTTAGACGCGAATCGTGCTCTGATTCATGCTCTAGGCTGGGAGCTAAAGCTTGTTGCTTTTTCAAACACGGTCTACACTTCTCAGGTGCCGAGTTACAGGACGGTGAAAACAGTGAGTTTGTGTTAGACGCGAATCGTGCTCTGATTCATGCTCTAGGCTGGGAGCGCAAGCTTATTGCTTTTTCAAACACGGTCTACATCTCTCAGGTGCCGAGTTACAGGACGGTGAAAACAGTGAGTTTGTGTTAGACGCGAATCGTGCTCTGATTCATGCTCTAGGCTGGGAGCGCAAGCTTATTGCTTTTTCAAACACGGTCTACATCTCTCAGGTGCCGAGTTACAGGACGGTGAAAACAGTGAGTTTGTGTTAGACGCGAATCGTGCTCTGATTCATGCTCTAGGCTGGGAGCGCAAGCTTATTGCTTTTTCAAACACGGTCTACATCTCTCAGGTGCCGAGTTACAGGACGGTGAAAACAGTGAGATTGTGTTAGACGCGAATCGTGCTCTGATTCATGTTCTAGGCTGGGAGCGCAAGCTTATTGCTTTTTCAAACACGGTCTACACCTCTCAGGTGCCGAGTTACAGGACGGTGAAAACAGTGAGTTTGTGTTAGACGCGAATCGTGCTCTGATTCATGCTCTAGGCTGGGAGCGCAAGCTTATTGCTTTTTCAAACACGGTCTACATCTCTCAGGTGCCGAGTTACAGGACGGTGAAAACAGTGAGATTGTGTTAGACGCGAATCGTGCTCTGATTCATGTTCTAGGCTAGGAGCGCAAGCTTCTTGCTTTTTCAAACACGGTCTACACCTCTCAAGTGCCGAGTTACAGGACGGTGAAAACAGTGAGTTTGTGTTAGACGCGAATCGTGCTGGGATTCATGCTCTAGGCTGGGAGCGCAAGCGTAATGCTTTTTCAAACACGGTCTACACCTCTCATGTGCCGAGGTACAGGACGGTGAAAACAGTGAGTTTGTGTTAGACGCGAATCGTGCTCTGATTCATGTTTTAGGCTGGGAGTGCAAGCTTATTGCTTTTTCAAACACGGTCTACACCTCTCAAGTGCCGAGTTACAGGACAGTGAAAACAGTGAGTTTGTGTTAGACGCAAATCGTGCTCTGATTCATGCTCTAGGCTGGGAGCGCAAGCTTATTGCTTTTTCAAACACGGTCTACATCTCTCAGGTGCCGAGTTACAGGACGGTGAAAACAGTGAGTTTGTGTTAGACGCGAATCGTGCTCTGATTCATGCTCTAGGCTGGGAGCGCATGCTTATTGCTTTTTCAAACACGGTCTACACCTCTCAGGTGCCGAGGTACAGGACGGTCAAAACAGTGAGTTTGTGTTAGACGCGAATCGTGCTGGGATTGATGCTCTAGGCTGGGAGCGCAAGCGTAATGCTTTTTCAAACACGGTCTACATCTCTCAGGTGCCGAGGTACAGGACGGTGAAAACAGTGAGTTTGTGTTAGACGCGAATGGTGCTCTGATTCATGCTCTAGGCTGGGAGCGCAAGCTTATTGCTTTTTTAAACACGGTCTACACCTCTCAGGTGCCGAGTTACAGGACGGTGAAAACAGTGAGTTTGTGTTAGACGCGAATCGTGCTATGATTCATGCTCTAGGCTGGGAGCGCAAGCGTATTGCTTTTTCAAACACGGTCTACACCTCTCAAGTGCCGAGTTACAGGACGGTGAAAACAGTGAGTTTGTGTTAGACGCGAATCGTGCTCTGAATCATGCTCTAGGCTGGGAGCGCAAGCTTATTGCTTTTTCAAACACGGTCTACATCTCTCAGGTGCCGAGTTACAGGACGGTGAAAACAGTGAGTTTGTGTTAGACGCGAATCGTGCTCTGATTCATGCTCTAGGCTGGGAGCGCAAGCTTATTGCTTTTTCAAACACGGTCTACATCTCTCAGGTGCCGAGTTACAGGACGGTGAAAACAGTGAGTTTGTGTTAGACGCGAATCGTGCTCTGATTCATGCTCTAGGCTGGGAGCTAAAGCTTGTTGCTTTTTCAAACACGGTCTACACTTCTCAGGTGCCGAGTTACAGGACGGTGAAAACAGTGAGTTTGTGTTAGACGCGAATCGTGCTCTGATTCATGCTCTAGGCTGGGAGCGCAAGCTTATTGCTTTTTCAAACACGGTCTACATCTCTCAGGTGCCGAGTTACAGGACGGTGAAAACAGTGAGTTTGTGTTAGACGCGAATCGTGCTCTGATTCATGCTCTAGGCTGGGAGCGCAAGCTTATTGCTTTTTCAAACACGGTCTACATCTCTCAGGTGCCGAGTTACAGGACGGTGAAAACAGTGAGTTTGTGTTAGACGCGAATCGTGCTCTGATTCATGCTCTAGGCTGGGAGCGCAAGCTTATTGCTTTTTCAAACACGGTCTACATCTCTCAGGTGCCGAGTTACAGGACGGTGAAAACAGTGAGATTGTGTTAGACGCGAATCGTGCTCTGATTCATGTTCTAGGCTGGGAGCGCAAGCTTATTGCTTTTTCAAACACGGTCTACACCTCTCAGGTGCCGAGTTACAGGACGGTGAAAACAGTGAGTTTGTGTTAGACGCGAATCGTGCTCTGATTCATGCTCTAGGCTGGGAGCGCAAGCTTATTGCTTTTTCAAACACGGTCTACATCTCTCAGGTGCCGAGTTACAGGACGGTGAAAACAGTGAGTTTGTGTTAGACGCGAATCGTGCTCTGATTCATGCTCTAGGCTGGGAGCGCAAGCTTATTGCTTTTTCAAACACGGTCTACATCTCTCAGGTGCCGAGTTACAGGACGGTGAAAACAGTGAGATTGTGTTAGACGCGAATCGTGCTCTGATTCATGTTCTAGGCTAGGAGCGCAAGCTTCTTGCTTTTTCAAACACGGTCTACACCTCTCAAGTGCCGAGTTACAGGACGGTGAAAACAGTGAGTTTGTGTTAGACGCGAATCGTGCTGGGATTCATGCTCTAGGCTGGGAGCGCAAGCGTAATGCTTTTTCAAACACGGTCTACACCTCTCATGTGCCGAGGTACAGGACGGTGAAAACAGTGAGTTTGTGTTAGACGCGAATCGTGCTCTGATTCATGTTTTAGGCTGGGAGTGCAAGCTTATTGCTTTTTCAAACACGGTCTACACCTCTCAAGTGCCGAGTTACAGGACAGTGAAAACAGTGAGTTTGTCTTAGACGCGAATCGTGCTCTGATTCATGCTCTAGGCTGGGAGCGCAAGCTTATTGCTTTTTCAAACACGGTCTACATCTCTCAGGTGCCGAGTTACAGGACGGTGAAAACAGTGAGTTTGTGTTAGACGCGAATCGTGCTCTGATTCATGCTCTAGGCTGGGAGCGCATGCTTATTGCTTTTTCAAACACGGTCTACACCTCTCAGGTGCCGAGGTACAGGACGGTCAAAACAGTGAGTTTGTGTTAGACGCGAATCGTGCTGGGATTGATGCTCTAGGCTGGGAGCGCAAGCGTAATGCTTTTTCAAACACGGTCTACACCTCTCAGGTGCCGAGGTACAGGACGGTGAAAACAGTGAGTTTGTGTTAGACGCGAATCGTGATATGATTCATGCTCTAGGCTGGGAGTGCAAGCTGATTGCTTTTTCAAACACGGTCTACACCTCTCAGGTGCCGAGTTACAGGACGGTGAAAACAGTGAGTTTGTGTTAGACGCGAATCGTGCTCTGATTCATGCTCTAGGCTGGGAGCGCAAGCTTATTGCTTTTTCAAACACGGTCTACATCTCTCAGGTGCCGAGTTACAGGACGGTGAAAACAGTGAGTTTGTGTTAGACGCGAATCGTGCTCTGATTCATGCTCTAGGCTGGGAGCGCAAGCTTATTGCTTTTTCAAACACGGTCTACATCTCTCAGGTGCCGAGTTACAGGACGGTGAAAACAGTGAGATTGTGTTAGACGCGAATCGTGCTCTGATTCATGTTCTAGGCTAGGAGCGCAAGCTTCTTGCTTTTTCAAACACGGTCTACACCTCTCAAGTGCCGAGTTACAGGACAGTGAAAACAGTGAGTTTGTGTTAGACGCGAATCGTGCTGGGATTCATGCTCTAGGCTGGGAGCGCAAGCGTAATGCTTTTTCAAACACGGTCTACACCTCTCATGTGCCGAGGTACAGGACGGTGAAAACAGTGAGTTTGTGTTAGACGCGAATCGTGCTCTGATTCATGTTTTAGGCTGGGAGTGCAAGCTTATTGCTTTTTCAAACACGGTCTACACCTCTCAAGTGCCGAGTTACAGGACAGTGAAAACAGTGAGTTTGTGTTAGACGCGAATCGTGCTCTGATTCATGCTCTAGGCTGGGAGTGCAAGCTTATTGCTTTTTCAAACACGGTCTACACCTCTCAGGTTCCGAGTTACAGGACGGTGAAAACAGTGAGTTTGTGTTAGACGCGAATCGTGCTCTGATTCATGCTCTAGGCTGGGAGCGCAAGCTTATTGCTTTTTCAAACACGGTCTACACCTCTCAGGTGCCGAGTTACAGGACGGTGAAAAGAGTGAGTTTGTGTTAGACGCGAATCGTGATATGATTCATGCTCTAGGCTGGGAGCGCAAGCTTATTGCTTTTTCAATCACGGTCTACATCTCTCAGGTGCTGAGTTACAGGACGGTGAAAACAGTGAGTTTGTGTTAGACGCGAATCGTGCTCTGATTCATGCTCTAGGCTGGGAGTTCAAGCTTTTTGCTTTTTCAAACACGGTCTACACCTCTCAGGTGCCGAGGTACAGGACGGTGAAAACAGTGAGTTTGTGTTAGACGCGAATCGTGCTCTGATTCATGCTTTAGGCTGGGAGCTCAAGCTTATTGCTTTTTCAAACACGGTCTACATCTCTCAGGTGCCGAGTTACAGGACGGTGAAAACAGTGAGTTTGTGTTAGACGCAAATCGTGCTCTGATTCATGTTTTAGGCTGGGAGCGCAAGCTTATTGCTTTTTCAAACACGGTCTACACCTCTCAAGTGCCGAGTTACAGGACGGTGAAAACAGTGAGTTTGTGTTAGACGCGAATCGTGCTCTGAGTCATGCTCTAGGCTGGGAGCGCAAGCTTATTGCTTTTTCAAACACGGTCTACATCTCTCAGCTGCCGAGTTACAGGACGGTGAAAACAGTGAGTTTGTGTTAGACGCGAATCGTGCTCTGATTCATGCTCTAGGCTGGGAGCGCAAGCTTATTGCTTTTTCAAACACGGTCTACATCTCTCAGGTGCCGAGTTACAGGACGGTGAAAACAGTGAGATTGTGTTAGACGCGAATCGTGCTCTGATTCATGTTCTAGGCTGGGAGCGCAAGCTTATTGCTTTTTCAAACACGGTCTACACCTCTCAAGTGCCGAGTTACAGGACGGTGAAAACAGTGAGTTTGTGTTAGACGCGAATCGTGCTCTGATTCATGCTCTAGGCTGGGAGCGCAAGCTTATTGCTTTTTCAAACACGGTCTACACCTCTCAGGTGCCGAGTTACAGGACGGTGAAAACAGTGAGTTTGTGTTAGACGCGAATCGTGCTCTGATTCATGCTCTAGGCTGGGAGCGCAAGCTTATTGCTTTTTCAAACACGGTCTACATCTCTCAGGTGCCGAGTTACAGGACGGTGAAAACAGTGAGTTTGTGTTAGACGCGAATCGTGCTCTGATTCATGCTCTAGGCTGGGAGCGCAAGCTTATTGCTTTTTCAAACACGGTCTACATCTCTCAGGTGCCGAGTTACAGGACGGTGAAAACAGTGAGATTGTGTTAGACGCGAATCGTGCTCTGATTCATGTTCTAGGCTAGGAGCGCAAGCTTCTTGCTTTTTCAAACACGGTCTACATCTCTCAGGTGCCGAGTTACAGGACGGTGAAAACAGTGAGTTTGTGTTAGACGCAAATCGTGCTCTGATTCATGTTTTAGGCTGGGAGCGCAAGCTTATTGCTTTTTCAAACACGGTCTACACCTCTCAAGTGCCGAGTTACAGGACGGTGAAAACAGTGAGTTTGTGTTAGACGCGAATCGTGCTCTGAGTCATGCTCTAGGCTGGGAGCGCAAGCTTATTGCTTTTTCAAACACGGTCTACATCTCTCAGCTGCCGAGTTACAGGACGGTGAAAACAGTGAGTTTGTGTTAGACGCGAATCGTGCTCTGATTCATGCTCTAGGCTGGGAGCGCAAGCTTATTGCTTTTTCAAACACGGTCTACATCTCTCAGGTGCCGAGTTACAGGACGGTGAAAACAGTGAGATTGTGTTAGACGCGAATCGTGCTCTGATTCATGTTCTAGGCTGGGAGCGCAAGCTTATTGCTTTTTCAAACACGGTCTACACCTCTCAAGTGCCGAGTTACAGGACGGTGAAAACAGTGAGTTTGTGTTAGACGCGAATCGTGCTCTGATTCATGCTCTAGGCTGGGAGCGCAAGCTTATTGCTTTTTCAAACACGGTCTACACCTCTCAGGTGCCGAGTTACAGGACGGTGAAAACAGTGAGTTTGTGTTAGACGCGAATCGTGCTCTGATTCATGCTCTAGGCTGGGAGCGCAAGCTTATTGCTTTTTCAAACACGGTCTACATCTCTCAGGTGCCGAGTTACAGGACGGTGAAAACAGTGAGTTTGTGTTAGACGCGAATCGTGCTCTGATTCATGCTCTAGGCTGGGAGCGCAAGCTTATTGCTTTTTCAAACACGGTCTACATCTCTCAGGTGCCGAGTTACAGGACGGTGAAAACAGTGAGATTGTGTTAGACGCGAATCATGCTCTGATTCATGTTCTAGGCTAGGAGCGCAAGCTTCTTGCTTTTTCAAACACGGTCTACACCTCTCAAGTGCCGAGTTACAGGACGGTGAAAACAGTGAGTTTGTGTTAGACGCGAATCGTGCTGGGATTCATGCTCTAGGCTGGGAGCGCAAGCGTAATGCTTTTTCAAACACGGTCTACACCTCTCATGTGCCGAGGTACAGGACGGTGAAAACAGTGAGTTTGTGTTAGACGCGAATCGTGCTCTGATTCATGTTTTAGGCTGGGAGTGCAAGCTTATTGCTTTTTCAAACACGGTCTACACCTCTCAAGTGCCGAGTTACAGGACAGTGAAAACAGTGAGTTTGTGTTAGACGCGAATCGTGCTCTGATTCATGCTCTAGGCTGGGAGAGCAAGCTTATTGCTTTTTCAAACACGGTCTACACCTCTCAGGTTCCGAGTTACAGGACGGTGAAAACAGTGAGTTTGTGTTAGACGCGAATCGTGCTCTGATTCATGCTCTAGGCTGGGAGCGCAAGCTTATTGCTTTTTCAAACACGGTCTACACCTCTCAGGTGCCGAGTTACAGGACGGTGAAAAGAGTGAGTTTGTGTTAGACGCGAATCGTGCTCTGATTCCTGCTCTAGGCTGGGAGCGCATGCTTATTGCTTTTTCAAACACGGTCTACACCTCTCAGGTGCCGAGGTACAGGACGGTGAAAACAGTGAGTTTGAGTTAGACGCGAATCGTGATATGATTCATGCTCTAGGCTGGGAGCGCAAGCTTATTGCTTTTTCAATCACGGTCTACATCTCTCAGGTGCCGAGTTACAGGACGGTGAAAACAGTGAGTTTGTGTTAGACGCAAATCGTGCTCTGATTCATGTTTTAGGCTGGGAGCGCAAGCTTATTGCTTTTTCAAACACGGTCTACACCTCTCAAGTGCCGAGTTACAGGACGGTGAAAACAGTGAGTTTGTGTTAGACGCGAATCGTGCTCTGAGTCATGCTCTAGGCTGGGAGCGCAAGCTTATTGCTTTTTCAAACACGGTCTACATCTCTCAGCTGCCGAGTTACAGGACGGTGAAAACAGTGAGTTTGTGTTAGACGCGAATCGTGCTCTGATTCATGTTCTAGGCTGGGAGCTCAAGCTTATTGCTTTTTCAAACACGGTCTACACCTCTCAGGTTCCGAGTTACAGGACGGTGAAAACAGTGAGTTTGTGTTAGACGCGAATCGTGCTCTGATTCATGCTCTAGGCTGGGAGCGCATGCTTATTGCTTTTTCAAACACGGTCTACACCTCTCAGGTGCCGAGGTACAGGACGGTCAAAACAGTGAGTTTGTGTTAGACGCGAATCGTGCTGGGATTGATGCTCTAGGCTGGGAGCGCAAGCGTAATGCTTTTTCAAACACGGTCTACACCTCTCAGGTGCCGAGGTACAGGAAGGTGAAAACAGTGAGTTTGTGTTAGACGCGAATCGTGCTCTGATTCATGCTCTAGGCTGGGAGCGCAAGCTTATTGCTTTTTCAAACACGGTCTACATCTCTCAGGTGCCGAGTTACAGGACGGTGAAAACAGTGAGTTTGTGTTAGACGCGAATCGTGCTCTGATTCATGCTCTAGGCTGGGAGCGCAAGCTTATTGCTTTTTCAAACACGGTCTACACCTCTCAGGTGCCGAGGTACAGGACGGTGAAAACAGTGAGTTTGTGTTAGACGCGAATCGTGCTGGGTTTCATGCTCTAGGCTGGGAGCGCAAGCGTAATGCTTTTTCAAACACGGTCTACACCTCTCAGGTGCCGAGGTACAGGACGGTGAAAACAGTGAGTTTGTGTTAGACGCGAATCGTGCTCTGATTCATGCTCTAGGCTGGGAGCGCAAGCTTATTGCTTTTTCAAACACGGTCTACATCTCTCAGGTGCCGAGTTACAGGACGGTGAAAACAGTGAGTTTGTGTTAGACGCGAATCGTGCTCTGATTCATGCTCTAGGCTGGGAGCGCAAGCTTATTGCTTTTTCAAACACGGTCTACATCTCTCAGGTGCCGAGTTACAGGACGGTGAAAACAGTGAGATTGTGTTAGACGCGAATCGTGCTCTGATTCATGTTCTAGGCTGGGAGCGCAAGCTTATTGCTTTTTCAAACACGGTCTACACCTCTCAAGTGCCGAGTTACAGGACGGTGAAAACAGTGAGTTTGTGTTAGACGCGAATCGTGCTCTGATTCATGCTCTAGGCTGGGAGCGCAAGCTTATTGCTTTTTCAAACACGGTCTACACCTCTCAGGTGCCGAGTTACAGGACGGTGAAAACAGTGAGTTTGTGTTAGACGCGAATCGTGCTCTGATTCATGCTCTAGGCTGGGAGCGCAAGCTTATTGCTTTTTCAAACACGGTCTACATCTCTCAGGTGCCGAGTTACAGGACGGTGAAAACAGTGAGTTTGTGTTAGACGCGAATCGTGCTCTGATTCATGCTCTAGGCTGGGAGCGCAAGCTTATTGCTTTTTCAAACACGGTCTACATCTCTCAGGTGCCGAGTTACAGGACGGTGAAAACAGTGAGATTGTGTTAGACGCGAATCGTGCTCTGATTCATGTTCTAGGCTAGGAGCGCAAGCTTCTTGCTTTTTCAAACACGGTCTACACCTCTCAAGTGCCGAGTTACAGGACGGTGAAAACAGTGAGTTTGTGTTAGACGCGAATCGTGCTCTGATTCATGTTTTAGGCTGGGAGTGCAAGCTTATTGCTTTTTCAAACACGGTCTACACCTCTCAAGTGCCGAGTTACAGGACAGTGAAAACAGTGAGTTTGTGTTAGACGCGAATCGTGCTCTGATTCATGCTCTAGGCTGGGAGAGCAAGCTTATTGCTTTTTCAAACACGGTCTACACCTCTCAGGTTCCGAGTTACAGGACGGTGAAAACAGTGAGTTTGTGTTAGACGCGAATCGTGCTCTGATTCATGCTCTAGGCTGGGAGCGCAAGCTTATTGCTTTTTCAAACACGGTCTACACCTCTCAGGTGCCGAGTTACAGGACGGTGAAAAGAGTGAGTTTGTGTTAGACGCGAATCGTGCTCTGATTCCTGCTCTAGGCTGGGAGCGCATGCTTATTGCTTTTTCAAACACGGTCTACACCTCTCAGGTGCCGAGGTACAGGACGGTGAAAACAGTGAGTTTGAGTTAGACGCGAATCGTGATATGATTCATGCTCTAGGCTGGGAGCGCAAGCTTATTGCTTTTTCAATCACGGTCTACATCTCTCAGGTGCCGAGTTACAGGACGGTGAAAACAGTGAGTTTGTGTTAGACGCAAATCGTGCTCTGATTCATGTTTTAGGCTGGGAGCGCAAGCTTATTGCTTTTTCAAACACGGTCTACACCTCTCAAGTGCCGAGTTACAGGACGGTGAAAACAGTGAGTTTGTGTTAGACGCGAATCGTGCTCTGAGTCATGCTCTAGGCTGGGAGCGCAAGCTTATTGCTTTTTCAAACACGGTCTACATCTCTCAGCTGCCGAGTTACAGGACGGTGAAAACAGTGAGTTTGTGTTAGACGCGAATCGTGCTCTGATTCATGTTCTAGGCTGGGAGCTCAAGCTTATTGCTTTTTCAAACACGGTCTACACCTCTCAGGTTCCGAGTTACAGGACGGTGAAAACAGTGAGTTTGTGTTAGACGCGAATCGTGCTCTGATTCATGCTCTAGGCTGGGAGCGCATGCTTATTGCTTTTTCAAACACGGTCTACACCTCTCAGGTGCCGAGGTACAGGACGGTCAAAACAGTGAGTTTGTGTTAGACGCGAATCGTGCTGGGATTGATGCTCTAGGCTGGGAGCGCAAGCGTAATGCTTTTTCAAACACGGTCTACACCTCTCAGGTGCCGAGGTACAGGAAGGTGAAAACAGTGAGTTTGTGTTAGACGCGAATCGTGCTCTGATTCATGCTCTAGGCTGGGAGCGCAAGCTTATTGCTTTTTCAAACACGGTCTACATCTCTCAGGTGCCGAGTTACAGGACGGTGAAAACAGTGAGTTTGTGTTAGACGCGAATCGTGCTCTGATTCATGCTCTAGGCTGGGAGCGCAAGCTTATTGCTTTTTCAAACACGGTCTACACCTCTCAGGTGCCGAGGTACAGGACGGTGAAAACAGTGAGTTTGTGTTAGACGCGAATCGTGCTGGGTTTCATGCTCTAGGCTGGGAGCGCAAGCGTAATGCTTTTTCAAACACGGTCTACACCTCTCAGGTGCCGAGGTACAGGACGGTGAAAACAGTGAGTTTGTGTTAGACGCGAATCGTGCTCTGATTCATGCTCTAGGCTGGGAGCGCAAGCTTATTGCTTTTTCAAACACGGTCTACATCTCTCAGGTGCCGAGTTACAGGACGGTGAAAACAGTGAGTTTGTGTTAGACGCGAATCGTGCTCTGATTCATGCTCTAGGCTGGGAGCGCAAGCTTATTGCTTTTTCAAACACGGTCTACATCTCTCAGGTGCCGAGTTACAGGACGGTGAAAACAGTGAGATTGTGTTAGACGCGAATCGTGCTCTGATTCATGTTCTAGGCTGGGAGCGCAAGCTTATTGCTTTTTCAAACACGGTCTACACCTCTCAAGTGCCGAGTTACAGGACGGTGAAAACAGTGAGTTTGTGTTAGACGCGAATCGTGCTCTGATTCATGCTCTAGGCTGGGAGCGCAAGCTTATTGCTTTTTCAAACACGGTCTACACCTCTCAGGTGCCGAGTTACAGGACGGTGAAAACAGTGAGTTTGTGTTAGACGCGAATCGTGCTCTGATTCATGCTCTAGGCTGGGAGCGCAAGCTTATTGCTTTTTCAAACACGGTCTACATCTCTCAGGTGCCGAGTTACAGGACGGTGAAAACAGTGAGTTTGTGTTAGACGCGAATCGTGCTCTGATTCATGCTCTAGGCTGGTAGCGCAAGCTTATTGCTTTTTCAAACACGGTCTACATCTCTCAGGTGCCGAGTTACAGGACGGTGAAAACAGTGAGATTGTGTTAGACGCGAATCGTGCTCTGATTCATGTTCTAGGCTAGGAGCGCAAGCTTCTTGCTTTTTCAAACACGGTCTACACCTCTCAAGTGCCGAGTTACAGGACGGTGAAAACAGTGAGTTTGTGTTAGACGCGAATCGTGCTGGGATTCATGCTCTAGGCTGGGAGCGCAAGCGTAATGCTTTTTCAAACACGGTCTACACCTCTCATGTGCCGAGGTACAGGACGGTGAAAACAGTGAGTTTGTGTTAGACGCGAATCGTGCTCTGATTCATGTTTTAGGCTGGGAGTGCAAGCTTATTGCTTTTTCAAACACGGTCTACACCTCTCAAGTGCCGAGTTACAGGACAGTGAAAACAGTGAGTTTGTGTTAGACGCGAATCGTGCTCTGATTCATGCTCTAGGCTGGGAGAGCAAGCTTATTGCTTTTTCAAACACGGTCTACACCTCTCAGGTTCCGAGTTACAGGACGGTGAAAACAGTGAGTTTGTGTTAGACGCGAATCGTGCTCTGATTCATGCTCTAGGCTGGGAGCGCAAGCTTATTGCTTTTTCAAACACGGTCTACACCTCTCAGGTGCCGAGTTACAGGACGGTGAAAAGAGTGAGTTTGTGTTAGACGCGAATCGTGCTCTGATTCCTGCTCTAGGCTGGGAGCGCATGCTTATTGCTTTTTCAAACACGGTCTACACCTCTCAGGTGCCGAGGTACAGGACGGTGAAAACAGTGAGTTTGAGTTAGACGCGAATCGTGATATGATTCATGCTCTAGGCTGGGAGCGCAAGCTTATTGCTTTTTCAATCACGGTCTACATCTCTCAGGTGCTGAGTTACAGGACGGTGAAAACAGTGAGTTTGTGTTAGACGCGAATCGTGCTCTGATTCATGCTCTAGGCTGGGAGTTCAAGCTTTTTGCTTTTTCAAACACGGTCTACACCTCTCAGGTGCCGAGGTACAGGACGGTGAAAACAGTGAGTTTGTGTTAGACGCGAATCGTGCTCTGATTCATGCTTTAGGCTGGGAGCTCAAGCTTATTGCTTTTTCAAACACGGTCTACATCTCTCAGGTGCCGAGTTACAGGACGGTGAAAACAGTGAGTTTGTGTTAGACGCAAATCGTGCTCTGATTCATGTTTTAGGCTGGGAGCGCAAGCTTATTGCTTTTTCAAACACGGTCTACACCTCTCAAGTGCCGAGTTACAGGACGGTGAAAACAGTGAGTTTGTGTTAGACGCGAATCGTGCTCTGAGTCATGCTCTAGGCTGGGAGCGCAAGCTTATTGCTTTTTCAAACACGGTCTACATCTCTCAGCTGCCGAGTTACAGGACGGTGAAAACAGTGAGTTTGTGTTAGACGCGAATCGTGCTCTGATTCATGTTCTAGGCTGGGAGCTCAAGCTTATTGCTTTTTCAAACACGGTCTACACCTCTCAGGTTCCGAGTTACAGGACGGTGAAAACAGTGAGTTTGTGTTAGACGCGAATCGTGCTCTGATTCATGCTCTAGGCTGGGAGCGCAAGCTTATTGCTTTTTCAAACACGGTCTACATCTCTCAGGTGCCGAGTTACAGGACGGTGAAAACAGTGAGATTGTGTTAGACGCGAATCGTGCTCTGATTCATGTTCTAGGCTGGGAGCGCAAGCTTATTGCTTTTTCAAACACGGTCTACACCTCTCAAGTGCCGAGTTACAGGACGGTGAAAACAGTGAGTTTGTGTTAGACGCGAATCGTGCTCTGATTCATGCTCTAGGCTGGGAGCGCAAGCTTATTGCTTTTTCAAACACGGTCTACACCTCTCAGGTGCCGAGTTACAGGACGGTGAAAACAGTGAGTTTGTGTTAGACGCGAATCGTGCTCTGATTCATGCTCTAGGCTGGGAGCGCAAGCTTATTGCTTTTTCAAACACGGTCTACATCTCTCAGGTGCCGAGTTACAGGACGGTGAAAACAGTGAGTTTGTGTTAGACGCGAATCGTGCTCTGATTCATGCTCTAGGCTGGGAGCGCAAGCTTATTGCTTTTTCAAACACGGTCTACATCTCTCAGGTGCCGAGTTACAGGACGGTGAAAACAGTGAGATTGTGTTAGACGCGAATCGTGCTCTGATTCATGTTCTAGGCTAGGAGCGCAAGCTTCTTGCTTTTTCAAACACGGTCTACACCTCTCAAGTGCCGAGTTACAGGACGGTGAAAACAGTGAGTTTGTGTTAGACGCGAATCGTGCTGGGATTCATGCTCTAGGCTGGGAGCGCAAGCGTAATGCTTTTTCAAACACGGTCTACACCTCTCATGTGCCGAGGTACAGGACGGTGAAAACAGTGAGTTTGTGTTAGACGCGAATCGTGCTCTGATTCATGTTTTAGGCTGGGAGTGCAAGCTTATTGCTTTTTCAAACACGGTCTACACCTCTCAAGTGCCGAGTTACAGGACAGTGAAAACAGTGAGTTTGTGTTAGACGCGAATCGTGCTCTGATTCATGCTCTAGGCTGGGAGAGCAAGCTTATTGCTTTTTCAAACACGGTCTACACCTCTCAGGTTCCGAGTTACAGGACGGTGAAAACAGTGAGTTTGTGTTAGACGCGAATCGTGCTCTGATTCATGCTCTAGGCTGGGAGCGCAAGCTTATTGCTTTTTCAAACACGGTCTACACCTCTCAGGTGCCGAGTTACAGGACGGTGAAAAGAGTGAGTTTGTGTTAGACGCGAATCGTGCTCTGATTCCTGCTCTAGGCTGGGAGCGCATGCTTATTGCTTTTTCAAACACGGTCTACACCTCTCAGGTGCCGAGGTACAGGACGGTGAAAACAGTGAGTTTGAGTTAGACGCGAATCGTGATATGATTCATGCTCTAGGCTGGGAGCGCAAGCTTATTGCTTTTTCAATCACGGTCTACATTTCTCAGGTGCTGAGTTACAGGACGGTGAAAACAGTGAGTTTGTGTTAGACGCGAATCGTGCTCTGATTCATGCTCTAGGCTGGGAGTTCAAGCTTTTTGCTTTTTCAAACACGGTCTACACCTCTCAGGTGCCGAGGTACAGGACGGTGAAAACAGTGAGTTTGTGTTAAACGCGAATCGTGCTCTGATTCATGCTTTAGGCTGGGAGCTCAAGCTTATTGCTTTTTCAAACACGGTCTACATCTCTCAGGTGCCGAGTTACAGGACGGTGAAAACAGTGAGTTTGTGTTAGACGCAAATCGTGCTCTGATTCATGTTTTAGGCTGGGAGCGCAAGCTTATTGCTTTTTCAAACACGGTCTACACCTCTCAAGTGCCGAGTTACAGGACGGTGAAAACAGTGAGTTTGTGTTAGACGCGAATCGTGCTCTGAGTCATGCTCTAGGCTGGGAGCGCAAGCTTATTGCTTTTTCAAACACGGTCTACATCTCTCAGCTGCCGAGTTACAGGACGGTGAAAACAGTGAGTTTGTGTTAGACGCGAATCGTGCTCTGATTCATGTTCTAGGCTGGGAGCTCAAGCTTATTGCTTTTTCAAACACGGTCTACACCTCTCAGGTTCCGAGTTACAGGACGGTGAAAACAGTGAGTTTGTGTTAGACGCAAATCGTGCTCTGATTCATGTTTTAGGCTGGGAGCGCAAGCTTATTGCTTTTTCAAACACGGTCTACACCTCTCAAGTGCCGAGTTACAGGACGGTGAAAACAGTGAGTTTGTGTTAGACGCGAATCGTGCTCTGATTCATGCTCTAGGCTGGGAGCGCAAGCTTATTGCTTTTTCAAACACGGTCTACATCTCTCAGGTGCCGAGTTACAGGACGGTGAAAACAGTGAGATTGTGTTAGACGCGAATCGTGCTCTGATTCATGTTCTAGGCTGGGAGCGCAAGCTTATTGCTTTTTCAAACACGGTCTACACCTCTCAAGTGCCGAGTTACAGGACGGTGAAAACAGTGAGTTTGTGTTAGACGCGAATCGTGCTCTGATTCATGCTCTAGGCTGGGAGCGCAAGCTTATTGCTTTTTCAAACACGGTCTACACCTCTCAGGTGCCGAGTTACAGGACGGTGAAAACAGTGAGTTTGTGTTAGACGCGAATCGTGCTCTGATTCATGCTCTAGGCTGGGAGCGCAAGCTTATTGCTTTTTCAAACACGGTCTACATCTCTCAGGTGCCGAGTTACAGGACGGTGAAAACAGTGAGTTTGTGTTAGACGCGAATCGTGCTCTGATTCATGCTCTAGGCTGGGAGCGCAAGCTTATTGCTTTTTCAAACACGGTCTACATCTCTCAGGTGCCGAGTTACAGGACGGTGAAAACAGTGAGATTGTGTTAGACGCGAATCGTGCTCTGATTCATGTTCTAGGCTAGGAACGCAAGCTTCTTGCTTTTTCAAACACGGTCTACACCTCTCAAGTGCCGAGTTACAGGACGGTGAAAACAGTGAGTTTGTGTTAGACGCGAATCATGCTGGGATTCATGCTCTAGGCTGGGAGCGCAAGCGTAATGCTTTTTCAAACACGGTCTACACCTCTCAGGTGCCGAGGTACAGGACGGTGAAAACAGTGAGTTTGTGTTAGACGCGAATCGTGCTCTGATTCATGTTTTAGGCTGGGAGTGCAAGCTTATTGCTTTTTCAAACACGGTCTACACCTCTCAAGTGCCGAGTTACAGGACAGTGAAAACAGTGAGTTTGTGTTAGACGCGAATCGTGCTCTGATTCATGCTCTAGGCTGGGAGAGCAAGCTTATTGCTTTTTCAAACACGGTCTACACCTCTCAGGTTCCGAGTTACAGGACGGTGAAAACAGTGAGTTTGTGTTAGACGCGAATCGTGCTCTGATTCATGCTCTAGGCTGGGAGCGCAAGCTTATTGCTTTTTCAAACACGGTCTACACCTCTCAGGTGCCGAGTTACAGGACGGTGAAAACAGTGAGTTTGTGTTAGACGCGAATCGTGCTCTGATTCCTGCTCTAGGCTGGGAGCGCATGCTTATTGCTTTTTCAAACACGGTCTACACCTCTCAGGTGCCGAGGTACAGGACGGTGAAAACAGTGAGTTTGAGTTAGACGCGAATCGTGATATGATTCATGCTCTAGGCTGGGAGCGCAAGCTTATTGCTTTTTCAATCACGGTCTACATCTCTCAGGTGCTGAGTTACAGGACGGTGAAAACAGTGAGTTTGTGTTAGACGCGAATCGTGCTCTGATTCATGCTCTAGGCTGGGAGTTCAAGCTTTTTGCTTTTTCAAACACGGTCTACACCTCTCAGGTGCCGAGGTACAGGACGGTGAAAACAGTGAGTTTGTGTTAGACGCGAATCGTGCTCTGATTCATGCTTTAGGCTGGGAGCTCAAGCTTATTGCTTTTTCAAACACGGTCTACATCTCTCAGGTGCCGAGTTACAGGACGGTGAAAACAGTGAGTTTGTGTTAGACGCAAATCGTGCTCTGATTCATGTTTTAGGCTGGGAGCGCAAGCTTATTGCTTTTTCAAACACGGTCTACACCTCTCAAGTGCCGAGTTACAGGACGGTGAAAACAGTGAGTTTGTGTTAGACGCGAATCGTGCTCTGAGTCATGCTCTAGGCTGGGAGCGCAAGCTTATTGCTTTTTCAAACACGGTCTACATCTCTCAGCTGCCGAGTTACAGGACGGTGAAAACAGTGAGTTTGTGTTAGACGCGAATCGTGCTCTGATTCATGTTCTAGGCTGGGAGCTCAAGCTTATTGCTTTTTCAAACACGGTCTACACCTCTCAGGTTCCGAGTTACAGGACGGTGAAAACAGTGAGTTTGTGTTAGACGCGAATCGTGCTCTGATTCATGCTCTAGGCTGGGAGCGCAAGCTTATTGCTTTTTCAAACACGGTCTACATCTCTCAGGTGCCGAGTTACAGGACGGTGAAAACAGTGAGTTTGTGTTAGACGCGAATCGTGCTCTGATTCATGCTCTAGGCTGGGAGCGCAAGCTTATTGCTTTTTCAAACACGGTCTACATCTCTCAGGTGCCGAGTTACAGGACGGTGAAAACAGTGAGATTGTGTTAGACGCGAATCGTGCTCTGATTCATGTTCTAGGCTGGGAGCGCAAGCTTCTTGCTTTTTCAAACACGGTCTACACCTCTCAAGTGCCGAGTTACAGGACGGTGAAAACAGTGAGTTTGTGTTAGACGCGAATCGTGCTGGGATTCATGCTCTAGGCTGGGAGCGCAAGCGTAATGCTTTTTCAAAACACGGTCTACACCTCTCATGTGCCGAGGTACAGGACGGTGAAAACAGTGAGTTTGTGTTAGACGCGAATCGTGCTCTGATTCATGTTTTAGGCTGGGAGCGCAAGCTTATTGCTTTTTCAAACACGGTCTACACCTCTCAAGTGCCGAGTTACAGGACAGTGAAAACAGTGAGTTTGTGTTAGACGCGAATCGTGCTCTGATTCATGCTCTAGGCTGGGAGCGCAAGCTTATTGCTTTTTCAAACACGGTCTACACCTCTCAGGTTCCGAGTTACAGGACGGTGAAAACAGTGAGTTTGTGTTAGACGCGAATCGTGCTCTGATTCATGCTCTAGGCTGGGAGCGCAAGCTTATTGCTTTTTCAAACACGGTCTACACCTCTCAGGTGCCGAGTTACAGGACGGTGAAAACAGTGAGTTTGTGTTAGACGCGAATCGTGCTCTGATTCCTGCTCTAGGCTGGGAGCTCAAGCTTATTGCTTTTTCAAACACGGTCTACATCTCTCAGGTGCCGAGTTACAGGACGGTGAAAACAGTGAGTTTGTGTTAGACGCAAATCGTGCTCTGATTCATGTTTTAGGCTGGGAGCGCAAGCTTATTGCTTTTTCAAACACGGTCTACATCTCTCAGGTGCCGAGTTACAGGACGGTGAAAACAGTGAGTTTGTGTTAGACGCAAATCGTGCTCTGATTCATGTTTTAGGCTGGGAGCGCAAGCTTATTGCTTTTTCAAACACGGTCTACACCTCTCAAGTGCCGAGTTACAGGACGGTGAAAACAGTGAGTTTGTGTTAGACGCGAATCGTGCTCTGAATCATGCTCTAGGCTGGGAGCGCAAGCTTATTGCTTTTTCAAACACGGTCTACATCTCTCAGGTGCCGAGTTACAGGACGGTGAAAACAGTGAGTTTGTGTTAGACGCGAATCGTGCTCTGATTCATGCTCTAGGCTGGGAGCGCATGCTTATTGCTTTTTCAAACACGGTCTACACCTCTCAGGTGCCGAGGTACAGGACGGTCAAAACAGTGAGTTTGTGTTAGACGCGAATCGTGCTGGGATTGATGCTCTAGGCTGGGAGCGCAAGCGTAATGCTTTTTCAAACACGGTCTACATCTCTCAGGTGCCGAGGTACAGGACGGTGAAAACAGTGAGTTTGTGTTAGACGCGAATCGTGCTCTGATTCATGCTCTAGGCTGGGAGCGCAAGCTTATTGCTTTTTTAAACACGGTCTACACCTCTCAGGTGCCGAGTTACAGGACGGTGAAAACAGTGAGTTTGTGTTAGACGCGAATCGTGCTATGATTCATGCTCTAGGCTGGGAGCGCAAGCTTATTGCTTTTTCAAACACGGTCTACACCTCTCAGGTGCCGAGTTACAGGACGGTGAAAACAGTGAGTTTGTGTTAGACGCGAATCGTGCTCTGATTCATGCTCTAGGCTGGGAGCGCAAGCTTATTGCTTTTTCAAACACGGTCTACATCTCTCAGGTGCCGAGTTACAGGACGGTGAAAACAGTGAGTTTGTGTTAGACGCGAATCGTGCTCTGATTCATGCTCTAGGCTGGGAGCGCAAGCTTATTGCTTTTTCAAACACGGTCTACATCTCTCAGGTGCCGAGTTACAGGACGGTGAAAACAGTGAGTTTGTGTTAGACGCGAATCGTGCTCTGATTCATGCTCTAGGCTGGGAGCGCAAGCTTATTGCTTTTTCAAACACGGTCTACATCTCTCAGGTGCCGAGTTACAGGACGGTGAAAACAGTGAGATTGTGTTAGACGCGAATCGTGCTCTGATTCATGTTCTAGGCTAGGAGCGCAAGCTTCTTGCTTTTTCAAACACGGTCTACACCTCTCAAGTGCCGAGTTACAGGACGGTGAAAACAGTGAGTTTGTGTTAGACGCGAATCGTGCTGGGATTCATGCTCTAGGCTGGGAGCGCAAGCGTAATGCTTTTTCAAACACGGTCTACACCTCTCATGTGCCGAGGTACAGGACGGTGAAAACAGTGAGTTTGTGTTAGACGCGAATCGTGCTCTGATTCATGTTTTAGGCTGGGAGTGCAAGCTTATTGCTTTTTCAAACACGGTCTACACCTCTCAAGTGCCGAGTTACAGGACAGTGAAAACAGTGAGTTTGTGTTAGACGCGAATCGTGCTCTGATTCATGCTCTAGGCTGGGAGCGCAAGCTTATTGCTTTTTCAAACACGGTCTACATCTCTCAGGTGCCGAGTTACAGGACGGTGAAAACAGTGAGTTTGTGTTAGACGCGAATCGTGCTCTGATTCATGCTCTAGGCTGGGAGCGCATGCTTATTGCTTTTTCAAACACGGTCTACACCTCTCAGGTGCCGAGGTACAGGACGGTCAAAACAGTGAGTTTGTGTTAGACGCGAATCGTGCTGGGATTGATGCTCTAGGCTGGGAGCGCAAGCGTAATGCTTTTTCAAACACGGTCTACATCTCTCAGGTGCCGAGGTACAGGACGGTGAAAACAGTGAGTTTGTGTTAGACGCGAATCGTGCTCTGATTCATGCTCTAGGCTGGGAGCGCAAGCTTATTGCTTTTTTAAACACGGTCTACACCTCTCAGGTGCCGAGTTACAGGACGGTGAAAACAGTGAGTTTGTGTTAGACGCGAATCGTGCTATGATTCATGCTCTAGGCTGGGAGCGCAAGCGTATTGCTTTTTCAAACACGGTCTACACCTCTCAAGTGCCGAGTTACAGGACGGTGAAAACAGTGAGTTTGTGTTAGACGCGAATCGTGCTCTGAATCATGCTCTAGGCTGGGAGCGCAAGCTTATTGCTTTTTCAAACACGGTCTACATCTCTCAGGTGCCGAGTTACAGGACGGTGAAAACAGTGAGTTTGTGTTAGACGCGAATCGTGCTCTGATTCATGCTCTAGGCTGGGAGCGCAAGCTTATTGCTTTTTCAAACACGGTCTACATCTCTCAGGTGCCGAGTTACAGGACGGTGAAAACAGTGAGTTTGTGTTAGACGCGAATCGTGCTCTGATTCATGCTCTAGGCTGGGAGCTAAAGCTTGTTGCTTTTTCAAACACGGTCTACACTTCTCAGGTGCCGAGTTACAGGACGGTGAAAACAGTGAGTTTGTGTTAGACGCGAATCGTGCTCTGATTCATGCTCTAGGCTGGGAGCGCAAGCTTATTGCTTTTTCAAACACGGTCTACATCTCTCAGGTGCCGAGTTACAGGACGGTGAAAACAGTGAGTTTGTGTTAGACGCGAATCGTGCTCTGATTCATGCTCTAGGCTGGGAGCTAAAGCTTGTTGCTTTTTCAAACACGGTCTACACTTCTCAGGTGCCGAGTTACAGGACGGTGAAAACAGTGAGTTTGTGTTAGACGCGAATCGTGCTCTGATTCATGCTCTAGGCTGGGAGCGCAAGCTTATTGCTTTTTCAAACACGGTCTACATCTCTCAGGTGCCGAGTTACAGGACGGTGAAAACAGTGAGTTTGTGTTAGACGCGAATCGTGCTCTGATTCATGCTCTAGGCTGGGAGCGCAAGCTTATTGCTTTTTCAAACACGGTCTACATCTCTCAGGTGCCGAGTTACAGGACGGTGAAAACAGTGAGTTTGTGTTAGACGCGAATCGTGCTCTGATTCATGCTCTAGGCTGGGAGCGCAAGCTTATTGCTTTTTCAAACACGGTCTACATCTCTCAGGTGCCGAGTTACAGGACGGTGAAAACAGTGAGATTGTGTTAGACGCGAATCGTGCTCTGATTCATGTTCTAGGCTGGGAGCGCAAGCTTATTGCTTTTTCAAACACGGTCTACACCTCTCAGGTGCCGAGTTACAGGACGGTGAAAACAGTGAGTTTGTGTTAGACGCGAATCGTGCTCTGATTCATGCTCTAGGCTGGGAGCGCAAGCTTATTGCTTTTTCAAACACGGTCTACATCTCTCAGGTGCCGAGTTACAGGACGGTGAAAACAGTGAGTTTGTGTTAGACGCGAATCGTGCTCTGATTCATGCTCTAGGCTGGGAGCGCAAGCTTATTGCTTTTTCAAACACGGTCTACATCTCTCAGGTGCCGAGTTACAGGACGGTGAAAACAGTGAGATTGTGTTAGACGCGAATCGTGCTCTGATTCATGTTCTAGGCTAGGAGCGCAAGCTTCTTGCTTTTTCAAACACGGTCTACACCTCTCAAGTGCCGAGTTACAGGACGGTGAAAACAGTGAGTTTGTGTTAGACGCGAATCGTGCTGGGATTCATGCTCTAGGCTGGGAGCGCAAGCGTAATGCTTTTTCAAACACGGTCTACACCTCTCATGTGCCGAGGTACAGGACGGTGAAAACAGTGAGTTTGTGTTAGACGCGAATCGTGCTCTGATTCATGTTTTAGGCTGGGAGTGCAAGCTTATTGCTTTTTCAAACACGGTCTACACCTCTCAAGTGCCGAGTTACAGGACAGTGAAAACAGTGAGTTTGTGTTAGACGCGAATCGTGCTCTGATTCATGCTCTAGGCTGGGAGCGCAAGCTTATTGCTTTTTCAAACACGGTCTACATCTCTCAGGTGCCGAGTTACAGGACGGTGAAAACAGTGAGTTTGTGTTAGACGCGAATCGTGCTCTGATTCATGCTCTAGGCTGGGAGCGCATGCTTATTGCTTTTTCAAACACGGTCTACACCTCTCAGGTGCCGAGGTACAGGACGGTCAAAACAGTGAGTTTGTGTTAGACGCGAATCGTGCTGGGATTGATGCTCTAGGCTGGGAGCGCAAGCGTAATGCTTTTTCAAACACGGTCTACACCTCTCAGGTGCCGAGGTACAGGACGGTGAAAACAGTGAGTTTGTGTTAGACGCGAATCGTGATATGATTCATGCTCTAGGCTGGGAGTTCAAGCTTATTGCTTTTTCAAACACGGTCTACACCTCTCAGGTGCCGAGTTACAGGACGGTGAAAACAGTGAGTTTGTGTTAGACGCGAATCGTGCTCTGATTCATGCTCTAGGCTGGGAGCGCAAGCTTATTGCTTTTTCAAACACGGTCTACATCTCTCAGGTGCCGAGTTACAGGACGGTGAAAACAGTGAGTTTGTGTTAGACGCGAATCGTGCTCTGATTCATGCTCTAGGCTGGGAGCGCAAGCTTATTGCTTTTTCAAACACGGTCTACATCTCTCAGGTGCCGAGTTACAGGACGGTGAAAACAGTGAGATTGTGTTAGACGCGAATCGTGCTCTGATTCATGTTCTAGGCTGGGAGCGCAAGCTTCTTGCTTTTTTAAACACGGTCTACACCTCTCAAGTGCCGAGTTACAGGACGGTGAAAACAGTGAGTTTGTGTTAGACGCGAATCGTGCTGGGATTCATGCTCTAGGCTGGGAGCGCAAGCGTAATGCTTTTTCAAACACGGTCTACACCTCTCATGTGCCGAGGTACAGGACGGTGAAAACAGTGAGTTTGTGTTAGACGCGAATCGTGCTCTGATTCATGTTTTAGGCTGGGAGCGCAAGCTTATTGCTTTTTCAAACACGGTCTACACCTCTCAAGTGCCGAGTTACAGGACAGTGAAAACAGTGAGTTTGTGTTAGACGCGAATCGTGCTCTGATTCATGCTCTAGGCTGGGAGCGCAAGCTTATTGCTTTTTCAAACACGGTCTACACCTCTCAGGTTCCGAGTTACAGGACGGTGAAAACAGTGAGTTTGTGTTAGACGCGAATCGTGCTCTGATTCATGCTCTAGGCTGGGAGCGCAAGCTTATTGCTTTTTCAAACACGGTCTACACCTCTCAGGTGCCGAGTTACAGGACGGTGAAAACAGTGAGTTTGTGTTAGACGCGAATCGTGCTCTGATTCCTGCTCTAGGCTGGGAGCGCATGCTTATTGCTTTTTCAAACACGGTCTACACCTCTCAGGTGCCGAGGTACAGGACGGTGAAAACAGTGAGTTTGTGTTAGACGCGAATCGTGATATGATTCATGCTCTAGGCTGGGAGTTCAAGCTTATTGCTTTTTCAAACACGGTTTACACCTCTCAGGTGCCGAAGTACAGGACGGTGAAAACAGTGAGTTTGTGTTAGACGCGAATTGTGCTCTGATTCATGCTCTAGGCTGGGAGCTCAAGCTTATTACTTTTTCAAACACGGTCTACATCTCTCAGGTGCCGAGTTACAGGACGGTGAAAACAGTGAGTTTGTGTTAGACGCAAATCGTGCTCTGATTCATGTTTTAGGCTGGGAGCGCAAGCTTATTGCTTTTTCAAACACGGTCTACACCTCTCAAGTGCCGAGTTACAGGACGGTGAAAACAGTGAGTTTGTGTTAGACGCGAATCGTGCTTTGAATCATGCTCTAGGCTGGGAGCGCAAGCTTATTGCTTTTTCAAACACGGTCTACATCTCTCAGGTGCCGAGTTACAGGACGGTGAAAACAGTGAGTTTGTGTTAGACGCGAATCGTGCTCTGATTCCTGCTCTAGGCTGGGAGCGCATGCTTATTGCTTTTTCAAACACGGTCTACACCTCTCAGGTTCCGAGTTACAGGACGGTGAAAACAGTGAGTTTGTGTTAGACGCGAATCGTGCTCTGATTCATGCTCTAGGCTGGGAGCGCAAGCTTATTGCTTTTTCAAACACGGTCTACATCTCTCAGGTGCCGAGTTACAGGACGGTGAAAACAGTGAGTTTGTGTTAGACGCAAATCGTGCTCTGATTCATGCTCTAGGCTGGGAGCGCAAGCTTATTGCTTTTTCAAACACGGTCTACATCTCTCAGGTGCCGAGTTACAGGACGGTGAAAACAGTGAGATTGTGTTAGACGCGAATCGTGCTCTGATTCATGTTCTAGGCTGGGAGCGCAAGCTTATTGCTTTTTCAAACACGGTCTACACCTCTCAAGTGCCGAGTTACAGGACGGTGAAAACAGTGAGTTTGTGTTAGACGCGAATCGTGCTCTGATTCATGCTCTAGGCTGGGAGCGCAAGCTTATTGCTTTTTCAAACACGGTCTACACCTCTCAGGTGCCGAGTTACAGGACGGTGAAAACAGTGAGTTTGTGTTAGACGCGAATCGTGCTCTGATTCATGCTCTAGGCTGGGAGCGCAAGCTTATTGCTTTTTCAAACACGGTCTACATCTCTCAGGTGCCGAGTTACAGGACGGTGAAAACAGTGAGTTTGTGTTAGACGCGAATCGTGCTCTGATTCATGCTCTAGGCTGGGAGCGCAAGCTTATTGCTTTTTCAAACACGGTCTACATCTCTCAGGTGCCGAGTTACAGGACGGTGAAAACAGTGAGATTGTGTTAGACGCGAATCGTGCTCTGATTCATGTTCTAGGCTAGGAGCGCAAGCTTCTTGCTTTTTCAAACACGGTCTACACCTCTCAAGTGCCGAGTTACAGGACGGTGAAAACAGTGAGTTTGTGTTAGACGCGAATCGTGCTGGGATTCATGCTCTAGGCTGGGAGCGCAAGCGTAATGCTTTTTCAAACACGGTCTACACCTCTCATGTGCCGAGGTACAGGACGGTGAAAACAGTGAGTTTGTGTTAGACGCGAATCGTGCTCTGATTCATGTTTTAGGCTGGGAGTGCAAGCTTATTGCTTTTTCAAACACGGTCTACACCTCTCAAGTGCCGAGTTACAGGACAGTGAAAACAGTGAGTTTGTGTTAGACGCGAATCGTGCTCTGATTCATGCTCTAGGCTGGGAGTGCAAGCTTATTGCTTTTTCAAACACGGTCTACACCTCTCAGGTTCCGAGTTACAGGACGGTGAAAACAGTGAGTTTGTGTTAGACGCGAATCGTGCTCTGATTCATGCTCTAGGCTGGGAGCGCAAGCTTATTGCTTTTTCAAACACGGTCTACACCTCTCAGGTGCCGAGTTACAGGACGGTGAAAAGAGTGAGTTTGTGTTAGACGCGAATCGTGCTCTGATTCCTGCTCTAGGCTGGGAGCGCATGCTTATTGCTTTTTCAAACACGGTCTACACCTCTCAGGTGCCGAGGTACAGGACGGTGAAAACAGTGAGTTTGAGTTAGACGCGAATCGTGATATGATTCATGCTCTAGGCTGGGAGCGCAAGCTTATTGCTTTTTCAATCACGGTCTACATCTCTCAGGTGCTGAGTTACAGGACGGTGAAAACAGTGAGTTTGTGTTAGACGCGAATCGTGCTCTGATTCATGCTCTAGGCTGGGAGTTCAAGCTTTTTGCTTTTTCAAACACGGTCTACACCTCTCAGGTGCCGAGGTACAGGACGGTGAAAACAGTGAGTTTGTGTTAGACGCGAATCGTGCTCTGATTCATGCTTTAGGCTGGGAGCTCAAGCTTATTGCTTTTTCAAACACGGTCTACATCTCTCAGGTGCCGAGTTACAGGACGGTGAAAACAGTGAGTTTGTGTTAGACGCAAATCGTGCTCTGATTCATGTTTTAGGCTGGGAGCGCAAGCTTATTGCTTTTTCAAACACGGTCTACACCTCTCAAGTGCCGAGTTACAGGACGGTGAAAACAGTGAGTTTGTGTTAGACGCGAATCGTGCTCTGAGTCATGCTCTAGGCTGGGAGCGCAAGCTTATTGCTTTTTCAAACACGGTCTACATCTCTCAGCTGCCGAGTTACAGGACGGTGAAAACAGTGAGTTTGTGTTAGACGCGAATCGTGCTCTGATTCATGCTCTAGGCTGGGAGCGCAAGCTTATTGCTTTTTCAAACACGGTCTACATCTCTCAGGTGCCGAGTTACAGGACGGTGAAAACAGTGAGATTGTGTTAGACGCGAATCGTGCTCTGATTCATGTTCTAGGCTGGGAGCGCAAGCTTATTGCTTTTTCAAACACGGTCTACACCTCTCAAGTGCCGAGTTACAGGACGGTGAAAACAGTGAGTTTGTGTTAGACGCGAATCGTGCTCTGATTCATGCTCTAGGCTGGGAGCGCAAGCTTATTGCTTTTTCAAACACGGTCTACACCTCTCAGGTGCCGAGTTACAGGACGGTGAAAACAGTGAGTTTGTGTTAGACGCGAATCGTGCTCTGATTCATGCTCTAGGCTGGGAGCGCAAGCTTATTGCTTTTTCAAACACGGTCTACATCTCTCAGGTGCCGAGTTACAGGACGGTGAAAACAGTGAGTTTGTGTTAGACGCGAATCGTGCTCTGATTCATGCTCTAGGCTGGGAGCGCAAGCTTATTGCTTTTTCAAACACGGTCTACATCTCTCAGGTGCCGAGTTACAGGACGGTGAAAACAGTGAGATTGTGTTAGACGCGAATCGTGCTCTGATTCATGTTCTAGGCTAGGAGCGCAAGCTTCTTGCTTTTTCAAACACGGTCTACACCTCTCAAGTGCCGAGTTACAGGACGGTGAAAACAGTGAGTTTGTGTTAGACGCGAATCGTGCTGGGATTCATGCTCTAGGCTGGGAGCGCAAGCGTAATGCTTTTTCAAACACGGTCTACACCTCTCATGTGCCGAGGTACAGGACGGTGAAAACAGTGAGTTTGTGTTAGACGCGAATCGTGCTCTGATTCATGTTTTAGGCTGGGAGTGCAAGCTTATTGCTTTTTCAAACACGGTCTACACCTCTCAAGTGCCGAGTTACAGGACAGTGAAAACAGTGAGTTTGTGTTAGACGCGAATCGTGCTCTGATTCATGCTCTAGGCTGGGAGAGCAAGCTTATTGCTTTTTCAAACACGGTCTACACCTCTCAGGTTCCGAGTTACAGGACGGTGAAAACAGTGAGTTTGTGTTAGACGCGAATCGTGCTCTGATTCATGCTCTAGGCTGGGAGCGCAAGCTTATTGCTTTTTCAAACACGGTCTACACCTCTCAGGTGCCGAGTTACAGGACGGTGAAAAGAGTGAGTTTGTGTTAGACGCGAATCGTGCTCTGATTCCTGCTCTAGGCTGGGAGCGCATGCTTATTGCTTTTTCAAACACGGTCTACACCTCTCAGGTGCCGAGGTACAGGACGGTGAAAACAGTGAGTTTGAGTTAGACGCGAATCGTGATATGATTCATGCTCTAGGCTGGGAGCGCAAGCTTATTGCTTTTTCAATCACGGTCTACATCTCTCAGGTGCCGAGTTACAGGACGGTGAAAACAGTGAGTTTGTGTTAGACGCAAATCGTGCTCTGATTCATGTTTTAGGCTGGGAGCGCAAGCTTATTGCTTTTTCAAACACGGTCTACACCTCTCAAGTGCCGAGTTACAGGACGGTGAAAACAGTGAGTTTGTGTTAGACGCGAATCGTGCTCTGAGTCATGCTCTAGGCTGGGAGCGCAAGCTTATTGCTTTTTCAAACACGGTCTACATCTCTCAGCTGCCGAGTTACAGGACGGTGAAAACAGTGAGTTTGTGTTAGACGCGAATCGTGCTCTGATTCATGTTCTAGGCTGGGAGCTCAAGCTTATTGCTTTTTCAAACACGGTCTACACCTCTCAGGTTCCGAGTTACAGGACGGTGAAAACAGTGAGTTTGTGTTAGACGCGAATCGTGCTCTGATTCATGCTCTAGGCTGGGAGCGCATGCTTATTGCTTTTTCAAACACGGTCTACACCTCTCAGGTGCCGAGGTACAGGACGGTCAAAACAGTGAGTTTGTGTTAGACGCGAATCGTGCTGGGATTGATGCTCTAGGCTGGGAGCGCAAGCGTAATGCTTTTTCAAACACGGTCTACACCTCTCAGGTGCCGAGGTACAGGAAGGTGAAAACAGTGAGTTTGTGTTAGACGCGAATCGTGCTCTGATTCATGCTCTAGGCTGGGAGCGCAAGCTTATTGCTTTTTCAAACACGGTCTACATCTCTCAGGTGCCGAGTTACAGGACGGTGAAAACAGTGAGTTTGTGTTAGACGCGAATCGTGCTCTGATTCATGCTCTAGGCTGGGAGCGCAAGCTTATTGCTTTTTCAAACACGGTCTACACCTCTCAGGTGCCGAGGTACAGGACGGTGAAAACAGTGAGTTTGTGTTAGACGCGAATCGTGCTGGGTTTCATGCTCTAGGCTGGGAGCGCAAGCGTAATGCTTTTTCAAACACGGTCTACACCTCTCAGGTGCCGAGGTACAGGACGGTGAAAACAGTGAGTTTGTGTTAGACGCGAATCGTGCTCTGATTCATGTTCTAGGCTGGGAGCGCAAGCTTATTGCTTTTTCAAACACGGTCTACATCTCTCAGGTGCCGAGTTACAGGACGGTGAAAACAGTGAGATTGTTTTAGACGCGAATCGTGCTCTGATTCATGTTCTAGGCTGGGAGCGCAAGCTTATTGCTTTTTCAAACACGGTCTACACCTCTCAGGTGCCGAGTTACAGGACGTTGAAAACAGTGAGTTTGTGTTAGACGCGAATCGTGCTCTGATTCATGCTCTAGGCTGGGAGCGCAAGCTTATTGCTTTTTCAAACACGGTCTACACCTCTCAGGTGCCGAGTTACAGGACGGTGAAAACAGTGAGTTTGTGTTAGACGCGAATCGTGCTCTGATTCATGCTCTAGGCTGGGAGCGCAAGCTTATTGCTTTTTCAAACACGGTCTACACCTCTCAGGTGCCGAGGTACAGGACGGTGAAAACAGTGAGTTTGTGTTAGACGCGAATCGTGCTGGGTTTCATGCTCTAGGCTGGGAGCGCAAGCGTAATGCTTTTTCAAACACGGTCTACACCTCTCAGGTGCCGAGGTACAGGACGGTGAAAACAGTGAGTTTGTGTTAGACGCGAATCGTGCTATGATTCATGCTCTAGGCTGAGAGCGCAAGCTTATTGCTTTTTCAAACACGGTCTACACCTCTCAGGTGCCGAGTTACAGGACGGTGAAAACAGTGAGTTTGTGTTAGACGCGAATCGTGCTATGATTCATGCTCTAGGCTGGGAGCGCAAGCTTATTGCTTTTTCAAACACGGTCTACATCTCTCAGGTGCCGAGTTACAGGACGGTGAAAACAGTGAGTTTGTGTTAGACGCGAATCGTGCTCTGATTCATGTTCTAGGCTGGGAGCGCAAGCTTATTGCTTTTTCAAACACGGTCTACACCTCTCAAGTGCCGAGTTACAGGACGGTGAAAACAGTGAGTTTGTGTTAGACGCGAATCGTGCTCTGATTCATGCTCTAGGCTGGGAGCGCAAGCTTATTGCTTTTTCAAACACGGTCTACACCTCTCAGGTGCCGAGTTACAGGACGGTGAAAACAGTGAGTTTGTGTTAGACGCGAATCGTGCTCTGATTCATGCTCTAGGCTGGGAGCGCAAGCTTATTGCTTTTTCAAACACGGTCTACATCTCTCAGGTGCCGAGTTACAGGACGGTGAAAACAGTGAGTTTGTGTTAGACGCGAATCGTGCTCTGATTCATGCTCTAGGCTGGGAGCGCAAGCTTATTGCTTTTTCAAACACGGTCTACATCTCTCAGGTGCCGAGTTACAGGACGGTGAAAACAGTGAGATTGTGTTAGACGCGAATCGTGCTCTGATTCATGTTCTAGGCTGGGAGCGCAAGCTTCTTGCTTTTTTAAACACGGTCTACACCTCTCAAGTGCCGAGTTACAGGACGGTGAAAACAGTGAGTTTGTGTTAGACGCGAATCGTGCTGGGATTCATGCTCTAGGCTGGGAGCGCAAGCGTAATGCTTTTTCAAACACGGTCTACACCTCTCATGTGCCGAGGTACAGGACGGTGAAAACAGTGAGTTTGTGTTAGACGCGAATCGTGCTCTGATTCATGTTTTAGGCTGGGAGCGCAAGCTTATTGCTTTTTCAAACACGGTCTACACCTCTCAAGTGCCGAGTTACAGGACAGTGAAAACAGTGAGTTTGTGTTAGACGCGAATCGTGCTCTGATTCATGCTCTAGGCTGGGAGCGCAAGCTTATTGCTTTTTCAAACACGGTCTACACCTCTCAGGTTCCGAGTTACAGGACGGTGAAAACAGTGAGTTTGTGTTAGACGCGAATCGTGCTCTGATTCATGCTCTAGGCTGGGAGCGCAAGCTTATTGCTTTTTCAAACACGGTCTACACCTCTCAGGTGCCGAGTTACAGGACGGTGAAAACAGTGAGTTTGTGTTAGACGCGAATCGTGCTCTGATTCCTGCTCTAGGCTGGGAGCGCATGCTTATTGCTTTTTCAAACACGGTCTACACCTCTCAGGTGCCGAGGTACAGGACGGTGAAAACAGTGAGTTTGTGTTAGACGCGAATCGTGATATGATTCATGCTCTAGGCTGGGAGTTCAAGCTTATTGCTTTTTCAAACACGGTCTACACCTCTCAGGTGCCGAAGTACAGGACGGTGAAAACAGTGAGTTTGTGTTAGACGCGAATCGTGCTCTGATTCATGCTCTAGGCTGGGAGCTCAAGCTTATTACTTTTTCAAACACGGTCTACATCTCTCAGGTGCCGAGTTACAGGACGGTGAAAACAGTGAGTTTGTGTTAGACGCAAATCGTGCTCTGATTCATGTTTTAGGCTGGGAGCGCAAGCTTATTGCTTTTTCAAACACGGTCTACACCTCTCAAGTGCCGAGTTACAGGACGGTGAAAACAGTGAGTTTGTGTTAGACGCGAATCGTGCTCTGATTCATGTTTTAGGCTGGGAGCGCAAGCTTATTGCTTTTTCAAACACGGTCTACACCTCTCAAGTGCCGAGTTACAGGACAGTGAAAACAGTGAGTTTGTGTTAGACGCGAATCGTGCTCTGATTCATGCTCTAGGCTGGGAGCGCAAGCTTATTGCTTTTTCAAACACGGTCTACACCTCTCAGGTTCCGAGTTACAGGACGGTGAAAACAGTGAGTTTGTGTTAGACGCGAATCGTGCTCTGATTCATGCTCTAGGCTGGGAGCGCAAGCTTATTGCTTTTTCAAACACGGTCTACACCTCTCAGGTGCCGAGTTACAGGACGGTGAAAACAGTGAGTTTGTGTTAGACGCGAATCGTGCTCTGATTCCTGC
Organism: Eleutherodactylus coqui; assembly: GCF_035609145.1. Lineage (NCBI taxonomy): Eukaryota > Metazoa > Chordata > Amphibia > Anura > Eleutherodactylidae > Eleutherodactylus > Eleutherodactylus coqui. The sequence continues at coordinate 187,910,069 of NC_089844.1, read as the reverse complement.
TCTAGGCTGGGAGCTCAAGCTTATTGCTTTTTCAAACACGGTCTACATCTCTCAGGTGCCGAGTTACAGGACGGTGAAAACAGTGAGTTTGTGTTAGACGCAAATCGTGCTCTGATTCATGTTTTAGGCTGGGAGCGCAAGCTTATTGCTTTTTCAAACACGGTCTACATCTCTCAGGTGCCGAGTTACAGGACGGTGAAAACAGTGAGTTTGTGTTAGACGCGAATCGTGCTCTGATTCATGCTCTAGGCTGGGAGCGCAAGCTTATTGCTTTTTTAAACACGGTCTACACCTCTCAGGTGCCGAGTTACAGGACGGTGAAAACAGTGAGTTTGTGTTAGACGCGAATCGTGCTATGATTCATGCTCTAGGCTGGGAGCGCAAGCTTATTGCTTTTTCAAACACGGTCTACACCTCTCAGGTGCCGAGTTACAGGACGGTGAAAACAGTGAGTTTGTGTTAGACGCGAATCGTGCTCTGATTCATGCTCTAGGCTGGGAGCGCAAGCTTATTGCTTTTTCAAACACGGTCTACATCTCTCAGGTGCCGAGTTACAGGACGGTGAAAACAGTGAGTTTGTGTTAGACGCGAATCGTGCTCTGATTCATGCTCTAGGCTGGGAGCTAAAGCTTGTTGCTTTTTCAAACACGGTCTACACTTCTCAGGTGCCGAGTTACAGGACGGTGAAAACAGTGAGTTTGTGTTAGACGCGAATCGTGCTCTGATTCATGCTCTAGGCTGGGAGCGCAAGCTTATTGCTTTTTCAAACACGGTCTACATCTCTCAGGTGCCGAGTTACAGGACGGTGAAAACAGTGAGTTTGTGTTAGACGCGAATCGTGCTCTGATTCATGCTCTAGGCTGGGAGCGCAAGCTTATTGCTTTTTCAAACACGGTCTACACCTCTCAGGTGCCGAGTTACAGGACGGTGAAAACAGTGAGTTTGTGTTAGACGCGAATCGTGCTCTGATTCATGCTCTAGGCTGGGAGCGCAAGCTTATTGCTTTTTCAAACACGGTCTACATCTCTCAGGTGCCGAGTTACAGGACGGTGAAAACAGTGAGTTTGTGTTAGACGCGAATCGTGCTCTGATTCATGCTCTAGGCTGGGAGCGCAAGCTTATTGCTTTTTCAAACACGGTCTACATCTCTCAGGTGCCGAGTTACAGGACGGTGAAAACAGTGAGATTGTGTTAGACGCGAATCGTGCTCTGATTCATGTTCTAGGCTGGGAGCGCAAGCTTCTTGCTTTTTTAAACACGGTCTACACCTCTCAAGTGCCGAGTTACAGGACGGTGAAAACAGTGAGTTTGTGTTAGACGCGAATCGTGCTGGGATTCATGCTCTAGGCTGGGAGCGCAAGCGTAATGCTTTTTCAAACACGGTCTACACCTCTCATGTGCCGAGGTACAGGACGGTGAAAACAGTGAGTTTGTGTTAGACGCGAATCGTGCTCTGATTCATGTTTTAGGCTGGGAGCGCAAGCTTATTGCTTTTTCAAACTCGGTCTACACCTCTCAAGTGCCGAGTTACAGGACAGTGAAAACAGTGAGTTTGTGTTAGACGCGAATCGTGCTCTGATTCATGCTCTAGGCTGGGAGCGCAAGCTTATTGCTTTTTCAAACACGGTCTACACCTCTCAGGTTCCGAGTTACAGGACGGTGAAAACAGTGAGTTTGTGTTAGACGCGAATCGTGCTCTGATTCATGCTCTAGGCTGGGAGCGCAAGCTTATTGCTTTTTCAAACACGGTCTACACCTCTCAGGTGCCGAGTTACAGGACGGTGAAAACAGTGAGTTTGTGTTAGACGCGAATCGTGCTCTGATTCCTGCTCTAGGCTGGGAGCGCATGCTTATTGCTTTTTCAAACACGGTCTACACCTCTCAGGTGCCGAGGTACAGGACGGTGAAAACAGTGAGTTTGTGTTAGACGCGAATCGTGATATGATTCATGCTCTAGGCTGGGAGTTCAAGCTTATTGCTTTTTCAAACACGGTCTACACCTCTCAGGTGCCGAAGTACAGGACGGTGAAAACAGTGAGTTTGTGTTAGACGCGAATCGTGCTCTGATTCATGCTCTAGGCTGGGAGCTCAAGCTTATTACTTTTTCAAACACGGTCTACATCTCTCAGGTGCCGAGTTACAGGACGGTGAAAACAGTGAGTTTGTGTTAGACGCAAATCGTGCTCTGATTCATGTTTTAGGCTGGGAGCGCAAGCTTATTGCTTTTTCAAACACGGTCTACACCTCTCAAGTGCCGAGTTACAGGACGGTGAAAACAGTGAGTTTGTGTTAGACGCGAATCGTGCTCTGATTCCTGCTCTAGGCTGGGAGCGCATGCTTATTGCTTTTTCAAACACGGTCTACACCTCTCAGGTTCCGAGTTACAGGACGGTGAAAACAGTGAGTTTGTGTTAGACGCGAATCGTGCTCTGATTCCTGCTCTAGGCTGGGAGCGCATGCTTATTGCTTTTTCAAACACGGTCTACACCTCTCAGGTTCCGAGTTACAGGACGGTGAAAACAGTGAGTTTGTGTTAGACGCGAATCGTGCTCTGATTCATGCTCTAGGCTGGGAGCGCAAGCTTATTGCTTTTTCAAACACGGTCTACATCTCTCAGGTGCCGAGTTACAGGACGGTGAAAACAGTGAGTTTGTGTTAGACGCGAATCGTGCTCTGATTCATGCTCTAGGCTGGGAGCGCAAGCTTATTGCTTTTTCAAACACGGTCTACATCTCTCAGGTGCCGAGTTACAGGACGGTGAAAACAGTGAGATTGTGTTAGACGCGAATCGTGCTCTGATTCATGTTCTAGGCTGGGAGCGCAAGCTTATTGCTTTTTCAAACACGGTCTACACCTCTCAAGTGCCGAGTTACAGGACGGTGAAAACAGTGAGTTTGTGTTAGACGCGAATCGTGCTCTGATTCATGCTCTAGGCTGGGAGCGCAAGCTTATTGCTTTTTCAAACACGGTCTACACCTCTCAGGTGCCGAGTTACAGGACGGTGAAAACAGTGAGTTTGTGTTAGACGCGAATCGTGCTCTGATTCATGCTCTAGGCTGGGAGCGCAAGCTTATTGCTTTTTCAAACACGGTCTACATCTCTCAGGTGCCGAGTTACAGGACGGTGAAAACAGTGAGTTTGTGTTAGACGCGAATCGTGCTCTGATTCATGCTCTAGGCTGGGAGCGCAAGCTTATTGCTTTTTCAAACACGGTCTACATCTCTCAGGTGCCGAGTTACAGGACGGTGAAAACAGTGAGATTGTGTTAGACGCGAATCGTGCTCTGATTCATGTTCTAGGCTAGGAGCGCAAGCTTCTTGCTTTTTCAAACACGGTCTACACCTCTCAAGTGCCGAGTTACAGGACGGTGAAAACAGTGAGTTTGTGTTAGACGCGAATCGTGCTGGGATTCATGCTCTAGGCTGGGAGCGCAAGCGTAATGCTTTTTCAAACACGGTCTACACCTCTCATGTGCCGAGGTACAGGACGGTGAAAACAGTGAGTTTGTGTTAGACGCGAATCGTGCTCTGATTCATGTTTTAGGCTGGGAGTGCAAGCTTATTGCTTTTTCAAACACGGTCTACACCTCTCAAGTGCCGAGTTACAGGACAGTGAAAACAGTGAGTTTGTGTTAGACGCGAATCGTGCTCTGATTCATGCTCTAGGCTGGGAGAGCAAGCTTATTGCTTTTTCAAACACGGTCTACACCTCTCAGGTTCCGAGTTACAGGACGGTGAAAACAGTGAGTTTGTGTTAGACGCGAATCGTGCTCTGATTCATGCTCTAGGCTGGGAGCGCAAGCTTATTGCTTTTTCAAACACGGTCTACACCTCTCAGGTGCCGAGTTACAGGACGGTGAAAAGAGTGAGTTTGTGTTAGACGCGAATCGTGCTCTGATTCCTGCTCTAGGCTGGGAGCGCATGCTTATTGCTTTTTCAAACACGGTCTACACCTCTCAGGTGCCGAGGTACAGGACGGTGAAAACAGTGAGTTTGAGTTAGACGCGAATCGTGATATGATTCATGCTCTAGGCTGGGAGCGCAAGCTTATTGCTTTTTCAATCACGGTCTACATCTCTCAGGTGCTGAGTTACAGGACGGTGAAAACAGTGAGTTTGTGTTAGACGCGAATCGTGCTCTGATTCATGCTCTAGGCTGGGAGTTCAAGCTTTTTGCTTTTTCAAACACGGTCTACACCTCTCAGGTGCCGAGGTACAGGACGGTGAAAACAGTGAGTTTGTGTTAGACGCGAATCGTGCTCTGATTCATGCTTTAGGCTGGGAGCTCAAGCTTATTGCTTTTTCAAACACGGTCTACATCTCTCAGGTGCCGAGTTACAGGACGGTGAAAACAGTGAGTTTGTGTTAGACGCAAATCGTGCTCTGATTCATGTTTTAGGCTGGGAGCGCAAGCTTATTGCTTTTTCAAACACGGTCTACACCTCTCAAGTGCCGAGTTACAGGACGGTGAAAACAGTGAGTTTGTGTTAGACGCGAATCGTGCTCTGAGTCATGCTCTAGGCTGGGAGCGCAAGCTTATTGCTTTTTCAAACACGGTCTACATCTCTCAGCTGCCGAGTTACAGGACGGTGAAAACAGTGAGTTTGTGTTAGACGCGAATCGTGCTCTGATTCATGTTCTAGGCTGGGAGCTCAAGCTTATTGCTTTTTCAAACACGGTCTACACCTCTCAGGTTCCGAGTTACAGGACGGTGAAAACAGTGAGTTTGTGTTAGACGCGAATCGTGCTCTGATTCATGCTCTAGGCTGGGAGCGCAAGCTTATTGCTTTTTCAAACACGGTCTACATCTCTCAGGTGCCGAGTTACAGGACGGTGAAAACAGTGAGATTGTGTTAGACGCGAATCGTGCTCTGATTCATGCTCTAGGCTGGGAGCGCAAGCTTATTGCTTTTTCAAACACGGTCTACACCTCTCAAGTGCCGAGTTACAGGACGGTGAAAACAGTGAGTTTGTGTTAGACGCGAATCGTGCTCTGATTCATGCTCTAGGCTGGGAGCGCAAGCTTATTGCTTTTTCAAACACGGTCTACACCTCTCAGGTGCCGAGTTACAGGACGGTGAAAACAGTGAGTTTGTGTTAGACGCGAATCGTGCTCTGATTCATGCTCTAGGCTGGGAGCGCAAGCTTATTGCTTTTTCAAACACGGTCTACATCTCTCAGGTGCCGAGTTACAGGACGGTGAAAACAGTGAGTTTGTGTTAGACGCGAATCGTGCTCTGATTCATGCTCTAGGCTGGGAGCGCAAGCTTATTGCTTTTTCAAACACGGTCTACATCTCTCAGGTGCCGAGTTACAGGACGGTGAAAACAGTGAGATTGTGTTAGACGCGAATCGTGCTCTGATTCATGTTCTAGGCTAGGAGCGCAAGCTTCTTGCTTTTTCAAACACGGTCTACACCTCTCAAGTGCCGAGTTACAGGACGGTGAAAACAGTGAGTTTGTGTTAGACGCGAATCGTGCTGGGATTCATGCTCTAGGCTGGGAGCGCAAGCGTAATGCTTTTTCAAACACGGTCTACACCTCTCATGTGCCGAGGTACAGGACGGTGAAAACAGTGAGTTTGTGTTAGACGCGAATCGTGCTCTGATTCATGTTTTAGGCTGGGAGTGCAAGCTTATTGCTTTTTCAAACACGGTCTACACCTCTCAAGTGCCGAGTTACAGGACAGTGAAAACAGTGAGTTTGTGTTAGACGCGAATCGTGCTCTGATTCATGCTCTAGGCTGGGAGAGCAAGCTTATTGCTTTTTCAAACACGGTCTACACCTTTCAGGTTCCGAGTTACAGGACGGTGAAAACAGTGAGTTTGTGTTAGACGCGAATCGTGCTCTGATTCATGCTCTAGGCTGGGAGCGCAAGCTTATTGCTTTTTCAAACACGGTCTACACCTCTCAGGTGCCGAGTTACAGGACGGTGAAAAGAGTGAGTTTGTGTTAGACGCGAATCGTGCTCTGATTCCTGCTCTAGGCTGGGAGCGCATGCTTATTGCTTTTTCAAACACGGTCTACACCTCTCAGGTGCCGAGGTACAGGACGGTGAAAACAGTGAGTTTGAGTTAGACGCGAATCGTGATATGATTCATGCTCTAGGCTGGGAGCGCAAGCTTATTGCTTTTTCAATCACGGTCTACATTTCTCAGGTGCTGAGTTACAGGACGGTGAAAACAGTGAGTTTGTGTTAGACGCGAATCGTGCTCTGATTCATGCTCTAGGCTGGGAGTTCAAGCTTTTTGCTTTTTCAAACACGGTCTACACCTCTCAGGTGCCGAGGTACAGGACGGTGAAAACAGTGAGTTTGTGTTAGACGCGAATCGTGCTCTGATTCATGCTTTAGGCTGGGAGCTCAAGCTTATTGCTTTTTCAAACACGGTCTACATCTCTCAGGTGCCGAGTTACAGGACGGTGAAAACAGTGAGTTTGTGTTAGACGCAAATCGTGCTCTGATTCATGTTTTAGGCTGGGAGCGCAAGCTTATTGCTTTTTCAAACACGGTCTACACCTCTCAAGTGCCGAGTTACAGGACGGTGAAAACAGTGAGTTTGTGTTAGACGCGAATCGTGCTCTGAGTCATGCTCTAGGCTGGGAGCGCAAGCTTATTGCTTTTTCAAACACGGTCTACATCTCTCAGCTGCCGAGTTACAGGACGGTGAAAACAGTGAGTTTGTGTTAGACGCGAATCGTGCTCTGAGTCATGCTCTAGGCTGGGAGCGCAAGCTTATTGCTTTTTCAAACACGGTCTACATCTCTCAGTTGCCGAGTTACAGGACGGTGAAAACAGTGAGTTTGTGTTAGACGCGAATCGTGCTCTGATTCATGCTCTAGGCTGGGAGCGCAAGCTTATTGCTTTTTCAAACACGGTCTACATCTCTCAGGTGCCGAGTTACAGGACGGTGAAAACAGTGAGATTGTGTTAGACGCGAATCGTGCTCTGATTCATGTTCTAGGCTGGGAGCGCAAGCTTATTGCTTTTTCAAACACGGTCTACACCTCTCAAGTGCCGAGTTACAGGACGGTGAAAACAGTGAGTTTGTGTTAGACGCGAATCGTGCTCTGATTCATGCTCTAGGCTGGGAGCGCAAGCTTATTGCTTTTTCAAACACGGTCTACACCTCTCAGGTGCCGAGTTACAGGACGGTGAAAACAGTGAGTTTGTGTTAGACGCGAATCGTGCTCTGATTCATGCTCTAGGCTGGGAGCGCAAGCTTATTGCTTTTTCAAACACGGTCTACATCTCTCAGGTGCCGAGTTACAGGACGGTGAAAACAGTGAGTTTGTGTTAGACGCGAATCGTGCTCTGATTCATGCTCTAGGCTGGGAGCGCAAGCTTATTGCTTTTTCAAACACGGTCTACATCTCTCAGGTGCCGAGTTACAGGACGGTGAAAACAGTGAGATTGTGTTAGACGCGAATCGTGCTCTGATTCATGTTCTAGGCTAGGAGCGCAAGCTTCTTGCTTTTTCAAACACGGTCTACACCTCTCAAGTGCCGAGTTACAGGACGGTGAAAACAGTGAGTTTGTGTTAGACGCGAATCGTGCTGGGATTCATGCTCTAGGCTGGGAGCGCAAGCGTAATGCTTTTTCAAACACGGTCTACACCTCTCATGTGCCGAGGTACAGGACGGTGAAAACAGTGAGTTTGTGTTAGACGCGAATCGTGCTCTGATTCATGTTTTAGGCTGGGAGTGCAAGCTTATTGCTTTTTCAAACACGGTCTACACCTCTCAAGTGCCGAGTTACAGGACAGTGAAAACAGTGAGTTTGTGTTAGACGCGAATCGTGCTCTGATTCATGCTCTAGGCTGGGAGAGCAAGCTTATTGCTTTTTCAAACACGGTCTACACCTCTCAGGTTCCGAGTTACAGGACGGTGAAAACAGTGAGTTTGTGTTAGACGCGAATCGTGCTCTGATTCATGCTCTAGGCTGGGAGCGCAAGCTTATTGCTTTTTCAAACACGGTCTACACCTCTCAGGTGCCGAGTTACAGGACGGTGAAAAGAGTGAGTTTGTGTTAGACGCGAATCGTGCTCTGATTCCTGCTCTAGGCTGGGAGCGCATGCTTATTGCTTTTTCAAACACGGTCTACACCTCTCAGGTGCCGAGGTACAGGACGGTGAAAACAGTGAGTTTGAGTTAGACGCGAATCGTGATATGATTCATGCTCTAGGCTGGGAGCGCAAGCTTATTGCTTTTTCAATCACGGTCTACATCTCTCAGGTGCCGAGTTACAGGACGGTGAAAACAGTGAGTTTGTGTTAGACGCAAATCGTGCTCTGATTCATGTTTTAGGCTGGGAGCGCAAGCTTATTGCTTTTTCAAACACGGTCTACACCTCTCAAGTGCCGAGTTACAGGACGGTGAAAACAGTGAGTTTGTGTTAGACGCGAATCGTGCTCTGAGTCATGCTCTAGGCTGGGAGCGCAAGCTTATTGCTTTTTCAAACACGGTCTACATCTCTCAGCTGCCGAGTTACAGGACGGTGAAAACAGTGAGTTTGTGTTAGACGCGAATCGTGCTCTGATTCATGTTCTAGGCTGGGAGCTCAAGCTTATTGCTTTTTCAAACACGGTCTACACCTCTCAGGTTCCGAGTTACAGGACGGTGAAAACAGTGAGTTTGTGTTAGACGCGAATCGTGCTCTGATTCATGCTCTAGGCTGGGAGCGCATGCTTATTGCTTTTTCAAACACGGTCTACACCTCTCAGGTGCCGAGGTACAGGACGGTCAAAACAGTGAGTTTGTGTTAGACGCGAATCGTGCTGGGATTGATGCTCTAGGCTGGGAGCGCAAGCGTAATGCTTTTTCAAACACGGTCTACACCTCTCAGGTGCCGAGGTACAGGAAGGTGAAAACAGTGAGTTTGTGTTAGACGCGAATCGTGCTCTGATTCATGCTCTAGGCTGGGAGCGCAAGCTTATTGCTTTTTCAAACACGGTCTACATCTCTCAGGTGCCGAGTTACAGGACGGTGAAAACAGTGAGTTTGTGTTAGACGCGAATCGTGCTCTGATTCATGCTCTAGGCTGGGAGCGCAAGCTTATTGCTTTTTCAAACACGGTCTACACCTCTCAGGTGCCGAGGTACAGGACGGTGAAAACAGTGAGTTTGTGTTAGACGCGAATCGTGCTGGGTTTCATGCTCTAGGCTGGGAGCGCAAGCGTAATGCTTTTTCAAACACGGTCTACATCTCTCAGGTGCCGAGTTACAGGACGGTGAAAACAGTGAGTTTGTGTTAGACGCGAATCGTGCTCTGATTCATGCTCTAGGCTGGGAGCGCAAGCTTATTGCTTTTTCAAACACGGTCTACATCTCTCAGGTGCCGAGTTACAGGACGGTGAAAACAGTGAGTTTGTGTTAGACGCGAATCGTGCTCTGATTCATGCTCTAGGCTGGGAGCGCAAGCTTATTGCTTTTTCAAACACGGTCTACATCTCTCAGGTGCCGAGTTACAGGACGGTGAAAACAGTGAGATTGTGTTAGACGCGAATCGTGCTCTGATTCATGTTCTAGGCTGGGAGCGCAAGCTTATTGCTTTTTCAAACACGGTCTACACCTCTCAAGTGCCGAGTTACAGGACGGTGAAAACAGTGAGTTTGTGTTAGACGCGAATCGTGCTCTGATTCATGCTCTAGGCTGGGAGCGCAAGCTTATTGCTTTTTCAAACACGGTCTACACCTCTCAGGTGCCGAGTTACAGGACGGTGAAAACAGTGAGTTTGTGTTAGACGCGAATCGTGCTCTGATTCATGCTCTAGGCTGGGAGCGCAAGCTTATTGCTTTTTCAAACACGGTCTACATCTCTCAGGTGCCGAGTTACAGGACGGTGAAAACAGTGAGTTTGTGTTAGACGCGAATCGTGCTCTGATTCATGCTCTAGGCTGGGAGCGCAAGCTTATTGCTTTTTCAAACACGGTCTACATCTCTCAGGTGCCGAGTTACAGGACGGTGAAAACAGTGAGATTGTGTTAGACGCGAATCGTGCTCTGATTCATGTTCTAGGCTAGGAGCGCAAGCTTCTTGCTTTTTCAAACACGGTCTACACCTCTCAAGTGCCGAGTTACAGGACGGTGAAAACAGTGAGTTTGTGTTAGACGCGAATCGTGCTGGGATTCATGCTCTAGGCTGGGAGCGCAAGCGTAATGCTTTTTCAAACACGGTCTACACCTCTCATGTGCCGAGGTACAGGACGGTGAAAACAGTGAGTTTGTGTTAGACGCGAATCGTGCTCTGATTCATGTTTTAGGCTGGGAGTGCAAGCTTATTGCTTTTTCAAACACGGTCTACACCTCTCAAGTGCCGAGTTACAGGACAGTGAAAACAGTGAGTTTGTGTTAGACGCGAATCGTGCTCTGATTCATGCTCTAGGCTGGGAGAGCAAGCTTATTGCTTTTTCAAACACGGTCTACACCTCTCAGGTTCCGAGTTACAGGACGGTGAAAACAGTGAGTTTGTGTTAGACGCGAATCGTGCTCTGATTCATGCTCTAGGCTGGGAGCGCAAGCTTATTGCTTTTTCAAACACGGTGTACACCTCTCAGGTGCCGAGTTACAGGACGGTGAAAAGAGTGAGTTTGTGTTAGACGCGAATCGTGCTCTGATTCCTGCTCTAGGCTGGGAGCGCATGCTTATTGCTTTTTCAAACACGGTCTACACCTCTCAGGTGCCGAGGTACAGGACGGTGAAAACAGTGAGTTTGAGTTAGACGCGAATCGTGATATGATTCATGCTCTAGGCTGGGAGCGCAAGCTTATTGCTTTTTCAATCACGGTCTACATCTCTCAGGTGCTGAGTTACAGGACGGTGAAAACAGTGAGTTTGTGTTAGACGCGAATCGTGCTCTGATTCATGCTCTAGGCTGGGAGTTCAAGCTTTTTGCTTTTTCAAACACGGTCTACACCTCTCAGGTGCCGAGGTACAGGACGGTGAAAACAGTGAGTTTGTGTTAGACGCGAATCGTGCTCTGATTCATGCTTTAGGCTGGGAGCTCAAGCTTATTGCTTTTTCAAACACGGTCTACATCTCTCAGGTGCCGAGTTACAGGACGGTGAAAACAGTGAGTTTGTGTTAGACGCAAATCGTGCTCTGATTCATGTTTTAGGCTGGGAGCGCAAGCTTATTGCTTTTTCAAACACGGTCTACACCTCTCAAGTGCCGAGTTACAGGACGGTGAAAACAGTGAGTTTGTGTTAGACGCGAATCGTGCTCTGATTCATGCTCTAGGCTGGGAGCGCAAGCTTATTGCTTTTTCAAACACGGTCTACATCTCTCAGCTGCCGAGTTACAGGACGGTGAAAACAGTGAGTTTGTGTTAGACGCGAATCGTGCTCTGATTCATGTTCTAGGCTGGGAGCTCAAGCTTATTGCTTTTTCAAACACGGTCTACACCTCTCAGGTTCCGAGTTACAGGACGGTGAAAACAGTGAGTTTGTGTTAGACGCGAATCGTGCTCTGATTCATGCTCTAGGCTGGGAGCGCAAGCTTATTGCTTTTTCAAACACGGTCTACATCTCTCAGGTGCCGAGTTACAGGACGGTGAAAACAGTGAGATTGTGTTAGACGCGAATCGTGCTCTGATTCATGTTCTAGGCTGGGAGCGCAAGCTTATTGCTTTTTCAAACACGGTCTACACCTCTCAAGTGCCGAGTTACAGGACGGTGAAAACAGTGAGTTTGTGTTAGACGCGAATCGTGCTATGATTCATGCTCTAGGCTGGGAGCGCAAGCTTATTGCTTTTTCAAACACGGTCTACACCTCTCAGGTGCCGAGTTACAGGACGGTGAAAACAGTGAGTTTGTGTTAGACGCGAATCGTGCTCTGATTCATGCTCTAGGCTGGGAGCGCAAGCTTATTGCTTTTTCAAACACGGTCTACATCTCTCAGGTGCCGAGTTACAGGACGGTGAAAACAGTGAGTTTGTGTTAGACGCGAATCGTGCTCTGATTCATGCTCTAGGCTGGGAGCGCAAGCTTATTGCTTTTTCAAACACGGTCTACATCTCTCAGGTGCCGAGTTACAGGACGGTGAAAACAGTGAGATTGTGTTAGACGCGAATCGTGCTCTGATTCATGTTCTAGGCTAGGAGCGCAAGCTTCTTGCTTTTTCAAACACGGTCTACACCTCTCAAGTGCCGAGTTACAGGACGGTGAAAACAGTGAGTTTGTGTTAGACGCGAATCGTGCTGGGATTCATGCTCTAGGCTGGGAGCGCAAGCGTAATGCTTTTTCAAACACGGTCTACACCTCTCATGTGCCGAGGTACAGGACGGTGAAAACAGTGAGTTTGTGTTAGACGCGAATCGTGCTCTGATTCATGTTTTAGGCTGGGAGTGCAAGCTTATTGCTTTTTCAAACACGGTCTACACCTCTCAAGTGCCGAGTTACAGGACAGTGAAAACAGTGAGTTTGTGTTAGACGCGAATCGTGCTCTGATTCATGCTCTAGGCTGGGAGAGCAAGCTTATTGCTTTTTCAAACACGGTCTACACCTCTCAGGTTCCGAGTTACAGGACGGTGAAAACAGTGAGTTTGTGTTAGACGCGAATCGTGCTCTGATTCATGCTCTAGGCTGGGAGCGCAAGCTTATTGCTTTTTCAAACACGGTGTACACCTCTCAGGTGCCGAGTTACAGGACGGTGAAAAGAGTGAGTTTGTGTTAGACGCGAATCGTGCTCTGATTCCTGCTCTAGGCTGGGAGCGCATGCTTATTGCTTTTTCAAACACGGTCTACACCTCTCAGGTGCCGAGGTACAGGACGGTGAAAACAGTGAGTTTGAGTTAGACGCGAATCGTGATATGATTCATGCTCTAGGCTGGGAGCGCAAGCTTATTGCTTTTTCAATCACGGTCTACATCTCTCAGGTGCTGAGTTACAGGACGGTGAAAACAGTGAGTTTGTGTTAGACGCGAATCGTGCTCTGATTCATGCTCTAGGCTGGGAGTTCAAGCTTTTTGCTTTTTCAAACACGGTCTACACCTCTCAGGTGCCGAGGTACAGGACGGTGAAAACAGTGAGTTTGTGTTAGACGCGAATCGTGCTCTGATTCATGCTTTAGGCTGGGAGCTCAAGCTTATTGCTTTTTCAAACACGGTCTACATCTCTCAGGTGCCGAGTTACAGGACGGTGAAAACAGTGAGTTTGTGTTAGACGCAAATCGTGCTCTGATTCATGTTTTAGGCTGGGAGCGCAAGCTTATTGCTTTTTCAAACACGGTCTACACCTCTCAAGTGCCGAGTTACAGGACGGTGAAAACAGTGAGTTTGTGTTAGACGCGAATCGTGCTCTGATTCATGCTCTAGGCTGGGAGCGCAAGCTTATTGCTTTTTCAAACACGGTCTACATCTCTCAGCTGCCGAGTTACAGGACGGTGAAAACAGTGAGTTTGTGTTAGACGCGAATCGTGCTCTGATTCATGTTCTAGGCTGGGAGCTCAAGCTTATTGCTTTTTCAAACACGGTCTACACCTCTCAGGTTCCGAGTTACAGGACGGTGAAAACAGTGAGTTTGTGTTAGACGCGAATCGTGCTCTGATTCATGCTCTAGGCTGGGAGCGCAAGCTTATTGCTTTTTCAAACACGGTCTACATCTCTCAGGTGCCGAGTTACAGGACGGTGAAAACAGTGAGATTGTGTTAGACGCGAATCGTGCTCTGATTCATGTTCTAGGCTGGGAGCGCAAGCTTATTGCTTTTTCAAACACGGTCTACACCTCTCAAGTGCCGAGTTACAGGACGGTGAAAACAGTGAGTTTGTGTTAGACGCGAATCGTGCTCTGATTCATGCTCTAGGCTGGGAGCGCAAGCTTATTGCTTTTTCAAACACGGTCTACACCTCTCAGGTGCCGAGTTACAGGACGGTGAAAACAGTGAGTTTGTGTTAGACGCGAATCGTGCTCTGATTCATGCTCTAGGCTGGGAGCGCAAGCTTATTGCTTTTTCAAACACGGTCTACATCTCTCAGGTGCCGAGTTACAGGACGGTGAAAACAGTGAGTTTGTGTTAGACGCGAATCGTGCTCTGATTCATGCTCTAGGCTGGGAGCGCAAGCTTATTGCTTTTTCAAACACGGTCTACATCTCTCAGGTGCCGAGTTACAGGACGGTGAAAACAGTGAGATTGTGTTAGACGCGAATCGTGCTCTGATTCATGTTCTAGGCTAGGAGCGCAAGCTTCTTGCTTTTTCAAACACGGTCTACACCTCTCAAGTGCCGAGTTACAGGACGGTGAAAACAGTGAGTTTGTGTTAGACGCGAATCGTGCTGGGATTCATGCTCTAGGCTGGGAGCGCAAGCGTAATGCTTTTTCAAACACGGTCTACACCTCTCATGTGCCGAGGTACAGGACGGTGAAAACAGTGAGTTTGTGTTAGACGCGAATCGTGCTCTGATTCATGTTTTAGGCTGGGAGTGCAAGCTTATTGCTTTTTCAAACACGGTCTACACCTCTCAAGTGCCGAGTTACAGGACAGTGAAAACAGTGAGTTTGTGTTAGACGCGAATCGTGCTCTGATTCATGCTCTAGGCTGGGAAAGCAAGCTTATTGCTTTTTCAAACACGGTCTACATCTCTCAGGTGCCGAGTTACAGGACGGTGAAAACAGTGAGTTTGTGTTAGACGCGAATCGTGCTCTGATTCATGCTCTAGGCTGGGAGCGCAAGCTTATTGCTTTTTCAAACACGGTCTACACCTCTCAGGTGCCGAGTTACAGGACGGTGAAAAGAGTGAGTTTGTGTTAGACGCGAATCGTGCTCTGATTCCTGCTCTAGGCTGGGAGCGCATGCTTATTGCTTTTTCAAACACGGTCTACACCTCTCAGGTGCCGAGGTACAGGACGGTGAAAACAGTGAGTTTGAGTTAGACGCGAATCGTGATATGATTCATGCTCTAGGCTGGGAGCGCAAGCTTATTGCTTTTTCAATCACGGTCTACATTTCTCAGGTGCTGAGTTACAGGACGGTGAAAACAGTGAGTTTGTGTTAGACGCGAATCGTGCTCTGATTCATGCTCTAGGCTGGGAGTTCAAGCTTTTTGCTTTTTCAAACACGGTCTACACCTCTCAGGTGCCGAGGTACAGGACGGTGAAAACAGTGAGTTTGTGTTAGACGCGAATCGTGCTCTGATTCATGCTTTAGGCTGGGAGCTCAAGCTTATTGCTTTTTCAAACACGGTCTACATCTCTCAGGTGCCGAGTTACAGGACGGTGAAAACAGTGAGTTTGTGTTAGACGCAAATCGTGCTCTGATTCATGTTTTAGGCTGGGAGCGCAAGCTTATTGCTTTTTCAAACACGGTCTACACCTCTCAAGTGCCGAGTTACAGGACGGTGAAAACAGTGAGTTTGTGTTAGACGCGAATCGTGCTCTGAGTCATGCTCTAGGCTGGGAGCGCAAGCTTATTGCTTTTTCAAACACGGTCTACATCTCTCAGCTGCCGAGTTACAGGACGGTGAAAACAGTGAGTTTGTGTTAGACGCGAATCGTGCTCTGATTCATGTTCTAGGCTGGGAGCTCAAGCTTATTGCTTTTTCAAACACGGTCTACACCTCTCAGGTTCCGAGTTACAGGACGGTGAAAACAGTGAGTTTGTGTTAGACGCAAATCGTGCTCTGATTCATGTTTTAGGCTGGGAGCGCAAGCTTATTGCTTTTTCAAACACGGTCTACACCTCTCAAGTGCCGAGTTACAGGACGGTGAAAACAGTGAGTTTGTGTTAGACGCGAATCGTGCTCTGATTCATGCTCTAGGCTGGGAGCGCAAGCTTATTGCTTTTTCAAACACGGTCTACATCTCTCAGGTGCCGAGTTACAGGACGGTGAAAACAGTGAGATTGTGTTAGACGCGAATCGTGCTCTGATTCATGTTCTAGGCTGGGAGCGCAAGCTTATTGCTTTTTCAAACACGGTCTACACCTCTCAAGTGCCGAGTTACAGGACGGTGAAAACAGTGAGTTTGTGTTAGACGCGAATCGTGCTCTGATTCATGCTCTAGGCTGGGAGCGCAAGCTTATTGCTTTTTCAAACACGGTCTACACCTCTCAGGTGCCGAGTTACAGGACGGTGAAAACAGTGAGTTTGTGTTAGACGCGAATCGTGCTCTGATTCATGCTCTAGGCTGGGAGCGCAAGCTTATTGCTTTTTCAAACACGGTCTACATCTCTCAGGTGCCGAGTTACAGGACGGTGAAAACAGTGAGTTTGTGTTAGACGCGAATCGTGCTCTGATTCATGCTCTAGGCTGGGAGCGCAAGCTTATTGCTTTTTCAAACACGGTCTACATCTCTCAGGTGCCGAGTTACAGGACGGTGAAAACAGTGAGATTGGGTTAGACGCGAATCGTGCTCTGATTCATGTTCTAGGCTAGGAACGCAAGCTTCTTGCTTTTTCAAACACGGTCTACACCTCTCAAGTGCCGAGTTACAGGACGGTGAAAACAGTGAGTTTGTGTTAGACGCGAATCGTGCTGGGATTCATGCTCTAGGCTGGGAGCGCAAGCGTAATGCTTTTTCAAACACGGTCTACACCTCTCATGTGCCGAGGTACAGGACGGTGAAAACAGTGAGTTTGTGTTAGACGCGAATCGTGCTCTGATTCATGTTTTAGGCTGGGAGTGCAAGCTTATTGCTTTTTCAAACACGGTCTACACCTCTCAAGTGCCGAGTTACAGGACAGTGAAAACAGTGAGTTTGTGTTAGACGCGAATCGTGCTCTGATTCATGCTCTAGGCTGGGAGAGCAAGCTTATTGCTTTTTCAAACACGGTCTACACCTCTCAGGTTCCGAGTTACAGGACGGTGAAAACAGTGAGTTTGTGTTAGACGCGAATCGTGCTCTGATTCATGCTCTAGGCTGGGAGCGCAAGCTTATTGCTTTTTCAAACACGGTCTACACCTCTCAGGTGCCGAGTTACAGGACGGTGAAAACAGTGAGTTTGTGTTAGACGCGAATCGTGCTCTGATTCCTGCTCTAGGCTGGGAGCGCATGCTTATTGCTTTTTCAAACACGGTCTACACCTCTCAGGTGCCGAGGTACAGGACGGTGAAAACAGTGAGTTTGAGTTAGACGCGAATCGTGATATGATTCATGCTCTAGGCTGGGAGCGCAAGCTTATTGCTTTTTCAATCACGGTCTACATCTCTCAGGTGCTGAGTTACAGGACGGTGAAAACAGTGAGTTTGTGTTAGACGCGAATCGTGCTCTGATTCATGCTCTAGGCTGGGAGTTCAAGCTTTTTGCTTTTTCAAACACGGTCTACACCTCTCAGGTGCCGAGGTACAGGACGGTGAAAACAGTGAGTTTGTGTTAGACGCGAATCGTGCTCTGATTCATGCTTTAGGCTGGGAGCTCAAGCTTATTGCTTTTTCAAACACGGTCTACATCTCTCAGGTGCCGAGTTACAGGACGGTGAAAACAGTGAGTTTGTGTTAGACGCAAATCGTGCTCTGATTCATGTTTTAGGCTGGGAGCGCAAGCTTATTGCTTTTTCAAACACGGTCTACACCTCTCAAGTGCCGAGTTACAGGACGGTGAAAACAGTGAGTTTGTGTTAGACGCGAATCGTGCTCTGAGTCATGCTCTAGGCTGGGAGCGCAAGCTTATTGCTTTTTCAAACACGGTCTACATCTCTCAGCTGCCGAGTTACAGGACGGTGAAAACAGTGAGTTTGTGTTAGACGCGAATCGTGCTCTGATTCATGTTCTAGGCTGGGAGCTCAAGCTTATTGCTTTTTCAAACACGGTCTACACCTCTCAGGTTCCGAGTTACAGGACGGTGAAAACAGTGAGATTGTGTTAGACGCGAATCGTGCTCTGATTCATGTTCTAGGCTAGGAGCGCAAGCTTCTTGCTTTTTCAAACACGGTCTACACCTCTCAAGTGCCGAGTTACAGGACGGTGAAAACAGTGAGTTTGTGTTAGACGCGAATCGTGCTGGGATTCATGCTCTAGGCTGGGAGCGCAAGCGTAATGCTTTTTCAAACACGGTCTACACCTCTCATGTGCCGAGGTACAGGACGGTGAAAACAGTGAGTTTGTGTTAGACGCGAATCGTGCTCTGATTCATGTTTTAGGCTGGGAGTGCAAGCTTATTGCTTTTTCAAACACGGTCTACACCTCTCAAGTGCCGAGTTACAGGACAGTGAAAACAGTGAGTTTGTGTTAGACGCGAATCGTGCTCTGATTCATGCTCTAGGCTGGGAGAGCAAGCTTATTGCTTTTTCAAACACGGTCTACACCTCTCAGGTTCCGAGTTACAGGACGGTGAAAACAGTGAGTTTGTGTTAGACGCGAATCGTGCTCTGATTCATGCTCTAGGCTGGGAGCGCAAGCTTATTGCTTTTTCAAACACGGTGTACACCTCTCAGGTGCCGAGTTACAGGACGGTGAAAAGAGTGAGTTTGTGTTAGACGCGAATCGTGCTCTGATTCCTGCTCTAGGCTGGGAGCGCATGCTTATTGCTTTTTCAAACACGGTCTACACCTCTCAGGTGCCGAGGTACAGGACGGTGAAAACAGTGAGTTTGAGTTAGACGCGAATCGTGATATGATTCATGCTCTAGGCTGGGAGCGCAAGCTTATTGCTTTTTCAATCACGGTCTACATCTCTCAGGTGCTGAGTTACAGGACGGTGAAAACAGTGAGTTTGTGTTAGACGCGAATCGTGCTCTGATTCATGCTCTAGGCTGGGAGTTCAAGCTTTTTGCTTTTTCAAACACGGTCTACACCTCTCAGGTGCCGAGGTACAGGACGGTGAAAACAGTGAGTTTGTGTTAGACGCGAATCGTGCTCTGATTCATGCTTTAGGCTGGGAGCTCAAGCTTATTGCTTTTTCAAACACGGTCTACATCTCTCAGGTGCCGAGTTACAGGACGGTGAAAACAGTGAGTTTGTGTTAGACGCAAATCGTGCTCTGATTCATGTTTTAGGCTGGGAGCGCAAGCTTATTGCTTTTTCAAACACGGTCTACACCTCTCAAGTGCCGAGTTACAGGACGGTGAAAACAGTGAGTTTGTGTTAGACGCGAATCGTGCTCTGATTCATGCTCTAGGCTGGGAGCGCAAGCTTATTGCTTTTTCAAACACGGTCTACATCTCTCAGCTGCCGAGTTACAGGACGGTGAAAACAGTGAGTTTGTGTTAGACGCGAATCGTGCTCTGATTCATGTTCTAGGCTGGGAGCTCAAGCTTATTGCTTTTTCAAACACGGTCTACACCTCTCAGGTTCCGAGTTACAGGACGGTGAAAACAGTGAGTTTGTGTTAGACGCGAATCGTGCTCTGATTCATGCTCTAGGCTGGGAGCGCAAGCTTATTGCTTTTTCAAACACGGTCTACATCTCTCAGGTGCCGAGTTACAGGACGGTGAAAACAGTGAGATTGTGTTAGACGCGAATCGTGCTCTGATTCATGTTCTAGGCTGGGAGCGCAAGCTTATTGCTTTTTCAAACACGGTCTACACCTCTCAAGTGCCGAGTTACAGGACGGTGAAAACAGTGAGTTTGTGTTAGACGCGAATCGTGCTCTGATTCATGCTCTAGGCTGGGAGCGCAAGCTTATTGCTTTTTCAAACACGGTCTACACCTCTCAGGTGCCGAGTTACAGGACGGTGAAAACAGTGAGTTTGTGTTAGACGCGAATCGTGCTCTGATTCATGCTCTAGGCTGGGAGCGCAAGCTTATTGCTTTTTCAAACACGGTCTACATCTCTCAGGTGCCGAGTTACAGGACGGTGAAAACAGTGAGTTTGTGTTAGACGCGAATCGTGCTCTGATTCATGCTCTAGGCTGGGAGCGCAAGCTTATTGCTTTTTCAAACACGGTCTACATCTCTCAGGTGCCGAGTTACAGGACGGTGAAAACAGTGAGATTGTGTTAGACGCGAATCGTGCTCTGATTCATGTTCTAGGCTAGGAGCGCAAGCTTCTTGCTTTTTCAAACACGGTCTACACCTCTCAAGTGCCGAGTTACAGGACGGTGAAAACAGTGAGTTTGTGTTAGACGCGAATCGTGCTGGGATTCATGCTCTAGGCTGGGAGCGCAAGCGTAATGCTTTTTCAAACACGGTCTACACCTCTCATGTGCCGAGGTACAGGACGGTGAAAACAGTGAGTTTGTGTTAGACGCGAATCGTGCTCTGATTCATGTTTTAGGCTGGGAGTGCAAGCTTATTGCTTTTTCAAACACGGTCTACACCTCTCAAGTGCCGAGTTACAGGACAGTGAAAACAGTGAGTTTGTGTTAGACGCGAATCGTGCTCTGATTCATGCTCTAGGCTGGGAGAGCAAGCTTATTGCTTTTTCAAACACGGTCTACATCTCTCAGGTGCCGAGTTACAGGACGGTGAAAACAGTGAGTTTGTGTTAGACGCGAATCGTGCTCTGATTCATGCTCTAGGCTGGGAGCGCAAGCTTATTGCTTTTTCAAACACGGTCTACACCTCTCAGGTGCCGAGTTACAGGACGGTGAAAAGAGTGAGTTTGTGTTAGACGCGAATCGTGCTCTGATTCCTGCTCTAGGCTGGGAGCGCATGCTTATTGCTTTTTCAAACACGGTCTACACCTCTCAGGTGCCGAGGTACAGGACGGTGAAAACAGTGAGTTTGAGTTAGACGCGAATCGTGATATGATTCATGCTCTAGGCTGGGAGCGCAAGCTTATTGCTTTTTCAATCACGGTCTACATTTCTCAGGTGCTGAGTTACAGGACGGTGAAAACAGTGAGTTTGTGTTAGACGCGAATCGTGCTCTGATTCATGCTCTAGGCTGGGAGTTCAAGCTTTTTGCTTTTTCAAACACGGTCTACACCTCTCAGGTGCCGAGGTACAGGACGGTGAAAACAGTGAGTTTGTGTTAGACGCGAATCGTGCTCTGATTCATGCTTTAGGCTGGGAGCTCAAGCTTATTGCTTTTTCAAACACGGTCTACATCTCTCAGGTGCCGAGTTACAGGACGGTGAAAACAGTGAGTTTGTGTTAGACGCAAATCGTGCTCTGATTCATGTTTTAGGCTGGGAGTGCAAGCTTATTGCTTTTTCAAACACGGTCTACACCTCTCAAGTGCCGAGTTACAGGACAGTGAAAACAGTGAGTTTGTGTTAGACGCGAATCGTGCTCTGATTCATGCTCTAGGCTGGGAGAGCAAGCTTATTGCTTTTTCAAACACGGTCTACACCTCTCAGGTTCCGAGTTACAGGACGGTGAAAACAGTGAGTTTGTGTTAGACGCGAATCGTGCTCTGATTCATGCTCTAGGCTGGGAGCGCAAGCTTATTGCTTTTTCAAACACGGTGTACACCTCTCAGGTGCCGAGTTACAGGACGGTGAAAAGAGTGAGTTTGTGTTAGACGCGAATCGTGCTCTGATTCCTGCTCTAGGCTGGGAGCGCATGCTTATTGCTTTTTCAAACACGGTCTACACCTCTCAGGTGCCGAGGTACAGGACGGTGAAAACAGTGAGTTTGAGTTAGACGCGAATCGTGATATGATTCATGCTCTAGGCTGGGAGCGCAAGCTTATTGCTTTTTCAATCACGGTCTACATCTCTCAGGTGCTGAGTTACAGGACGGTGAAAACAGTGAGTTTGTGTTAGACGCGAATCGTGCTCTGATTCATGCTCTAGGCTGGGAGTTCAAGCTTTTTGCTTTTTCAAACACGGTCTACACCTCTCAGGTGCCGAGGTACAGGACGGTGAAAACAGTGAGTTTGTGTTAGACGCGAATCGTGCTCTGATTCATGCTTTAGGCTGGGAGCTCAAGCTTATTGCTTTTTCAAACACGGTCTACATCTCTCAGGTGCCGAGTTACAGGACGGTGAAAACAGTGAGTTTGTGTTAGACGCAAATCGTGCTCTGATTCATGTTTTAGGCTGGGAGCGCAAGCTTATTGCTTTTTCAAACACGGTCTACACCTCTCAAGTGCCGAGTTACAGGACGGTGAAAACAGTGAGTTTGTGTTAGACGCGAATCGTGCTCTGATTCATGCTCTAGGCTGGGAGCGCAAGCTTATTGCTTTTTCAAACACGGTCTACATCTCTCAGGTGCCGAGTTACAGGACGGTGAAAACAGTGAGATTGTGTTAGACGCGAATCGTGCTCTGATTCATGTTCTAGGCTGGGAGCGCAAGCTTATTGCTTTTTCAAACACGGTCTACACCTCTCAAGTGCCGAGTTACAGGACGGTGAAAACAGTGAGTTTGTGTTAGACGCGAATCGTGCTCTGATTCATGCTCTAGGCTGGGAGCGCAAGCTTATTGCTTTTTCAAACACGGTCTACACCTCTCAGGTGCCGAGTTACAGGACGGTGAAAACAGTGAGTTTGTGTTAGACGCGAATCGTGCTCTGATTCATGCTCTAGGCTGGGAGCGCAAGCTTATTGCTTTTTCAAACACGGTCTACATCTCTCAGGTGCCGAGTTACAGGACGGTGAAAACAGTGAGTTTGTGTTAGACGCGAATCGTGCTCTGATTCATGCTCTAGGCTGGGAGCGCAAGCTTATTGCTTTTTCAAACACGGTCTACATCTCTCAGGTGCCGAGTTACAGGACGGTGAAAACAGTGAGATTGGGTTAGACGCGAATCGTGCTCTGATTCATGTTCTAGGCTAGGAACGCAAGCTTCTTGCTTTTTCAAACACGGTCTACACCTCTCAAGTGCCGAGTTACAGGACGGTGAAAACAGTGAGTTTGTGTTAGACGCGAATCGTGCTGGGATTCATGCTCTAGGCTGGGAGCGCAAGCGTAATGCTTTTTCAAACACGGTCTACACCTCTCATGTGCCGAGGTACAGGACGGTGAAAACAGTGAGTTTGTGTTAGACGCGAATCGTGCTCTGATTCATGTTTTAGGCTGGGAGTGCAAGCTTATTGCTTTTTCAAACACGGTCTACACCTCTCAAGTGCCGAGTTACAGGACAGTGAAAACAGTGAGTTTGTGTTAGACGCGAATCGTGCTCTGATTCATGCTCTAGGCTGGGAGAGCAAGCTTATTGCTTTTTCAAACACGGTCTACACCTCTCAGGTTCCGAGTTACAGGACGGTGAAAACAGTGAGTTTGTGTTAGACGCGAATCGTGCTCTGATTCATGCTCTAGGCTGGGAGCGCAAGCTTATTGCTTTTTCAAACACGGTCTACACCTCTCAGGTGCCGAGTTACAGGACGGTGAAAACAGTGAGTTTGTGTTAGACGCGAATCGTGCTCTGATTCCTGCTCTAGGCTGGGAGCGCATGCTTATTGCTTTTTCAAACACGGTCTACACCTCTCAGGTGCCGAGGTACAGGACGGTGAAAACAGTGAGTTTGAGTTAGACGCGAATCGTGATATGATTCATGCTCTAGGCTGGGAGCGCAAGCTTATTGCTTTTTCAATCACGGTCTACATCTCTCAGGTGCTGAGTTACAGGACGGTGAAAACAGTGAGTTTGTGTTAGACGCGAATCGTGCTCTGATTCATGCTCTAGGCTGGGAGTTCAGGCTTTTTGCTTTTTCAAACACGGTCTACACCTCTCAGGTGCCGAGGTACAGGACGGTGAAAACAGTGAGTTTGTGTTAGACGCGAATCGTGCTCTGATTCATGCTTTAGGCTGGGAGCTCAAGCTTATTGCTTTTTCAAACACGGTCTACATCTCTCAGGTGCCGAGTTACAGGACGGTGAAAACAGTGAGTTTGTGTTAGACGCAAATCGTGCTCTGATTCATGTTTTAGGCTGGGAGCGCAAGCTTATTGCTTTTTCAAACACGGTCTACACCTCTCAAGTGCCGAGTTACAGGACGGTGAAAACAGTGAGTTTGTGTTAGACGCGAATCGTGCTCTGAGTCATGCTCTAGGCTGGGAGCGCAAGCTTATTGCTTTTTCAAACACGGTCTACATCTCTCAGCTGCCGAGTTACAGGACGGTGAAAACAGTGAGTTTGTGTTAGACGCGAATCGTGCTCTGATTCATGTTCTAGGCTGGGAGCTCAAGCTTATTGCTTTTTCAAACACGGTCTACACCTCTCAGGTTCCGAGTTACAGGACGGTGAAAACAGTGAGTTTGTGTTAGACGCGAATCGTGCTCTGATTCATGCTCTAGGCTGGGAGCGCAAGCTTATTGCTTTTTCAAACACGGTCTACACCTCTCAGGTGCCGAGTTACAGGACGGTGAAAACAGTGAGTTTGTGTTAGACGCGAATCGTGCTCTGATTCATGCTCTAGGCTGGGAGCGCAAGCTTATTGCTTTTTCAAACACGGTCTACATCTCTCAGGTGCCGAGTTACAGGACGGTGAAAACAGTGAGTTTGTGTTAGACGCGAATCGTGCTCTGATTCATGCTCTAGGCTGGGAGCGCAAGCTTATTGCTTTTTCAAACACGGTCTACATCTCTCAGGTGCCGAGTTACAGGACGGTGAAAACAGTGAGATTGTGTTAGACGCGAATCGTGCTCTGATTCATGTTCTAGGCTGGGAGCGCAAGCTTCTTGCTTTTTCAAACACGGTCTACACCTCTCAAGTGCCGAGTTACAGGACGGTGAAAACAGTGAGTTTGTGTTAGACGCGAATCGTGCTGGGATTCATGCTCTAGGCTGGGAGCGCAAGCGTAATGCTTTTTCAAAACACGGTCTACACCTCTCATGTGCCGAGGTACAGGACGGTGAAAACAGTGAGTTTGTGTTAGACGCGAATCGTGCTCTGATTCATGTTTTAGGCTGGGAGCGCAAGCTTATTGCTTTTTCAAACACGGTCTACACCTCTCAAGTGCCGAGTTACAGGACAGTGAAAACAGTGAGTTTGTGTTAGACGCGAATCGTGCTCTGATTCATGCTCTAGGCTGGGAGCGCAAGCTTATTGCTTTTTCAAACACGGTCTACACCTCTCAGGTTCCGAGTTACAGGACGGTGAAAACAGTGAGTTTGTGTTAGACGCGAATCGTGCTCTGATTCATGCTCTAGGCTGGGAGCGCAAGCTTATTGCTTTTTCAAACACGGTCTACACCTCTCAGGTGCCGAGTTACAGGACGGTGAAAACAGTGAGTTTGTGTTAGACGCGAATCGTGCTCTGATTCCTGCTCTAGGCTGGGAGCTCAAGCTTATTGCTTTTTCAAACACGGTCTACATCTCTCAGGTGCCGAGTTACAGGACGGTGAAAACAGTGAGTTTGTGTTAGACGCAAATCGTGCTCTGATTCATGTTTTAGGCTGGGAGCGCAAGCTTATTGCTTTTTCAAACACGGTCTACATCTCTCAGGTGCCGAGTTACAGGACGGTGAAAACAGTGAGTTTGTGTTAGACGCAAATCGTGCTCTGATTCATGTTTTAGGCTGGGAGCGCAAGCTTATTGCTTTTTCAAACACGGTCTACACCTCTCAAGTGCCGAGTTACAGGACGGTGAAAACAGTGAGTTTGTGTTAGACGCGAATCGTGCTCTGAATCATGCTCTAGGCTGGGAGCGCAAGCTTATTGCTTTTTCAAACACGGTCTACATCTCTCAGGTGCCGAGTTACAGGACGGTGAAAACAGTGAGTTTGTGTTAGACGCGAATCGTGCTCTGATTCATGCTCTAGGCTGGGAGCGCATGCTTATTGCTTTTTCAAACACGGTCTACACCTCTCAGGTGCCGAGGTACAGGACGGTCAAAACAGTGAGTTTGTGTTAGACGCGAATCGTGCTGGGATTGATGCTCTAGGCTGGGAGCGCAAGCGTAATGCTTTTTCAAACACGGTCTACATCTCTCAGGTGCCGAGGTACAGGACGGTGAAAACAGTGAGTTTGTGTTAGACGCGAATCGTGCTCTGATTCATGCTCTAGGCTGGGAGCGCAAGCTTATTGCTTTTTTAAACACGGTCTACACCTCTCAGGTGCCGAGTTACAGGACGGTGAAAACAGTGAGTTTGTGTTAGACGCGAATCGTGCTATGATTCATGCTCTAGGCTGGGAGCGCAAGCTTATTGCTTTTTCAAACACGGTCTACACCTCTCAGGTGCCGAGTTACAGGACGGTGAAAACAGTGAGTTTGTGTTAGACGCGAATCGTGCTCTGATTCATGCTCTAGGCTGGGAGCGCAAGCTTATTGCTTTTTCAAACACGGTCTACATCTCTCAGGTGCCGAGTTACAGGACGGTGAAAACAGTGAGTTTGTGTTAGACGCGAATCGTGCTCTGATTCATGCTCTAGGCTGGGAGCTAAAGCTTGTTGCTTTTTCAAACACGGTCTACACTTCTCAGGTGCCGAGTTACAGGACGGTGAAAACAGTGAGTTTGTGTTAGACGCGAATCGTGCTCTGATTCATGCTCTAGGCTGGGAGCGCAAGCTTATTGCTTTTTCAAACACGGTCTACATCTCTCAGGTGCCGAGTTACAGGACGGTGAAAACAGTGAGTTTGTGTTAGACGCGAATCGTGCTCTGATTCATGCTCTAGGCTGGGAGCGCAAGCTTATTGCTTTTTCAAACACGGTCTACATCTCTCAGGTGCCGAGTTACAGGACGGTGAAAACAGTGAGTTTGTGTTAGACGCGAATCGTGCTCTGATTCATGCTCTAGGCTGGGAGCGCAAGCTTATTGCTTTTTCAAACACGGTCTACATCTCTCAGGTGCCGAGTTACAGGACGGTGAAAACAGTGAGATTGTGTTAGACGCGAATCGTGCTCTGATTCATGTTCTAGGCTGGGAGCGCAAGCTTATTGCTTTTTCAAACACGGTCTACACCTCTCAGGTGCCGAGTTACAGGACGGTGAAAACAGTGAGTTTGTGTTAGACGCGAATCGTGCTCTGATTCATGCTCTAGGCTGGGAGCGCAAGCTTATTGCTTTTTCAAACACGGTCTACATCTCTCAGGTGCCGAGTTACAGGACGGTGAAAACAGTGAGTTTGTGTTAGACGCGAATCGTGCTCTGATTCATGCTCTAGGCTGGGAGCGCAAGCTTATTGCTTTTTCAAACACGGTCTACATCTCTCAGGTGCCGAGTTACAGGACGGTGAAAACAGTGAGATTGTGTTAGACGCGAATCGTGCTCTGATTCATGTTCTAGGCTAGGAGCGCAAGCTTCTTGCTTTTTCAAACACGGTCTACACCTCTCAAGTGCCGAGTTACAGGACGGTGAAAACAGTGAGTTTGTGTTAGACGCGAATCGTGCTGGGATTCATGCTCTAGGCTGGGAGCGCAAGCGTAATGCTTTTTCAAACACGGTCTACACCTCTCATGTGCCGAGGTACAGGACGGTGAAAACAGTGAGTTTGTGTTAGACGCGAATCGTGCTCTGATTCATGTTTTAGGCTGGGAGTGCAAGCTTATTGCTTTTTCAAACACGGTCTACACCTCTCAAGTGCCGAGTTACAGGACAGTGAAAACAGTGAGTTTGTGTTAGACGCGAATCGTGCTCTGATTCATGCTCTAGGCTGGGAGCGCAAGCTTATTGCTTTTTCAAACACGGTCTACATCTCTCAGGTGCCGAGTTACAGGACGGTGAAAACAGTGAGTTTGTGTTAGACGCGAATCGTGCTCTGATTCATGCTCTAGGCTGGGAGCGCATGCTTATTGCTTTTTCAAACACGGTCTACACCTCTCAGGTGCCGAGGTACAGGACGGTCAAAACAGTGAGTTTGTGTTAGACGCGAATCGTGCTGGGATTGATGCTCTAGGCTGGGAGCGCAAGCGTAATGCTTTTTCAAACACGGTCTACATCTCTCAGGTGCCGAGGTACAGGACGGTGAAAACAGTGAGTTTGTGTTAGACGCGAATCGTGCTCTGATTCATGCTCTAGGCTGGGAGCGCAAGCTTATTGCTTTTTTAAACACGGTCTACACCTCTCAGGTGCCGAGTTACAGGACGGTGAAAACAGTGAGTTTGTGTTAGACGCGAATCGTGCTATGATTCATGCTCTAGGCTGGGAGCGCAAGCGTATT
Organism: Eleutherodactylus coqui; assembly: GCF_035609145.1. NCBI lineage: Eukaryota > Metazoa > Chordata > Amphibia > Anura > Eleutherodactylidae > Eleutherodactylus > Eleutherodactylus coqui. The sequence goes on along the minus strand of NC_089844.1, from coordinate 187,882,227 downwards.
GCTTTTTCAAACACGGTCTACACCTCTCAAGTGCCGAGTTACAGGACGGTGAAAACAGTGAGTTTGTGTTAGACGCGAATCGTGCTCTGAATCATGCTCTAGGCTGGGAGCGCAAGCTTATTGCTTTTTCAAACACGGTCTACATCTCTCAGGTGCCGAGTTACAGGACGGTGAAAACAGTGAGTTTGTGTTAGACGCGAATCGTGCTCTGATTCATGCTCTAGGCTGGGAGCGCAAGCTTATTGCTTTTTCAAACACGGTCTACATCTCTCAGGTGCCGAGTTACAGGACGGTGAAAACAGTGAGTTTGTGTTAGACGCGAATCGTGCTCTGATTCATGCTCTAGGCTGGGAGCTAAAGCTTGTTGCTTTTTCAAACACGGTCTACACTTCTCAGGTGCCGAGTTACAGGACGGTGAAAACAGTGAGTTTGTGTTAGACGCGAATCGTGCTCTGATTCATGCTCTAGGCTGGGAGCGCAAGCTTATTGCTTTTTCAAACACGGTCTACATCTCTCAGGTGCCGAGTTACAGGACGGTGAAAACAGTGAGTTTGTGTTAGACGCGAATCGTGCTCTGATTCATGCTCTAGGCTGGGAGCGCAAGCTTATTGCTTTTTCAAACACGGTCTACATCTCTCAGGTGCCGAGTTACAGGACGGTGAAAACAGTGAGTTTGTGTTAGACGCGAATCGTGCTCTGATTCATGCTCTAGGCTGGGAGCGCAAGCTTATTGCTTTTTCAAACACGGTCTACATCTCTCAGGTGCCGAGTTACAGGACGGTGAAAACAGTGAGATTGTGTTAGACGCGAATCGTGCTCTGATTCATGTTCTAGGCTGGGAGCGCAAGCTTATTGCTTTTTCAAACACGGTCTACACCTCTCAGGTGCCGAGTTACAGGACGGTGAAAACAGTGAGTTTGTGTTAGACGCGAATCGTGCTCTGATTCATGTTTTAGGCTGGGAGCGCAAGCTTATTGCTTTTTCAAACACGGTCTACATCTCTCAGGTGCCGAGTTACAGGACGGTGAAAACAGTGAGTTTGTGTTAGACGCGAATCGTGCTCTGATTCATGCTCTAGGCTGGGAGCGCTAACTTATTGCTTTTTCAAACACGGTCTACATCTCTCAGGTGCCGAGTTACAGGACGGTGAAAACAGTGAGATTGTGTTAGACGCGAATCGTGCTCTGATTCATGTTCTAGGCTAGGAGCGCAAGCTTCTTGCTTTTTCAAACACGGTCTACACCTCTCAAGTGCCGAGTTACAGGACGGTGAAAACAGTGAGTTTGTGTTAGACGCGAATCGTGCTGGGATTCATGCTCTAGGCTGGGAGCGCAAGCGTAATGCTTTTTCAAACACGGTCTACACCTCTCATGTGCCGAGGTACAGGACGGTGAAAACAGTGAGTTTGTGTTAGACGCGAATCGTGCTCTGATTCATGTTTTAGGCTGGGAGTGCAAGCTTATTGCTTTTTCAAACACGGTCTACACCTCTCAAGTGCCGAGTTACAGGACAGTGAAAACAGTGAGTTTGTGTTAGACGCGAATCGTGCTCTGATTCATGCTCTAGGCTGGGAGCGCAAGCTTATTGCTTTTTCAAACACGGTCTACATCTCTCAGGTGCCGAGTTACAGGACGGTGAAAACAGTGAGTTTGTGTTAGACGCGAATCGTGCTCTGATTCATGCTCTAGGCTGGGAGCGCATGCTTATTGCTTTTTCAAACACGGTCTACACCTCTCAGGTGCCGAGGTACAGGACGGTCAAAACAGTGAGTTTGTGTTAGACGCGAATCGTGCTGGGATTGATGCTCTAGGCTGGGAGCGCAAGCGTAATGCTTTTTCAAACACGGTCTACACCTCTCAGGTGCCGAGGTACAGGACGGTGAAAACAGTGAGTTTGTGTTAGACGCGAATCGTGATATGATTCATGCTCTAGGCTGGGAGTTCAAGCTTATTGCTTTTTCAAACACGGTCTACACCTCTCAGGTGCCGAGTTACAGGACGGTGAAAACAGTGAGTTTGTGTTAGACGCGAATCGTGCTCTGATTCATGCTCTAGGCTGGGAGCGCAAGCTTATTGCTTTTTCAAACACGGTCTACATCTCTCAGGTGCCGAGTTACAGGACGGTGAAAACAGTGAGTTTGTGTTAGACGCGAATCGTGCTCTGATTCATGCTCTAGGCTGGGAGCGCAAGCTTATTGCTTTTTCAAACACGGTCTACATCTCTCAGGTGCCGAGTTACAGGACGGTGAAAACAGTGAGATTGTGTTAGACGCGAATCGTGCTCTGATTCATGTTCTAGGCTGGGAGCGCAAGCTTCTTGCTTTTTTAAACACGGTCTACACCTCTCAAGTGCCGAGTTACAGGACGGTGAAAACAGTGAGTTTGTGTTAGACGCGAATCGTGCTGGGATTCATGCTCTAGGCTGGGAGCGCAAGCGTAATGCTTTTTCAAACACGGTCTACACCTCTCATGTGCCGAGGTACAGGACGGTGAAAACAGTGAGTTTGTGTTAGACGCGAATCGTGCTCTGATTCATGTTTTAGGCTGGGAGCGCAAGCTTATTGCTTTTTCAAACACGGTCTACACCTCTCAAGTGCCGAGTTACAGGACAGTGAAAACAGTGAGTTTGTGTTAGACGCGAATCGTGCTCTGATTCATGCTCTAGGCTGGGAGCGCAAGCTTATTGCTTTTTCAAACACGGTCTACACCTCTCAGGTTCCGAGTTACAGGACGGTGAAAACAGTGAGTTTGTGTTAGACGCGAATCGTGCTCTGATTCATGCTCTAGGCTGGGAGCGCAAGCTTATTGCTTTTTCAAACACGGTCTACACCTCTCAGGTGCCGAGTTACAGGACGGTGAAAACAGTGAGTTTGTGTTAGACGCGAATCGTGCTCTGATTCCTGCTCTAGGCTGGGAGCGCATGCTTATTGCTTTTTCAAACACGGTCTACACCTCTCAGGTGCCGAGGTACAGGACGGTGAAAACAGTGAGTTTGTGTTAGACGCGAATCGTGATATGATTCATGCTCTAGGCTGGGAGTTCAAGCTTATTGCTTTTTCAAACACGGTTTACACCTCTCAGGTGCCGAAGTACAGGACGGTGAAAACAGTGAGTTTGTGTTAGACGCGAATTGTGCTCTGATTCATGCTCTAGGCTGGGAGCTCAAGCTTATTACTTTTTCAAACACGGTCTACATCTCTCAGGTGCCGAGTTACAGGACGCTGAAAACAGTGAGTTTGTGTTAGACGCAAATCGTGCTCTGATTCATGTTTTAGGCTGGGAGCGCAAGCTTATTGCTTTTTCAAACACGGTCTACACCTCTCAAGTGCCGAGTTACAGGACGGTGAAAACAGTGAGTTTGTGTTAGACGCGAATCGTGCTTTGAATCATGCTCTAGGCTGGGAGCGCAAGCTTATTGCTTTTTCAAACACGGTCTACATCTCTCAGGTGCCGAGTTACAGGACGGTGAAAACAGTGAGTTTGTGTTAGACGCGAATCGTGCTCTGATTCCTGCTCTAGGCTGGGAGCGCATGCTTATTGCTTTTTCGAACACGGTCTACACCTCTCAGGTTCCGAGTTACAGGACGGTGAAAACAGTGAGTTTGTGTTAGACGCGAATCGTGCTCTGATTCATGCTCTAGGCTGGGAGCGCAAGCTTATTGCTTTTTCAAACACGGTCTACATCTCTCAGGTGCCGAGTTACAGGACGGTGAAAACAGTGAGTTTGTGTTAGACGCAAATCGTGCTCTGATTCATGCTCTAGGCTGGGAGCGCAAGCTTATTGCTTTTTCAAACACGGTCTACATCTCTCAGGTGCCGAGTTACAGGACGGTGAAAACAGTGAGATTGTGTTAGACGCGAATCGTGCTCTGATTCATGTTCTAGGCTGGGAGCGCAAGCTTATTGCTTTTTCAAACACGGTCTACACCTCTCAAGTGCCGAGTTACAGGACGGTGAAAACAGTGAGTTTGTGTTAGACGCGAATCGTGCTCTGATTCATGCTCTAGGCTGGGAGCGCAAGCTTATTGCTTTTTCAAACACGGTCTACACCTCTCAGGTGCCGAGTTACAGGACGGTGAAAACAGTGAGTTTGTGTTAGACGCGAATCGTGCTCTGATTCATGCTCTAGGCTGGGAGCGCAAGCTTATTGCTTTTTCAAACACGGTCTACATCTCTCAGGTGCCGAGTTACAGGACGGTGAAAACAGTGAGTTTGTGTTAGACGCGAATCGTGCTCTGATTCATGCTCTAGGCTGGGAGCGCAAGCTTATTGCTTTTTCAAACACGGTCTACATCTCTCAGGTGCCGAGTTACAGGACGGTGAAAACAGTGAGATTGTGTTAGACGCGAATCGTGCTCTGATTCATGTTCTAGGCTAGGAGCGCAAGCTTCTTGCTTTTTCAAACACGGTCTACACCTCTCAAGTGCCGAGTTACAGGACGGTGAAAACAGTGAGTTTGTGTTAGACGCGAATCGTGCTGGGATTCATGCTCTAGGCTGGGAGCGCAAGCGTAATGCTTTTTCAAACACGGTCTACACCTCTCATGTGCCGAGGTACAGGACGGTGAAAACAGTGAGTTTGTGTTAGACGCGAATCGTGCTCTGATTCATGTTTTAGGCTGGGAGTGCAAGCTTATTGCTTTTTCAAACACGGTCTACACCTCTCAAGTGCCGAGTTACAGGACAGTGAAAACAGTGAGTTTGTGTTAGACGCGAATCGTGCTCTGATTCATGCTCTAGGCTGGGAGTGCAAGCTTATTGCTTTTTCAAACACGGTCTACACCTCTCAGGTTCCGAGTTACAGGACGGTGAAAACAGTGAGTTTGTGTTAGACGCGAATCGTGCTCTGATTCATGCTCTAGGCTGGGAGCGCAAGCTTATTGCTTTTTCAAACACGGTCTACACCTCTCAGGTGCCGAGTTACAGGACGGTGAAAAGAGTGAGTTTGTGTTAGACGCGAATCGTGCTCTGATTCCTGCTCTAGGCTGGGAGCGCATGCTTATTGCTTTTTCAAACACGGTCTACACCTCTCAGGTGCCGAGGTACAGGACGGTGAAAACAGTGAGTTTGAGTTAGACGCGAATCGTGATATGATTCATGCTCTAGGCTGGGAGCGCAAGCTTATTGCTTTTTCAATCACGGTCTACATCTCTCAGGTGCTGAGTTACAGGACGGTGAAAACAGTGAGTTTGTGTTAGACGCGAATCGTGCTCTGATTCATGCTCTAGGCTGGGAGTTCAAGCTTATTGCTTTTTCAAACACGGTTTACACCTCTCAGGTGCCGAAGTACAGGACGGTGAAAACAGTGAGTTTGTGTTAGACGCGAATTGTGCTCTGATTCATGCTCTAGGCTGGGAGCTCAAGCTTATTACTTTTTCAAACACGGTCTACATCTCTCAGGTGCCGAGTTACAGGACGGTGAAAACAGTGAGTTTGTGTTAGACGCAAATCGTGCTCTGATTCATGTTTTAGGCTGGGAGCGCAAGCTTATTGCTTTTTCAAACACGGTCTACACCTCTCAAGTGCCGAGTTACAGGACGGTGAAAACAGTGAGTTTGTGTTAGACGCGAATCGTGCTTTGAATCATGCTCTAGGCTGGGAGCGCAAGCTTATTGCTTTTTCAAACACGGTCTACATCTCTCAGGTGCCGAGTTACAGGACGGTGAAAACAGTGAGTTTGTGTTAGACGCGAATCGTGCTCTGATTCCTGCTCTAGGCTGGGAGCGCATGCTTATTGCTTTTTCAAACACGGTCTACACCTCTCAGGTTCCGAGTTACAGGACGGTGAAAACAGTGAGTTTGTGTTAGACGCGAATCGTGCTCTGATTCATGCTCTAGGCTGGGAGCGCAAGCTTATTGCTTTTTCAAACACGGTCTACATCTCTCAGGTGCCGAGTTACAGGACGGTGAAAACAGTGAGTTTGTGTTAGACGCAAATCGTGCTCTGATTCATGCTCTAGGCTGGGAGCGCAAGCTTATTGCTTTTTCAAACACGGTCTACATCTCTCAGGTGCCGAGTTACAGGACGGTGAAAACAGTGAGATTGTGTTAGACGCGAATCGTGCTCTGATTCATGTTCTAGGCTGTGAGCGCAAGCTTATTGCTTTTTCAAACACGGTCTACACCTCTCAGGTGCCGAGTTACAGGACGTTGAAAACAGTGAGTTTGTGTTAGACGCGAATCGTGCTCTGATTCATGCTCTAGGCTGGGAGCGCAAGCTTATTGCTTTTTCAAACACGGTCTACATCTCTCAGGTGCCGAGTTACAGGACGGTGAAAACAGTGAGTTTGTGTTAGACGCGAATCGTGCTCTGATTCATGCTCTAGGCTGGGAGCTAAAGCTTGTTGCTTTTTCAAACACGGTCTACACTTCTCAGGTGCCGAGTTACAGGACGGTGAAAACAGTGAGTTTGTGTTAGACGCGAATCGTGCTCTGATTCATGCTCTAGGCTGGGAGCGCAAGCTTATTGCTTTTTCAAACACGGTCTACATCTCTCAGGTGCCGAGTTACAGGACGGTGAAAACAGTGAGTTTGTGTTAGACGCGAATCGTGCTCTGATTCATGCTCTAGGCTGGGAGCGCAAGCTTATTGCTTTTTCAAACACGGTCTACATCTCTCAGGTGCCGAGTTACAGGACGGTGAAAACAGTGAGTTTGTGTTAGACGCGAATCGTGCTCTGATTCATGCTCTAGGCTGGGAGCGCAAGCTTATTGCTTTTTCAAACACGGTCTACATCTCTCAGGTGCCGAGTTACAGGACGGTGAAAACAGTGAGATTGTGTTAGACGCGAATCGTGCTCTGATTCATGTTCTAGGCTGGGAGCGCAAGCTTATTGCTTTTTCAAACACGGTCTACACCTCTCAGGTGCCGAGTTACAGGACGGTGAAAACAGTGAGTTTGTGTTAGACGCGAATCGTGCTCTGATTCATGCTCTAGGCTGGGAGCGCAAGCTTATTGCTTTTTCAAACACGGTCTACATCTCTCAGGTGCCGAGTTACAGGACGGTGAAAACAGTGAGTTTGTGTTAGACGCGAATCGTGCTCTGATTCATGCTCTAGGCTGGGAGCGCAAGCTTATTGCTTTTTCAAACACGGTCTACATCTCTCAGGTGCCGAGTTACAGGACGGTGAAAACAGTGAGATTGTGTTAGACGCGAATCGTGCTCTGATTCATGTTCTAGGCTAGGAGCGCAAGCTTCTTGCTTTTTCAAACACGGTCTACACCTCTCAAGTGCCGAGTTACAGGACGGTGAAAACAGTGAGTTTGTGTTAGACGCGAATCGTGCTGGGATTCATGCTCTAGGCTGGGAGCGCAAGCGTAATGCTTTTTCAAACACGGTCTACACCTCTCATGTGCCGAGGTACAGGACGGTGAAAACAGTGAGTTTGTGTTAGACGCGAATCGTGCTCTGATTCATGTTTTAGGCTGGGAGTGCAAGCTTATTGCTTTTTCAAACACGGTCTACACCTCTCAAGTGCCGAGTTACAGGACAGTGAAAACAGTGAGTTTGTGTTAGACGCGAATCGTGCTCTGATTCATGCTCTAGGCTGGGAGCGCAAGCTTATTGCTTTTTCAAACACGGTCTACATCTCTCAGGTGCCGAGTTACAGGACGGTGAAAACAGTGAGTTTGTGTTAGACGCGAATCGTGCTCTGATTCATGCTCTAGGCTGGGAGCGCATGCTTATTGCTTTTTCAAACACGGTCTACACCTCTCAGGTGCCGAGGTACAGGACGGTCAAAACAGTGAGTTTGTGTTAGACGCGAATCGTGCTGGGATTGATGCTCTAGGCTGGGAGCGCAAGCTTATTGCTTTTTTAAACACGGTCTACACCTCTCAGGTGCCGAGTTACAGGACGGTGAAAACAGTGAGTTTGTGTTAGACGCGAATCGTGCTATGATTCATGCTCTAGGCTGGGAGCGCAAGCGTATTGCTTTTTCAAACACGGTCTACACCTCTCAGGTGCCGAGTTACAGGACGGTGAAAACAGTGAGTTTGTGTTAGACGCGAATCGTGCTCTGATTCATGCTCTAGGCTGGGAGCGCAAGCTTATTGCTTTTTCAAACACGGTCTACATCTCTCAGGTGCCGAGTTACAGGACGGTGAAAACAGTGAGTTTGTGTTAGACGCGAATCGTGCTCTGATTCATGCTCTAGGCTGGGAGCTAAAGCTTGTTGCTTTTTCAAACACGGTCTACACTTCTCAGGTGCCGAGTTACAGGACGGTGAAAACAGTGAGTTTGTGTTAGACGCGAATCGTGCTCTGATTCATGCTCTAGGCTGGGAGCGCAAGCTTATTGCTTTTTCAAACACGGTCTACATCTCTCAGGTGCCGAGTTACAGGACGGTGAAAACAGTGAGTTTGTGTTAGACGCGAATCGTGCTCTGATTCATGCTCTAGGCTGGGAGCGCAAGCTTATTGCTTTTTCAAACACGGTCTACACCTCTCAGGTGCCGAGTTACAGGACGGTGAAAACAGTGAGTTTGTGTTAGACGCGAATCGTGCTCTGATTCATGCTCTAGGCTGGGAGCTAAAGCTTGTTGCTTTTTCAAACACGGTCTACACTTCTCAGGTGCCGAGTTACAGGACGGTGAAAACAGTGAGTTTGTGTTAGACGCGAATCGTGCTCTGATTCATGCTCTAGGCTGGGAGCGCAAGCTTATTGCTTTTTCAAACACGGTCTACATCTCTCAGGTGCCGAGTTACAGGACGGTGAAAACAGTGAGTTTGTGTTAGACGCGAATCGTGCTCTGATTCATGCTCTAGGCTGGGAGCGCAAGCTTATTGCTTTTTCAAACACGGTCTACACCTCTCAGGTGCCGAGTTACAGGACGGTGAAAACAGTGAGTTTGTGTTAGACGCGAATCGTGCTCTGATTCATGCTCTAGGCTGGGAGCGCAAGCTTATTGCTTTTTCAAACACGGTCTACATCTCTCAGGTGCCGAGTTACAGGACGGTGAAAACAGTGAGTTTGTGTTAGACGCGAATCGTGCTCTGATTCATGCTCTAGGCTGGGAGCGCAAGCTTATTGCTTTTTCAAACACGGTCTACATCTCTCAGGTGCCGAGTTACAGGACGGTGAAAACAGTGAGATTGTGTTAGACGCGAATCGTGCTCTGATTCATGTTCTAGGCTGGGAGCGCAAGCTTCTTGCTTTTTTAAACACGGTCTACACCTCTCAAGTGCCGAGTTACAGGACGGTGAAAACAGTGAGTTTGTGTTAGACGCGAATCGTGCTGGGATTCATGCTCTAGGCTGGGAGCGCAAGCGTAATGCTTTTTCAAACACGGTCTACACCTCTCATGTGCCGAGGTACAGGACGGTGAAAACAGTGAGTTTGTGTTAGACGCGAATCGTGCTCTGATTCATGTTTTAGGCTGGGAGCGCAAGCTTATTGCTTTTTCAAACTCGGTCTACACCTCTCAAGTGCCGAGTTACAGGACAGTGAAAACAGTGAGTTTGTGTTAGACGCGAATCGTGCTCTGATTCATGCTCTAGGCTGGGAGCGCAAGCTTATTGCTTTTTCAAACACGGTCTACACCTCTCAGGTTCCGAGTTACAGGACGGTGAAAACAGTGAGTTTGTGTTAGACGCGAATCTTGCTCTGATTCATGCTCTAGGCTGGGAGCGCAAGCTTATTGCTTTTTCAAACACGGTCTACACCTCTCAGGTGCCGAGTTACAGGACGGTGAAAACAGTGAGTTTGTGTTAGACGCGAATCGTGCTCTGATTCCTGCTCTAGGCTGGGAGCGCATGCTTATTGCTTTTTCAAACACGGTCTACACCTCTCAGGTGCCGAGGTACAGGACGGTGAAAACAGTGAGTTTGTGTTAGACGCGAATCGTGATATGATTCATGCTCTAGGCTGGGAGTTCAAGCTTATTGCTTTTTCAAACACGGTCTACACCTCTCAGGTGCCGAAGTACAGGACGGTGAAAACAGTGAGTTTGTGTTAGACGCGAATCGTGCTCTGATTCATGCTCTAGGCTGGGAGCTCAAGCTTATTACTTTTTCAAACACGGTCTACATCTCTCAGGTGCCGAGTTACAGGACGGTGAAAACAGTGAGTTTGTGTTAGACGCAAATCGTGCTCTGATTCATGTTTTAGGCTGGGAGCGCAAGCTTATTGCTTTTTCAAACACGGTCTACACCTCTCAAGTGCCGAGTTACAGGACGGTGAAAACAGTGAGTTTGTGTTAGACGCGAATCGTGCTTTGAATCATGCTCTAGGCTGGGAGCGCAAGCTTATTGCTTTTTCAAACACGGTCTACATCTCTCAGGTGCCGAGTTACAGGACGGTGAAAACAGTGAGTTTGTGTTAGACGCGAATCGTGCTCTGATTCCTGCTCTAGGCTGGGAGCGCATGCTTATTGCTTTTTCAAACACGGTCTACACCTCTCAGGTTCCGAGTTACAGGACGGTGAAAACAGTGAGTTTGTGTTAGACGCGAATCGTGCTCTGATTCATGCTCTAGGCTGGGAGCGCAAGCTTATTGCTTTTTCAAACACGGTCTACATCTCTCAGGTGCCGAGTTACAGGACGGTGAAAACAGTGAGTTTGTGTTAGACGCGAATCGTGCTCTGATTCATGCTCTAGGCTGGGAGCGCAAGCTTATTGCTTTTTCAAACACGGTCTACACCTCTCAGGTGCCGAGTTACAGGACGGTGAAAACAGTGAGTTTGTGTTAGACGCGAATCGTGCTCTGATTCATGCTCTAGGCTGGGAGCGCAAGCTTATTGCTTTTTCAAACACGGTCTACATCTCTCAGGTGCCGAGTTACAGGACGGTGAAAACAGTGAGTTTGTGTTAGACGCGAATCGTGCTCTGATTCATGCTCTAGGCTGGGAGCGCAAGCTTATTGCTTTTTCAAACACGGTCTACATCTCTCAGGTGCCGAGTTACAGGACGGTGAAAACAGTGAGATTGTGTTAGACGCGAATCGTGCTCTGATTCATGTTCTAGGCTAGGAGCGCAAGCTTCTTGCTTTTTCAAACACGGTCTACACCTCTCAAGTGCCGAGTTACAGGACGGTGAAAACAGTGAGTTTGTGTTAGACGCGAATCGTGCTGGGATTCATGCTCTAGGCTGGGAGCGCAAGCGTAATGCTTTTTCAAACACGGTCTACACCTCTCATGTGCCGAGGTACAGGACGGTGAAAACAGTGAGTTTGTGTTAGACGCGAATCGTGCTCTGATTCATGTTTTAGGCTGGGAGTGCAAGCTTATTGCTTTTTCAAACACGGTCTACACCTCTCAAGTGCCGAGTTACAGGACAGTGAAAACAGTGAGTTTGTGTTAGACGCGAATCGTGCTCTGATTCATGCTCTAGGCTGGGAGAGCAAGCTTATTGCTTTTTCAAACACGGTCTACACCTCTCAGGTTCCGAGTTACAGGACGGTGAAAACAGTGAGTTTGTGTTAGACGCGAATCGTGCTCTGATTCCTGCTCTAGGCTGGGAGCGCATGCTTATTGCTTTTTCAAACACGGTCTACACCTCTCAGGTGCCGAGGTACAGGACGGTGAAAACAGTGAGTTTGAGTTAGACGCGAATCGTGATATGATTCATGCTCTAGGCTGGGAGCGCAAGCTTATTGCTTTTTCAATCACGGTCTACATCTCTCAGGTGCTGAGTTACAGGACGGTGAAAACAGTGAGTTTGTGTTAGACGCGAATCGTGCTCTGATTCATGCTCTAGGCTGGGAGTTCAAGCTTTTTGTTTTTTCAAACACGGTCTACACCTCTCAGGTGCCGAGGTACAGGACGGTGAAAACAGTGAGTTTGTGTTAGACGCGAATCGTGCTCTGATTCATGCTTTAGGCTGGGAGCTCAAGCTTATTGCTTTTTCAAACACGGTCTACATCTCTCAGGTGCCGAGTTACAGGACGGTGAAAACAGTGAGTTTGTGTTAGACGCAAATCGTGCTCTGATTCATGTTTTAGGCTGGGAGCGCAAGCTTATTGCTTTTTCAAACACGGTCTACACCTCTCAAGTGCCGAGTTACAGGACGGTGAAAACAGTGAGTTTGTGTTAGACGCGAATCGTGCTCTGAGTCATGCTCTAGGCTGGGAGCGCAAGCTTATTGCTTTTTCAAACACGGTCTACATCTCTCAGCTGCCGAGTTACAGGACGGTGAAAACAGTGAGTTTGTGTTAGACGCGAATCGTGCTCTGATTCATGTTCTAGGCTGGGAGCTCAAGCTTATTGCTTTTTCAAACACGGTCTACACCTCTCAGGTTCCGAGTTACAGGACGGTGAAAACAGTGAGTTTGTGTTAGACGCGAATCGTGCTCTGATTCATGCTCTAGGCTGGGAGCGCAAGCTTATTGCTTTTTCAAACACGGTCTACATCTCTCAGGTGCCGAGTTACAGGACGGTGAAAACAGTGAGATTGTGTTAGACGCGAATCGTGCTCTGATTCATGTTCTAGGCTGGGAGCGCAAGCTTATTGCTTTTTCAAACACGGTCTACACCTCTCAAGTGCCGAGTTACAGGACGGTGAAAACAGTGAGTTTGTGTTAGACGCGAATCGTGCTCTGATTCATGCTCTAGGCTGGGAGCGCAAGCTTATTGCTTTTTCAAACACGGTCTACACCTCTCAGGTGCCGAGTTACAGGACGGTGAAAACAGTGAGTTTGTGTTAGACGCGAATCGTGCTCTGATTCATGCTCTAGGCTGGGAGCGCAAGCTTATTGCTTTTTCAAACACGGTCTACATCTCTCAGGTGCCGAGTTACAGGACGGTGAAAACAGTGAGTTTGTGTTAGACGCGAATCGTGCTCTGATTCATGCTCTAGGCTGGGAGCGCAAGCTTATTGCTTTTTCAAACACGGTCTACATCTCTCAGGTGCCGAGTTACAGGACGGTGAAAACAGTGAGATTGTGTTAGACGCGAATCGTGCTCTGATTCATGTTCTAGGCTAGGAGCGCAAGCTTCTTGCTTTTTCAAACACGGTCTACACCTCTCAAGTGCCGAGTTACAGGACGGTGAAAACAGTGAGTTTGTGTTAGACGCGAATCGTGCTGGGATTCATGCTCTAGGCTGGGAGCGCAAGCGTAATGCTTTTTCAAACACGGTCTACACCTCTCATGTGCCGAGGTACAGGACGGTGAAAACAGTGAGTTTGTGTTAGACGCGAATCGTGCTCTGATTCATGTTTTAGGCTGGGAGTGCAAGCTTATTGCTTTTTCAAACACGGTCTACACCTCTCAAGTGCCGAGTTACAGGACAGTGAAAACAGTGAGTTTGTGTTAGACGCGAATCGTGCTCTGATTCATGCTCTAGGCTGGGAGAGCAAGCTTATTGCTTTTTCAAACACGGTCTACACCTCTCAGGTTCCGAGTTACAGGACGGTGAAAACAGTGAGTTTGTGTTAGACGCGAATCGTGCTCTGATTCATGCTCTAGGCTGGGAGCGCAAGCTTATTGCTTTTTCAAACACGGTCTACACCTCTCAGGTGCCGAGTTACAGGACGGTGAAAAGAGTGAGTTTGTGTTAGACGCGAATCGTGCTCTGATTCCTGCTCTAGGCTGGGAGCGCATGCTTATTGCTTTTTCAAACACGGTCTACACCTCTCAGGTGCCGAGGTACAGGACGGTGAAAACAGTGAGTTTGAGTTAGACGCGAATCGTGATATGATTCATGCTCTAGGCTGGGAGCGCAAGCTTATTGCTTTTTCAATCACGGTCTACATTTCTCAGGTGCTGAGTTACAGGACGGTGAAAACAGTGAGTTTGTGTTAGACGCGAATCGTGCTCTGATTCATGCTCTAGGCTGGGAGTTCAAGCTTTTTGCTTTTTCAAACACGGTCTACACCTCTCAGGTGCCGAGGTACAGGACGGTGAAAACAGTGAGTTTGTGTTAGACGCGAATCGTGCTCTGATTCATGCTTTAGGCTGGGAGCTCAAGCTTATTGCTTTTTCAAACACGGTCTACATCTCTCAGGTGCCGAGTTACAGGACGGTGAAAACAGTGAGTTTGTGTTAGACGCAAATCGTGCTCTGATTCATGTTTTAGGCTGGGAGCGCAAGCTTATTGCTTTTTCAAACACGGTCTACACCTCTCAAGTGCCGAGTTACAGGACGGTGAAAACAGTGAGTTTGTGTTAGACGCGAATCGTGCTCTGAGTCATGCTCTAGGCTGGGAGCGCAAGCTTATTGCTTTTTCAAACACGGTCTACATCTCTCAGCTGCCGAGTTACAGGACGGTGAAAACAGTGAGTTTGTGTTAGACGCGAATCGTGCTCTGATTCATGTTCTAGGCTGGGAGCTCAAGCTTATTGCTTTTTCAAACACGGTCTACACCTCTCAGGTTCCGAGTTACAGGACGGTGAAAACAGTGAGTTTGTGTTAGACGCAAATCGTGCTCTGATTCATGTTTTAGGCTGGGAGCGCAAGCTTATTGCTTTTTCAAACACGGTCTACACCTCTCAAGTGCCGAGTTACAGGACGGTGAAAACAGTGAGTTTGTGTTAGACGCGAATCGTGCTCTGATTCATGCTCTAGGCTGGGAGCGCAAGCTTATTGCTTTTTCAAACACGGTCTACATCTCTCAGGTGCCGAGTTACAGGACGGTGAAAACAGTGAGATTGTGTTAGACGCGAATCGTGCTCTGATTCATGTTCTAGGCTGGGAGCGCAAGCTTATTGCTTTTTCAAACACGGTCTACACCTCTCAAGTGCCGAGTTACAGGACGGTGAAAACAGTGAGTTTGTGTTAGACGCGAATCGTGCTCTGATTCATGCTCTAGGCTGGGAGCGCAAGCTTATTGCTTTTTCAAACACGGTCTACACCTCTCAGGTGCCGAGTTACAGGACGGTGAAAACAGTGAGTTTGTGTTAGACGCGAATCGTGCTCTGATTCATGCTCTAGGCTGGGAGCGCAAGCTTATTGCTTTTTCAAACACGGTCTACATCTCTCAGGTGCCGAGTTACAGGACGGTGAAAACAGTGAGTTTGTGTTAGACGCGAATCGTGCTCTGATTCATGCTCTAGGCTGGGAGCGCAAGCTTATTGCTTTTTCAAACACGGTCTACATCTCTCAGGTGCCGAGTTACAGGACGGTGAAAACAGTGAGATTGTGTTAGACGCGAATCGTGCTCTGATTCATGTTCTAGGCTAGGAACGCAAGCTTCTTGCTTTTTCAAACACGGTCTACACCTCTCAAGTGCCGAGTTACAGGACGGTGAAAACAGTGAGTTTGTGTTAGACGCGAATCGTGCTGGGATTCATGCTCTAGGCTGGGAGCGCAAGCGTAATGCTTTTTCAAACACGGTCTACACCTCTCATGTGCCGAGGTACAGGACGGTGAAAACAGTGAGTTTGTGTTAGACGCGAATCGTGCTCTGATTCATGTTTTAGGCTGGGAGTGCAAGCTTATTGCTTTTTCAAACACGGTCTACACCTCTCAAGTGCCGAGTTACAGGACAGTGAAAACAGTGAGTTTGTGTTAGACGCGAATCGTGCTCTGATTCATGCTCTAGGCTGGGAGAGCAAGCTTATTGCTTTTTCAAACACGGTCTACACCTCTCAGGTTCCGAGTTACAGGACGGTGTAAACAGTGAGTTTGTGTTAGACGCGAATCGTGCTCTGATTCATGCTCTAGGCTGGGAGCGCAAGCTTATTGCTTTTTCAAACACGGTCTACACCTCTCAGGTGCCGAGTTACAGGACGGTGAAAACAGTGAGTTTGTGTTAGACGCGAATCGTGCTCTGATTCCTGCTCTAGGCTGGGAGCGCATGCTTATTGCTTTTTCAAACACGGTCTACACCTCTCAGGTGCCGAGGTACAGGACGGTGAAAACAGTGAGTTTGAGTTAGACGCGAATCGTGATATGATTCATGCTCTAGGCTGGGAGCGCAAGCTTATTGCTTTTTCAATCACGGTCTACATCTCTCAGGTGCTGAGTTACAGGACGGTGAAAACAGTGAGTTTGTGTTAGACGCGAATCGTGCTCTGATTCATGCTCTAGGCTGGGAGTTCAAGCTTTTTGCTTTTTCAAACACGGTCTACACCTCTCAGGTGCCGAGGTACAGGACGGTGAAAACAGTGAGTTTGTGTTAGACGCGAATCGTGCTCTGATTCATGCTTTAGGCTGGGAGCTCAAGCTTATTGCTTTTTCAAACACGGTCTACATCTCTCAGGTGCCGAGTTACAGGACGGTGAAAACAGTGAGTTTGTGTTAGACGCAAATCGTGCTCTGATTCATGTTTTAGGCTGGGAGCGCAAGCTTATTGCTTTTTCAAACACGGTCTACACCTCTCAAGTGCCGAGTTACAGGACGGTGAAAACAGTGAGTTTGTGTTAGACGCGAATCGTGCTCTGAGTCATGCTCTAGGCTGGGAGCGCAAGCTTATTGCTTTTTCAAACACGGTCTACATCTCTCAGCTGCCGAGTTACAGGACGGTGAAAACAGTGAGTTTGTGTTAGACGCGAATCGTGCTCTGATTCATGTTCTAGGCTGGGAGCTCAAGCTTATTGCTTTTTCAAACACGGTCTACACCTCTCAGGTTCCGAGTTACAGGACGGTGAAAACAGTGAGTTTGTGTTAGACGCGAATCGTGCTCTGATTCATGCTCTAGGCTGGGAGCGCAAGCTTATTGCTTTTTCAAACACGGTCTACACCTCTCAGGTGCCGAGTTACAGGACGGTGAAAACAGTGAGTTTGTGTTAGACGCGAATCGTGCTCTGATTCATGCTCTAGGCTGGGAGCGCAAGCTTATTGCTTTTTCAAACACGGTCTACATCTCTCAGGTGCCGAGTTACAGGACGGTGAAAACAGTGAGTTTGTGTTAGACGCGAATCGTGCTCTGATTCATGCTCTAGGCTGGGAGCGCAAGCTTATTGCTTTTTCAAACACGGTCTACATCTCTCAGGTGCCGAGTTACAGGACGGTGAAAACAGTGAGATTGTGTTAGACGCGAATCGTGCTCTGATTCATGTTCTAGGCTGGGAGCGCAAGCTTCTTGCTTTTTCAAACACGGTCTACACCTCTCAAGTGCCGAGTTACAGGACGGTGAAAACAGTGAGTTTGTGTTAGACGCGAATCGTGCTGGGATTCATGCTCTAGGCTGGGAGCGCAAGCGTAATGCTTTTTCAAACACGGTCTACACCTCTCATGTGCCGAGGTACAGGACGGTGAAAACAGTGAGTTTGTGTTAGACGCGAATCGTGCTCTGATTCATGTTTTAGGCTGGGAGCGCAAGCTTATTGCTTTTTCAAACACGGTCTACACCTCTCAAGTGCCGAGTTACAGGACAGTGAAAACAGTGAGTTTGTGTTAGACGCGAATCGTGCTCTGATTCATGCTCTAGGCTGGGAGCGCAAGCTTATTGCTTTTTCAAACACGGTCTACACCTCTCAGGTTCCGAGTTACAGGACGGTGAAAACAGTGAGTTTGTGTTAGACGCGAATCGTGCTCTGATTCATGCTCTAGGCTGGGAGCGCAAGCTTATTGCTTTTTCAAACACGGTCTACACCTCTCAGGTGCCGAGTTACAGGACGGTGAAAACAGTGAGTTTGTGTTAGACGCGAATCGTGCTCTGATTCCTGCTCTAGGCTGGGAGCTCAAGCTTATTGCTTTTTCAAACACGGTCTACATCTCTCAGGTGCCGAGTTACAGGACGGTGAAAACAGTGAGTTTGTGTTAGACGCAAATCGTGCTCTGATTCATGTTTTAGGCTGGGAGCGCAAGCTTATTGCTTTTTCAAACACGGTCTACATCTCTCAGGTGCCGAGTTACAGGACGGTGAAAACAGTGAGTTTGTGTTAGACGCAAATCGTGCTCTGATTCATGTTTTAGGCTGGGAGCGCAAGCTTATTGCTTTTTCAAACACGGTCTACACCTCTCAAGTGCCGAGTTACAGGACGGTGAAAACAGTGAGTTTGTGTTAGACGCGAATCGTGCTCTGAATCATGCTCTAGGCTGGGAGCGCAAGCTTATTGCTTTTTCAAACACGGTCTACATCTCTCAGGTGCCGAGTTACAGGACGGTGAAAACAGTGAGTTTGTGTTAGACGCGAATCGTGCTCTGATTCATGCTCTAGGCTGGGAGCGCATGCTTATTGCTTTTTCAAACACGGTCTACACCTCTCAGGTGCCGAGGTACAGGACGGTCAAAACAGTGAGTTTGTGTTAGACGCGAATCGTGCTGGGATTGATGCTCTAGGCTGGGAGCGCAAGCGTAATGCTTTTTCAAACACGGTCTACATCTCTCAGGTGCCGAGGTACAGGACGGTGAAAACAGTGAGTTTGTGTTAGACGCGAATCGTGCTCTGATTCATGCTCTAGGCTGGGAGCGCAAGCTTATTGCTTTTTTAAACACGGTCTACACCTCTCAGGTGCCGAGTTACAGGACGGTGAAAACAGTGAGTTTGTGTTAGACGCGAATCGTGCTATGATTCATGCTCTAGGCTGGGAGCGCAAGCTTATTGCTTTTTCAAACACGGTCTACACCTCTCAGGTGCCGAGTTACAGGACGGTGAAAACAGTGAGTTTGTGTTAGACGCGAATCGTGCTCTGATTCATGCTCTAGGGTGGGAGCGCAAGCTTATTGCTTTTTCAAACACGGTCTACATCTCTCAGGTGCCGAGTTACAGGACGGTGAAAACAGTGAGTTTGTGTTAGACGCGAATCGTGCTCTGATTCATGCTCTAGGCTGGGAGCTAAAGCTTGTTGCTTTTTCAAACACGGTCTACACTTCTCAGGTGCCGAGTTACAGGACGGTGAAAACAGTGAGTTTGTGTTAGACGCGAATCGTGCTCTGATTCATGCTCTAGGCTGGGAGCGCAAGCTTATTGCTTTTTCAAACACGGTCTACATCTCTCAGGTGCCGAGTTACAGGACGGTGAAAACAGTGAGTTTGTGTTAGACGCGAATCGTGCTCTGATTCATGCTCTAGGCTGGGAGCGCAAGCTTATTGCTTTTTCAAACACGGTCTACATCTCTCAGGTGCCGAGTTACAGGACGGTGAAAACAGTGAGTTTGTGTTAGACGCGAATCGTGCTCTGATTCATGCTCTAGGCTGGGAGCGCAAGCTTATTGCTTTTTCAAACACGGTCTACATCTCTCAGGTGCCGAGTTACAGGACGGTGAAAACAGTGAGATTGTGTTAGACGCGAATCGTGCTCTGATTCATGTTCTAGGCTGGGAGCGCAAGCTTATTGCTTTTTCAAACACGGTCTACACCTCTCAGGTGCCGAGTTACAGGACGGTGAAAACAGTGAGTTTGTGTTAGACGCGAATCGTGCTCTGATTCATGCTCTAGGCTGGGAGCGCAAGCTTATTGCTTTTTCAAACACGGTCTACATCTCTCAGGTGCCGAGTTACAGGACGGTGAAAACAGTGAGTTTGTGTTAGACGCGAATCGTGCTCTGATTCATGCTCTAGGCTGGGAGCGCAAGCTTATTGCTTTTTCAAACACGGTCTACATCTCTCAGGTGCCGAGTTACAGGACGGTGAAAACAGTGAGATTGTGTTAGACGCGAATCGTGCTCTGATTCATGTTCTAGGCTAGGAGCGCAAGCTTCTTGCTTTTTCAAACACGGTCTACACCTCTCAAGTGCCGAGTTACAGGACGGTGAAAACAGTGAGTTTGTGTTAGACGCGAATCGTGCTGGGATTCATGCTCTAGGCTGGGAGCGCAAGCGTAATGCTTTTTCAAACACGGTCTACACCTCTCATGTGCCGAGGTACAGGACGGTGAAAACAGTGAGTTTGTGTTAGACGCGAATCGTGCTCTGATTCATGTTTTAGGCTGGGAGTGCAAGCTTATTGCTTTTTCAAACACGGTCTACACCTCTCAAGTGCCGAGTTACAGGACAGTGAAAACAGTGAGTTTGTGTTAGACGCGAATCGTGCTCTGATTCATGCTCTAGGCTGGGAGCGCAAGCTTATTGCTTTTTCAAACACGGTCTACATCTCTCTGGTGCCGAGTTACAGGACGGTGAAAACAGTGAGTTTGTGTTAGACGCGAATCGTGCTCTGATTCATGCTCTAGGCTGGGAGCGCATGCTTATTGCTTTTTCAAACACGGTCTACACCTCTCAGGTGCCGAGGTACAGGACGGTCAAAACAGTGAGTTTGTGTTAGACGCGAATCGTGCTGGGATTGATGCTCTAGGCTGGGAGCGCAAGCGTAATGCTTTTTCAAACACGGTCTACATCTCTCAGGTGCCGAGGTACAGGACGGTGAAAACAGTGAGTTTGTGTTAGACGCGAATCGTGCTCTGATTCATGCTCTAGGCTGGGAACGCAAGCTTATTGCTTTTTTAAACACGGTCTACACCTCTCAGGTGCCGAGTTACAGGACGGTGAAAACAGTGAGTTTGTGTTAGACGCGAATCGTGCTATGATTCATGCTCTAGGCTGGGAGCGCAAGCGTATTGCTTTTTCAAACACGGTCTACACCTCTCAGGTGCCGAGTTACAGGACGGTGAAAACAGTGAGTTTGTGTTAGACGCGAATCGTGCTCTGATTCATGCTCTAGGCTGGGAGCGCAAGCTTATTGCTTTTTCAAACACGGTCTACATCTCTCAGGTGCCGAGTTACAGGACGGTGAAAACAGTGAGTTTGTGTTAGACGCGAATCGTGCTCTGATTCATGCTCTAGGCTGGGAGCGCAAGCTTATTGCTTTTTCAAACACGGTCTACATCTCTCAGGTGCCGAGTTACAGGACGGTGAAAACAGTGAGTTTGTGTTAGACGCGAATCGTGCTCTGATTCATGCTCTAGGCTGGGAGCGCAAGCTTATTGCTTTTTCAAACACGGTCTACACCTCTCAGGTGCCGAGTTACAGGACGGTGAAAACAGTGAGTTTGTGTTAGACGCGAATCGTGCTCTGATTCATGCTCTAGGCTGGGAGCGCAAGCTTATTGCTTTTTCAAACACGGTCTACATCTCTCAGGTGCCGAGTTACAGGACGGTGAAAACAGTGAGTTTGTGTTAGACGCGAATCGTGCTCTGATTCATGCTCTAGGCTGGGAGCGCAAGCTTATTGCTTTTTCAAACACGGTCTACATCTCTCAGGTGCCGAGTTACAGGACGGTGAAAACAGTGAGATTGTGTTAGACGCGAATCGTGCTCTGATTCATGTTCTAGGCTGGGAGCGCAAGCTTCTTGCTTTTTTAAACACGGTCTACACCTCTCAAGTGCCGAGTTACAGGACGGTGAAAACAGTGAGTTTGTGTTAGACGCGAATCGTGCTGGGATTCATGCTCTAGGCTGGGAGCGCAAGCGTAATGCTTTTTCAAACACGGTCTACACCTCTCATGTGCCGAGGTACAGGACGGTGAAAACAGTGAGTTTGTGTTAGACGCGAATCGTGCTCTGATTCATGTTTTAGGCTGGGAGCGCAAGCTTATTGCTTTTTCAAACACGGTCTACACCTCTCAAGTGCCGAGTTACAGGACAGTGAAAACAGTGAGTTTGTGTTAGACGCGAATCGTGCTCTGATTCATGCTCTAGGCTGGGAGCGCAAGCTTATTGCTTTTTCAAACACGGTCTACACCTCTCAGGTTCCGAGTTACAGGACGGTGAAAACAGTGAGTTTGTGTTAGACGCGAATCGTGCTCTGATTCATGCTCTAGGCTGGGAGCGCAAGCTTATTGCTTTTTCAAACACGGTCTACACCTCTCAGGTGCCGAGTTACAGGACGGTGAAAACAGTGAGTTTGTGTTAGACGCGAATCGTGCTCTGATTCCTGCTCTAGGCTGGGAGCGCATGCTTATTGCTTTTTCAAACACGGTCTACACCTCTCAGGTGCCGAGGTACAGGACGGTGAAAACAGTGAGTTTGTGTTAGACGCGAATCGTGATATGATTCATGCTCTAGGCTGGGAGTTCAAGCTTATTGCTTTTTCAAACACGGTCTACACCTCTCAGGTGCCGAGTTACAGGACGGTGAAAACAGTGAGTTTGTGTTAGACGCGAATCGTGCTCTGATTCATGCTCTAGGCTGGGAGCGCAAGCTTATTGCTTTTTCAAACACGGTCTACATCTCTCAGGTGCCGAGTTACAGGACGGTGAAAACAGTGAGTTTGTGTTAGACGCGAATCGTGCTCTGATTCATGCTCTAGGCTGGGAGCGCAAGCTTATTGCTTTTTCAAACACGGTCTACATCTCTCAGGTGCCGAGTTACAGGACGGTGAAAACAGTGAGATTGTGTTAGACGCGAATCGTGCTCTGATTCATGTTCTAGGCTGGGAGCGCAAGCTTCTTGCTTTTTTAAACACGGTCTACACCTCTCAAGTGCCGAGTTACAGGACGGTGAAAACAGTGAGTTTGTGTTAGACGCGAATCGTGCTGGGATTCATGCTCTAGGCTGGGAGCGCAAGCGTAATGCTTTTTCAAACACGGTCTACACCTCTCATGTGCCGAGGTACAGGACGGTGAAAACAGTGAGTTTGTGTTAGACGCGAATCGTGCTCTGATTCATGTTTTAGGCTGGGAGCGCAAGCTTATTGCTTTTTCAAACACGGTCTACACCTCTCAAGTGCCGAGTTACAGGACAGTGAAAACAGTGAGTTTGTGTTAGACGCGAATCGTGCTCTGATTCATGCTCTAGGCTGGGAGCGCAAGCTTATTGCTTTTTCAAACACGGTCTACACCTCTCAGGTTCCGAGTTACAGGACGGTGAAAACAGTGAGTTTGTGTTAGACGCGAATCGTGCTCTGATTCATGCTCTAGGCTGGGAGCGCAAGCTTATTGCTTTTTCAAACACGGTCTACACCTCTCAGGTGCCGAGTTACAGGACGGTGAAAACAGTGAGTTTGTGTTAGACGCGAATCGTGCTCTGATTCCTGCTCTAGGCTGGGAGCGCATGCTTATTGCTTTTTCAAACACGGTCTACACCTCTCAGGTGCCGAGGTACAGGACGGTGAAAACAGTGAGTTTGTGTTAGACGCGAATCGTGATATGATTCATGCTCTAGGCTGGGAGTTCAAGCTTATTGCTTTTTCAAACACGGTCTACACCTCTCAGGTGCCGAAGTACAGGACGGTGAAAACAGTGAGTTTGTGTTAGACGCGAATTGTGCTCTGATTCATGCTCTAGGCTGGGAGCTCAAGCTTATTACTTTTTCAAACACGGTCTACATCTCTCAGGTGCCGAGTTACAGGACGGTGAAAACAGTGAGTTTGTGTTAGACGCAAATCGTGCTCTGATTCATGTTTTAGGCTGGGAGCGCAAGCTTATTGCTTTTTCAAACACGGTCTACACCTCTCAAGTGCCGAGTTACAGGACGGTGAAAACAGTGAGTTTGTGTTAGACGCGAATCGTGCTTTGAATCATGCTCTAGGCTGGGAGCGCAAGCTTATTGCTTTTTCAAACACGGTCTACATCTCTCAGGTGCCGAGTTACAGGACGGTGAAAACAGTGAGTTTGTGTTAGACGCGAATCGTGCTCTGATTCCTGCTCTAGGCTGGGAGCGCATGCTTATTGCTTTTTCAAACACGGTCTACACCTCTCAGGTTCCGAGTTACAGGACGGTGAAAACAGTGAGTTTGTGTTAGACGCGAATCGTGCTCTGATTCATGCTCTAGGCTGGGAGCGCAAGCTTATTGCTTTTTCAAACACGGTCTACATCTCTCAGGTGCCGAGTTACAGGACGGTGAAAACAGTGAGTTTGTGTTAGACGCAAATCGTGCTCTGATTCATGCTCTAGGCTGGGAGCACAAGCTTATTGCTTTTTCAAACACGGTCTACATCTCTCAGGTGCCGAGTTACAGGACGGTGAAAACAGTGAGATTGTGTTAGACGCGAATCGTGCTCTGATTCATGTTCTAGGCTGGGAGCGCAAGCTTATTGCTTTTTCAAACACGGTCTACACCTCTCAAGTGCCGAGTTACAGGACGGTGAAAACAGTGAGTTTGTGTTAGACGCGAATCGTGCTCTGATTCATGCTCTAGGCTGGGAGCGCAAGCTTATTGCTTTTTCAAACACGGTCTACACCTCTCAGGTGCCGAGTTACAGGACGGTGAAAACAGTGAGTTTGTGTTAGACGCGAATCGTGCTCTGATTCATGCTCTAGGCTGGGAGCGCAAGCTTATTGCTTTTTCAAACACGGTCTACATCTCTCAGGTGCCGAGTTACAGGACGGTGAAAACAGTGAGTTTGTGTTAGACGCGAATCGTGCTCTGATTCATGCTCTAGGCTGGGAGCGCAAGCTTATTGCTTTTTCAAACACGGTCTACATCTCTCAGGTGCCGAGTTACAGGACGGTGAAAACAGTGAGATTGTGTTAGACGCGAATCGTGCTCTGATTCATGTTCTAGGCTAGGAGCGCAAGCTTCTTGCTTTTTCAAACACGGTCTACACCTCTCAAGTGCCGAGTTACAGGACGGTGAAAACAGTGAGTTTGTGTTAGACGCGAATCGTGCTGGGATTCATGCTCTAGGCTGGGAGCGCAAGCGTAATGCTTTTTCAAACACGGTCTACACCTCTCATGTGCCGAGGTACAGGACGGTGAAAACAGTGAGTTTGTGTTAGACGCGAATCGTGCTCTGATTCATGTTTTAGGCTGGGAGTGCAAGCTTATTGCTTTTTCAAACACGGTCTACACCTCTCAAGTGCCGAGTTACAGGACAGTGAAAACAGTGAGTTTGTGTTAGACGCGAATCGTGCTCTGATTCATGCTCTAGGCTGGGAGAGCAAGCTCATTGCTTTTTCAAACACGGTCTACACCTCTCAGGTTCCGAGTTACAGGACGGTGAAAACAGTGAGTTTGTGTTAGACGCGAATCGTGCTCTGATTCATGCTCTAGGCTGGGAGCGCAAGCTTATTGCTTTTTCAAACACGGTCTACACCTCTCAGGTGCCGAGTTACAGGACGGTGAAACAGTGAGTTTGTGTTAGACGCGAATCGTGCTCTGATTCCTGCTCTAGGCTGGGAGCGCATGCTTATTGCTTTTTCAAACACGGTCTACACCTCTCAGGTGCCGAGGTACAGGACGGTGAAAACAGTGAGTTTGAGTTAGACGCGAATCGTGATATGATTCATGCTCTAGGCTGGGAGCGCAAGCTTATTGCTTTTTCAATCACGGTCTACATCTCTCAGGTGCTGAGTTACAGGACGGTGAAAACAGTGAGTTTGTGTTAGACGCGAATCGTGCTCTGATTCATGCTCTAGGCTGGGAGTTCAAGCTTTTTGCTTTTTCAAACACGGTCTACACCTCTCAGGTGCCGAGGTACAGGACGGTGAAAACAGTGAGTTTGTGTTAGACGCGAATCGTGCTCTGATTCATGCTTTAGGCTGGGAGCTCAAGCTTATTGCTTTTTCAAACACGGTCTACATCTCTCAGGTGCCGAGTTACAGGACGGTGAAAACAGTGAGTTTGTGTTAGACGCAAATCGTGCTCTGATTCATGTTTTAGGCTGGGAGCGCAAGCTTATTGCTTTTTCAAACACGGTCTACACCTCTCAAGTGCCGAGTTACAGGACGGTGAAAACAGTGAGTTTGTGTTAGACGCGAATCGTGCTCTGAGTCATGCTCTAGGCTGGGAGCGCAAGCTTATTGCTTTTTCAAACACGGTCTACATCTCTCAGCTGCCGAGTTACAGGACGGTGAAAACAGTGAGTTTGTGTTAGACGCGAATCGTGCTCTGATTCATGCTCTAGGCTGGGAGCGCAAGCTTATTGCTTTTTCAAACACGGTCTACATCTCTCAGGTGCCGAGTTACAGGACGGTGAAAACAGTGAGATTGTGTTAGACGCGAATCGTGCTCTGATTCATGTTCTAGGCTGGGAGCGCAAGCTTATTGCTTTTTCAAACACGGTCTACACCTCTCAAGTGCCGAGTTACAGGACGGTGAAAACAGTGAGTTTGTGTTAGACGCGAATCGTGCTCTGATTCATGCTCTAGGCTGGGAGCGCAAGCTTATTGCTTTTTCAAACACGGTCTACACCTCTCAGGTGCCGAGTTACAGGACGGTGAAAACAGTGAGTTTGTGTTAGACGCGAATCGTGCTCTGATTCATGCTCTAGGCTGGGAGCGCAAGCTTATTGCTTTTTCAAACACGGTCTACATCTCTCAGGTGCCGAGTTACAGGACGGTGAAAACAGTGAGTTTGTGTTAGACGCGAATCGTGCTCTGATTCATGCTCTAGGCTGGGAGCGCAAGCTTATTGCTTTTTCAAACACGGTCTACATCTCTCAGGTGCCGAGTTACAGGACGGTGAAAACAGTGAGATTGTGTTAGACGCGAATCGTGCTCTGATTCATGTTCTAGGCTAGGAGCGCAAGCTTCTTGCTTTTTCAAACACGGTCTACACCTCTCAAGTGCCGAGTTACAGGACGGTGAAAACAGTGAGTTTGTGTTAGACGCGAATCGTGCTGGGATTCATGCTCTAGGCTGGGAGCGCAAGCGTAATGCTTTTTCAAACACGGTCTACACCTCTCATGTGCCGAGGTACAGGACGGTGAAAACAGTGAGTTTGTGTTAGACGCGAATCGTGCTCTGATTCATGTTTTAGGCTGGGAGTGCAAGCTTATTGCTTTTTCAAACACGGTCTACACCTCTCAAGTGCCGAGTTACAGGACAGTGAAAACAGTGAGTTTGTGTTAGACGCGAATCGTGCTCTGATTCATGCTCTAGGCTGGGAGAGCAAGCTTATTGCTTTTTCAAACACGGTCTACACCTCTCAGGTTCCGAGTTACAGGACGGTGAAAACAGTGAGTTTGTGTTAGACGCGAATCGTGCTCTGATTCATGCTCTAGGCTGGGAGCGCAAGCTTATTGCTTTTTCAAACACGGTCTACACCTCTCAGGTGCCGAGTTACAGGACGGTGAAAAGAGTGAGTTTGTGTTAGACGCGAATCGTGCTCTGATTCCTGCTCTAGGCTGGGAGCGCATGCTTATTGCTTTTTCAAACACGGTCTACACCTCTCAGGTGCCGAGGTACAGGACGGTGAAAACAGTGAGTTTGAGTTAGACGCGAATCGTGATATGATTCATGCTCTAGGCTGGGAGCGCAAGCT
Organism: Eleutherodactylus coqui; assembly: GCF_035609145.1. Lineage (NCBI taxonomy): Eukaryota > Metazoa > Chordata > Amphibia > Anura > Eleutherodactylidae > Eleutherodactylus > Eleutherodactylus coqui. The sequence goes on along the minus strand of NC_089844.1, from coordinate 187,855,270 downwards.
TATTGCTTTTTCAATCACGGTCTACACCTCTCAAGTGCCGAGTTACAGGACGGTGAAAACAGTGAGTTTGTGTTAGACGCGAATCGTGCTGGGATTCATGCTCTAGGCTGGGAGCGCAAGCGTAATGCTTTTTCAAACACGGTCTACACCTCTCATGTGCCGAGGTACAGGACGGTGAAAACAGTGAGTTTGTGTTAGACGCGAATCGTGCTCTGATTCATGTTTTAGGCTGGGAGTGCAAGCTTATTGCTTTTTCAAACACGGTCTACACCTCTCAAGTGCCGAGTTACAGGACGGTGAAAACAGTGAGTTTGTGTTAGACGCGAATCGTGCTCTGAGTCATGCTCTAGGCTGGGAGCGCAAGCTTATTGCTTTTTCAAACACGGTCTACATCTCTCAGCTGCCGAGTTACAGGACGGTGAAAACAGTGAGTTTGTGTTAGACGCGAATCGTGCTCTGATTCATGTTCTAGGCTGGGAGCTCAAGCTTATTGCTTTTTCAAACACGGTCTACACCTCTCAGGTTCCGAGTTACAGGACGGTGAAAACAGTGAGTTTGTGTTAGACGCGAATCGTGCTCTGATTCATGCTCTAGGCTGGGAGCGCATGCTTATTGCTTTTTCAAACACGGTCTACACCTCTCAGGTGCCGAGGTACAGGACGGTCAAAACAGTGAGTTTGTGTTAGACGCGAATCGTGCTGGGATTGATGCTCTAGGCTGGGAGCGCAAGCATAATGCTTTTTCAAACACGGTCTACACCTCTCAGGTGCCGAGGTACAGGAAGGTGAAAACAGTGAGTTTGTGTTAGACGCGAATCGTGCTCTGATTCATGCTCTAGGCTGGGAGCGCAAGCTTATTGCTTTTTCAAACACGGTCTACATCTCTCAGGTGCCGAGTTACAGGACGGTGAAAACAGTGAGTTTGTGTTAGACGCGAATCGTGCTCTGATTCATGCTCTAGGCTGGGAGCGCAAGCTTATTGCTTTTTCAAACACGGTCTACACCTCTCAGGTGCCGAGGTACAGGACGGTGAAAACAGTGAGTTTGTGTTAGACGCGAATCGTGCTGGGTTTCATGATCTAGGCTGGGAGCGCAAGCGTAATGCTTTTTCAAACACGGTCTACACCTCTCAGGTGCCGAGGTACAGGACGGTGAAAACAGTGAGTTTGTGTTAGACGCGAATCGTGCTCTGATTCATGTTCTAGGCTGGGAGCGCAAGCTTATTGCTTTTTCAAACACGGTCTACATCTCTCAGGTGCCGAGTTACAGGACGGTGAAAACAGTGAGATTGTTTTAGACGCGAATCGTGCTCTGATTCATGTTCTAGGCTGGGAGCGCAAGCTTATTGCTTTTTCAAACACGGTCTACACCTCTCAGGTGCCGAGTTACAGGACGTTGAAAACAGTGAGTTTGTGTTAGACGCGAATCGTGCTCTGATTCATGCTCTAGGCTGGGAGCGCAAGCTTATTGCTTTTTCAAACACGGTCTACACCTCTCAGGTGCCGAGTTACAGGACGGTGAAAACAGTGAGTTTGTGTTAGACGCGAATCGTGCTCTGATTCATGCTCTAGGCTGGGAGCGCAAGCTTATTGCTTTTTCAAACACGGTCTACACCTCTCAGGTGCCGAGGTACAGGACGGTGAAAACAGTGAGTTTGTGTTAGACGCGAATCGTGCTGGGTTTCATGCTCTAGGCTGGGAGCGCAAGCGTAATGCTTTTTCAAACACGGTCTACACCTCTCAGGTGCCGAGGTACAGGACGGTGAAAACAGTGAGTTTGTGTTAGACGCGAATCGTGCTATGATTCATGCTCTAGGCTGAGAGCGCAAGCTTATTGCTTTTTCAAACACGGTCTACACCTCTCAGGTGCCGAGTTACAGGACGGTGAAAACAGTGAGTTTGTGTTAGACGCGAATCGTGCTATGATTCATGCTCTAGGCTGGGAGCGCAAGCTTATTGCTTTTTCAAACACGGTCTACATCTCTCAGGTGCCGAGTTACAGGACGGTGAAAACAGTGAGTTTGTGTTAGACGCGAATCGTGCTCTGATTCATGTTCTAGGCTGGGAGCGCAAGCTTATTGCTTTTTCAAACACGGTCTACACCTCTCAAGTGCCGAGTTACAGGACGGTGAAAACAGTGAGTTTGTGTTAGACGCGAATCGTGCTCTGATTCATGCTCTAGGCTGGGAGCGCAAGCTTATTGCTTTTTCAAACACGGTCTACACCTCTCAGGTGCCGAGTTACAGGACGGTGAAAACAGTGAGTTTGTGTTAGACGCGAATCGTGCTCTGATTCATGCTCTAGGCTGGGAGCGCAAGCTTATTGCTTTTTCAAACACGGTCTACATCTCTCAGGTGCCGAGTTACAGGACGGTGAAAACAGTGAGTTTGTGTTAGACGCGAATCGTGCTCTGATTCATGCTCTAGGCTGGGAGCGCAAGCTTATTGCTTTTTCAAACACGGTCTACATCTCTCAGGTGCCGAGTTACAGGACGGTGAAAACAGTGAGATTGTGTTAGACGCGAATCGTGCTCTGATTCATGTTCTAGGCTGGGAGCGCAAGCTTCTTGCTTTTTTAAACACGGTCTACACCTCTCAAGTGCCGAGTTACAGGACGGTGAAAACAGTGAGTTTGTGTTAGACGCGAATCGTGCTGGGATTCATGCTCTAGGCTGGGAGCGCAAGCGTAATGCTTTTTCAAACACGGTCTACACCTCTCATGTGCCGAGGTACAGGACGGTGAAAACAGTGAGTTTGTGTTAGACGCGAATCGTGCTCTGATTCATGTTTTAGGCTGGGAGCGCAAGCTTATTGCTTTTTCAAACACGGTCTACACCTCTCAAGTGCCGAGTTACAGGAGAGTGAAAACAGTGAGTTTGTGTTAGACGCGAATCGTGCTCTGATTCATGCTCTAGGCTGGGAGCGCAAGCTTATTGCTTTTTCAAACACGGTCTACACCTCTCAGGTTCCGAGTTACAGGACGGTGAAAACAGTGAGTTTGTGTTAGACGCGAATCGTGCTCTGATTCATGCTCTAGGCTGGGAGCGCAAGCTTATTGCTTTTTCAAACACGGTCTACACCTCTCAGGTGCCGAGTTACAGGACGGTGAAAACAGTGAGTTTGTGTTAGACGCGAATCGTGCTCTGATTCCTGCTCTAGGCTGGGAGCGCATGCTTATTGCTTTTTCAAACACGGTCTACACCTCTCAGGTGCCGAGGTACAGGACGGTGAAAACAGTGAGTTTGTGTTAGACGCGAATCGTGATATGATTCATGCTCTAGGCTGGGAGTTCAAGCTTATTGCTTTTTCAAACACGGTCTACACCTCTCAGGTGCCGAAGTACAGGACGGTGAAAACAGTGAGTTTGTGTTAGACGCGAATCGTGCTCTGATTCATGCTCTAGGCTGGGAGCTCAAGCTTATTACTTTTTCAAACACGGTCTACATCTCTCAGGTGCCGAGTTACAGGACGGTGAAAACAGTGAGTTTGTGTTAGACGCAAATCGTGCTCTGATTCATGTTTTAGGCTGGGAGCGCAAGCTTATTGCTTTTTCAAACACGGTCTACACCTCTCAAGTGCCGAGTTACAGGACGGTGAAAACAGTGAGTTTGTGTTAGACGCGAATCGTGCTCTGATTCATGTTTTAGGCTGGGAGCGCAAGCTTATTGCTTTTTCAAACACGGTCTACACCTCTCAAGTGCCGAGTTACAGGACAGTGAAAACAGTGAGTTTGTGTTAGACGCGAATCGTGCTCTGATTCATGCTCTAGGCTGGGAGCGCAAGCTTATTGCTTTTTCAAACACGGTCTACACCTCTCAGGTTCCGAGTTACAGGACGGTGAAAACAGTGAGTTTGTGTTAGACGCGAATCGTGCTCTGATTCATGCTCTAGGCTGGGAGCGCAAGCTTATTGCTTTTTCAAACACGGTCTACACCTCTCAGGTGCCGAGTTACAGGACGGTGAAAACAGTGAGTTTGTGTTAGACGCGAATCGTGCTCTGATTCCTGCTCTAGGCTGGGAGCTCAAGCTTATTGCTTTTTCAAACACGGTCTACATCTCTCAGGTGCCGAGTTACAGGACGGTGAAAACAGTGAGTTTGTGTTAGACGCAAATCGTGCTCTGATTCATGTTTTAGGCTGGGAGCGCAAGCTTATTGCTTTTTCAAACACGGTCTACATCTCTCAGGTGCCGAGTTACAGGACGGTGAAAACAGTGAGTTTGTGTTAGACGCGAATCGTGCTCTGATTCATGCTCTAGGCTGGGAGCGCAAGCTTATTGCTTTTTTAAACACGGTCTACACCTCTCAGGTGCCGAGTTACAGGACGGTGAAAACAGTGAGTTTGTGTTAGACGCGAATCGTGCTATGATTCATGCTCTAGGCTGGGAGCGCAAGCTTATTGCTTTTTCAAACACGGTCTACACCTCTCAGGTGCCGAGTTACAGGACGGTGAAAACAGTGAGTTTGTGTTAGACGCGAATCGTGCTCTGATTCATGCTCTAGGCTGGGAGCGCAAGCTTATTGCTTTTTCAAACACGGTCTACATCTCTCAGGTGCCGAGTTACAGGACGGTGAAAACAGTGAGTTTGTGTTAGACGCGAATCGTGCTCTGATTCATGCTCTAGGCTGGGAGCTAAAGCTTGTTGCTTTTTCAAACACGGTCTACACTTCTCAGGTGCCGAGTTACAGGACGGTGAAAACAGTGAGTTTGTGTTAGACGCGAATCGTGCTCTGATTCATGCTCTAGGCTGGGAGCGCAACCTTATTGCTTTTTCAAACACGGTCTACATCTCTCAGGTGCCGAGTTACAGGACGGTGAAAACAGTGAGTTTGTGTTAGACGCGAATCGTGCTCTGATTCATGCTCTAGGCTGGGAGCGCAAGCTTATTGCTTTTTCAAACACGGTCTACACCTCTCAGGTGCCGAGTTACAGGACGGTGAAAACAGTGAGTTTGTGTTAGACGCGAATCGTGCTCTGATTCATGCTCTAGGCTGGGAGCGCAAGCTTATTGCTTTTTCAAACACGGTCTACATCTCTCAGGTGCCGAGTTACAGGACGGTGAAAACAGTGAGTTTGTGTTAGACGCGAATCGTGCTCTGATTCATGCTCTAGGCTGGGAGCGCAAGCTTATTGCTTTTTCAAACACGGTCTACATCTCTCAGGTGCCGAGTTACAGGACGGTGAAAACAGTGAGATTGTGTTAGACGCGAATCGTGCTCTGATTCATGTTCTAGGCTGGGAGCGCAAGCTTCTTGCTTTTTTAAACACGGTCTACACCTCTCAAGTGCCGAGTTACAGGACGGTGAAAACAGTGAGTTTGTGTTAGACGCGAATCGTGCTGGGATTCATGCTCTAGGCTGGGAGCGCAAGCGTAATGCTTTTTCAAACACGGTCTACACCTCTCATGTGCCGAGGTACAGGACGGTGAAAACAGTGAGTTTGTGTTAGACGCGAATCGTGCTCTGATTCATGTTTTAGGCTGGGAGCGCAAGCTTATTGCTTTTTCAAACTCGGTCTACACCTCTCAAGTGCCGAGTTACAGGACAGTGAAAACAGTGAGTTTGTGTTAGACGCGAATCGTGCTCTGATTCATGCTCTAGGCTGGGAGCGCAAGCTTATTGCTTTTTCAAACACGGTCTACACCTCTCAGGTTCCGAGTTACAGGACGGTGAAAACAGTGAGTTTGTGTTAGACGCGAATCGTGCTCTGATTCATGCTCTAGGCTGGGAGCGCAAGCTTATTGCTTTTTCAAAGACGGTCTACACCTCTCAGGTGCCGAGTTACAGGACGGTGAAAACAGTGAGTTTGTGTTAGACGCGAATCGTGCTCTGATTCCTGCTCTAGGCTGGGAGCGCATGCTTATTGCTTTTTCAAACACGGTCTACACCTCTCAGGTGCCGAGGTACAGGACGGTGAAAACAGTGAGTTTGTGTTAGACGCGAATCGTGATATGATTCATGCTCTAGGCTGGGAGTTCAAGCTTATTGCTTTTTCAAACACGGTCTACACCTCTCAGGTGCCGAAGTACAGGACGGTGAAAACAGTGAGTTTGTGTTAGACGCGAATCGTGCTCTGATTCATGCTCTAGGCTGGGAGCGCATGCTTATTGCTTTTTCAAACACGGTCTACACCTCTCAGGTTCCGAGTTACAGGACGGTGAAAACAGTGAGTTTGTGTTAGACGCGAATCGTGCTCTGATTCATGCTCTAGGCTGGGAGCGCAAGCTTATTGCTTTTTCAAACACGGTCTACATCTCTCAGGTGCCGAGTTACAGGACGTTGAAAACAGTGAGTTTGTGTTAGACGCGAATCGTGCTCTGATTCATGCTCTAGGCTGGGAGCGCAAGCTTATTGCTTTTTCAAACACGGTCTACATCTCTCAGGTGCCGAGTTACAGGACGGTGAAAACAGTGAGATTGTGTTAGACGCGAATCGTGCTCTGATTCATGTTCTAGGCTGGGAGCGCAAGCTTATTGCTTTTTCAAACACGGTCTACACCTCTCAAGTGCCGAGTTACAGGACGGTGAAAACAGTGAGTTTGTGTTAGACGCGAATCGTGCTCTGATTCATGCTCTAGGCTGGGAGCGCAAGCTTATTGCTTTTTCAAACACGGTCTACACCTCTCAGGTGCCGAGTTACAGGACGGTGAAAACAGTGAGTTTGTGTTAGACGCGAATCGTGCTCTGATTCATGCTCTAGGCTGGGAGCGCAAGCTTATTGCTTTTTCAAACACGGTCTACATCTCTCAGGTGCCGAGTTACAGGACGGTGAAAACAGTGAGTTTGTGTTAGACGCGAATCGTGCTCTGATTCATGCTCTAGGCTGGGAGCGCAAGCTTATTGCTTTTTCAAACACGGTCTACATCTCTCAGGTGCCGAGTTACAGGACGGTGAAAACAGTGAGATTGTGTTAGACGCGAATCGTGCTCTGATTCATGTTCTAGGCTAGGAGCGCAAGCTTCTTGCTTTTTCAAACACGGTCTACACCTCTCAAGTGCCGAGTTACAGGACGGTGAAAACAGTGAGTTTGTGTTAGACGCGAATCGTGCTGGGATTCATGCTCTAGGCTGGGAGCGCAAGCGTAATGCTTTTTCAAACACGGTCTACACCTCTCATGTGCCGAGGTACAGGACGGTGAAAACAGTGAGTTTGTGTTAGACGCGAATCGTGCTCTGATTCATGTTTTAGGCTGGGAGTGCAAGCTTATTGCTTTTTCAAACACGGTCTACACCTCTCAAGTGCCGAGTTACAGGACAGTGAAAACAGTGAGTTTGTGTTAGACGCGAATCGTGCTCTGATTCATGCTCTAGGCTGGGAGAGCAAGCTTATTGCTTTTTCAAACACGGTCTACACCTCTCAGGTTCCGAGTTACAGGACGGTGAAAACAGTGAGTTTGTGTTAGACGCGAATCGTGCTCTGATTCATGCTCTAGGCTGGGAGCGCAAGCTTATTGCTTTTTCAAACACGGTCTACACCTCTCAGGTGCCGAGTTACAGGACGGTGAAAAGAGTGAGTTTGTGTTAGACGCGAATCGTGCTCTGATTCCTGCTCTAGGCTGGGAGCGCATGCTTATTGCTTTTTCAAACACGGTCTACACCTCTCAGGTGCCGAGGTACAGGACGGTGAAAACAGTGAGTTTGAGTTAGACGCGAATCGTGATATGATTCATGCTCTAGGCTGGGAGCGCAAGCTTATTGCTTTTTCAATCACGGTCTACATCTCTCAGGTGCTGAGTTACAGGACGGTGAAAACAGTGAGTTTGTGTTAGACGCGAATCGTGCTCTGATTCATGCTCTAGGCTGGGAGTTCAAGCTTTTTGCTTTTTCAAACACGGTCTACACCTCTCAGGTGCCGAGGTACAGGACGGTGAAAACAGTGAGTTTGTGTTAGACGCGAATCGTGCTCTGATTCATGCTTTAGGCTGGGAGCTCAAGCTTATTGCTTTTTCAAACACGGTCTACATCTCTCAGGTGCCGAGTTACAGGACGGTGAAAACAGTGAGTTTGTGTTAGACGCAAATCGTGCTCTGATTCATGTTTTAGGCTGGGAGCGCAAGCTTATTGCTTTTTCAAACACGGTCTACACCTCTCAAGTGCCGAGTTACAGGACGGTGAAAACAGTGAGTTTGTGTTAGACGCGAATCGTGCTCTGAGTCATGCTCTAGGCTGGGAGCGCAAGCTTATTGCTTTTTCAAACACGGTCTACATCTCTCAGCTGCCGAGTTACAGGACGGTGAAAACAGTGAGTTTGTGTTAGACGCGAATCGTGCTCTGATTCATGTTCTAGGCTGGGAGCTCAAGCTTATTGCTTTTTCAAACACGGTCTACACCTCTCAGGTTCCGAGTTACAGGACGGTGAAAACAGTGAGTTTGTGTTAGACGCGAATCGTGCTCTGATTCATGCTCTAGGCTGGGAGCGCAAGCTTATTGCTTTTTCAAACACGGTCTACATCTCTCAGGTGCCGAGTTACAGGACGGTGAAAACAGTGAGATTGTGTTAGACGCGAATCGTGCTCTGATTCATGCTCTAGGCTGGGAGCGCAAGCTTATTGCTTTTTCAAACACGGTCTACACCTCTCAAGTGCCGAGTTACAGGACGGTGAAAACAGTGAGTTTGTGTTAGACGCGAATCGTGCTCTGATTCATGCTCTAGGCTGGGAGCGCAAGCTTATTGCTTTTTCAAACACGGTCTACACCTCTCAGGTGCCGAGTTACAGGACGGTGAAAACAGTGAGTTTGTGTTAGACGCGAATCGTGCTCTGATTCATGCTCTAGGCTGGGAGCGCAAGCTTATTGCTTTTTCAAACACGGTCTACATCTCTCAGGTGCCGAGTTACAGGACGGTGAAAACAGTGAGTTTGTGTTAGACGCGAATCGTGCTCTGATTCATGCTCTAGGCTGGGAGCGCAAGCTTATTGCTTTTTCAAACACGGTCTACATCTCTCAGGTGCCGAGTTACAGGACGGTGAAAACAGTGAGATTGTGTTAGACGCGAATCGTGCTCTGATTCATGTTCTAGGCTAGGAGCGCAAGCTTCTTGCTTTTTCAAACACGGTCTACACCTCTCAAGTGCCGAGTTACAGGACGGTGAAAACAGTGAGTTTGTGTTAGACGCGAATCGTGCTGGGATTCATGCTCTAGGCTGGGAGCGCAAGCGTAATGCTTTTTCAAACACGGTCTACACCTCTCATGTGCCGAGGTACAGGACGGTGAAAACAGTGAGTTTGTGTTAGACGCGAATCGTGCTCTGATTCATGTTTTAGGCTGGGAGTGCAAGCTTATTGCTTTTTCAAACACGGTCTACACCTCTCAAGTGCCGAGTTACAGGACAGTGAAAACAGTGAGTTTGTGTTAGACGCGAATCGTGCTCTGATTCATGCTCTAGGCTGGGAGAGCAAGCTTATTGCTTTTTCAAACACGGTCTACACCTCTCAGGTTCCGAGTTACAGGACGGTGAAAACAGTGAGTTTGTGTTAGACGCGAATCGTGCTCTGATTCATGCTCTAGGCTGGGAGCGCAAGCTTATTGCTTTTTCAAACACGGTCTACACCTCTCAGGTGCCGAGTTACAGGACGGTGAAAAGAGTGAGTTTGTGTTAGACGCGAATCGTGCTCTGATTCCTGCTCTAGGCTGGGAGCGCATGCTTATTGCTTTTTCAAACACGGTCTACACCTCTCAGGTGCCGAGGTACAGGACGGTGAAAACAGTGAGTTTGAGTTAGACGCGAATCGTGATATGATTCATGCTCTAGGCTGGGAGCGCAAGCTTATTGCTTTTTCAATCACGGTCTACATTTCTCAGGTGCTGAGTTACAGGACGGTGAAAACAGTGAGTTTGTGTTAGACGCGAATCGTGCTCTGATTCATGCTCTAGGCTGGGAGTTCAAGCTTTTTGCTTTTTCAAACACGGTCTACACCTCTCAGGTGCCGAGGTACAGGACGGTGAAAACAGTGAGTTTGTGTTAGACGCGAATCGTGCTCTGATTCATGCTTTAGGCTGGGAGCTCAAGCTTATTGCTTTTTCAAACACGGTCTACATCTCTCAGGTGCCGAGTTACAGGACGGTGAAAACAGTGAGTTTGTGTTAGACGCAAATCGTGCTCTGATTCATGTTTTAGGCTGGGAGCGCAAGCTTATTGCTTTTTCAAACACGGTCTACACCTCTCAAGTGCCGAGTTACAGGACGGTGAAAACAGTGAGTTTGTGTTAGACGCGAATCGTGCTCTGAGTCATGCTCTAGGCTGGGAGCGCAAGCTTATTGCTTTTTCAAACACGGTCTACATCTCTCAGGTGCCGAGTTACAGGACGGTGAAAACAGTGAGTTTGTGTTAGACGCGAATCGTGCTGGGATTCATGCTCTAGGCTGGGAGCGCAAGCGTAATGCTTTTTCAAACACGGTCTACACCTCTCATGTGCCGAGGTACAGGACGGTGAAAACAGTGAGTTTGTGTTAGACGCGAATCGTGCTCTGATTCATGTTTTAGGCTGGGAGCGCAAGCTTATTGCTTTTTCAAACTCGGTCTACACCTCTCAAGTGCCGAGTTACAGGACAGTGAAAACAGTGAGTTTGTGTTAGACGCGAATCGTGCTCTGATTCATGCTCTAGGCTGGGAGCGCAAGCTTATTGCTTTTTCAAACACGGTCTACACCTCTCAGGTTCCGAGTTACAGGACGGTGAAAACAGTGAGTTTGTGTTAGACGCGAATCGTGCTCTGATTCATGCTCTAGGCTGGGAGCGCAAGCTTATTGCTTTTTCAAAGACGGTCTACACCTCTCAGGTGCCGAGTTACAGGACGGTGAAAACAGTGAGTTTGTGTTAGACGCGAATCGTGCTCTGATTCCTGCTCTAGGCTGGGAGCGCATGCTTATTGCTTTTTCAAACACGGTCTACACCTCTCAGGTGCCGAGGTACAGGACGGTGAAAACAGTGAGTTTGTGTTAGACGCGAATCGTGATATGATTCATGCTCTAGGCTGGGAGTTCAAGCTTATTGCTTTTTCAAACACGGTCTACACCTCTCAGGTGCCGAAGTACAGGACGGTGAAAACAGTGAGTTTGTGTTAGACGCGAATCGTGCTCTGATTCATGCTCTAGGCTGGGAGCGCATGCTTATTGCTTTTTCAAACACGGTCTACACCTCTCAGGTTCCGAGTTACAGGACGGTGAAAACAGTGAGTTTGTGTTAGACGCGAATCGTGCTCTGATTCATGCTCTAGGCTGGGAGCGCAAGCTTATTGCTTTTTCAAACACGGTCTACATCTCTCAGGTGCCGAGTTACAGGACGGTGAAAACAGTGAGTTTGTGTTAGACGCGAATCGTGCTCTGATTCATGCTCTAGGCTGGGAGCGCAAGCTTATTGCTTTTTCAAACACGGTCTACATCTCTCAGGTGCCGAGTTACAGGACGGTGAAAACAGTGAGATTGTGTTAGACGCGAATGGTGCTCTGATTCATGTTCTAGGCTGGGAGCGCAAGCTTATTGCTTTTTCAAACACGGTCTACACCTCTCAAGTGCCGAGTTACAGGACGGTGAAAACAGTGAGTTTGTGTTAGACGCGAATCGTGCTCTGATTCATGCTCTAGGCTGGGAGCGCAAGCTTATTGCTTTTTCAAACACGGTCTACACCTCTCAGGTGCCGAGTTACAGGACGGTGAAAACAGTGAGTTTGTGTTAGACGCGAATCGTGCTCTGATTCATGCTCTAGGCTGGGAGCGCAAGCTTATTGCTTTTTCAAACACGGTCTACATCTCTCAGGTGCCGAGTTACAGGACGGTGAAAACAGTGAGTTTGTGTTAGACGCGAATCGTGCTCTGATTCATGCTCTAGGCTGGGAGCGCAAGCTTATTGCTTTTTCAAACACGGTCTACATCTCTCAGGTGCCGAGTTACAGGACGGTGAAAACAGTGAGATTGTGTTAGACGCGAATCGTGCTCTGATTCATGTTCTAGGCTAGGAGCGCAAGCTTCTTGCTTTTTCAAACACGGTCTACACCTCTCAAGTGCCGAGTTACAGGACGGTGAAAACAGTGAGTTTGTGTTAGACGCGAATCGTGCTGGGATTCATGCTCTAGGCTGGGAGCGCAAGCGTAATGCTTTTTCAAACACGGTCTACACCTCTCATGTGCCGAGGTACAGGACGGTGAAAACAGTGAGTTTGTGTTAGACGCGAATCGTGCTCTGATTCATGTTTTAGGCTGGGAGTGCAAGCTTATTGCTTTTTCAAACACGGTCTACACCTCTCAAGTGCCGAGTTACAGGACAGTGAAAACAGTGAGTTTGTGTTAGACGCGAATCGTGCTCTGATTCATGCTCTAGGCTGGGAGAGCAAGCTTATTGCTTTTTCAAACACGGTCTACACCTCTCAGGTTCCGAGTTACAGGACGGTGAAAACAGTGAGTTTGTGTTAGACGCGAATCGTGCTCTGATTCATGCTCTAGGCTGGGAGCGCAAGCTTATTGCTTTTTCAAACACGGTCTACACCTCTCAGGTGCCGAGTTACAGGACGGTGAAAAGAGTGAGTTTGTGTTAGACGCGAATCGTGCTCTGATTCCTGCTCTAGGCTGGGAGCGCATGCTTATTGCTTTTTCAAACACGGTCTACACCTCTCAGGTGCCGAGGTACAGGACGGTGAAAACAGTGAGTTTGAGTTAGACGCGAATCGTGATATGATTCATGCTCTAGGCTGGGAGCGCAAGCTTATTGCTTTTTCAATCACGGTCTACATCTCTCAGGTGCTGAGTTACAGGACGGTGAAAACAGTGAGTTTGTGTTAGACGCGAATCGTGCTCTGATTCATGCTCTAGGCTGGGAGTTCAAGCTTTTTGCTTTTTCAAACACGGTCTACACCTCTCAGGTGCCGAGGTACAGGACGGTGAAAACAGTGAGTTTGTGTTAGACGCGAATCGTGCTCTGATTCATGCTTTAGGCTGGGAGCTCAAGCTTATTGCTTTTTCAAACACGGTCTACATCTCTCAGGTGCCGAGTTACAGGACGGTGAAAACAGTGAGTTTGTGTTAGACGCAAATCGTGCTCTGATTCATGTTTTAGGCTGGGAGCGCAAGCTTATTGCTTTTTCAAACACGGTCTACACCTCTCAAGTGCCGAGTTACAGGACGGTGAAAACAGTGAGTTTGTGTTAGACGCGAATCGTGCTCTGAGTCATGCTCTAGGCTGGGAGCGCAAGCTTATTGCTTTTTCAAACACGGTCTACATCTCTCAGCTGCCGAGTTACAGGACGGTGAAAACAGTGAGTTTGTGTTAGACGCGAATCGTGCTCTGATTCATGTTCTAGGCTGGGAGCTCAAGCTTATTGCTTTTTCAAACACGGTCTACACCTCTCAGGTTCCGAGTTACAGGACGGTGAAAACAGTGAGTTTGTGTTAGACGCGAATCGTGCTCTGATTCATGCTCTAGGCTGGGAGCGCAAGCTTATTGCTTTTTCAAACACGGTCTACATCTCTCAGGTGCCGAGTTACAGGACGGTGAAAACAGTGAGATTGTGTTAGACGCGAATCGTGCTCTGATTCATGCTCTAGGCTGGGAGCGCAAGCTTATTGCTTTTTCAAACACGGTCTACACCTCTCAAGTGCCGAGTTACAGGACGGTGAAAACAGTGAGTTTGTGTTAGACGCGAATCGTGCTCTGATTCATGCTCTAGGCTGGGAGCGCAAGCTTATTGCTTTTTCAAACACGGTCTACACCTCTCAGGTGCCGAGTTACAGGACGGTGAAAACAGTGAGTTTGTGTTAGACGCGAATCGTGCTCTGATTCATGCTCTAGGCTGGGAGCGCAAGCTTATTGCTTTTTCAAACACGGTCTACATCTCTCAGGTGCCGAGTTACAGGACGGTGAAAACAGTGAGTTTGTGTTAGACGCGAATCGTGCTCTGATTCATGCTCTAGGCTGGGAGCGCAAGCTTATTGCTTTTTCAAACACGGTCTACATCTCTCAGGTGCCGAGTTACAGGACGGTGAAAACAGTGAGATTGTGTTAGACGCGAATCGTGCTCTGATTCATGTTCTAGGCTAGGAGCGCAAGCTTCTTGCTTTTTCAAACACGGTCTACACCTCTCAAGTGCCGAGTTACAGGACGGTGAAAACAGTGAGTTTGTGTTAGACGCGAATCGTGCTGGGATTCATGCTCTAGGCTGGGAGCGCAAGCGTAATGCTTTTTCAAACACGGTCTACACCTCTCATGTGCCGAGGTACAGGACGGTGAAAACAGTGAGTTTGTGTTAGACGCGAATCGTGCTCTGATTCATGTTTTAGGCTGGGAGTGCAAGCTTATTGCTTTTTCAAACACGGTCTACACCTCTCAAGTGCCGAGTTACAGGACAGTGAAAACAGTGAGTTTGTGTTAGACGCGAATCGTGCTCTGATTCATGCTCTAGGCTGGGAGAGCAAGCTTATTGCTTTTTCAAACACGGTCTACACCTCTCAGGTTCCGAGTTACAGGACGGTGAAAACAGTGAGTTTGTGTTAGACGCGAATCGTGCTCTGATTCATGCTCTAGGCTGGGAGCGCAAGCTTATTGCTTTTTCAAACACGGTCTACACCTCTCAGGTGCCGAGTTACAGGACGGTGAAAAGAGTGAGTTTGTGTTAGACGCGAATCGTGCTCTGATTCCTGCTCTAGGCTGGGAGCGCATGCTTATTGCTTTTTCAAACACGGTCTACACCTCTCAGGTGCCGAGGTACAGGACGGTGAAAACAGTGAGTTTGAGTTAGACGCGAATCGTGATATGATTCATGCTCTAGGCTGGGAGCGCAAGCTTATTGCTTTTTCAATCACGGTCTACATTTCTCAGGTGCTGAGTTACAGGACGGTGAAAACAGTGAGTTTGTGTTAGACGCGAATCGTGCTCTGATTCATGCTCTAGGCTGGGAGTTCAAGCTTTTTGCTTTTTCAAACACGGTCTACACCTCTCAGGTGCCGAGGTACAGGACGGTGAAAACAGTGAGTTTGTGTTAGACGCGAATCGTGCTCTGATTCATGCTTTAGGCTGGGAGCTCAAGCTTATTGCTTTTTCAAACACGGTCTACATCTCTCAGGTGCCGAGTTACAGGACGGTGAAAACAGTGAGTTTGTGTTAGACGCAAATCGTGCTCTGATTCATGTTTTAGGCTGGGAGCGCAAGCTTATTGCTTTTTCAAACACGGTCTACACCTCTCAAGTGCCGAGTTACAGGACGGTGAAAACAGTGAGTTTGTGTTAGACGCGAATCGTGCTCTGAGTCATGCTCTAGGCTGGGAGCGCAAGCTTATTGCTTTTTCAAACACGGTCTACATCTCTCAGCTGCCGAGTTACAGGACGGTGAAAACAGTGAGTTTGTGTTAGACGCGAATCGTGCTCTGATTCATGTTCTAGGCTGGGAGCTCAAGCTTATTGCTTTTTCAAACACGGTCTACACCTCTCAGGTTCCGAGTTACAGGACGGTGAAAACAGTGAGTTTGTGTTAGACGCAAATCGTGCTCTGATTCATGTTTTAGGCTGGGAGCGCAAGCTTATTGCTTTTTCAAACACGGTCTACACCTCTCAAGTGCCGAGTTACAGGACGGTGAAAACAGTGAGTTTGTGTTAGACGCGAATCGTGCTCTGATTCATGCTCTAGGCTGGGAGCGCAAGCTTATTGCTTTTTCAAACACGGTCTACATCTCTCAGGTGCCGAGTTACAGGACGGTGAAAACAGTGAGATTGTGTTAGACGCGAATCGTGCTCTGATTCATGTTCTAGGCTGGGAGCGCAAGCTTATTGCTTTTTCAAACACGGTCTACACCTCTCAAGTGCCGAGTTACAGGACGGTGAAAACAGTGAGTTTGTGTTAGACGCGAATCGTGCTCTGATTCATGCTCTAGGCTGGGAGCGCAAGCTTATTGCTTTTTCAAACACGGTCTACACCTCTCAGGTGCCGAGTTACAGGACGGTGAAAACAGTGAGTTTGTGTTAGACACGAATCGTGCTCTGATTCATGCTCTAGGCTGGGAGCGCAAGCTTATTGCTTTTTCAAACACGGTCTACATCTCTCAGGTGCCGAGTTACAGGACGGTGAAAACAGTGAGTTTGTGTTAGACGCGAATCGTGCTCTGATTCATGCTCTAGGCTGGGAGCGCAAGCTTATTGCTTTTTCAAACACGGTCTACACCTCTCAAGTGCCGAGTTACAGGACGGTGAAAACAGTGAGTTTGTGTTAGACGCGAATCGTGCTGGGATTCATGCTCTAGGCTGGGAGCGCAAGCGTAATGCTTTTTCAAACACGGTCTACACCTCTCAAGTGCCGAGGTACAGGACGGTGAAAACAGTGAGTTTGTGTTAGACGCGAATCGTGCTCTGAGTCATGCTCTAGGCTGGGAGCGCAAGCTTATTGCTTTTTCAAACACGGTCTACATCTCTCAGCTGCCGAGTTACAGGACGGTGAAAACAGTGAGTTTGTGTTAGACGCGAATCGTGCTCTGATTCATGTTCTAGGCTGGGAGCTCAAGCTTATTGCTTTTTCAAACACGGTCTACACCTCTCAGGTTCCGAGTTACAGGACGGTGAAAACAGTGAGTTTGTGTTAGACGCGAATCGTGCTCTGATTCATGCTCTAGGCTGGGAGCGCAAGCTTATTGCTTTTTCAAACACGGTCTACATCTCTCAGGTGCCGAGTTACAGGACGGTGAAAACAGTGAGATTGTGTTAGACGCGAATCGTGCTCTGATTCATGCTCTAGGCTAGGAACGCAAGCTTCTTGCTTTTTCAAACACGGTCTACACCTCTCAAGTGCCGAGTTACAGGACGGTGAAAACAGTGAGTTTGTGTTAGACGCGAATCGTGCTGGGATTCATGCTCTAGGCTGGGAGCGCAAGCGTAATGCTTTTTCAAACACGGTCTACACCTCTCATGTGCCGAGGTACAGGACGGTGAAAACAGTGAGTTTGTGTTAGACGCGAATCGTGCTCTGATTCATGTTTTAGGCTGGGAGTGCAAGCTTATTGCTTTTTCAAACACGGTCTACACCTCTCAAGTGCCGAGTTACAGGACAGTGAAAACAGTGAGTTTGTGTTAGACGCGAATCGTGCTCTGATTCATGCTCTAGGCTGGGAGAGCAAGCTTATTGCTTTTTCAAACACGGTCTACACCTCTCAGGTGCCGAGGTACAGGACGGTGAAAACAATGAGTTTGAGTTAGACGCGAATCGTGATATGATTCATGCTCTAGGCTGGGAGCGCAAGCTTATTGCTTTTTCAATCACGGTCTACATCTCTCAGGTGCTGAGTTACAGGACGGTGAAAACAGTGAGTTTGTGTTAGACGCGAATCGTGCTCTGATTCATGCTCTAGGCTGGGAGTTCAAGCTTTTTGCTTTTTCAAACACGGTCTACACCTCTCAGGTGCCGAGGTACAGGACGGTGAAAACAGTGAGTTTGTGTTAGACGCGAATCGTGCTCTGATTCATGCTTTAGGCTGGGAGCTCAAGCTTATTGCTTTTTCAAACACGGTCTACATCTCTCAGGTGCCGAGTTACAGGACGGTGAAAACAGTGAGTTTGTGTTAGACGCAAATCGTGCTCTGATTCATGTTTTAGGCTGGGAGCGCAAGCTTATTGCTTTTTCAAACACGGTCTACACCTCTCAAGTGCCGAGTTACAGGACGGTGAAAACAGTGAGTTTGTGTTAGACGCGAATCGTGCTCTGAGTCATGCTCTAGGCTGGGAGCGCAAGCTTATTGCTTTTTCAAACACGGTCTACATCTCTCAGCTGCCGAGTTACAGGACGGTGAAAACAGTGAGTTTGTGTTAGACGCGAATCGTGCTCTGATTCATGTTCTAGGCTGGGAGCTCAAGCTTATTGCTTTTTCAAACACGGTCTACACCTCTCAGGTTCCGAGTTACAGGACGGTGAAAACAGTGAGTTTGTGTTAGACGCGAATCGTGCTCTGATTCATGCTCTAGGCTGGGAGCGCAAGCTTATTGCTTTTTCAAACACGGTCTACATCTCTCAGGTGCCGAGTTACAGGACGGTGAAAACAGTGAGATTGTGTTAGACGCGAATCGTGCTCTGATTCATGCTCTAGGCTAGGAACGCAAGCTTCTTGCTTTTTCAAACACGGTCTACACCTCTCAAGTGCCGAGTTACAGGACGGTGAAAACAGTGAGTTTGTGTTAGACGCGAATCGTGCTGGGATTCATGCTCTAGGCTGGGAGCGCAAGCGTAATGCTTTTTCAAACACGGTCTACACCTCTCATGTGCCGAGGTACAGGACGGTGAAAACAGTGAGTTTGTGTTAGACGCGAATCGTGCTCTGATTCATGTTTTAGGCTGGGAGTGCAAGCTTATTGCTTTTTCAAACACGGTCTACACCTCTCAAGTGCCGAGTTACAGGACAGTGAAAACAGTGAGTTTGTGTTAGACGCGAATCGTGCTCTGATTCATGCTCTAGGCTGGGAGAGCAAGCTTATTGCTTTTTCAAACACGGTCTACACCTCTCAGGTGCCGAGGTACAGGACGGTGAAAACAATGAGTTTGAGTTAGACGCGAATCGTGATATGATTCATGCTCTAGGCTGGGAGCGCAAGCTTATTGCTTTTTCAATCACGGTCTACATCTCTCAGGTGCTGAGTTACAGGACGGTGAAAACAGTGAGTTTGTGTTAGACGCGAATCGTGCTCTGATTCATGCTCTAGGCTGGGAGTTCAAGCTTTTTGCTTTTTCAAACACGGTCTACACCTCTCAGGTGCCGAGGTACAGGACGGTGAAAACAGTGAGTTTGTGTTAGACGCGAATCGTGCTCTGATTCATGCTTTAGGCTGGGAGCTCAAGCTTATTGCTTTTTCAAACACGGTCTACATCTCTCAGGTGCCGAGTTACAGGACGGTGAAAACAGTGAGTTTGTGTTAGACGCAAATCGTGCTCTGATTCATGTTTTAGGCTGGGAGCGCAAGCTTATTGCTTTTTCAAACACGGTCTACACCTCTCAAGTGCCGAGTTACAGGACGGTGAAAACAGTGAGTTTGTGTTAGACGCGAATCGTGCTCTGAGTCATGCTCTAGGCTGGGAGCGCAAGCTTATTGCTTTTTCAAACACGGTCTACATCTCTCAGCTGCCGAGTTACAGGACGGTGAAAACAGTGAGTTTGTGTTAGACGCGAATCGTGCTCTGATTCATGTTCTAGGCTGGGAGCTCAAGCTTATTGCTTTTTCAAACACGGTCTACACCTCTCAGGTTCCGAGTTACAGGACGGTGAAAACAGTGAGTTTGTGTTAGACGCGAATCGTGCTCTGATTCATGCTCTAGGCTGGGAGCGCAAGCTTATTGCTTTTTCAAACACGGTCTACACCTCTCAGGTGCCGAGTTACAGGACGGTGAAAACAGTGAGTTTGTGTTAGACGCGAATCGTGCTCTGATTCATGCTCTAGGCTGGGAGCGCAAGCTTATTGCTTTTTCAAACACGGTCTACATCTCTCAGGTGCCGAGTTACAGGACGGTGAAAACAGTGAGTTTGTGTTAGACGCGAATCGTGCTCTGATTCATGCTCTAGGCTGGGAGCGCAAGCTTATTGCTTTTTCAAACACGGTCTACATCTCTCAGGTGCCGAGTTACAGGACGGTGAAAACAGTGAGATTGTGTTAGACGCGAATCGTGCTCTGATTCATGTTCTAGGCTGGGAGCGCAAGCTTCTTGCTTTTTCAAACACGGTCTACACCTCTCAAGTGCCGAGTTACAGGACGGTGAAAACAGTGAGTTTGTGTTAGACGCGAATCGTGCTGGGATTCATGCTCTAGGCTGGGAGCGCAAGCGTAATGCTTTTTCAAACACGGTCTACACCTCTCATGTGCCGAGGTACAGGACGGTGAAAACAGTGAGTTTGTGTTAGACGCGAATCGTACTCTGATTCATGTTTTAGGCTGGGAGCGCAAGCTTATTGCTTTTTCAAACACGGTCTACACCTCTCAAGTGCCGAGTTACAGGACAGTGAAAACAGTGAGTTTGTGTTAGACGCGAATCGTGCTCTGATTCATGCTCTAGGCTGGGAGCGCAAGCTTATTGCTTTTTCAAACACGGTCTACACCTCTCAGGTTCCGAGTTACAGGACGGTGAAAACAGTGAGTTTGTGTTAGACGCGAATCGTGCTCTGATTCATGCTCTAGGCTGGGAGCGCAAGCTTATTGCTTTTTCAAACACGGTCTACACCTCTCAGGTGCCGAGTTACAGGACGGTGAAAACAGTGAGTTTGTGTTAGACGCGAATCGTGCTCTGATTCCTGCTCTAGGCTGGGAGCTCAAGCTTATTGCTTTTTCAAACACGGTCTACATCTCTCAGGTGCCGAGTTACAGGACGGTGAAAACAGTGAGTTTGTGTTAGACGCAAATCGTGCTCTGATTCATGTTTTAGGCTGGGAGCGCAAGCTTATTGCTTTTTCAAACACGGTCTACATCTCTCAGGTGCCGAGTTACAGGACGGTGAAAACAGTGAGATTGTGTTAGACGCGAATCGTGCTCTGATTCATGTTCTAGGCTAGGAGCGCAAGCTTCTTGCTTTTTCAAACACGGTCTACACCTCTCAAGTGCCGAGTTACAGGACGGTGAAAACAGTGAGTTTGTGTTAGACGCGAATCGTGCTGGGATTCATGCTCTAGGCTGGGAGCGCAAGCGTAATGCTTTTTCAAACACGGTCTACACCTCTCATGTGCCGAGGTACAGGACGGTGAAAACAGTGAGTTTGTGTTAGACGCGAATCGTGCTCTGATTCATGTTTTAGGCTGGGAGTGCAAGCTTATTGCTTTTTCAAACACGGTCTACACCTCTCAAGTGCCGAGTTACAGGACAGTGAAAACAGTGAGTTTGTGTTAGACGCGAATCGTGCTCTGATTCATGCTCTAGGCTGGGAGCGCAAGCTTATTGCTTTTTCAAACACGGTCTACATCTCTCAGGTGCCGAGTTACAGGACGGTGAAAACAGTGAGTTTGTGTTAGACGCGAATCGTGCTCTGATTCATGCTCTAGGCTGGGAGCGCATGCTTATTGCTTTTTCAAACACGGTCTACACCTCTCAGGTGCCGAGGTACAGGACGGTCAAAACAGTGAGTTTGTGTTAGACGCGAATCGTGCTGGGATTGATGCTCTAGGCTGGGAGCGCAAGCGTAATGCTTTTTCAAACACGGTCTACATCTCTCAGGTGCCGAGGTACAGGACGGTGAAAACAGTGAGTTTGTGTTAGACGCGAATCGTGCTCTGATTCATGCTCTAGGCTGGGAACGCAAGCTTATTGCTTTTTTAAACACGGTCTACACCTCTCAGGTGCCGAGTTACAGGACGGTGAAAACAGTGAGTTTGTGTTAGACGCGAATCGTGCTATGATTCATGCTCTAGGCTGGGAGCGCAAGCGTATTGCTTTTTCAAACACGGTCTACACCTCTCAGGTGCCGAGTTACAGGACGGTGAAAACAGTGAGTTTGTGTTAGACGCGAATCGTGCTCTGATTCATGCTCTAGGCTGGGAGCGCAAGCTTATTGCTTTTTCAAACACGGTCTACATCTCTCAGGTGCCGAGTTACAGGACGGTGAAAACAGTGAGTTTGTGTTAGACGCGAATCGTGCTCTGATTCATGCTCTAGGCTGGGAGCTAAAGCTTGTTGCTTTTTCAAACACGGTCTACACTTCTCAGGTGCCGAGTTACAGGACGGTGAAAACAGTGAGTTTGTGTTAGACGCGAATCGTGCTCTGATTCATGCTCTAGGCTGGGAGCGCAAGCTTATTGCTTTTTCAAACACGGTCTACATCTCTCAGGTGCCGAGTTACAGGACGGTGAAAACAGTGAGTTTGTGTTAGACGCGAATCGTGCTCTGATTCATGCTCTAGGCTGGGAGCGCAAGCTTATTGCTTTTTCAAACACGGTCTACACCTCTCAGGTGCCGAGTTACAGGACGGTGAAAACAGTGAGTTTGTGTTAGACGCGAATCGTGCTCTGATTCATGCTCTAGGCTGGGAGCGCAAGCTTATTGCTTTTTCAAACACGGTCTACATCTCTCAGGTGCCGAGTTACAGGACGGTGAAAACAGTGAGTTTGTGTTAGACGCGAATCGTGCTCTGATTCATGCTCTAGGCTGGGAGCGCAAGCTTATTGCTTTTTCAAACACGGTCTACATCTCTCAGGTGCCGAGTTACAGGACGGTGAAAACAGTGAGATTGTGTTAGACGCGAATCGTGCTCTGATTCATGTTCTAGGCTGGGAGCGCAAGCTTCTTGCTTTTTTAAACACGGTCTACACCTCTCAAGTGCCGAGTTACAGGACGGTGAAAACAGTGAGTTTGTGTTAGACGCGAATCGTGCTGGGATTCATGCTCTAGGCTGGGAGCGCAAGCGTAATGCTTTTTCAAACACGGTCTACACCTCTCATGTGCCGAGGTACAGGACGGTGAAAACAGTGAGTTTGTGTTAGACGCGAATCGTGCTCTGATTCATGTTTTAGGCTGGGAGCGCAAGCTTATTGCTTTTTCAAACACGGTCTACACCTCTCAAGTGCCGAGTTACAGGACAGTGAAAACAGTGAGTTTGTGTTAGACGCGAATCGTGCTCTGATTCATGCTCTAGGCTGGGAGCGCAAGCTTATTGCTTTTTCAAACACGGTCTACACCTCTCAGGTTCCGAGTTACAGGACGGTGAAAACAGTGAGTTTGTGTTAGACGCGAATCGTGCTCTGATTCATGCTCTAGGCTGGGAGCGCAAGCTTATTGCTTTTTCAAACACGGTCTACACCTCTCAGGTGCCGAGTTACAGGACGGTGAAAACAGTGAGTTTGTGTTAGACGCGAATCGTGCTCTGATTCCTGCTCTAGGCTGGGAGCGCATGCTTATTGCTTTTTCAAACACGGTCTACACCTCTCAGGTGCCGAGGTACAGGACGGTGAAAACAGTGAGTTTGTGTTAGACGCGAATCGTGATATGATTCATGCTCTAGGCTGGGAGTTCAAGCTTATTGCTTTTTCAAACACGGTCTACACCTCTCAGGTGCCGAGTTACAGGACGGTGAAAACAGTGAGTTTGTGTTAGACGCGAATCGTGCTCTGATTCATGCTCTAGGCTGGGAGCGCAAGCTTATTGCTTTTTCAAACACGGTCTACATCTCTCAGGTGCCGAGTTACAGGACGGTGAAAACAGTGAGTTTGTGTTAGACGCGAATCGTGCTCTGATTCATGCTCTAGGCTGGGAGCGCAAGCTTATTGCTTTTTCAAACACGGTCTACATCTCTCAGGTGCCGAGTTACAGGACGGTGAAAACAGTGAGATTGTGTTAGACGCGAATCGTGCTCTGATTCATGTTCTAGGCTGGGAGCGCAAGCTTCTTGCTTTTTTAAACACGGTCTACACCTCTCAAGTGCCGAGTTACAGGACGGTGAAAACAGTGAGTTTGTGTTAGACGCGAATCGTGCTGGGATTCATGCTCTAGGCTGGGAGCGCAAGCGTAATGCTTTTTCAAACACGGTCTACACCTCTCATGTGCCGAGGTACAGGACGGTGAAAACAGTGAGTTTGTGTTAGACGCGAATCGTGCTCTGATTCATGTTTTAGGCTGGGAGCGCAAGCTTATTGCTTTTTCAAACACGGTCTACACCTCTCAAGTGCCGAGTTACAGGACAGTGAAAACAGTGAGTTTGTGTTAGACGCGAATCGTGCTCTGATTCATGCTCTAGGCTGGGAGCGCAAGCTTATTGCTTTTTCAAACACGGTCTACACCTCTCAGGTTCCGAGTTACAGGACGGTGAAAACAGTGAGTTTGTGTTAGACGCGAATCGTGCTCTGATTCATGCTCTAGGCTGGGAGCGCAAGCTTATTGCTTTTTCAAACACGGTCTACACCTCTCAGGTGCCGAGTTACAGGACGGTGAAAACAGTGAGTTTGTGTTAGACGCGAATCGTGCTCTGATTCCTGCTCTAGGCTGGGAGCGCATGCTTATTGCTTTTTCAAACACGGTCTACACCTCTCAGGTGCCGAGGTACAGGACGGTGAAAACAGTGAGTTTGTGTTAGACGCGAATCGTGATATGATTCATGCTCTAGGCTGGGAGTTCAAGCTTATTGCTTTTTCAAACACGGTCTACACCTCTCAGGTGCCGAAGTACAGGACGGTGAAAACAGTGAGTTTGTGTTAGACGCGAATTGTGCTCTGATTCATGCTCTAGGCTGGGAGCTCAAGCTTATTACTTTTTCAAACACGGTCTACATCTCTCAGGTGCCGAGTTACAGGACGGTGAAAACAGTGAGTTTGTGTTAGACGCAAATCGTGCTCTGATTCATGTTTTAGGCTGGGAGCGCAAGCTTATTGCTTTTTCAAACACGGTCTACACCTCTCAAGTGCCGAGTTACAGGACGGTGAAAACAGTGAGTTTGTGTTAGACGCGAATCGTGCTTTGAATCATGCTCTAGGCTGGGAGCGCAAGCTTATTGCTTTTTCAAACACGGTCTACATCTCTCAGGTGCCGAGTTACAGGACGGTGAAAACAGTGAGTTTGTGTTAGACGCGAATCGTGCTCTGATTCCTGCTCTAGGCTGGGAGCGCATGCTTATTGCTTTTTCAAACACGGTCTACACCTCTCAGGTTCCGAGTTACAGGACGGTGAAAACAGTGAGTTTGTGTTAGACGCGAATCGTGCTCTGATTCATGCTCTAGGCTGGGAGCGCAAGCTTATTGCTTTTTCAAACACGGTCTACATCTCTCAGGTGCCGAGTTACAGGACGGTGAAAACAGTGAGTTTGTGTTAGACGCAAATCGTGCTCTGATTCATGCTCTAGGCTGGGAGCGCAAGCTTATTGCTTTTTCAAACACGGTCTACACCTCTCAGGTTCCGAGTTACAGGACGGTGAAAACAGTGAGTTTGTGTTAGACGCGAATCGTGCTCTGATTCATGCTCTAGGCTGGGAGCGCAAGCTTATTGCTTTTTCAAACACGGTCTACATCTCTCAGGTGCCGAGTTACAGGACGGTGAAAACAGTGAGATTGTGTTAGACGCGAATCGTGCTCTGATTCATGCTCTAGGCTGGGAGCGCAAGCTTATTGCTTTTTCAAACACGGTCTACACCTCTCAGGTGCCGAGGTACAGGACGGTGAAAACAGTGAGTTTGAGTTAGACGCGAATCGTGATATGATTCATGCTCTAGGCTGGGAGCGCAAGCTTATTGCTTTTTCAATCACGGTCTACATTTCTCAGGTGCTGAGTTACAGGACGGTGAAAACAGTGAGTTTGTGTTAGACGCGAATCGTGCTCTGATTCATGCTCTAGGCTGGGAGTTCAAGCTTTTTGCTTTTTCAAACACGGTCTACACCTCTCAGGTGCCGAGGTACAGGACGGTGAAAACAGTGAGTTTGTGTTAGACGCGAATCGTGCTCTGATTCATGCTTTAGGCTGGGAGCTCAAGCTTATTGCTTTTTCAAACACGGTCTACATCTCTCAGGTGCCGAGTTACAGGACGGTGAAAACAGTGAGTTTGTGTTAGACGCAAATCGTGCTCTGATTCATGTTTTAGGCTGGGAGCGCAAGCTTATTGCTTTTTCAAACACGGTCTACACCTCTCAAGTGCCGAGTTACAGGACGGTGAAAACAGTGAGTTTGTGTTAGACGCGAATCGTGCTCTGAGTCATGCTCTAGGCTGGGAGCGCAAGCTTATTGCTTTTTCAAACACGGTCTACATCTCTCAGCTGCCGAGTTACAGGACGGTGAAAACAGTGAGTTTGTGTTAGACGCGAATCGTGCTCTGATTCATGTTCTAGGCTGGGAGCTCAAGCTTATTGCTTTTTCAAACACGGTCTACACCTCTCAGGTTCCGAGTTACAGGACGGTGAAAACAGTGAGTTTGTGTTAGACGCAAATCGTGCTCTGATTCATGTTTTAGGCTGGGAGCGCAAGCTTATTGCTTTTTCAAACACGGTCTACACCTCTCAAGTGCCGAGTTACAGGACGGTGAAAACAGTGAGTTTGTGTTAGACGCGAATCGTGCTCTGATTCATGCTCTAGGCTGGGAGCGCAAGCTTATTGCTTTTTCAAACACGGTCTACATCTCTCAGGTGCCGAGTTACAGGACGGTGAAAACAGTGAGATTGTGTTAGACGCGAATCGTGCTCTGATTCATGTTCTAGGCTGGGAGCGCAAGCTTATTGCTTTTTCAAACACGGTCTACACCTCTCAAGTGCCGAGTTACAGGACGGTGAAAACAGTGAGTTTGTGTTAGACGCGAATCGTGCTCTGATTCATGCTCTAGGCTGGGAGCGCAAGCTTATTGCTTTTTCAAACACGGTCTACACCTCTCAGGTGCCGAGTTACAGGACGGTGAAAACAGTGAGTTTGTGTTAGACGCGAATCGTGCTCTGATTCATGCTCTAGGCTGGGAGCGCAAGCTTATTGCTTTTTCAAACACGGTCTACATCTCTCAGGTGCCGAGTTACAGGACGGTGAAAACAGTGAGTTTGTGTTAGACGCGAATCGTGCTCTGATTCATGCTCTAGGCTGGGAGCGCAAGCTTATTGCTTTTTTAAACACGGTCTACATCTCTCAGGTGCCGAGTTACAGGACGGTGAAAACAGTGAGATTGTGTTAGACGCGAATCGTGCTCTGATTCATGTTCTAGGCTAGGAACGCAAGCTTCTTGCTTTTTCAAACACGGTCTACACCTCTCAAGTGCCGAGTTACAGGACGGTGAAAACAGTGAGTTTGTGTTAGACGCGAATCGTGCTGGGATTCATGCTCTAGGCTGGGAGCGCAAGCGTAATGCTTTTTCAAACACGGTCTACACCTCTCATGTGCCGAGGTACAGGACGGTGAAAACAGTGAGTTTGTGTTAGACGCGAATCGTGCTCTGATTCATGTTTTAGGCTGGGAGTGCAAGCTTATTGCTTTTTCAAACACGGTCTACACCTCTCAAGTGCCGAGTTACAGGACAGTGAAAACAGTGAGTTTGTGTTAGACGCGAATCGTGCTCTGATTCATGCTCTAGGCTGGGAGAGCAAGCTTATTGCTTTTTCAAACACGGTCTACACCTCTCAGGTGCCGAGGTACAGGTCGGTGAAAACAATGAGTTTGAGTTAGACGCGAATCGTGATATGATTCATGCTCTAGGCTGGGAGCGCAAGCTTATTGCTTTTTCAATCACGGTCTACATCTCTCAGGTGCTGAGTTACAGGACGGTGAAAACAGTGAGTTTGTGTTAGACGCGAATCGTGCTCTGATTCATGCTCTAGGCTGGGAGTTCAAGCTTTTTGCTTTTTCAAACACGGTCTACACCTCTCAGGTGCCGAGGTACAGGACGGTGAAAACAGTGAGTTTGTGTTAGACGCGAATCGTGCTCTGATTCATGCTTTAGGCTGGGAGCTCAAGCTTATTGCTTTTTCAAACACGGTCTACATCTCTCAGGTGCCGAGTTACAGGACGGTGAAAACAGTGAGTTTGTGTTAGACGCAAATCGTGCTCTGATTCATGTTTTAGGCTGGGAGCGCAAGCTTATTGCTTTTTCAAACACGGTCTACACCTCTCAAGTGCCGAGTTACAGGACGGTGAAAACAGTGAGTTTGTGTTAGACGCGAATCGTGCTCTGAGTCATGCTCTAGGCTGGGAGCGCAAGCTTATTGCTTTTTCAAACACGGTCTACATCTCTCAGCTGCCGAGTTACAGGACGGTGAAAACAGTGAGTTTGTGTTAGACGCGAATCGTGCTCTGATTCATGTTCTAGGCTGGGAGCTCAAGCTTATTGCTTTTTCAAACACGGTCTACACCTCTCAGGTTCCGAGTTACAGGACGGTGAAAACAGTGAGTTTGTGTTAGACGCGAATCGTGCTCTGATTCATGCTCTAGGCTGGGAGCGCAAGCTTATTGCTTTTTCAAACACGGTCTACATCTCTCAGGTGCCGAGTTACAGGACGGTGAAAACAGTGAGATTGTGTTAGACGCGAATCGTGCTCTGATTCATGCTCTAGGCTAGGAACGCAAGCTTCTTGCTTTTTCAAACACGGTCTACACCTCTCAAGTGCCGAGTTACAGGACGGTGAAAACAGTGAGTTTGTGTTAGACGCGAATCGTGCTGGGATTCATGCTCTAGGCTGGGAGCGCAAGCGTAATGCTTTTTCAAACACGGTCTACACCTCTCATGTGCCGAGGTACAGGACGGTGAAAACAGTGAGTTTGTGTTAGACGCGAATCGTGCTCTGATTCATGTTTTAGGCTGGGAGTGCAAGCTTATTGCTTTTTCAAACACGGTCTACACCTCTCAAGTGCCGAGTTACAGGACAGTGAAAACAGTGAGTTTGTGTTAGACGCGAATCGTGCTCTGATTCATGCTCTAGGCTGGGAGAGCAAGCTTATTGCTTTTTCAAACACGGTCTACACCTCTCAGGTGCCGAGGTACAGGACGGTGAAAACAATGAGTTTGAGTTAGACGCGAATCGTGATATGATTCATGCTCTAGGCTGGGAGCGCAAGCTTATTGCTTTTTCAATCACGGTCTACATCTCTCAGGTGCTGAGTTACAGGACGGTGAAAACAGTGAGTTTGTGTTAGACGCGAATCGTGCTCTGATTCATGCTCTAGGCTGGGAGTTCAAGCTTTTTGCTTTTTCAAACACGGTCTACACCTCTCAGGTGCCGAGGTACAGGACGGTGAAAACAGTGAGTTTGTGTTAGACGCGAATCGTGCTCTGATTCATGCTTTAGGCTGGGAGCTCAAGCTTATTGCTTTTTCAAACACGGTCTACATCTCTCAGGTGCCGAGTTACAGGACGGTGAAAACAGTGAGTTTGTGTTAGACGCAAATCGTGCTCTGATTCATGTTTTAGGCTGGGAGCGCAAGCTTATTGCTTTTTCAAACACGGTCTACACCTCTCAAGTGCCGAGTTACAGGACGGTGAAAACAGTGAGTTTGTGTTAGACGCGAATCGTGCTCTGAGTCATGCTCTAGGCTGGGAGCGCAAGCTTATTGCTTTTTCAAACACGGTCTACATCTCTCAGCTGCCGAGTTACAGGACGGTGAAAACAGTGAGTTTGTGTTAGACGCGAATCGTGCTCTGATTCATGTTCTAGGCTGGGAGCTCAAGCTTATTGCTTTTTCAAACACGGTCTACACCTCTCAGGTTCCGAGTTACAGGACGGTGAAAACAGTGAGTTTGTGTTAGACGCGAATCGTGCTCTGATTCATGCTCTAGGCTGGGAGCGCAAGCTTATTGCTTTTTCAAACACGGTCTACACCTCTCAGGTGCCGAGTTACAGGACGGTGAAAACAGTGAGTTTGTGTTAGACGCGAATCGTGCTCTGATTCATGCTCTAGGCTGGGAGCGCAAGCTTATTGCTTTTTCAAACACGGTCTACATCTCTCAGGTGCCGAGTTACAGGACGGTGAAAACAGTGAGTTTGTGTTAGACGCGAATCGTGCTCTGATTCATGCTCTAGGCTGGGAGCGCAAGCTTATTGCTTTTTCAAACACGGTCTACATCTCTCAGGTGCCGAGTTACAGGACGGTGAAAACAGTGAGATTGTGTTAGACGCGAATCGTGCTCTGATTCATGTTCTAGGCTGGGAGCGCAAGCTTCTTGCTTTTTCAAACACGGTCTACACCTCTCAAGTGCCGAGTTACAGGACGGTGAAAACAGTGAGTTTGTGTTAGACGCGAATCGTGCTGGGATTCATGCTCTAGGCTGGGAGCGCAAGCGTAATGCTTTTTCAAACACGGTCTACACCTCTCATGTGCCGAGGTACAGGACGGTGAAAACAGTGAGTTTGTGTTAGACGCGAATCGTGCTCTGATTCATGTTTTAGGCTGGGAGCGCAAGCTTATTGCTTTTTCAAACACGGTCTACACCTCTCAAGTGCCGAGTTACAGGACAGTGAAAACAGTGAGTTTGTGTTAGACGCGAATCGTGCTCTGATTCATGCTCTAGGCTGGGAGCGCAAGCTTATTGCTTTTTCAAACACGGTCTACACCTCTCAGGTTCCGAGTTACAGGACGGTGAAAACAGTGAGTTTGTGTTAGACGCGAATCGTGCTCTGATTCATGCTCTAGGCTGGGAGCGCAAGCTTATTGCTTTTTCAAACACGGTCTACACCTCTCAGGTGCCGAGTTACAGGACGGTGAAAACAGTGAGTTTGTGTTAGACGCGAATCGTGCTCTGATTCCTGCTCTAGGCTGGGAGCTCAAGCTTATTGCTTTTTCAAACACGGTCTACATCTCTCAGGTGCCGAGTTACAGGACGGTGAAAACAGTGAGTTTGTGTTAGACGCAAATCGTGCTCTGATTCATGTTTTAGGCTGGGAGCGCAAGCTTATTGCTTTTTCAAACACGGTCTACATCTCTCAGGTGCCGAGTTACAGGACGGTGAAAACAGTGAGATTGTGTTAGACGCGAATCGTGCTCTGATTCATGTTCTAGGCTAGGAGCGCAAGCTTCTTGCTTTTTCAAACACGGTCTACACCTCTCAAGTGCCGAGTTACAGGACGGTGAAAACAGTGAGTTTGTGTTAGACGCGAATCGTGCTGGGATTCATGCTCTAGGCTGGGAGCGCAAGCGTAATGCTTTTTCAAACACGGTCTACACCTCTCATGTGCCGAGGTACAGGACGGTGAAAACAGTGAGTTTGTGTTAGACGCGAATCGTGCTCTGATTCATGTTTTAGGCTGGGAGTGCAAGCTTATTGCTTTTTCAAACACGGTCTACACCTCTCAAGTGCCGAGTTACAGGACAGTGAAAACAGTGAGTTTGTGTTAGACGCGAATCGTGCTCTGATTCATGCTCTAGGCTGGGAGCGCAAGCTTATTGCTTTTTCAAACACGGTCTACATCTCTCAGGTGCCGAGTTACAGGACGGTGAAAACAGTGAGTTTGTGTTAGACGCGAATCGTGCTCTGATTCATGCTCTAGGCTGGGAGCGCATGCTTATTGCTTTTTCAAACACGGTCTACACCTCTCAGGTGCCGAGGTACAGGACGGTCAAAACAGTGAGTTTGTGTTAGACGCGAATCGTGCTGGGATTGATGCTCTAGGCTGGGAGCGCAAGCGTAATGCTTTTTCAAACACGGTCTACATCTCTCAGGTGCCGAGGTACAGGACGGTGAAAACAGTGAGTTTGTGTTAGACGCGAATCGTGCTCTGATTCATGCTCTAGGCTGGGAACGCAAGCTTATTGCTTTTTTAAACACGGTCTACACCTCTCAGGTGCCGAGTTACAGGACGGTGAAAACAGTGAGTTTGTGTTAGACGCGAATCGTGCTATGATTCATGCTCTAGGCTGGGAGCGCAAGCGTATTGCTTTTTCAAACACGGTCTACACCTCTCAGGTGCCGAGTTACAGGACGGTGAAAACAGTGAGTTTGTGTTAGACGCGAATCGTGCTCTGATTCATGCTCTAGGCTGGGAGCGCAAGCTTATTGCTTTTTCAAACACGGTCTACATCTCTCAGGTGCCGAGTTACAGGACGGTGAAAACAGTGAGTTTGTGTTAGACGCGAATCGTGCTCTGATTCATGCTCTAGGCTGGGAGCTAAAGCTTGTTGCTTTTTCAAACACGGTCTACACTTCTCAGGTGCCGAGTTACAGGACGGTGAAAACAGTGAGTTTGTGTTAGACGCGAATCGTGCTCTGATTCATGCTCTAGGCTGGGAGCGCAAGCTTATTGCTTTTTCAAACACGGTCTACATCTCTCAGGTGCCGAGTTACAGGACGGTGAAAACAGTGAGTTTGTGTTAGACGCGAATCGTGCTCTGATTCATGCTCTAGGCTGGGAGCGCAAGCTTATTGCTTTTTCAAACACGGTCTACACCTCTCAGGTGCCGAGTTACAGGACGGTGAAAACAGTGAGTTTGTGTTAGACGCGAATCGTGCTCTGATTCATGCTCTAGGCTGGGAGCGCAAGCTTATTGCTTTTTCAAACACGGTCTACATCTCTCAGGTGCCGAGTTACAGGACGGTGAAAACAGTGAGTTTGTGTTAGACGCGAATCGTGCTCTGATTCATGCTCTAGGCTGGGAGCGCAAGCTTATTGCTTTTTCAAACACGGTCTACATCTCTCAGGTGCCGAGTTACAGGACGGTGAAAACAGTGAGATTGTGTTAGACGCGAATCGTGCTCTGATTCATGTTCTAGGCTGGGAGCGCAAGCTTCTTGCTTTTTTAAACACGGTCTACACCTCTCAAGTGCCGAGTTACAGGACGGTGAAAACAGTGAGTTTGTGTTAGACGCGAATCGTGCTGGGATTCATGCTCTAGGCTGGGAGCGCAAGCGTAATGCTTTTTCAAACACGGTCTACACCTCTCATGTGCCGAGGTACAGGACGGTGAAAACAGTGAGTTTGTGTTAGACGCGAATCGTGCTCTGATTCATGTTTTAGGCTGGGAGCGCAAGCTTATTGCTTTTTCAAACACGGTCTACACCTCTCAAGTGCCGAGTTACAGGACAGTGAAAACAGTGAGTTTGTGTTAGACGCGAATCGTGCTCTGATTCATGCTCTAGGCTGGGAGCGCAAGCTTATTGCTTTTTCAAACACGGTCTACACCTCTCAGGTTCCGAGTTACAGGACGGTGAAAACAGTGAGTTTGTGTTAGACGCGAATCGTGCTCTGATTCATGCTCTAGGCTGGGAGCGCAAGCTTATTGCTTTTTCAAACACGGTCTACACCTCTCAGGTGCCGAGTTACAGGACGGTGAAAACAGTGAGTTTGTGTTAGACGCGAATCGTGCTCTGATTCCTGCTCTAGGCTGGGAGCGCATGCTTATTGCTTTTTCAAACACGGTCTACACCTCTCAGGTGCCGAGGTACAGGACGGTGAAAACAGTGAGTTTGTGTTAGACGCGAATCGTGATATGATTCATGCTCTAGGCTGGGAGTTCAAGCTTATTGCTTTTTCAAACACGGTCTACACCTCTCAGGTGCCGAGTTACAGGACGGTGAAAACAGTGAGTTTGTGTTAGACGCGAATCGTGCTCTGATTCATGCTCTAGGCTGGGAGCGCAAGCTTATTGCTTTTTCAAACACGGTCTACATCTCTCAGGTGCCGAGTTACAGGACGGTGAAAACAGTGAGTTTGTGTTAGACGCGAATCGTGCTCTGATTCATGCTCTAGGCTGGGAGCGCAAGCTTATTGCTTTTTCAAACACGGTCTACATCTCTCAGGTGCCGAGTTACAGGACGGTGAAAACAGTGAGATTGTGTTAGACGCGAATCGTGCTCTGATTCATGTTCTAGGCTGGGAGCGCAAGCTTCTTGCTTTTTTAAACACGGTCTACACCTCTCAAGTGCCGAGTTACAGGACGGTGAAAACAGTGAGTTTGTGTTAGACGCGAATCGTGCTGGGATTCATGCTCTAGGCTGGGAGCGCAAGCGTAATGCTTTTTCAAACACGGTCTACACCTCTCATGTGCCGAGGTACAGGACGGTGAAAACAGTGAGTTTGTGTTAGACGCGAATCGTGCTCTGATTCATGTTTTAGGCTGGGAGCGCAAGCTTATTGCTTTTTCAAACACGGTCTACACCTCTCAAGTGCCGAGTTACAGGACAGTGAAAACAGTGAGTTTGTGTTAGACGCGAATCGTGCTCTGATTCATGCTCTAGGCTGGGAGCGCAAGCTTATTGCTTTTTCAAACACGGTCTACACCTCTCAGGTTCCGAGTTACAGGACGGTGAAAACAGTGAGTTTGTGTTAGACGCGAATCGTGCTCTGATTCATGCTCTAGGCTGGGAGCGCAAGCTTATTGCTATTTCAAACACGGTCTACACCTCTCAGGTGCCGAGTTACAGGACGGTGAAAACAGTGAGTTTGTGTTAGACGCGAATCGTGCTCTGATTCCTGCTCTAGGCTGGGAGCGCATGCTTATTGCTTTTTCAAACACGGTCTACACCTCTCAGGTGCCGAGGTACAGGACGGTGAAAACAGTGAGTTTGTGTTAGACGCGAATCGTGATATGATTCATGCTCTAGGCTGGGAGTTCAAGCTTATTGCTTTTTCAAACACGGTCTACACCTCTCAGGTGCCGAAGTACAGGACGGTGAAAACAGTGAGTTTGTGTTAGACGCGAATTGTGCTCTGATTCATGCTCTAGGCTGGGAGCTCAAGCTTATTACTTTTTCAAACACGGTCTACATCTCTCAGGTGCCGAGTTACAGGACGGTGAAAACAGTGAGTTTGTGTTAGACGCAAATCGTGCTCTGATTCATGTTTTAGGCTGGGAGCGCAAGCTTATTGCTTTTTCAAACACGGTCTACACCTCTCAAGTGCCGAGTTACAGGATGGTGAAAACAGTGAGTTTGTGTTAGACGCGAATCGTGCTTTGAATCATGCTCTAGGCTGGGAGCGCAAGCTTATTGCTTTTTCAAACACGGTCTACATCTCTCAGGTGCCGAGTTACAGGACGGTGAAAACAGTGAGTTTGTGTTAGACGCGAATCGTGCTCTGATTCCTGCTCTAGGCTGGGAGCGCATGCTTATTGCTTTTTCAAACACGGTCTACACCTCTCAGGTTCCGAGTTACAGGACGGTGAAAACAGTGAGTTTGTGTTAGACGCGAATCGTGCTCTGATTCATGCTCTAGGCTGGGAGCGCAAGCTTATTGCTTTTTCAAACACGGTCTACATCTCTCAGGTGCCGAGTTACAGGACGGTGAAAACAGTGAGTTTGTGTTAGACGCAAATCGTGCTCTGATTCATGCTCTAGGCTGGGAGCGCAAGCTTATTGCTTTTTCAAACACGGTCTACATCTCTCAGGTGCCGAGTTACAGGACGGTGAAAACAGTGAGATTGTGTTAGACGCGAATCGTGCTCTGATTCATGTTCTAGGCTGGGAGCGCAAGCTTATTGCTTTTTCAAACACGGTCTACACCTCTCAAGTGCCGAGTTACAGGACGGTGAAAACAGTGAGTTTGTGTTAGACGCGAATCGTGCTCTGATTCATGCTCTAGGCTGGGAGCGCAAGCTTATTGCTTTTTCAAACACGGTCTACACCTCTCAGGTGCCGAGTTACAGGACGGTGAAAACAGTGAGTTTGTGTTAGACGCGAATCGTGCTCTGATTCATGCTCTAGGCTGGGAGCGCAAGCTTATTGCTTTTTCAAACACGGTCTACATCTCTCAGGTGCCGAGTTACAGGACGGTGAAAACAGTGAGTTTGTGTTAGACGCGAATCGTGCTCTGATTCATGCTCTAGGCTGGGAGCGCAAGCTTATTGCTTTTTCAAACACGGTCTACATCTCTCAGGTGCCGAGTTACAGGACGGTGAAAACAGTGAGATTGTGTTAGACGCGAATCGTGCTCTGATTCATGTTCTAGGCTAGGAGCGCAAGCTTCTTGCTTTTTCAAACACGGTCTACACCTCTCAAGTGCCGAGTTACAGGACGGTGAAAACAGTGAGTTTGTGTTAGACGCGAATCGTGCTGGGATTCATGCTCTAGGCTGGGAGCGCAAGCGTAATGCTTTTTCAAACACGGTCTACACCTCTCATGTGCCGAGGTACAGGACGGTGAAAACAGTGAGTTTGTGTTAGACGCGAATCGTGCTCTGATTCATGTTTTAGGCTGGGAGTGCAAGCTTATTGCTTTTTCAAACACGGTCTACACCTCTCAAGTGCCGAGTTACAGGACAGTGAAAACAGTGAGTTTGTGTTAGACGCGAATCGTGCTCTGATTCATGCTCTAGGCTGGGAGAGCAAGCTTATTGCTTTTTCAAACACGGTCTACACCTCTCAGGTTCCGAGTTACAGGACGGTGAAAACAGTGAGTTTGTGTTAGACGCGAATCGTGCTCTGATTCATGCTCTAGGCTGGGAGCGCAAGCTTATTGCTTTTTCAAACACGGTCTACACCTCTCAGGTGCCGAGTTACAGGACGGTGAAAAGAGTGAGTTTGTGTTAGACGCGAATCGTGCTCTGATTCCTGCTCTAGGCTGGGAGCGCATGCTTATTGCTTTTTCAAACACGGTCTACACCTCTCAGGTGCCGAGGTACAGGACGGTGAAAACAGTGAGTTTGAGTTAGACGCGAATCGTGATATGATTCATGCTCTAGGCTGGGAGCGCAAGCTTGTTGCTTTTTCAATCACGGTCTACATCTCTCAGGTGCTGAGTTACAGGACGGTGAAAACAGTGAGTTTGTGTTAGACGCGAATCGTGCTCTGATTCATGCTCTAGGCTGGGAGTTCAAGCTTTTTGCTTTTTCAAACACGGTCTACACCTCTCAGGTGCCGAGGTACAGGACGGTGAAAACAGTGAGTTTGTGTTAGACGCGAATCGTGCTCTGATTCATGCTTTAGGCTGGGAGCTCAAGCTTATTGCTTTTTCAAACACGGTCTACATCTCTCAGGTGCCGAGTTACAGGACGGTGAAAACAGTGAGTTTGTGTTAGACGCAAATCGTGCTCTGATTCATGTTTTAGGCTGGGAGCGCAAGCTTATTGCTTTTTCAAACACGGTCTACACCTCTCAAGTGCCGAGTTACAGGACGGTGAAAACAGTGAGTTTGTGTTAGACGCGAATCGTGCTCTGAGTCATGCTCTAGGCTGGGAGCGCAAGCTTATTGCTTTTTCAAACACGGTCTACATCTCTCAGCTGCCGAGTTACAGGACGGTGAAAACAGTGAGTTTGTGTTAGACGCGAATCGTGCTCTGATTCATGCTCTAGGCTGGGAGCGCAAGCTTATTGCTTTTTCAAACACGGTCTACATCTCTCAGGTGCCGAGTTACAGGACGGTGAAAACAGTGAGATTGTGTTAGACGCGAATCGTGCTCTGATTCATGTTCTAGGCTGGGAGCGCAAGCTTATTGCTTTTTCAAACACGGTCTACACCTCTCAAGTGCCGAGTTACAGGACGGTGAAAACAGTGAGTTTGTGTTAGACGCGAATCGTGCTCTGATTCATGCTCTAGGCTGGGAGCGCAAGCTTATTGCTTTTTCAAACACGGTCTACACCTCTCAGGTGCCGAGTTACAGGACGGTGAAAACAGTGAGTTTGTGTTAGACGCGAATCGTGATATGATTCATGCTCTAGGCTGGGAGCGCAAGCTTATTGCTTTTTCAAACACGGTCTACATCTCTCAGGTGCCGAGTTACAGGACGGTGAAAACAGTGAGTTTGTGTTAGACGCGAATCGTGCTCTGATTCATGCTCTAGGCTGGGAGCGCAAGCTTATTGCTTTTTCAAACACGGTCTACATCTCTCAGGTGCCGAGTTACAGGACGGTGAAAACAGTGAGATTGTGTTAGACGCGAATCGTGCTCTGATTCATGTTCTAGGCTAGGAGCGCAAGCTTCTTGCTTTTTCAAACACGGTCTACACCTCTCAAGTGCCGAGTTACAGGACGGTGAAAACAGTGAGTTTGTGTTAGACGCGAATCGTGCTGGGATTCATGCTCTAGGCTGGGAGCGCAAGCGTAATGCTTTTTCAAACACGGTCTACACCTCTCATGTGCCGAGGTACAGGACGGTGAAAACAGTGAGTTTGTGTTAGACGCGAATCGTGCTCTGATTCATGTTTTAGGCTGGGAGTGCAAGCTTATTGCTTTTTCAAACACGGTCTACACCTCTCAAGTGCCGAGTTACAGGACAGTGAAAACAGTGAGTTTGTGTTAGACGCGAATCGTGCTCTGATTCATGCTCTAGGCTGGGAGAGCAAGCTTATTGCTTTTTCAAACACGGTCTACACCTCTCAGGTTCCGAGTTACAGGACGGTGAAAACAGTGAGTTTGTGTTAGACGCGAATCGTGCTCTGATTCATGCTCTAGGCTGGGAGCGCAAGCTTATTGCTTTTTCAAACACGGTCTACACCTCTCAGGTGCCGAGTTACAGGACGGTGAAAAGAGTGAGTTTGTGTTAGACGCGAATCGTGCTCTGATTCCTGCTCTAGGCTGGGAGCGCATGCTTATTGCTTTTTCAAACACGGTCTACACCTCTCAGGTGCCGAGGTACAGGACGGTGAAAACAGTGAGTTTGAGTTAGACGCGAATCGTGATATGATTCATGCTCTAGGCTGGGAGCGCAAGCTTATTGCTTTTTCAATCACGGTCTACATCTCTCAGGTGCCGAGTTACAGGACGGTGAAAACAGTGAGTTTGTGTTAGACGCGAATCGTGCTCTGATTCATGCTCTAGGCTGGGAGCGCAAGCTTATTGCTTTTTCAAACACGGTCTACATCTCTCAGGTGCCGAGTTACAGGACGGTGAAAACAGTGAGATTGTGTTAGACGCGAATCGTGCTCTGATTCATGTTCTAGGCTGGGAGCGCAAGCTTATTGCTTTTTCAAACACGGTCTACACCTCTCAAGTGCCGAGTTACAGGACGGTGAAAACAGTGAGTTTGTGTTAGACGCGAATCGTGCTCTGATTCATGCTCTAGGCTGGGAGCGCAAGCTTATTGCTTTTTCAAACACGGTCTACACCTCTCAGGTGCCGAGTTACAGGACGGTGAAAACAGTGAGTTTGTGTTAGACGCGAATCGTGATATGATTCATGCTCTAGGCTGGGAGCGCAAGCTTATTGCTTTTTCAAACACGGTCTACATCTCTCAGGTGCCGAGTTACAGGACGGTGAAAACAGTGAGTTTGTGTTAGACGCGAATCGTGCTCTGATTCATGCTCTAGGCTGGGAGCGCAAGCTTATTGCTTTTTCAAACACGGTCTACATCTCTCAGGTGCCGAGTTACAGGACGGTGAAAACAGTGAGATTGTGTTAGACGCGAATCGTGCTCTGATTCATGTTCTAGGCTAGGAGCGCAAGCTTCTTGCTTTTTCAAACACGGTCTACACCTCTCAAGTGCCGAGTTACAGGACGGTGAAAACAGTGAGTTTGTGTTAGACGCGAATCGTGCTGGGATTCATGCTCTAGGCTGGGAGCGCAAGCGTAATGCTTTTTCAAACACGGTCTACACCTCTCATGTGCCGAGGTACAGGACGGTGAAAACAGTGAGTTTGTGTTAGACGCGAATCGTGCTCTGATTCATGTTTTAGGCTGGGAGTGCAAGCTTATTGCTTTTTCAAACACGGTCTACACCTCTCAAGTGCCGAGTTACAGGACAGTGAAAACAGTGAGTTTGTGTTAGACGCGAATCGTGCTCTGATTCATGCTCTAGGCTGGGAGAGCAAGCTTATTGCTTTTTCAAACACGGTCTACACCTCTCAGGTTCCGAGTTACAGGACGGTGAAAACAGTGAGTTTGTGTTAGACGCGAATCGTGCTCTGATTCATGCTCTAGGCTGGGAGCGCAAGCTTATTGCTTTTTCAAACACGGTCTACACCTCTCAGGTGCCGAGTTACAGGACGGTGAAAAGAGTGAGTTTGTGTTAGACGCGAATCGTGCTCTGATTCCTGCTCTAGGCTGGGAGCGCATGCTTATTGCTTTTTCAAACACGGTCTACACCTCTCAGGTGCCGAGGTACAGGACGGTGAAAACAGTGAGTTTGAGTTAGACGCGAATCGTGATATGATTCATGCTCTAGGCTGGGAGCGCAAGCTTATTGCTTTTTCAATCACGGTCTACATCTCTCAGGTGCCGAGTTACAGGACGGTGAAAACAGTGAGTTTGTGTTAGACGCAAATCGTGCTCTGATTCATGTTTTAGGCTGGGAGCGCAAGCTTATTGCTTTTTCAAACACGGTCTACACCTCTCAAGTGCCGAGTTACAGGACGGTGAAAACAGTGAGTTTGTGTTAGACGCGAATCGTGCTCTGAGTCATGCTCTAGGCTGGGAGCGCAAGCTTATTGCTTTTTCAAACACGGTCTACATCTCTCAGCTGCCGAGTTACAGGACGGTGAAAACAGTGAGTTTGTGTTAGACGCGAATCGTGCTCTGATTCATGTTCTAGGCTGGGAGCTCAAGCTTATTGCTTTTTCAAACACGGTCTACACCTCTCAGGTTCCGAGTTACAGGACGGTGAAAACAGTGAGTTTGTGTTAGACGCGAATCGTGCTCTGATTCATGCTCTAGGCTGGGAGCGCATGCTTATTGCTTTTTCAAACACGGTCTACACCTCTCAGGTGCCGAGGTACAGGACGGTCAAAACAGTGAGTTTGTGTTAGACGCGAATCGTGCTGGGATTGATGCTCTAGGCTGGGAGCGCAAGCGTAATGCTTTTTCAAACACGGTCTACACCTCTCAGGTGCCGAGGTACAGGAAGGTGAAAACAGTGAGTTTGTGTTAGACGCGAATCGTGCTCTGATTCATGTTCTAGGCTGGGAGCGCAAGCTTATTGCTTTTTCAAACACGGTCTACATCTCTCAGGTGCCGAGTTACAGGACGGTGAAAACAGTGAGTTTGTGTTAGACGCGAATCGTGCTCTGATTCATGCTCTAGGCTGGGAGCGCAAGCTTATTGCTTTTTCAAACACGGTCTACACCTCTCAGGTGCCGAGGTACAGGACGGTGAAAACAGTGAGTTTGTGTTAGGCGCGAATCGTGCTGGGTTTCATGCTCTAGGCTGGGAGCGCAAGCGTAATGCTTTTTCAAACACGGTCTACACCTCTCAGGTGCCGAGGTACAGGACGGTGAAAACAGTGAGTTTGTGTTAGACGCGAATCGTGCTCTGATTCATGTTCTAGGCTGAGAGCGCAAGCTTATTGCTTTTTCAAACACGGTCTACATCTCTCAGGTGCCGAGTTACAGGACGGTGAAAACAGTGAGATTGTTTTAGACGCGAATCGTGCTCTGATTCATGTTCTAGGCTGGGAGCGCAAGCTTATTGCTTTTTCAAACACGGTCTACACCTCTCAGGTGCCGAGTTACAGGACGTTGAAAACAGTGAGTTTGTGTTAGACGCGAATCGTGCTCTGATTCATGCTCTAGGCTGGGAGCGCAAGCTTATTGCTTTTTCAAACACGGTCTACACCTCTCAGGTGCCGAGTTACAGGACGGTGAAAACAGTGAGTTTGTGTTAGACGCGAATCGTGCTCTGATTCATGCTCTAGGCTGGGAGCGCAAGCTTATTGCTTTTTCAAACACGGTCTACACCTCTCAGGTGCCGAGGTACAGGACGGTGAAAACAGTGAGTTTGTGTTAGACGCGAATCGTGCTGGGTTTCATGCTCTAGGCTGGGAGCGCAAGCGTAATGCTTTTTCAAACACGGTCTACACCTCTCAGGTGCCGAGGTACAGGACGGTGAAAACAGTGAGTTTGTGTTAGACGCGAATCGTGCTATGATTCATGCTCTAGGCTGAGAGCGCAAGCTTATTGCTTTTTCAAACACGGTCTACACCTCTCAGGTGCCGAGTTACAGGACGGTGAAAACAGTGAGTTTGTGTTAGACGCGAATCGTGCTATGATTCATGCTCTAGGCTGGGAGCGCAAGCTTATTGCTTTTTCAAACACGGTCTACATCTCTCAGGTGCCGAGTTACAGGACGGTGAAAACAGTGAGTTTGTGTTAGACGCGAATCGTGCTCTGATTCATGTTCTAGGCTGGGAGCGCAAGCTTATTGCTTTTTCAAACACGGTCTACACCTCTCAAGTGCCGAGTTACAGGACGGTGAAAACAGTGAGTTTGTGTTAGACGCGAATCGTGCTCTGATTCATGCTCTAGGCTGGGAGCGCAAGCTTATTGCTTTTTCAAACACGGTCTACACCTCTCAGGTGCCGAGTTACAGGACGGTGAAAACAGTGAGTTTGTGTTAGACGCGAATCGTGCTCTGATTCATGCTCTAGGCTGGGAGCGCAAGCTTATTGCTTTTTCAAACACGGTCTACATCTCTCAGGTGCCGAGTTACAGGACGGTGAAAACAGTGAGTTTGTGTTAGACGCGAATCGTGCTCTGATTCATGCTCTAGGCTGGGAGCGCAAGCTTATTGCTTTTTCAAACACGGTCTACATCTCTCAGGTGCCGAGTTACAGGACGGTGAAAACAGTGAGATTGTGTTAGACGCGAATCGTGCTCTGATTCATGTTCTAGGCTGGGAGCGCAAGCTTCTTGCTTTTTTAAACACGGTCTACACCTCTCAAGTGCCGAGTTACAGGACGGTGAAAACAGTGAGTTTGTGTTAGACGCGAATCGTGCTAGGATTCATGCTCTAGGCTGGGAGCGCAAGCGTAATGCTTTTTCAAACACGGTCTACACCTCTCATGTGCCGAGGTACAGGACGGTGAAAACAGTGAGTTTGTGTTAGACGCGAATCGTGCTCTGATTCATGTTTTAGGCTGGGAGCGCAAGCTTATTGCTTTTTCAAACACGGTCTACACCTCTCAAGTGCCGAGTTACAGGACAGTGAAAACAGTGAGTTTGTGTTAGACGCGAATCGTGCTCTGATTCATGCTCTAGGCTGGGAGCGCAAGCTTATTGCTTTTTCAAACACGGTCTACACCTCTCAGGTTCCGAGTTACAGGACGGTGAAAACAGTGAGTTTGTGTTAGACGCGAATCGTGCTCTGATTCATGCTCTAGGCTGGGAGCGCAAGCTTATTGCTTTTTCAAACACGGTCTACACCTCTCAGGTGCCGAGTTACAGGACGGTGAAAACAGTGAGTTTGTGTTAGACGCGAATCGTGCTCTGATTCCTGCTCTAGGCTGGGAGCGCATGCTTATTGCTTTTTCAAACACGGTCTACACCTCTCAGGTGCCGAGGTACAGGACGGTGAAAACAGTGAGTTTGTGTTAGACGCGAATCGTGATATGATTCATGCTCTAGGCTGGGAGTTCAAGCTTATTGCTTTTTCAAACACGGTCTACACCTCTCAGGTGCCGAAGTACAGGACGGTGAAAACAGTGAGTTTGTGTTAGACGCGAATCGTGCTCTGATTCATGCTCTAGGCTGGGAGCTCAAGCTTATTACTTTTTCAAACACGGTCTACACCTCTCAAGTGCCGAGTTACAGGACGGTGAAAACAGTGAGTTTGTGTTAGACGCGAATCGTGCTGGGATTCATGCTCTAGGCTGGGAGCGCAAGCGTAATGCTTTTTCAAAAACGGTCTACACCTCTCATGTGCCGAGGTACAGGACGGTGAAAACAGTGAGTTTGTGTTAGACGCGAATCGTGCTCTGATTCATGTTTTAGGCTGGGAGTGCAAGCTTATTGCTTTTTCAAACACGGTCTACACCTCTCAAGTGCCGAGTTACAGGACAGTGAAAACAGTGAGTTTGTGTTAGACGCGAATCGTGCTCTGATTCATGCTCTAGGCTGGGAGCGCAAGCTTATTGCTTTTTCAAACACGGTCTACATCTCTCAGGTGCCGAGTTACAGGACGGTGAAAACAGTGAGTTTGTGTTAGACGCGAATCGTGCTCTGATTCATGCTCTAGGCTGGGAGCGCATGCTTATTGCTTTTTCAAACACGGTCTACACCTCTCAGGTGCCGAGGTACAGGACGGTCAAAACAGTGAGTTTGTGTTAGACGCGAATCGTGCTGGGATTGATGCTCTAGGCTGGGAGCGCAAGCGTAATGCTTTTTCAAACACGGTCTACATCTCTCAGGTGCCGAGGTACAGGACGGTGAAAACAGTGAGTTTGTGTTAGACGCGAATCGTGCTCTGATTCATGCTCTAGGCTGGGAACGCAAGCTTATTGCTTTTTTAAACACGGTCTACACCTCTCAGGTGCCGAGTTACAGGACGGTGAAAACAGTGAGTTTGTGTTAGACGCGAATCGTGCTATGATTCATGCTCTAGGCTGGGAGCGCAAGCGTATTGCTTTTTCAAACACGGTCTACACCTCTCAGGTGCCGAGTTACAGGACGGTGAAAACAGTGAGTTTGTGTTAGACGCGAATCGTGCTCTGATTCATGCTCTAGGCTGGGAGCGCAAGCTTATTGCTTTTTCAAACACGGTCTACATCTC
Source organism: Eleutherodactylus coqui (assembly GCF_035609145.1). Taxonomy (NCBI): domain Eukaryota; kingdom Metazoa; phylum Chordata; class Amphibia; order Anura; family Eleutherodactylidae; genus Eleutherodactylus; species Eleutherodactylus coqui. The sequence continues at coordinate 187,811,564 of NC_089844.1, read as the reverse complement.
TCAGGTGCCGAGTTACAGGACGGTGAAAACAGTGAGTTTGTGTTAGACGCGAATCGTGCTCTGATTCATGCTCTAGGCTGGGAGCTAAAGCTTGTTGCTTTTTCAAACACGGTCTACACTTCTCAGGTGCCGAGTTACAGGACGGTGAAAACAGTGAGTTTGTGTTAGACGCGAATCGTGCTCTGATTCATGCTCTAGGCTGGGAGCGCAAGCTTATTGCTTTTTCAAACACGGTCTACATCTCTCAGGTGCCGAGTTACAGGACGGTGAAAACAGTGAGTTTGTGTTAGACGCGAATCGTGCTCTGATTCATGCTCTAGGCTGGGAGCGCAAGCTTATTGCTTTTTCAAACACGGTCTACACCTCTCAGGTGCCGAGTTACAGGACGGTGAAAACAGTGAGTTTGTGTTAGACGCGAATCGTGCTCTGATTCATGCTCTAGGCTGGGAGCGCAAGCTTATTGCTTTTTCAAACACGGTCTACATCTCTCAGGTGCCGAGTTACAGGACGGTGAAAACAGTGAGTTTGTGTTAGACGCGAATCGTGCTCTGATTCATGCTCTAGGCTGGGAGCGCAAGCTTATTGCTTTTTCAAACACGGTCTACATCTCTCAGGTGCCGAGTTACAGGACGGTGAAAACAGTGAGATTGTGTTAGACGCGAATCGTGCTCTGATTCATGTTCTAGGCTGGGAGCGCAAGCTTCTTGCTTTTTTAAACACGGTCTACACCTCTCAGGTGCCGAGGTACAGGAAGGTGAAAACAGTGAGTTTGTGTTAGACGCGAATCGTGCTCTGATTCATGTTCTAGGCTGGGAGCGCAAGCTTATTGCTTTTTCAAACACGGTCTACATCTCTCAGGTGCCGAGTTACAGGACGGTGAAAACAGTGAGTTTGTGTTAGACGCGAATCGTGCTCTGATTCATGCTCTAGGCTGGGAGCGCAAGCTTATTGCTTTTTCAAACACGGTCTACACCTCTCAGGTGCCGAGGTACAGGACGGTGAAAACAGTGAGTTTGTGTTAGGCGCGAATCGTGCTGGGTTTCATGCTCTAGGCTGGGAGCGCAAGCGTAATGCTTTTTCAAACACGGTCTACACCTCTCAGGTGCCGAGGTACAGGACGGTGAAAACAGTGAGTTTGTGTTAGACGCGAATCGTGCTCTGATTCATGTTCTAGGCTGAGAGCGCAAGCTTATTGCTTTTTCAAACACGGTCTACATCTCTCAGGTGCCGAGTTACAGGACGGTGAAAACAGTGAGATTGTTTTAGACGCGAATCGTGCTCTGATTCATGTTCTAGGCTGGGAGCGCAAGCTTATTGCTTTTTCAAACACGGTCTACACCTCTCAGGTGCCGTGTTACAGGACGTTGAAAACAGTGAGTTTGTGTTAGACGCGAATCGTGCTCTGATTCATGCTCTAGGCTGGGAGCGCAAGCTTATTGCTTTTTCAAACACGGTCTACACCTCTCAGGTGCCGAGTTACAGGACGGTGAAAACAGTGAGTTTGTGTTAGACGCGAATCGTGCTCTGATTCATGCTCTAGGCTGGGAGCGCAAGCTTATTGCTTTTTCAAACACGGTCTACACCTCTCAGGTGCCGAGGTACAGGACGGTGAAAACAGTGAGTTTGTGTTAGACGCGAATCGTGCTGGGTTTCATGCTCTAGGCTGGGAGCGCAAGCGTAATGCTTTTTCAAACACGGTCTACACCTCTCAGGTGCCGAGGTACAGGACGGTGAAAACAGTGAGTTTGTGTTAGACGCGAATCGTGCTATGATTCATGCTCTAGGCTGAGAGCGCAAGCTTATTGCTTTTTCAAACACGGTCTACACCTCTCAGGTGCCGAGTTACAGGACGGTGAAAACAGTGAGTTTGTGTTAGACGCGAATCGTGCTATGATTCATGCTCTAGGCTGGGAGCGCAAGCTTATTGCTTTTTCAAACACGGTCTACATCTCTCAGGTGCCGAGTTACAGGACGGTGAAAACAGTGAGTTTGTGTTAGACGCGAATCGTGCTCTGATTCATGTTCTAGGCTGGGAGCGCAAGCTTATTGCTTTTTCAAACACGGTCTACACCTCTCAAGTGCCGAGTTACAGGACGGTGAAAACAGTGAGTTTGTGTTAGACGCGAATCGTGCTCTGATTCATGCTCTAGGCTGGGAGCGCAAGCTTATTGCTTTTTCAAACACGGTCTACACCTCTCAGGTGCCGAGTTACAGGACGGTGAAAACAGTGAGTTTGTGTTAGACGCGAATCGTGCTCTGATTCATGCTCTAGGCTGGGAGCGCAAGCTTATTGCTTTTTCAAACACGGTCTACATCTCTCAGGTGCCGAGTTACAGGACGGTGAAAACAGTGAGTTTGTGTTAGACGCGAATCGTGCTCTGATTCATGCTCTAGGCTGGGAGCGCAAGCTTATTGCTTTTTCAAACACGGTCTACATCTCTCAGGTGCCGAGTTACAGGACGGTGAAAACAGTGAGATTGTGTTAGACGCGAATCGTGCTCTGATTCATGTTCTAGGCTGGGAGCGCAAGCTTCTTGCTTTTTTAAACACGGTCTACACCTCTCAAGTGCCGAGTTACAGGACGGTGAAAACAGTGAGTTTGTGTTAGACGCGAATCGTGCTGGGATTCATGCTCTAGGCTGGGAGCGCAAGCGTAATGCTTTTTCAAACACGGTCTACACCTCTCATGTGCCGAGGTACAGGACGGTGAAAACAGTGAGTTTGTGTTAGACGCGAATCGTGCTCTGATTCATGTTTTAGGCTGGGAGCGCAAGCTTATTGCTTTTTCAAACACGGTCTACACCTCTCAAGTGCCGAGTTACAGGACAGTGAAAACAGTGAGTTTGTGTTAGACGCGAATCGTGCTCTGATTCATGCTCTAGGCTGGGAGCGCAAGCTTATTGCTTTTTCAAACACGGTCTACACCTCTCAGGTTCCGAGTTACAGGACGGTGAAAACAGTGAGTTTGTGTTAGACGCGAATCGTGCTCTGATTCATGCTCTAGGCTGGGAGCGCAAGCTTATTGCTTTTTCAAACACGGTCTACACCTCTCAGGTGCCGAGTTACAGGACGGTGAAAACAGTGAGTTTGTGTTAGAGCGAATCGTGCTCTGATTCCTGCTCTAGGCTGGGAGCGCATGCTTATTGCTTTTTCAAACACGGTCTACACCTCTCAGGTGCCGAGGTACAGGACGGTGAAAACAGTGAGTTTGTGTTAGACGCGAATCGTGATATGATTCATGCTCTAGGCTGGGAGTTCAAGCTTATTGCTTTTTCAAACACGGTCTACACCTCTCAGGTGCCGAAGTACAGGACGGTGAAAACAGTGAGTTTGTGTTAGACGCGAATCGTGCTCTGATTCATGCTCTAGGCTGGGAGCTCAAGCTTATTACTTTTTCAAACACGGTCTACACCTCTCAAGTGCCGAGTTACAGGACGGTGAAAACAGTGAGTTTGTGTTAGACGCGAATCGTGCTGGGATTCATGCTCTAGGCTGGGAGCGCAAGCGTAATGCTTTTTCAAACACGGTCTACACCTCTCATGTGCCGAGGTACAGGACGGTGAAAACAGTGAGTTTGTGTTAGACGCGAATCGTGCTCTGATTCATGTTTTAGGCTGGGAGTGCAAGCTTATTGCTTTTTCAAACACGGTCTACACCTCTCAAGTGCCGAGTTACAGGACAGTGAAAACAGTGAGTTTGTGTTAGACGCGAATCGTGCTCTGATTCATGCTCTAGGCTGGGAGCGCAAGCTTATTGCTTTTTCAAACACGGTCTACATCTCTCAGGTGCCGAGTTACAGGACGGTGAAAACAGTGAGTTTGTGTTAGACGCGAATCGTGCTCTGATTCATGCTCTAGGCTGGGAGCGCATGCTTATTGCTTTTTCAAACACGGTCTACACCTCTCAGGTGCCGAGGTACAGGACGGTCAAAACAGTGAGTTTGTGTTAGACGCGAATCGTGCTGGGATTGATGCTCTAGGCTGGGAGCGCAAGCGTAATGCTTTTTCAAACACGGTCTACATCTCTCAGGTGCCGAGGTACAGGACGGTGAAAACAGTGAGTTTGTGTTAGACGCGAATCGTGCTCTGATTCATGCTCTAGGCTGGGAACGCAAGCTTATTGCTTTTTTAAACACGGTCTACACCTCTCAGGTGCCAAGTTACAGGACGGTGAAAACAGTGAGTTTGTGTTAGACGCGAATCGTGCTATGATTCATGCTCTAGGCTGGGAGCGCAAGCGTATTGCTTTTTCAAACACGGTCTACACCTCTCAGGTGCCGAGTTACAGGACGGTGAAAACAGTGAGTTTGTGTTAGACGCGAATCGTGCTCTGATTCATGCTCTAGGCTGGGAGCGCAAGCTTATTGCTTTTTCAAACACGGTCTACATCTCTCAGGTGCCGAGTTACAGGACGGTGAAAACAGTGAGTTTGTGTTAGACGCGAATCGTGCTCTGATTCATGCTCTAGGCTGGGAGCTAAAGCTTGTTGCTTTTTCAAACACGGTCTACACTTCTCAGGTGCCGAGTTACAGGACGGTGAAAACAGTGAGTTTGTGTTAGACGCGAATCGTGCTCTGATTCATGCTCTAGGCTGGGAGCGCAAGCTTATTGCTTTTTCAAACACGGTCTACATCTCTCAGGTGCCGAGTTACAGGACGGTGAAAACAGTGAGTTTGTGTTAGACGCGAATCGTGCTCTGATTCATGCTCTAGGCTGGGAGCGCAAGCTTATTGCTTTTTCAAACACGGTCTACACCTCTCAGGTGCCGAGTTACAGGACGGTGAAAACAGTGAGTTTGTGTTAGACGCGAATCGTGCTCTGATTCATGCTCTAGGCTGGGAGCGCAAGCTTATTGCTTTTTCAAACACGGTCTACATCTCTCAGGTGCCGAGTTACAGGACGGTGAAAACAGTGAGTTTGTGTTAGACGCGAATCGTGCTCTGATTCATGCTCTAGGCTGGGAGCGCAAGCTTATTGCTTTTTCAAACACGGTCTACATCTCTCAGGTGCCGAGTTACAGGACGGTGAAAACAGTGAGATTGTGTTAGACGCGAATCGTGCTCTGATTCATGTTCTAGGCTGGGAGCGCAAGCTTCTTGCTTTTTTAAACACGGTCTACACCTCTCAAGTGCCGAGTTACAGGACGGTGAAAACAGTGAGTTTGTGTTAGACGCGAATCGTGCTGGGATTCATGCTCTAGGCTGGGAGCGCAAGCGTAATGCTTTTTCAAACACGGTCTACACCTCTCATGTGCCGAGGTACAGGACGGTGAAAACAGTGAGTTTGTGTTAGACGCGAATCGTGCTCTGATTCATGTTTTAGGCTGGGAGCGCAAGCTTATTGCTTTTTCAAACACGGTCTACACCTCTCAAGTGCCGAGTTACAGGACAGTGAAAACAGTGAGTTTGTGTTAGACGCGAATCGTGCTCTGATTCATGCTCTAGGCTGGGAGCGCAAGCTTATTGCTTTTTCAAACACGGTCTACACCTCTCAGGTTCCGAGTTACAGGACGGTGAAAACAGTGAGTTTGTGTTAGACGCGAATCGTGCTCTGATTCATGCTCTAGGCTGGGAGCGCAAGCTTATTGCTTTTTCAAACACGGTCTACACCTCTCAGGTGCCGAGTTACAGGACGGTGAAAACAGTGAGTTTGTGTTAGACGCGAATCGTGCTCTGATTCCTGCTCTAGGCTGGGAGCGCATGCTTATTGCTTTTTCAAACACGGTCTACACCTCTCAGGTGCCGAGGTACAGGACGGTGAAAACAGTGAGTTTGTGTTAGACGCGAATCGTGATATGATTCATGCTCTAGGCTGGGAGTTCAAGCTTATTGCTTTTTCAAACACGGTCTACACCTCTCAGGTGCCGAGTTACAGGACGGTGAAAACAGTGAGTTTGTGTTAGACGCGAATCGTGCTCTGATTCATGCTCTAGGCTGGGAGCGCAAGCTTATTGCTTTTTCAAACACGGTCTACATCTCTCAGGTGCCGAGTTACAGGACGGTGAAAACAGTGAGTTTGTGTTAGACGCGAATCGTGCTCTGATTCATGCTCTAGGCTGGGAGCGCAAGCTTATTGCTTTTTCAAACACGGTCTACATCTCTCAGGTGCCGAGTTACAGGACGGTGAAAACAGTGAGATTGTGTTAGACGCGAATCGTGCTCTGATTCATGTTCTAGGCTGGGAGCGCAAGCTTCTTGCTTTTTTAAACACGGTCTACACCTCTCAAGTGCCGAGTTACAGGACGGTGAAAACAGTGAGTTTGTGTTAGACGCGAATCGTGCTGGGATTCATGCTCTAGGCTGGGAGCGCAAGCGTAATGCTTTTTCAAACACGGTCTACACCTCTCATGTGCCGAGGTACAGGACGGTGAAAACAGTGAGTTTGTGTTAGACGCGAATCGTGCTCTGATTCATGTTTTAGGCTGGGAGCGCAAGCTTATTGCTTTTTCAAACACGGTCTACACCTCTCAGGTTCCGAGTTACAGGACGGTGAAAACAGTGAGTTTGTGTTAGACGCGAATCGTGCTCTGATTCATGCTCTAGGCTGGGAGCGCAAGCTTATTGCTTTTTCAAACACGGTCTACACCTCTCAGGTGCCGAGTTACAGGACGGTGAAAACAGTGAGTTTGTGTTAGACGCGAATCGTGCTCTGATTCCTGCTCTAGGCTGGGAGCGCATGCTTATTGCTTTTTCAAACACGGTCTACACCTCTCAGGTGCCGAGGTACAGGACGGTGAAAACAGTGAGTTTGTGTTAGACGCGAATCGTGATATGATTCATGCTCTAGGCTGGGAGTTCAAGCTTATTGCTTTTTCAAACACGGTCTACACCTCTCAGGTGCCGAAGTACAGGACGGTGAAAACAGTGAGTTTGTGTTAGACGCGAATTGTGCTCTGATTCATGCTCTAGGCTGGGAGCTCAAGCTTATTACTTTTTCAAACACGGTCTACATCTCTCAGGTGCCGAGTTACAGGACGGTGAAAACAGTGAGTTTGTGTTAGACGCAAATCGTGCTCTGATTCATGTTTTAGGCTGGGAGCGCAAGCTTATTGCTTTTTCAAACACGGTCTACACCTCTCAAGTGCCGAGTTACAGGACGGTGAAAACAGTGAGTTTGTGTTAGACGCGAATCGTGCTTTGAATCATGCTCTAGGCTGGGAGCGCAAGCTTATTGCTTTTTCAAACACGGTCTACATCTCTCAGGTGCCGAGTTACAGGACGGTGAAAACAGTGAGTTTGTGTTAGACGCGAATCGTGCTCTGATTCCTGCTCTAGGCTGGGAGCGCATGCTTATTGCTTTTTCAAACACGGTCTACACCTCTCAGGTTCCGAGTTACAGGACGGTGAAAACAGTGAGTTTGTGTTAGACGCGAATCGTGCTCTGATTCATGCTCTAGGCTGGGAGCGCAAGCTTATTGCTTTTTCAAACACGGTCTACTTCTCTCAGGTGCCGAGTTACAGGACGGTGAAAACAGTGAGTTTGTGTTAGACGCAAATCGTGCTCTGATTCATGCTCTAGGCTGGGAGCGCAAGCTTATTGCTTTTTCAAACACGGTCTACATCTCTCAGGTGCCGAGTTACAGGACGGTGAAAACAGTGAGATTGTGTTAGACGCGAATCGTGCTCTGATTCATGTTCTAGGCTGGGAGCGCAAGCTTATTGCTTTTTCAAACACGGTCTACACCTCTCAAGTGCCGAGTTACAGGACGGTGAAAACAGTGAGTTTGTGTTAGACGCGAATCGTGCTCTGATTCATGCTCTAGGCTGGGAGCGCAAGCTTATTGCTTTTTCAAACACGGTCTACACCTCTCAGGTGCCGAGTTACAGGACGGTGAAAACAGTGAGTTTGTGTTAGACGCGAATCGTGCTCTGATTCATGCTCTAGGCTGGGAGCGCAAGCTTATTGCTTTTTCAAACACGGTCTACATCTCTCAGGTGCCGAGTTACAGGACGGTGAAAACAGTGAGTTTGTGTTAGACGCGAATCGTGCTCTGATTCATGCTCTAGGCTGGGAGCGCAAGCTTATTGCTTTTTCAAACACGGTCTACATCTCTCAGGTGCCGAGTTACAGGACGGTGAAAACAGTGAGATTGTGTTAGACGCGAATCGTGCTCTGATTCATGTTCTAGGCTAGGAGCGCAAGCTTCTTGCTTTTTCAAACACGGTCTACACCTCTCAAGTGCCGAGTTACAGGACGGTGAAAACAGTGAGTTTGTGTTAGACGCGAATCGTGCTGGGATTCATGCTCTAGGCTGGGAGCGCAAGCGTAATGCTTTTTCAAACACGGTCTACACCTCTCATGTGCCGAGGTACAGGACGGTGAAAACAGTGAGTTTGTGTTAGACGCGAATCGTGCTCTGATTCATGTTTTAGGCTGGGAGTGCAAGCTTATTGCTTTTTCAAACACGGTCTACACCTCTCAAGTGCCGAGTTACAGGACAGTGAAAACAGTGAGTTTGTGTTAGACGCGAATCGTGCTCTGATTCATGCTCTAGGCTGGGAGAGCAAGCTTATTGCTTTTTCAAACACGGTCTACACCTCTCAGGTGCCGAGGTACAGGTCGGTGAAAACAATGAGTTTGAGTTAGACGCGAATCGTGATATGATTCATGCTCTAGGCTGGGAGCGCAAGCTTATTGCTTTTTCAATCACGGTCTACATCTCTCAGGTGCTGAGTTACAGGACGGTGAAAACAGTGAGTTTGTGTTAGACGCGAATCGTGCTCTGATTCATGCTCTAGGCTGGGAGTTCAAGCTTTTTGCTTTTTCAAACACGGTCTACACCTCTCAGGTGCCGAGGTACAGGACGGTGAAAACAGTGAGTTTGTGTTAGACGCGAATCGTGCTCTGATTCATGCTTTAGGCTGGGAGCTCAAGCTTATTGCTTTTTCAAACACGGTCTACATCTCTCAGGTGCCGAGTTACAGGACGGTGAAAACAGTGAGTTTGTGTTAGACGCAAATCGTGCTCTGATTCATGTTTTAGGCTGGGAGCGCAAGCTTATTGCTTTTTCAAACACGGTCTACACCTCTCAAGTGCCGAGTTACAGGACGGTGAAAACAGTGAGTTTGTGTTAGACGCGAATCGTGCTCTGAGTCATGCTCTAGGCTGGGAGCGCAAGCTTATTGCTTTTTCAAACACGGTCTACATCTCTCAGCTGCCGAGTTACAGGACGGTGAAAACAGTGAGTTTGTGTTAGACGCGAATCGTGCTCTGATTCATGTTCTAGGCTGGGAGCTCAAGCTTATTGCTTTTTCAAACACGGTCTACACCTCTCAGGTTCCGAGTTACAGGACGGTGAAAACAGTGAGTTTGTGTTAGACGCGAATCGTGCTCTGATTCATGCTCTAGGCTGGGAGCGCAAGCTTATTGCTTTTTCAAACACGGTCTACATCTCTCAGGTGCCGAGTTACAGGACGGTGAAAACAGTGAGATTGTGTTAGACGCGAATCGTGCTCTGATTCATGCTCTAGGCTAGGAACGCAAGCTTCTTGCTTTTTCAAACACGGTCTACACCTCTCAAGTGCCGAGTTACAGGACGGTGAAAACAGTGAGTTTGTGTTAGACGCGAATCGTGCTGGGATTCATGCTCTAGGCTGGGAGCGCAAGCGTAATGCTTTTTCAAACACGGTCTACACCTCTCATGTGCCGAGGTACAGGACGGTGAAAACAGTGAGTTTGTGTTAGACGCGAATCGTGCTCTGATTCATGTTTTAGGCTGGGAGTGCAAGCTTATTGCTTTTTCAAACACGGTCTACACCTCTCAAGTGCCGAGTTACAGGACAGTGAAAACAGTGAGTTTGTGTTAGACGCGAATCGTGCTCTGATTCATGCTCTAGGCTGGGAGCGCAAGCTTATTGCTTTTTCAAACACGGTCTACATCTCTCAGGTGCCGAGTTACAGGACGGTGAAAACAGTGAGATTGTGTTAGACGCGAATCGTGCTCTGATTCATGTTCTAGGCTGGGAGCGCAAGCTTATTGCTTTTTCAAACACGGTCTACACCTCTCAAGTGCCGAGTTACAGGACGGTGAAAACAGTGAGTTTGTGTTAGACGCGAATCGTGCTCTGATTCATGCTCTAGGCTGGGAGCGCAAGCTTATTGCTTTTTCAAACACGGTCTACACCTCTCAGGTGCCGAGTTACAGGACGGTGAAAACAGTGAGTTTGTGTTAGACGCGAATCGTGCTCTGATTCATGCTCTAGGCTGGGAGCGCAAGCTTATTGCTTTTTCAAACACGGTCTACATCTCTCAGGTGCCGAGTTACAGGACGGTGAAAACAGTGAGTTTGTGTTAGACGCGAATCGTGCTCTGATTCATGCTCTAGGCTGGGAGCGCAAGCTTATTGCTTTTTCAAACACGGTCTACATCTCTCAGGTGCCGAGTTACAGGACGGTGAAAACAGTGAGATTGTGTTAGACGCGAATCGTGCTCTGATTCATGTTCTAGGCTAGGAGCGCAAGCTTCTTGCTTTTTCAAACACGGTCTACACCTCTCAAGTGCCGAGTTACAGGACGGTGAAAACAGTGAGTTTGTGTTAGACGCGAATCGTGCTGGGATTCATGCTCTAGGCTGGGAGCGCAAGCGTAATGCTTTTTCAAACACGGTCTACACCTCTCATGTGCCGAGGTACAGGACGGTGAAAACAGTGAGTTTGTGTTAGACGCGAATCGTGCTCTGATTCATGTTTTAGGCTGGGAGTGCAAGCTTATTGCTTTTTCAAACACGGTCTACACCTCTCAAGTGCCGAGTTACAGGACGGTGAAAACAGTGAGTTTGTGTTAGACGCGAATCGTGCTCTGAGTCATGCTCTAGGCTGGGAGCGCAAGCTTATTGCTTTTTCAAACACGGTCTACATCTCTCAGCTGCCGAGTTACAGGACGGTGAAAACAGTGAGTTTGTGTTAGACGCGAATCGTGCTCTGATTCATGTTCTAGGCTGGGAGCTCAAGCTTATTGCTTTTTCAAACACGGTCTACACCTCTCAGGTTCCGAGTTACAGGACGGTGAAAACAGTGAGTTTGTGTTAGACGCGAATCGTGCTCTGATTCATGCTCTAGGCTGGGAGCGCAAGCTTATTGCTTTTTCAAACACGGTCTACATCTCTCAGGTGCCGAGTTACAGGACGGTGAAAACAGTGAGATTGTGTTAGACGCGAATCGTGCTCTGATTCATGCTCTAGGCTAGGAACGCAAGCTTCTTGCTTTTTCAAACACGGTCTACACCTCTCAAGTGCCGAGTTACAGGACGGTGAAAACAGTGAGTTTGTGTTAGACGCGAATCGTGCTGGGATTCATGCTCTAGGCTGGGAGCGCAAGCGTAATGCTTTTTCAAACACGGTCTACACCTCTCATGTGCCGAGGTACAGGACGGTGAAAACAGTGAGTTTGTGTTAGACGCGAATCGTGCTCTGATTCATGTTTTAGGCTGGGAGTGCAAGCTTATTGCTTTTTCAAACACGGTCTACACCTCTCAAGTGCCGAGTTACAGGACAGTGAAAACAGTGAGTTTGTGTTAGACGCGAATCGTGCTCTGATTCATGCTCTAGGCTGGGAGAGCAAGCTTATTGCTTTTTCAAACACGGTCTACACCTCTCAGGTGCCGAGGTACAGGACGGTGAAAACAATGAGTTTGAGTTAGACGCGAATCGTGATATGATTCATGCTCTAGGCTGGGAGCGCAAGCTTATTGCTTTTTCAATCACGGTCTACATCTCTCAGGTGCTGAGTTACAGGACGGTGAAAACAGTGAGTTTGTGTTAGACGCGAATCGTGCTCTGATTCATGCTCTAGGCTGGGAGTTCAAGCTTTTTGCTTTTTCAAACACGGTCTACACCTCTCAGGTGCCGAGGTACAGGACGGTGAAAACAGTGAGTTTGTGTTAGACGCGAATCGTGCTCTGATTCATGCTTTAGGCTGGGAGCTCAAGCTTATTGCTTTTTCAAACACGGTCTACATCTCTCAGGTGCCGAGTTACAGGACGGTGAAAACAGTGAGTTTGTGTTAGACGCAAATCGTGCTCTGATTCATGTTTTAGGCTGGGAGCGCAAGCTTATTGCTTTTTCAAACACGGTCTACACCTCTCAAGTGCCGAGTTACAGGACGGTGAAAACAGTGAGTTTGTGTTAGACGCGAATCGTGCTCTGAGTCATGCTCTAGGCTGGGAGCGCAAGCTTATTGCTTTTTCAAACACGGTCTACATCTCTCAGCTGCCGAGTTACAGGACGGTGAAAACAGTGAGTTTGTGTTAGACGTGAATCGTGCTCTGATTCATGTTCTAGGCTGGGAGCTCAAGCTTATTGCTTTTTCAAACACGGTCTACACCTCTCAGGTTCCGAGTTACAGGACGGTGAAAACAGTGAGTTTGTGTTAGACGCGAATCGTGCTCTGATTCATGCTCTAGGCTGGGAGCGCAAGCTTATTGCTTTTTCAAACACGGTCTACACCTCTCAGGTGCCGAGTTACAGGACGGTGAAAACAGTGAGTTTGTGTTAGACGCGAATCGTGCTCTGATTCATGCTCTAGGCTGGGAGCGCAAGCTTATTGCTTTTTCAAACACGGTCTACATCTCTCAGGTGCCGAGTTACAGGACGGTGAAAACAGTGAGTTTGTGTTAGACGCGAATCGTGCTCTGATTCATGCTCTAGGCTGGGAGCGCAAGCTTATTGCTTTTTCAAACACGGTCTACATCTCTCAGGTGCCGAGTTACAGGACGGTGAAAACAGTGAGATTGTGTTAGACGCGAATCGTGCTCTGATTCATGTTCTAGGCTGGGAGCGCAAGCTTCTTGCTTTTTCAAACACGGTCTACACCTCTCAAGTGCCGAGTTACAGGACGGTGAAAACAGTGAGTTTGTGTTAGACGCGAATCGTGCTGGGATTCATGCTCTAGGCTGGGAGCGCAAGCGTAATGCTTTTTCAAACACGGTCTACACCTCTCATGTGCCGAGGTACAGGACGGTGAAAACAGTGAGTTTGTGTTAGACGCGAATCGTACTCTGATTCATGTTTTAGGCTGGGAGCGCAAGCTTATTGCTTTTTCAAACACGGTCTACACCTCTCAAGTGCCGAGTTACAGGACAGTGAAAACAGTGAGTTTGTGTTAGACGCGAATCGTGCTCTGATTCATGCTCTAGGCTGGGAGCGCAAGCTTATTGCTTTTTCAAACACGGTCTACACCTCTCAGGTTCCGAGTTACAGGACGGTGAAAACAGTGAGTTTGTGTTAGACGCGAATCGTGCTCTGATTCATGCTCTAGGCTGGGAGCGCAAGCTTATTGCTTTTTCAAACACGGTCTACACCTCTCAGGTGCCGAGTTACAGGACGGTGAAAACAGTGAGTTTGTGTTAGACGCGAATCGTGCTCTGATTCCTGCTCTAGGCTGGGAGCTCAAGCTTATTGCTTTTTCAAACACGGTCTACATCTCTCAGGTGCCGAGTTACAGGACGGTGAAAACAGTGAGTTTGTGTTAGACGCAAATCGTGCTCTGATTCATGTTTTAGGCTGGGAGCGCAAGCTTATTGCTTTTTCAAACACGGTCTACATCTCTCAGGTGCCGAGTTACAGGACGGTGAAAACAGTGAGATTGTGTTAGACGCGAATCGTGCTCTGATTCATGTTCTAGGCTAGGAGCGCAAGCTTCTTGCTTTTTCAAACACGGTCTACACCTCTCAAGTGCCGAGTTACAGGACGGTGAAAACAGTGAGTTTGTGTTAGACGCGAATCGTGCTGGGATTCATGCTCTAGGCTGGGAGCGCAAGCGTAATGCTTTTTCAAACACGGTCTACACCTCTCATGTGCCGAGGTACAGGACGGTGAAAACAGTGAGTTTGTGTTAGACGCGAATCGTGCTCTGATTCATGTTTTAGGCTGGGAGTGCAAGCTTATTGCTTTTTCAAACACGGTCTACACCTCTCAAGTGCCGAGTTACAGGACAGTGAAAACAGTGAGTTTGTGTTAGACGCGAATCGTGCTCTGATTCATGCTCTAGGCTGGGAGCGCAAGCTTATTGCTTTTTCAAACACGGTCTACATCTCTCAGGTGCCGAGTTACAGGACGGTGAAAACAGTGAGTTTGTGTTAGACGCGAATCGTGCTCTGATTCATGCTCTAGGCTGGGAGCGCATGCTTATTGCTTTTTCAAACACGGTCTACACCTCTCAGGTGCCGAGGTACAGGACGGTCAAAACAGTGAGTTTGTGTTAGACGCGAATCGTGCTGGGATTGATGCTCTAGGCTGGGAGCGCAAGCGTAATGCTTTTTCAAACACGGTCTACATCTCTCAGGTGCCGAGGTACAGGACGGTGAAAACAGTGAGTTTGTGTTAGACGCGAATCGTGCTCTGATTCATGCTCTAGGCTGGGAACGCAAGCTTATTGCTTTTTTAAACACGGTCTACACCTCTCAGGTGCCGAGTTACAGGACGGTGAAAACAGTGAGTTTGTGTTAGACGCGAATCGTGCTGGGATTCATGCTCTAGGCTGGGAGCGCAAGCGTAATGCTTTTTCAAACACGGTCTACACCTCTCATGTGCCGAGGTACAGGACGGTGAAAACAGTGAGTTTGTGTTAGACGCGAATCGTGCTCTGATTCATGTTTTAGGCTGGGAGTGCAAGCTTATTGCTTTTTCAAACACGGTCTACACCTCTCAAGTGCCGAGTTACAGGACAGTGAAAACAGTGAGTTTGTGTTAGACGCGAATCGTGCTCTGATTCATGCTCTAGGCTGGGAGCGCAAGCTTATTGCTTTTTCAAACACGGTCTACATCTCTCAGGTGCCGAGTTACAGGACGGTGAAAACAGTGAGTTTGTGTTAGACGCGAATCGTGCTCTGATTCATGCTCTAGGCTGGGAGCGCATGCTTATTGCTTTTTCAAACACGGTCTACACCTCTCAGGTGCCGAGGTACAGGACGGTCAAAACAGTGAGTTTGTGTTAGACGCGAATCGTGCTGGGATTGATGCTCTAGGCTGGGAGCGCAAGCGTAATGCTTTTTCAAACACGGTCTACATCTCTCAGGTGCCGAGGTAGAGGACGGTGAAAACAGTGAGTTTGTGTTAGACGCGAATCGTGCTCTGATTCATGCTCTAGGCTGGGAACGCAAGCTTATTGCTTTTTTAAACACGGTCTACACCTCTCAGGTGCCGAGTTACAGGACGGTGAAAACAGTGAGTTTGTGTTAGACGCGAATCGTGCTATGATTCATGCTCTAGGCTGGGAGCGCAAGCGTATTGCTTTTTCAAACACGGTCTACACCTCTCAGGTGCCGAGTTACAGGACGGTGAAAACAGTGAGTTTGTGTTAGACGCGAATCGTGCTCTGATTCATGCTCTAGGCTGGGAGCGCAAGCTTATTGCTTTTTCAAACACGGTCTACATCTCTCAGGTGCCGAGTTACAGGACGGTGAAAACAGTGAGTTTGTGTTAGACGCGAATCGTGCTCTGATTCATGCTCTAGGCTGGGAGCTAAAGCTTGTTGCTTTTTCAAACACGGTCTACACTTCTCAGGTGCCGAGTTACAGGACGGTGAAAACAGTGAGTTTGTGTTAGACGCGAATCGTGCTCTGATTCATGCTCTAGGCTGGGAGCGCAAGCTTATTGCTTTTTCAAACACGGTCTACATCTCTCAGGTGCCGAGTTACAGGACGGTGAAAACAGTGAGTTTGTGTTAGACGCGAATCGTGCTCTGATTCATGCTCTAGGCTGGGAGCGCAAGCTTATTGCTTTTTCAAACACGGTCTACACCTCTCAGGTGCCGAGTTACAGGACGGTGAAAACAGTGAGTTTGTGTTAGACGCGAATCGTGCTCTGATTCATGCTCTAGGCTGGGAGCGCAAGCTTATTGCTTTTTCAAACACGGTCTACATCTCTCAGGTGCCGAGTTACAGGACGGTGAAAACAGTGAGTTTGTGTTAGACGCGAATCGTGCTCTGATTCATGCTCTAGGCTGGGAGCGCAAGCTTATTGCTTTTTCAAACACGGTCTACATCTCTCAGGTGCCGAGTTACAGGACGGTGAAAACAGTGAGATTGTGTTAGACGCGAATCGTGCTCTGATTCATGTTCTAGGCTGGGAGCGCAAGCTTCTTGCTTTTTTAAACACGGTCTACACCTCTCAAGTGCCGAGTTACAGGACGGTGAAAACAGTGAGTTTGTGTTAGACGCGAATCGTGCTGGGATTCATGCTCTAGGCTGGGAGCGCAAGCGTAATGCTTTTTCAAACACGGTCTACACCTCTCATGTGCCGAGGTACAGGACGGTGAAAACAGTGAGTTTGTGTTAGACGCGAATCGTGCTCTGATTCATGTTTTAGGCTGGGAGCGCAAGCTTATTGCTTTTTCAAACACGGTCTACACCTCTCAAGTGCCGAGTTACAGGACAGTGAAAACAGTGAGTTTGTGTTAGACGCGAATCGTGCTCTGATTCATGCTCTAGGCTGGGAGCGCAAGCTTATTGCTTTTTCAAACACGGTCTACACCTCTCAGGTTCCGAGTTACAGGACGGTGAAAACAGTGAGTTTGTGTTAGACGCGAATCGTGCTCTGATTCATGCTCTAGGCTGGGAGCGCAAGCTTATTGCTTTTTCAAACACGGTCTACACCTCTCAGGTGCCGAGTTACAGGACGGTGAAAACAGTGAGTTTGTGTTAGACGCGAATCGTGCTCTGATTCCTGCTCTAGGCTGGGAGCGCATGCTTATTGCTTTTTCAAACACGGTCTACACCTCTCAGGTGCCGAGGTACAGGACGGTGAAAACAGTGAGTTTGTGTTAGACGCGAATCGTGATATGATTCATGCTCTAGGCTGGGAGTTCAAGCTTATTGCTTTTTCAAACACGGTCTACACCTCTCAGGTGCCGAGTTACAGGACGGTGAAAACAGTGAGTTTGTGTTAGACGCGAATCGTGCTCTGATTCATGCTCTAGGCTGGGAGCGCAAGCTTATTGCTTTTTCAAACACGGTCTACATCTCTCAGGTGCCGAGTTACAGGACGGTGAAAACAGTGAGTTTGTGTTAGACGCGAATCGTGCTCTGATTCATGCTCTAGGCTGGGAGCGCAAGCTTATTGCTTTTTCAAACACGGTCTACATCTCTCAGGTGCCGAGTTACAGGACGGTGAAAACAGTGAGATTGTGTTAGACGCGAATCGTGCTCTGATTCATGTTCTAGGCTGGGAGCGCAAGCTTCTTGCTTTTTTAAACACGGTCTACACCTCTCAAGTGCCGAGTTACAGGACGGTGAAAACAGTGAGTTTGTGTTAGACGCGAATCGTGCTGGGATTCATGCTCTAGGCTGGGAGCGCAAGCGTAATGCTTTTTCAAACACGGTCTACACCTCTCATGTGCCGAGGTACAGGACGGTGAAAACAGTGAGTTTGTGTTAGACGCGAATCGTGCTCTGATTCATGTTTTAGGCTGGGAGCGCAAGCTTATTGCTTTTTCAAACACGGTCTACACCTCTCAAGTGCCGAGTTACAGGACAGTGAAAACAGTGAGTTTGTGTTAGACGCGAATCGTGCTCTGATTCATGCTCTAGGCTGGGAGCGCAAGCTTATTGCTTTTTCAAACACGGTCTACACCTCTCAGGTTCCGAGTTACAGGACGGTGAAAACAGTGAGTTTGTGTTAGACGCGAATCGTGCTCTGATTCATGCTCTAGGCTGGGAGCGCAAGCTTATTGCTTTTTCAAACACGGTCTACACCTCTCAGGTGCCGAGTTACAGGACGGTGAAAACAGTGAGTTTGTGTTAGACGCGAATCGTGCTCTGATTCCTGCTCTAGGCTGGGAGCGCATGCTTATTGCTTTTTCAAACACGGTCTACACCTCTCAGGTGCCGAGGTACAGGACGGTGAAAACAGTGAGTTTGTGTTAGACGCGAATCGTGATATGATTCATGCTCTAGGCTGGGAGTTCAAGCTTATTGCTTTTTCAAACACGGTCTACACCTCTCAGGTGCCGAAGTACAGGACGGTGAAAACAGTGAGTTTGTGTTAGACGCGAATTGTGCTCTGATTCATGCTCTAGGCTGGGAGCTCAAGCTTATTACTTTTTCAAACACGGTCTACATCTCTCAGGTGCCGAGTTACAGGACGGTGAAAACAGTGAGTTTGTGTTAGACGCGAATCGTGCTCTGATTCATGCTCTAGGCTGGGAGCGCAAGCTTATTGCTTTTTCAAACACGGTCTACACCTCTCAGGTGCCGAGTTACAGGACGGTGAAAACAGTGAGTTTGTGTTAGACGCGAATCGTGCTCTGATTCATGCTCTAGGCTGGGAGCGCAAGCTTATTGCTTTTTCAAACACGGTCTACATCTCTCAGGTGCCGAGTTACAGGACGGTGAAAACAGTGAGTTTGTGTTAGACGCGAATCGTGCTCTGATTCATGCTCTAGGCTGGGAGCGCAAGCTTATTGCTTTTTCAAACACGGTCTACATCTCTCAGGTGCCGAGTTACAGGACGGTGAAAACAGTGAGATTGTGTTAGACGCGAATCGTGCTCTGATTCATGTTCTAGGCTAGGAGCGCAAGCTTCTTGCTTTTTCAAACACGGTCTACACCTCTCAAGTGCCGAGTTACAGGACGGTGAAAACAGTGAGTTTGTGTTAGACGCGAATCGTGCTGGGATTCATGCTCTAGGCTGGGAGCGCAAGCGTAATGCTTTTTCAAACACGGTCTACACCTCTCATGTGCCGAGGTACAGGACGGTGAAAACAGTGAGTTTGTGTTAGACGCGAATCGTGCTCTGATTCATGTTTTAGGCTGGGAGTGCAAGCTTATTGCTTTTTCAAACACGGTCTACACCTCTCAAGTGCCGAGTTACAGGACAGTGAAAACAGTGAGTTTGTGTTAGACGCGAATCGTGCTCTGATTCATGCTCTAGGCTGGGAGAGCAAGCTTATTGCTTTTTCAAACACGGTCTACACCTCTCAGGTGCCGAGGTACAGGTCGGTGAAAACAATGAGTTTGAGTTAGACGCGAATCGTGATATGATTCATGCTCTAGGCTGGGAGCGCAAGCTTATTGCTTTTTCAATCACGGTCTACATCTCTCAGGTGCTGAGTTACAGGACGGTGAAAACAGTGAGTTTGTGTTAGACGCGAATCGTGCTCTGATTCATGCTCTAGGCTGGGAGTTCAAGCTTTTTGCTTTTTCAAACACGGTCTACACCTCTCAGGTGCCGAGGTACAGGACGGTGAAAACAGTGAGTTTGTGTTAGACGCGAATCGTGCTCTGATTCATGCTTTAGGCTGGGAGCTCAAGCTTATTGCTTTTTCAAACACGGTCTACATCTCTCAGGTGCCGAGTTACAGGACGGTGAAAACAGTGAGTTTGTGTTAGACGCAAATCGTGCTCTGATTCATGTTTTAGGCTGGGAGCGCAAGCTTATTGCTTTTTCAAACACGGTCTACACCTCTCAAGTGCCGAGTTACAGGACGGTGAAAACAGTGAGTTTGTGTTAGACGCGAATCGTGCTCTGAGTCATGCTCTAGGCTGGGAGCGCAAGCTTATTGCTTTTTCAAACACGGTCTACATCTCTCAGCTGCCGAGTTACAGGACGGTGAAAACAGTGAGTTTGTGTTAGACGCGAATCGTGCTCTGATTCATGTTCTAGGCTGGGAGCTCAAGCTTATTGCTTTTTCAAACACGGTCTACACCTCTCAGGTTCCGAGTTACAGGACGGTGAAAACAGTGAGTTTGTGTTAGACGCGAATCGTGCTCTGATTCATGCTCTAGGCTGGGAGCGCAAGCTTATTGCTTTTTCAAACACGGTCTACATCTCTCAGGTGCCGAGTTACAGGACGGTGAAAACAGTGAGATTGTGTTAGACGCGAATCGTGCTCTGATTCATGCTCTAGGCTAGGAACGCAAGCTTCTTGCTTTTTCAAACACGGTCTACACCTCTCAAGTGCCGAGTTACAGGACGGTGAAAACAGTGAGTTTGTGTTAGACGCGAATCGTGCTGGGATTCATGCTCTAGGCTGGGAGCGCAAGCGTAATGCTTTTTCAAACACGGTCTACACCTCTCATGTGCCGAGGTACAGGACGGTGAAAACAGTGAGTTTGTGTTAGACGCGAATCGT
The DNA here is from genome assembly GCF_035609145.1 of Eleutherodactylus coqui. Taxonomy (NCBI): domain Eukaryota; kingdom Metazoa; phylum Chordata; class Amphibia; order Anura; family Eleutherodactylidae; genus Eleutherodactylus; species Eleutherodactylus coqui. Next base: position 187,791,500 of record NC_089844.1, on the reverse strand, counting down.
GCTCTGATTCATGTTTTAGGCTGGGAGTGCAAGCTTATTGCTTTTTCAAACACGGTCTACACCTCTCAAGTGCCGAGTTACAGGACAGTGAAAACAGTGAGTTTGTGTTAGACGCGAATCGTGCTCTGATTCATGCTCTAGGCTGGGAGCGCAAGCTTATTGCTTTTTCAAACACGGTCTACATCTCTCAGGTGCCGAGTTACAGGACGGTGAAAACAGTGAGATTGTGTTAGACGCGAATCGTGCTCTGATTCATGTTCTAGGCTGGGAGCGCAAGCTTATTGCTTTTTCAAACACGGTCTACACCTCTCAAGTGCCGAGTTACAGGACGGTGAAAACAGTGAGTTTGTGTTAGACGCGAATCGTGCTCTGATTCATGCTCTAGGCTGGGAGCGCAAGCTTATTGCTTTTTCAAACACGGTCTACACCTCTCAGGTGCCGAGTTACAGGACGGTGAAAACAGTGAGTTTGTGTTAGACGCGAATCGTGCTCTGATTCATGCTCTAGGCTGGGAGCGCAAGCTTATTGCTTTTTCAAACACGGTCTACATCTCTCAGGTGCCGAGTTACAGGACGGTGAAAACAGTGAGTTTGTGTTAGACGCGTATCGTGCTCTGATTCATGCTCTAGGCTGGGAGCGCAAGCTTATTGCTTTTTCAAACACGGTCTACATCTCTCAGGTGCCGAGTTACAGGACGGTGAAAACAGTGAGATTGTGTTAGACGCGAATCGTGCTCTGATTCATGTTCTAGGCTAGGAGCGCAAGCTTCTTGCTTTTTCAAACACGGTCTACACCTCTCAAGTGCCGAATTACAGGACGGTGAAAACAGTGAGTTTGTGTTAGACGCGAATCGTGCTGGGATTCATGCTCTAGGCTGGGAGCGCAAGCGTAATGCTTTTTCAAACACGGTCTACACCTCTCATGTGCCGAGGTACAGGACGGTGAAAACAGTGAGTTTGTGTTAGACGCGAATCGTGCTCTGATTCATGTTTTAGGCTGGGAGTGCAAGCTTATTGCTTTTTCAAACACGGTCTACACCTCTCAAGTGCCGAGTTACAGGACGGTGAAAACAGTGAGTTTGTGTTAGACGCGAATCGTGCTCTGAGTCATGCTCTAGGCTGGGAGCGCAAGCTTATTGCTTTTTCAAACACGGTCTACATCTCTCAGCTGCCGAGTTACAGGACGGTGAAAACAGTGAGTTTGTGTTAGACGCGAATCGTGCTCTGATTCATGTTCTAGGCTGGGAGCTCAAGCTTATTGCTTTTTCAAACACGGTCTACACCTCTCAGGTTCCGAGTTACAGGACGGTGAAAACAGTGAGTTTGTGTTAGACGCGAATCGTGCTCTGATTCATGCTCTAGGCTGGGAGCGCAAGCTTATTGCTTTTTCAAACACGGTCTACATCTCTCAGGTGCCGAGTTACAGGACGGTGAAAACAGTGAGATTGTGTTAGACGCGAATCGTGCTCTGATTCATGCTCTAGGCTAGGAACGCAAGCTTCTTGCTTTTTCAAACACGGTCTACACCTCTCAAGTGCCGAGTTACAGGACGGTGAAAACAGTGAGTTTGTGTTAGACGCGAATCGTGCTGGGATTCATGCTCTAGGCTGGGAGCGCAAGCGTAATGCTTTTTCAAACACGGTCTACACCTCTCATGTGCCGAGGTACAGGACGGTGAAAACAGTGAGTTTGTGTTAGACGCGAATCGTGCTCTGATTCATGTTTTAGGCTGGGAGTGCAAGCTTATTGCTTTTTCAAACACGGTCTACACCTCTCAAGTGCCGAGTTACAGGACAGTGAAAACAGTGAGTTTGTGTTAGACGCGAATCGTGCTCTGATTCATGCTCTAGGCTGGGAGAGCAAGCTTATTGCTTTTTCAAACACGGTCTACACCTCTCAGGTGCCGAGGTACAGGACGGTGAAAACAATGAGTTTGAGTTAGACGCGAATCGTGATATGATTCATGCTCTAGGCTGGGAGCGCAAGCTTATTGCTTTTTCAATCACGGTCTACATCTCTCAGGTGCTGAGTTACAGGACGGTGAAAACAGTGAGTTTGTGTTAGACGCGAATCGTGCTCTGATTCATGCTCTAGGCTGGGAGTTCAAGCTTTTTGCTTTTTCAAACACGGTCTACACCTCTCAGGTGCCGAGGTACAGGACGGTGAAAACAGTGAGTTTGTGTTAGACGCGAATCGTGCTCTGATTCATGCTTTAGGCTGGGAGCTCAAGCTTATTGCTTTTTCAAACACGGTCTACATCTCTCAGGTGCCGAGTTACAGGACGGTGAAAACAGTGAGTTTGTGTTAGACGCAAATCGTGCTCTGATTCATGTTTTAGGCTGGGAGCGCAAGCTTATTGCTTTTTCAAACACGGTCTACACCTCTCAAGTGCCGAGTTACAGGACGGTGAAAACAGTGAGTTTGTGTTAGACGCGAATCGTGCTCTGAGTCATGCTCTAGGCTGGGAGCGCAAGCTTATTGCTTTTTCAAACACGGTCTACATCTCTCAGCTGCCGAGTTACAGGACGGTGAAAACAGTGAGTTTGTGTTAGACGTGAATCGTGCTCTGATTCATGTTCTAGGCTGGGAGCTCAAGCTTATTGCTTTTTCAAACACGGTCTACACCTCTCAGGTTCCGAGTTACAGGACGGTGAAAACAGTGAGTTTGTGTTAGACGCGAATCGTGCTCTGATTCATGCTCTAGGCTGGGAGCGCAAGCTTATTGCTTTTTCAAACACGGTCTACACCTCTCAGGTGCCGAGTTACAGGACGGTGAAAACAGTGAGTTTGTGTTAGACGCGAATCGTGCTCTGATTCATGCTCTAGGCTGGGAGCGCAAGCTTATTGCTTTTTCAAACACGGTCTACATCTCTCAGGTGCCGAGTTACAGGACGGTGAAAACAGTGAGTTTGTGTTAGACGCGAATCGTGCTCTGATTCATGCTCTAGGCTGGGAGCGCAAGCTTATTGCTTTTTCAAACACGGTCTACATCTCTCAGGTGCCGAGTTACAGGACGGTGAAAACAGTGAGATTGTGTTAGACGCGAATCGTGCTCTGATTCATGTTCTAGGCTGGGAGCGCAAGCTTCTTGCTTTTTCAAACACGGTCTACACCTCTCAAGTGCCGAGTTACAGGACGGTGAAAACAGTGAGTTTGTGTTAGACGCGAATCGTGCTGGGATTCATGCTCTAGGCTGGGAGCGCAAGCGTAATGCTTTTTCAAACACGGTCTACACCTCTCATGTGCCGAGGTACAGGACGGTGAAAACAGTGAGTTTGTGTTAGACGCGAATCGTACTCTGATTCATGTTTTAGGCTGGGAGCGCAAGCTTATTGCTTTTTCAAACACGGTCTACACCTCTCAAGTGCCGAGTTACAGGACAGTGAAAACAGTGAGTTTGTGTTAGACGCGAATCGTGCTCTGATTCATGCTCTAGGCTGGGAGCGCAAGCTTATTGCTTTTTCAAACACGGTCTACACCTCTCAGGTTCCGAGTTACAGGACGGTGAAAACAGTGAGTTTGTGTTAGACGCGAATCGTGCTCTGATTCATGCTCTAGGCTGGGAGCGCAAGCTTATTGCTTTTTCAAACACGGTCTACACCTCTCAGGTGCCGAGTTACAGGACGGTGAAAACAGTGAGTTTGTGTTAGACGCGAATCGTGCTCTGATTCCTGCTCTAGGCTGGGAGCTCAAGCTTATTGCTTTTTCAAACACGGTCTACATCTCTCAGGTGCCGAGTTACAGGACGGTGAAAACAGTGAGTTTGTGTTAGACGCAAATCGTGCTCTGATTCATGTTTTAGGCTGGGAGCGCAAGCTTATTGCTTTTTCAAACACGGTCTACATCTCTCAGGTGCCGAGTTACAGGACGGTGAAAACAGTGAGATTGTGTTAGACGCGAATCGTGCTCTGATTCATGTTCTAGGCTAGGAGCGCAAGCTTCTTGCTTTTTCAAACACGGTCTACACCTCTCAAGTGCCGAGTTACAGGACGGTGAAAACAGTGAGTTTGTGTTAGACGCGAATCGTGCTGGGATTCATGCTCTAGGCTGGGAGCGCAAGCGTAATGCTTTTTCAAACACGGTCTACACCTCTCATGTGCCGAGGTACAGGACGGTGAAAACAGTGAGTTTGTGTTAGACGCGAATCGTGCTCTGATTCATGTTTTAGGCTGGGAGTGCAAGCTTATTGCTTTTTCAAACACGGTCTACACCTCTCAAGTGCCGAGTTACAGGACAGTGAAAACAGTGAGTTTGTGTTAGACGCGAATCGTGCTCTGATTCATGCTCTAGGCTGGGAGCGCAAGCTTATTGCTTTTTCAAACACGGTCTACATCTCTCAGGTGCCGAGTTACAGGACGGTGAAAACAGTGAGTTTGTGTTAGACGCGAATCGTGCTCTGATTCATGCTCTAGGCTGGGAGCGCATGCTTATTGCTTTTTCAAACACGGTCTACACCTCTCAGGTGCCGAGGTACAGGACGGTCAAAACAGTGAGTTTGTGTTAGACGCGAATCGTGCTGGGATTGATGCTCTAGGCTGGGAGCGCAAGCGTAATGCTTTTTCAAACACGGTCTACATCTCTCAGGTGCCGAGGTACAGGACGGTGAAAACAGTGAGTTTGTGTTAGACGCGAATCGTGCTCTGATTCATGCTCTAGGCTGGGAACGCAAGCTTATTGCTTTTTTAAACACGGTCTACACCTCTCAGGTGCCGAGTTACAGGACGGTGAAAACAGTGAGTTTGTGTTAGACGCGAATCGTGCTGGGATTCATGCTCTAGGCTGGGAGCGCAAGCGTAATGCTTTTTCAAACACGGTCTACACCTCTCATGTGCCGAGGTACAGGACGGTGAAAACAGTGAGTTTGTGTTAGACGCGAATCGTGCTCTGATTCATGTTTTAGGCTGGGAGTGCAAGCTTATTGCTTTTTCAAACACGGTCTACACCTCTCAAGTGCCGAGTTACAGGACAGTGAAAACAGTGAGTTTGTGTTAGACGCGAATCGTGCTCTGATTCATGCTCTAGGCTGGGAGCGCAAGCTTATTGCTTTTTCAAACACGGTCTACATCTCTCAGGTGCCGAGTTACAGGACGGTGAAAACAGTGAGTTTGTGTTAGACGCGAATCGTGCTCTGATTCATGCTCTAGGCTGGGAGCGCATGCTTATTGCTTTTTCAAACACGGTCTACACCTCTCAGGTGCCGAGGTACAGGACGGTCAAAACAGTGAGTTTGTGTTAGACGCGAATCGTGCTGGGATTGATGCTCTAGGCTGGGAGCGCAAGCGTAATGCTTTTTCAAACACGGTCTACATCTCTCAGGTGCCGAGGTAGAGGACGGTGAAAACAGTGAGTTTGTGTTAGACGCGAATCGTGCTCTGATTCATGCTCTAGGCTGGGAACGCAAGCTTATTGCTTTTTTAAACACGGTCTACACCTCTCAGGTGCCGAGTTACAGGACGGTGAAAACAGTGAGTTTGTGTTAGACGCGAATCGTGCTATGATTCATGCTCTAGGCTGGGAGCGCAAGCGTATTGCTTTTTCAAACACGGTCTACACCTCTCAGGTGCCGAGTTACAGGACGGTGAAAACAGTGAGTTTGTGTTAGACGCGAATCGTGCTCTGATTCATGCTCTAGGCTGGGAGCGCAAGCTTATTGCTTTTTCAAACACGGTCTACATCTCTCAGGTGCCGAGTTACAGGACGGTGAAAACAGTGAGTTTGTGTTAGACGCGAATCGTGCTCTGATTCATGCTCTAGGCTGGGAGCTAAAGCTTGTTGCTTTTTCAAACACGGTCTACACTTCTCAGGTGCCGAGTTACAGGACGGTGAAAACAGTGAGTTTGTGTTAGACGCGAATCGTGCTCTGATTCATGCTCTAGGCTGGGAGCGCAAGCTTATTGCTTTTTCAAACACGGTCTACATCTCTCAGGTGCCGAGTTACAGGACGGTGAAAACAGTGAGTTTGTGTTAGACGCGAATCGTGCTCTGATTCATGCTCTAGGCTGGGAGCGCAAGCTTATTGCTTTTTCAAACACGGTCTACACCTCTCAGGTGCCGAGTTACAGGACGGTGAAAACAGTGAGTTTGTGTTAGACGCGAATCGTGCTCTGATTCATGCTCTAGGCTGGGAGCGCAAGCTTATTGCTTTTTCAAACACGGTCTACATCTCTCAGGTGCCGAGTTACAGGACGGTGAAAACAGTGAGTTTGTGTTAGACGCGAATCGTGCTCTGATTCATGCTCTAGGCTGGGAGCGCAAGCTTATTGCTTTTTCAAACACGGTCTACATCTCTCAGGTGCCGAGTTACAGGACGGTGAAAACAGTGAGATTGTGTTAGACGCGAATCGTGCTCTGATTCATGTTCTAGGCTGGGAGCGCAAGCTTCTTGCTTTTTTAAACACGGTCTACACCTCTCAAGTGCCGAGTTACAGGACGGTGAAAACAGTGAGTTTGTGTTAGACGCGAATCGTGCTGGGATTCATGCTCTAGGCTGGGAGCGCAAGCGTAATGCTTTTTCAAACACGGTCTACACCTCTCATGTGCCGAGGTACAGGACGGTGAAAACAGTGAGTTTGTGTTAGACGCGAATCGTGCTCTGATTCATGTTTTAGGCTGGGAGCGCAAGCTTATTGCTTTTTCAAACACGGTCTACACCTCTCAAGTGCCGAGTTACAGGACAGTGAAAACAGTGAGTTTGTGTTAGACGCGAATCGTGCTCTGATTCATGCTCTAGGCTGGGAGCGCAAGCTTATTGCTTTTTCAAACACGGTCTACACCTCTCAGGTTCCGAGTTACAGGACGGTGAAAACAGTGAGTTTGTGTTAGACGCGAATCGTGCTCTGATTCATGCTCTAGGCTGGGAGCGCAAGCTTATTGCTTTTTCAAACACGGTCTACACCTCTCAGGTGCCGAGTTACAGGACGGTGAAAACAGTGAGTTTGTGTTAGACGCGAATCGTGCTCTGATTCCTGCTCTAGGCTGGGAGCGCATGCTTATTGCTTTTTCAAACACGGTCTACACCTCTCAGGTGCCGAGGTACAGGACGGTGAAAACAGTGAGTTTGTGTTAGACGCGAATCGTGATATGATTCATGCTCTAGGCTGGGAGTTCAAGCTTATTGCTTTTTCAAACACGGTCTACACCTCTCAGGTGCCGAGTTACAGGACGGTGAAAACAGTGAGTTTGTGTTAGACGCGAATCGTGCTCTGATTCATGCTCTAGGCTGGGAGCGCAAGCTTATTGCTTTTTCAAACACGGTCTACATCTCTCAGGTGCCGAGTTACAGGACGGTGAAAACAGTGAGTTTGTGTTAGACGCGAATCGTGCTCTGATTCATGCTCTAGGCTGGGAGCGCAAGCTTATTGCTTTTTCAAACACGGTCTACATCTCTCAGGTGCCGAGTTACAGGACGGTGAAAACAGTGAGATTGTGTTAGACGCGAATCGTGCTCTGATTCATGTTCTAGGCTGGGAGCGCAAGCTTCTTGCTTTTTTAAACACGGTCTACACCTCTCAAGTGCCGAGTTACAGGACGGTGAAAACAGTGAGTTTGTGTTAGACGCGAATCGTGCTGGGATTCATGCTCTAGGCTGGGAGCGCAAGCGTAATGCTTTTTCAAACACGGTCTACACCTCTCATGTGCCGAGGTACAGGACGGTGAAAACAGTGAGTTTGTGTTAGACGCGAATCGTGCTCTGATTCATGTTTTAGGCTGGGAGCGCAAGCTTATTGCTTTTTCAAACACGGTCTACACCTCTCAAGTGCCGAGTTACAGGACAGTGAAAACAGTGAGTTTGTGTTAGACGCGAATCGTGCTCTGATTCATGCTCTAGGCTGGGAGCGCAAGCTTATTGCTTTTTCAAACACGGTCTACACCTCTCAGGTTCCGAGTTACAGGACGGTGAAAACAGTGAGTTTGTGTTAGACGCGAATCGTGCTCTGATTCATGCTCTAGGCTGGGAGCGCAAGCTTATTGCTTTTTCAAACACGGTCTACACCTCTCAGGTGCCGAGTTACAGGACGGTGAAAACAGTGAGTTTGTGTTAGACGCGAATCGTGCTCTGATTCCTGCTCTAGGCTGGGAGCGCATGCTTATTGCTTTTTCAAACACGGTCTACACCTCTCAGGTGCCGAGGTACAGGACGGTGAAAACAGTGAGTTTGTGTTAGACGCGAATCGTGATATGATTCATGCTCTAGGCTGGGAGTTCAAGCTTATTGCTTTTTCAAACACGGTCTACACCTCTCAGGTGCCGAAGTACAGGACGGTGAAAACAGTGAGTTTGTGTTAGACGCGAATTGTGCTCTGATTCATGCTCTAGGCTGGGAGCTCAAGCTTATTACTTTTTCAAACACGGTCTACATCTCTCAGGTGCCGAGTTACAGGACGGTGAAAACAGTGAGTTTGTGTTAGACGCAAATCGTGCTCTGATTCATGTTTTAGGCTGGGAGCGCAAGCTTATTGCTTTTTCAAACACGGTCTACACCTCTCAAGTGCCGAGTTACAGGACGGTGAAAACAGTGAGTTTGTGTTAGACGCGAATCGTGCTTTGAATCATGCTCTAGGCTGGGAGCGCAAGCTTATTGCTTTTTCAAACACGGTCTACATCTCTCAGGTGCCGAGTTACAGGACGGTGAAAACAGTGAGTTTGTGTTAGACGCGAATCGTGCTCTGATTCCTGCTCTAGGCTGGGAGCGCATGCTTATTGCTTTTTCAAACACGGTCTACACCTCTCAGGTTCCGAGTTACAGGACGGTGAAAACAGTGAGTTTGTGTTAGACGCGAATCGTGCTCTGATTCATGCTCTAGGCTGGGAGCGCAAGCTTATTGCTTTTTCAAACACGGTCTACATCTCTCAGGTGCCGAGTTACAGGACGGTGAAAACAGTGAGTTTGTGTTAGACGCGAATCGTGCTCTGATTCCTGCTCTAGGCTGGGAGCGCATGCTTATTGCTTTTTCAAACACGGTCTACACCTCTCAGGTGCCGAGGTACAGGACGGTGAAAACAGTGAGTTTGTGTTAGACGCGAATCGTGATATGATTCATGCTCTAGGCTGGGAGCGCAAGCTTATTGCTTTTTCAAACACGGTCTACATCTCTCAGGTGCCGAGTTACAGGACGGTGAAAACAGTGAGATTGTGTTAGACGCGAATCGTGCTCTGATTCATGTTCTAGGCTGGGAGCGCAAGCTTCTTGCTTTTTTAAACACGGTCTACACCTCTCAAGTGCCGAGTTACAGGACGGTGAAAACAGTGAGTTTGTGTTAGACGCGAATCGTGCTGGGATTCATGCTCTAGGCTGGGAGCGCAAGCGTAATGCTTTTTCAAACACGGTCTACACCTCTCATGTGCCGAGGTACAGGACGGTGAAAACAGTGAGTTTGTGTTAGACGCGAATCGTGCTCTGATTCATGTTTTAGGCTGGGAGCGCAAGCTTATTGCTTTTTCAAACACGGTCTACACCTCTCAAGTGCCGAGTTACAGGACAGTGAAAACAGTGAGTTTGTGTTAGACGCGAATCGTGCTCTGATTCATGCTCTAGGCTGGGAGCGCAAGCTTATTGCTTTTTCAAACACGGTCTACACCTCTCAGGTTCCGAGTTACAGGACGGTGAAAACAGTGAGTTTGTGTTAGACGCGAATCGTGCTCTGATTCATGCTCTAGGCTGGGAGCGCAAGCTTATTGCTTTTTCAAACACGGTCTACACCTCTCAGGTGCCGAGTTACAGGACGGTGAAAACAGTGAGTTTGTGTTAGACGCGAATCGTGCTCTGATTCCTGCTCTAGGCTGGGAGCGCATGCTTATTGCTTTTTCAAACACGGTCTACACCTCTCAGGTGCCGAGGTACAGGACGGTGAAAACAGTGAGTTTGTGTTAGACGCGAATCGTGATATGATTCATGCTCTAGGCTGGGAGTTCAAGCTTATTGCTTTTTCAAACACGGTCTACACCTCTCAGGTGCCGAAGTACAGGACGGTGAAAACAGTGAGTTTGTGTTAGACGCGAATTGTGCTCTGATTCATGCTCTAGGCTGGGAGCTCAAGCTTATTACTTTTTCAAACACGGTCTACATCTCTCAGGTGCCGAGTTACAGGACGGTGAAAACAGTGAGTTTGTGTTAGACGCAAATCGTGCTCTGATTCATGTTTTAGGCTGGGAGCGCAAGCTTATTGCTTTTTCAAACACGGTCTACACCTCTCAAGTGCCGAGTTACAGGACGGTGAAAACAGTGAGTTTGTGTTAGACGCGAATCGTGCTTTGAATCATGCTCTAGGCTGGGAGCGCAAGCTTATTGCTTTTTCAAACACGGTCTACATCTCTCAGGTGCCGAGTTACAGGACGGTGAAAACAGTGAGTTTGTGTTAGACGCGAATCGTGCTCTGATTCCTGCTCTAGGCTGGGAGCGCATGCTTATTGCTTTTTCAAACACGGTCTACACCTCTCAGGTTCCGAGTTACAGGACGGTGAAAACAGTGAGTTTGTGTTAGACGCGAATCGTGCTCTGATTCATGCTCTAGGCTGGGAGCGCAAGCTTATTGCTTTTTCAAACACGGTCTACATCTCTCAGGTGCCGAGTTACAGGACGGTGAAAACAGTGAGTTTGTGTTAGACGCAAATCGTGCTCTGATTCATGCTCTAGGCTGGGAGCGCAAGCTTATTGCTTTTTCAAACACGGTCTACACCTCTCAGGTTCCGAGTTGCAGGACGGTGAAAACAGTGAGTTTGTGTTAGACGCGAATCGTGCTCTGATTCATGCTCTAGGCTGGGAGCGCAAGCTTATTGCTTTTTCAAACACGGTCTACATCTCTCAGGTGCCGAGTTACAGGACGGTGAAAACAGTGAGATTGTGTTAGACGCGAATCGTGCTCTGATTCATGCTCTAGGCTGGGAGCGCAAGCTTATTGCTTTTTCAAACACGGTCTACACCTCTCAGGTGCCGAGGTACAGGACGGTGAAAACAGTGAGTTTGAGTTAGACGCGAATCGTGATATGATTCATGCTCTAGGCTGGGAGCGCAAGCTTATTGCTTTTTCAATCACGGTCTACATTTCTCAGGTGCTGAGTTACAGGACGGTGAAAACAGTGAGTTTGTGTTAGACGCGAATCGTGCTCTGATTCATGCTCTAGGCTGGGAGTTCAAGCTTTTTGCTTTTTCAAACACGGTCTACACCTCTCAGGTGCCGAGGTACAGGACGGTGAAAACAGTGAGTTTGTGTTAGACGCGAATCGTGCTCTGATTCATGCTTTAGGCTGGGAGCTCAAGCTTATTGCTTTTTCAAACACGGTCTACATCTCTCAGGTGCCGAGTTACAGGACGGTGAAAACAGTGAGTTTGTGTTAGACGCAAATCGTGCTCTGATTCATGTTTTAGGCTGGGAGCGCAAGCTTATTGCTTTTTCAAACACGGTCTACACCTCTCAAGTGCCGAGTTACAGGACGGTGAAAACAGTGAGTTTGTGTTAGACGCGAATCGTGCTCTGAGTCATGCTCTAGGCTGGGAGCGCAAGCTTATTGCTTTTTCAAACACGGTCTACATCTCTCAGCTGCCGAGTTACAGGACGGTGAAAACAGTGAGTTTGTGTTAGACGCGAATCGTGCTCTGATTCATGTTCTAGGCTGGGAGCTCAAGCTTATTGCTTTTTCAAACACGGTCTACACCTCTCAGGTTCCGAGTTACAGGACGGTGAAAACAGTGAGTTTGTGTTAGACGCAAATCGTGCTCTGATTCATGTTTTAGGCTGGGAGCGCAAGCTTATTGCTTTTTCAAACACGGTCTACACCTCTCAAGTGCCGAGTTACAGGACGGTGAAAACAGTGAGTTTGTGTTAGACGCGAATCGTGCTCTGATTCATGCTCTAGGCTGGGAGCGCAAGCTTATTGCTTTTTCAAACACGGTCTACATCTCTCAGGTGCCGAGTTACAGGACGGTGAAAACAGTGAGATTGTGTTAGACGCGAATCGTGCTCTGATTCATGTTCTAGGCTGGGAGCGCAAGCTTATTGCTTTTTCAAACACGGTCTACACCTCTCAAGTGCCGAGTTACAGGACGGTGAAAACAGTGAGTTTGTGTTAGACGCGAATCGTGCTCTGATTCATGCTCTAGGCTGGGAGCGCAAGCTTATTGCTTTTTCAAACACGGTCTACACCTCTCAGGTGCCGAGTTACAGGACGGTGAAAACAGTGAGTTTGTGTTAGACGCGAATCGTGCTCTGATTCATGCTCTAGGCTAGGAACGCAAGCTTCTTGCTTTTTCAAACACGGTCTACACCTCTCAAGTGCCGAGTTACAGGACGGTGAAAACAGTGAGTTTGTGTTAGACGCGAATCGTGCTGGGATTCATGCTCTAGGGTGGGAGCGCAAGCGTAATGCTTTTTCAAACACGGTCTACACCTCTCATGTGCCGAGGTACAGGACGGTGAAAACAGTGAGTTTGTGTTAGACGCGAATCGTGCTCTGATTCATGTTTTAGGCTGGGAGTGCAAGCTTATTGCTTTTTCAAACACGGTCTACACCTCTCAAGTGCCGAGTTACAGGACAGTGAAAACAGTGAGTTTGTGTTAGACGCGAATCGTGCTCTGATTCATGCTCTAGGCTGGGAGAGCAAGCTTATTGCTTTTTCAAACACGGTCTACACCTCTCAGGTGCCGAGGTACAGGACGGTGAAAACAATGAGTTTGAGTTAGACGCGAATCGTGATATGATTCATGCTCTAGGCTGGGAGCGCAAGCTTATTGCTTTTTCAATCACGGTCTACATCTCTCAGGTGCTGAGTTACAGGACGGTGAAAACAGTGAGTTTGTGTTAGACGCGAATCGTGCTCTGATTCATGCTCTAGGCTGGGAGTTCAAGCTTTTTGCTTTTTCAAACACGGTCTACACCTCTCAGGTGCCGAGGTACAGGACGGTGAAAACAGTGAGTTTGTGTTAGACGCGAATCGTGCTCTGATTCATGCTTTAGGCTGGGAGCTCAAGCTTATTGCTTTTTCAAACACGGTCTACATCTCTCAGGTGCCGAGTTACAGGACGGTGAAAACAGTGAGTTTGTGTTAGACGCAAATCGTGCTCTGATTCATGTTTTAGGCTGGGAGCGCAAGCTTATTGCTTTTTCAAACACGGTCTACACCTCTCAAGTGCCGAGTTACAGGACGGTGAAAACAGTGAGTTTGTGTTAGACGCGAATCGTGCTCTGAGTCATGCTCTAGGCTGGGAGCGCAAGCTTATTGCTTTTTCAAACACGGTCTACATCTCTCAGCTGCCGAGTTACAGGACGGTGAAAACAGTGAGTTTGTGTTAGACGCGAATCGTGCTCTGATTCATGTTCTAGGCTGGGAGCTCAAGCTTATTGCTTTTTCAAACACGGTCTACACCTCTCAGGTTCCGAGTTACAGGACGGTGAAAACAGTGAGTTTGTGTTAGACGCGAATCGTGCTCTGATTCATGCTCTAGGCTGGGAGCGCAAGCTTATTGCTTTTTCAAACACGGTCTACACCTCTCAGGTGCCGAGTTACAGGACGGTGAAAACAGTGAGTTTGTGTTAGACGCGAATCGTGCTCTGATTCATGCTCTAGGCTGGGAGCGCAAGCTTATTGCTTTTTCAAACACGGTCTACATCTCTCAGGTGCCGAGTTACAGGACGGTGAAAACAGTGAGTTTGTGTTAGACGCGAATCGTGCTCTGATTCATGCTCTAGGCTGGGAGCGCAAGCTTATTGCTTTTTCAAACACGGTCTACATCTCTCAGGTGCCGAGTTACAGGACGGTGAAAACAGTGAGATTGTGTTAGACGCGAATCGTGCTCTGATTCATGTTCTAGGCTGGGAGCGCAAGCTTCTTGCTTTTTCAAACACGGTCTACACCTCTCAAGTGCCGAGTTACAGGACGGTGAAAACAGTGAGTTTGTGTTAGACGCGAATCGTGCTGGGATTCATGCTCTAGGCTGGGAGCGCAAGCGTAATGCTTTTTCAAACACGGTCTACACCTCTCATGTGCCGAGGTACAGGACGGTGAAAACAGTGAGTTTGTGTTAGACGCGAATCGTGCTCTGATTCATGTTTTAGGCTGGGAGCGCAAGCTTATTGCTTTTTCAAACACGGTCTACACCTCTCAAGTGCCGAGTTACAGGACAGTGAAAACAGTGAGTTTGTGTTAGACGCGAATCGTGCTCTGATTCATGCTCTAGGCTGGGAGCGCAAGCTTATTGCTTTTTCAAACACGGTCTACACCTCTCAGGTTCCGAGTTACAGGACGGTGAAAACAGTGAGTTTGTGTTAGACGCGAATCGTGCTCTGATTCATGCTCTAGGCTGGGAGCGCAAGCTTATTGCTTTTTCAAACACGGTCTACACCTCTCAGGTGCCGAGTTACAGGACGGTGAAAACAGTGAGTTTGTGTTAGACGCGAATCGTGCTCTGATTCCTGCTCTAGGCTGGGAGCTCAAGCTTATTGCTTTTTCAAACACGGTCTACATCTCTCAGGTGCCGAGTTACAGGACGGTGAAAACAGTGAGTTTGTGTTAGACGCAAATCGTGCTCTGATTCATGTTTTAGGCTGGGAGCGCAAGCTTATTGCTTTTTCAAACACGGTCTACATCTCTCAGGTGCCGAGTTACAGGACGGTGAAAACAGTGAGATTGTGTTAGACGCGAATCGTGCTCTGATTCATGTTCTAGGCTAGGAGCGCAAGCTTCTTGCTTTTTCAAACACGGTCTACACCTCTCAAGTGCCGAGTTACAGGACGGTGAAAACAGTGAGTTTGTGTTAGACGCGAATCGTGCTGGGATTCATGCTCTAGGCTGGGAGCGCAAGCGTAATGCTTTTTCAAACACGGTCTACACCTCTCATGTGCCGAGGTACAGGACGGTGAAAACAGTGAGTTTGTGTTAGACGCGAATCGTGCTCTGATTCATGTTTTAGGCTGGGAGTGCAAGCTTATTGCTTTTTCAAACACGGTCTACACCTCTCAAGTGCCGAGTTACAGGACAGTGAAAACAGTCAGTTTGTGTTAGACGCGAATCGTGCTCTGATTCATGCTCTAGGCTGGGAGCGCAAGCTTATTGCTTTTTCAAACACGGTCTACATCTCTCAGGTGCCGAGTTACAGGACGGTGAAAACAGTGAGTTTGTGTTAGACGCGAATCGTGCTCTGATTCATGCTCTAGGCTGGGAGCGCATGCTTATTGCTTTTTCAAACACGGTCTACACCTCTCAGGTGCCGAGGTACAGGACGGTCAAAACAGTGAGTTTGTGTTAGACGCGAATCGTGCTGGGATTGATGCTCTAGGCTGGGAGCGCAAGCGTAATGCTTTTTCAAACACGGTCTACATCTCTCAGGTGCCGAGGTACAGGACGGTGAAAACAGTGAGTTTGTGTTAGACGCGAATCGTGCTCTGATTCATGCTCTAGGCTGGGAACGCAAGCTTATTGCTTTTTTAAACACGGTCTACACCTCTCAGGTGCCGAGTTACAGGACGGTGAAAACAGTGAGTTTGTGTTAGACGCGAATCGTGCTATGATTCATGCTCTAGGCTGGGAGCGCAAGCGTATTGCTTTTTCAAACACGGTCTACACCTCTCAGGTGCCGAGTTACAGGACGGTGAAAACAGTGAGTTTGTGTTAGACGCGAATCGTGCTCTGATTCATGCTCTAGGCTGGGAGCGCAAGCTTATTGCTTTTTCAAACACGGTCTACATCTCTCAGGTGCCGAGTTACAGGACGGTGAAAACAGTGAGTTTGTGTTAGACGCGAATCGTGCTCTGATTCATGCTCTAGGCTGGGAGCTAAAGCTTGTTGCTTTTTCAAACACGGTCTACACTTCTCAGGTGCCGAGTTACAGGACGGTGAAAACAGTGAGTTTGTGTTAGACGCGAATCGTGCTCTGATTCATGCTCTAGGCTGGGAGCGCAAGCTTATTGCTTTTTCAAACACGGTCTACATCTCTCAGGTGCCGAGTTACAGGACGGTGAAAACAGTGAGTTTGTGTTAGACGCGAATCGTGCTCTGATTCATGCTCTAGGCTGGGAGCGCAAGCTTATTGCTTTTTCAAACACGGTCTACACCTCTCAGGTGCCGAGTTACAGGACGGTGAAAACAGTGAGTTTGTGTTAGACGCGAATCGTGCTCTGATTCATGCTCTAGGCTGGGAGCGCAAGCTTATTGCTTTTTCAAACACGGTCTACATCTCTCAGGTGCCGAGTTACAGGACGGTGAAAACAGTGAGTTTGTGTTAGACGCGAATCGTGCTCTGATTCATGCTCTAGGCTGGGAGCGCAAGCTTATTGCTTTTTCAAACACGGTCTACATCTCTCAGGTGCCGAGTTACAGGACGGTGAAAACAGTGAGATTGTGTTAGACGCGAATCGTGCTCTGATTCATGTTCTAGGCTGGGAGCGCAAGCTTCTTGCTTTTTTAAACACGGTCTACACCTCTCAAGTGCCGAGTTACAGGACGGTGAAAACAGTGAGTTTGTGTTAGACGCGAATCGTGCTGGGATTCATGCTCTAGGCTGGGAGCGCAAGCGTAATGCTTTTTCAAACACGGTCTACACCTCTCATGTGCCGAGGTACAGGACGGTGAAAACAGTGAGTTTGTGTTAGACGCGAATCGTGCTCTGATTCATGTTTTAGGCTGGGAGCGCAAGCTTATTGCTTTTTCAAACACGGTCTACACCTCTCAAGTGCCGAGTTACAGGACAGTGAAAACAGTGAGTTTGTGTTAGACGCGAATCGTGCTCTGATTCATGCTCTAGGCTGGGAGCGCAAGCTTATTGCTTTTTCAAACACGGTCTACACCTCTCAGGTTCCGAGTTACAGGACGGTGAAAACAGTGAGTTTGTGTTAGACGCGAATCGTGCTCTGATTCATGCTCTAGGCTGGGAGCGCAAGCTTATTGCTTTTTCAAACACGGTCTACACCTCTCAGGTGCCGAGTTACAGGACGGTGAAAACAGTGAGTTTGTGTTAGACGCGAATCGTGCTCTGATTCCTGCTCTAGGCTGGGAGCGCATGCTTATTGCTTTTTCAAACACGGTCTACACCTCTCAGGTGCCGAGGTACAGGACGGTGAAAACAGTGAGTTTGTGTTAGACGCGAATCGTGATATGATTCATGCTCTAGGCTGGGAGTTCAAGCTTATTGCTTTTTCAAACACGGTCTACACCTCTCAGGTGCCGAGTTACAGGACGGTGAAAACAGTGAGTTTGTGTTAGACGCGAATCGTGCTCTGATTCATGCTCTAGGCTGGGAGCGCAAGCTTATTGCTTTTTCAAACACGGTCTACATCTCTCAGGTGCCGAGTTACAGGACGGTGAAAACAGTGAGTTTGTGTTAGACGCGAATCGTGCTCTGATTCATGCTCTAGGCTGGGAGCGCAAGCTTATTGCTTTTTCAAACACGGTCTACATCTCTCAGGTGCCGAGTTACAGGACGGTGAAAACAGTGAGATTGTGTTAGACGCGAATCGTGCTCTGATTCATGTTCTAGGCTGGGAGCGCAAGCTTCTTGCTTTTTTAAACACGGTCTACACCTCTCAAGTGCCGAGTTACAGGACGGTGAAAACAGTGAGTTTGTGTTAGACGCGAATCGTGCTGGGATTCATGCTCTAGGCTGGGAGCGCAAGCGTAATGCTTTTTCAAACACGGTCTACACCTCTCATGTGCCGAGGTACAGGACGGTGAAAACAGTGAGTTTGTGTTAGACGCGAATCGTGCTCTGATTCATGTTTTAGGCTGGGAGCGCAAGCTTATTGCTTTTTCAAACACGGTCTACACCTCTCAAGTGCCGAGTTACAGGACAGTGAAAACAGTGAGTTTGTGTTAGACGCGAATCGTGCTCTGATTCATGCTCTAGGCTGGGAGCGCAAGCTTATTGCTTTTTCAAACACGGTCTACACCTCTCAGGTTCCGAGTTACAGGACGGTGAAAACAGTGAGTTTGTGTTAGACGCGAATCGTGCTCTGATTCATGCTCTAGGCTGGGAGCGCAAGCTTATTGCTATTTCAAACACGGTCTACACCTCTCAGGTGCCGAGTTACAGGACGGTGAAAACAGTGAGTTTGTGTTAGACGCGAATCGTGCTCTGATTCCTGCTCTAGGCTGGGAGCGCATGCTTATTGCTTTTTCAAACACGGTCTACACCTCTCAGGTGCCGAGGTACAGGACGGTGAAAACAGTGAGTTTGTGTTAGACGCGAATCGTGATATGATTCATGCTCTAGGCTGGGAGTTCAAGCTTATTGCTTTTTCAAACACGGTCTACACCTCTCAGGTGCCGAAGTACAGGACGGTGAAAACAGTGAGTTTGTGTTAGACGCGAATTGTGCTCTGATTCATGCTCTAGGCTGGGAGCTCAAGCTTATTACTTTTTCAAACACGGTCTACATCTCTCAGGTGCCGAGTTACAGGACGGTGAAAACAGTGAGTTTGTGTTAGACGCAAATCGTGCTCTGATTCATGTTTTAGGCTGGGAGCGCAAGCTTATTGCTTTTTCAAACACGGTCTACACCTCTCAAGTGCCGAGTTACAGGACGGTGAAAACAGTGAGTTTGTGTTAGACGCGAATCGTGCTTTGAATCATGCTCTAGGCTGGGAGCGCAAGCTTATTGCTTTTTCAAACACGGTCTACATCTCTCAGGTGCCGAGTTACAGGACGGTGAAAACAGTGAGTTTGTGTTAGACGCGAATCGTGCTCTGATTCCTGCTCTAGGCTGGGAGCGCATGCTTATTGCTTTTTCAAACACGGTCTACACCTCTCAGGTTCCGAGTTACAGGACGGTGAAAACAGTGAGTTTGTGTTAGACGCGAATCGTGCTCTGATTCATGCTCTAGGCTGGGAGCGCAAGCTTATTGCTTTTTCAAACACGGTCTACATCTCTCAGGTGCCGAGTTACAGGACGGTGAAAACAGTGAGTTTGTGTTAGACGCAAATCGTGCTCTGATTCATGCTCTAGGCTGGGAGCGCAAGCTTATTGCTTTTTCAAACACGGTCTACATCTCTCAGGTGCCGAGTTACAGGACGGTGAAAACAGTGAGATTGTGTTAGACGCGAATCGTGCTCTGATTCATGTTCTAGGCTGGGAGCGCAAGCTTATTGCTTTTTCAAACACGGTCTACACCTCTCAAGTGCCGAGTTACAGGACGGTGAAAACAGTGAGTTTGTGTTAGACGCGAATCGTGCTCTGATTCATGCTCTAGGCTGGGAGCGCAAGCTTATTGCTTTTTCAAACACGGTCTACACCTCTCAGGTGCCGAGTTACAGGACGGTGAAAACAGTGAGTTTGTGTTAGACGCGAATCGTGCTCTGATTCCTGCTCTAGGCTGGGAGCGCAAGCTTATTGCTTTTTCAAACACGGTCTACATCTCTCAGGTGCCGAGTTACAGGACGGTGAAAACAGTGAGTTTGTGTTAGACGCGAATCGTGCTCTGATTCATGCTCTAGGCTGGGAGCGCAAGCTTATTGCTTTTTCAAACACGGTCTACATCTCTCAGGTGCCGAGTTACAGGACGGTGAAAACAGTGAGATTGTGTTAGACGCGAATCGTGCTCTGATTCATGTTCTAGGCTAGGAGCGCAAGCTTCTTGCTTTTTCAAACACGGTCTACACCTCTCAAGTGCCGAGTTACAGGACGGTGAAAACAGTGAGTTTGTGTTAGACGCGAATCGTGCTGGGATTCATGCTCTAGGCTGGGAGCGCAAGCGTAATGCTTTTTCAAACACGGTCTACACCTCTCATGTGCCGAGGTACAGGACGGTGAAAACAGTGAGTTTGTGTTAGACGCGAATCGTGCTCTGATTCATGTTTTAGGCTGGGAGTGCAAGCTTATTGCTTTTTCAAACACGGTCTACACCTCTCAAGTGCCGAGTTACAGGACAGTGAAAACAGTGAGTTTGTGTTAGACGCGAATCGTGCTCTGATTCATGCTCTAGGCTGGGAGAGCAAGCTTATTGCTTTTTCAAACACGGTCTACACCTCTCAGGTTCCGAGTTACAGGACGGTGAAAACAGTGAGTTTGTGTTAGACGCGAATCGTGCTCTGATTCATGCTCTAGGCTGGGAGCGCAAGCTTATTGCTTTTTCAAACACGGTCTACACCTCTCAGGTGCCGAGTTACAGGACGGTGAAAAGAGTGAGTTTGTGTTAGACGCGAATCGTGCTCTGATTCCTGCTCTAGGCTGGGAGCGCATGCTTATTGCTTTTTCAAACACGGTCTACACCTCTCAGGTGCCGAGGTACAGGACGGTGAAAACAGTGAGTTTGAGTTAGACGCGAATCGTGATATGATTCATGCTCTAGGCTGGGAGCGCAAGCTTATTGCTTTTTCAATCACGGTCTACATCTCTCAGGTGCTGAGTTACAGGACGGTGAAAACAGTGAGTTTGTGTTAGACGCGAATCGTGCTCTGATTCATGCTCTAGGCTGGGAGTTCAAGCTTTTTGCTTTTTCAAACACGGTCTACACCTCTCAGGTGCCGAGGTACAGGACGGTGAAAACAGTGAGTTTGTGTTAGACGCGAATCGTGCTCTGATTCATGCTTTAGGCTGGGAGCTCAAGCTTATTGCTTTTTCAAACACGGTCTACATCTCTCAGGTGCCGAGTTACAGGACGGTGAAAACAGTGAGTTTGTGTTAGACGCAAATCGTGCTCTGATTCATGTTTTAGGCTGGGAGCGCAAGCTTATTGCTTTTTCAAACACGGTCTACACCTCTCAAGTGCCGAGTTACAGGACGGTGAAAACAGTGAGTTTGTGTTAGACGCGAATCGTGCTCTGAGTCATGCTCTAGGCTGGGAGCGCAAGCTTATTGCTTTTTCAAACACGGTCTACATCTCTCAGCTGCCGAGTTACAGGACGGTGAAAACAGTGAGTTTGTGTTAGACGCGAATCGTGCTCTGATTCATGCTCTAGGCTGGGAGCGCAAGCTTATTGCTTTTTCAAACACGGTCTACATCTCTCAGGTGCCGAGTTACAGGACGGTGAAAACAGTGAGATTGTGTTAGACGCGAATCGTGCTCTGATTCATGTTCTAGGCTGGGAGCGCAAGCTTATTGCTTTTTCAAACACGGTCTACACCTCTCAAGTGCCGAGTTACAGGACGGTGAAAACAGTGAGTTTGTGTTAGACGCGAATCGTGCTCTGATTCATGCTCTAGGCTGGGAGCGCAAGCTTATTGCTTTTTCAAACACGGTCTACACCTCTCAGGTGCCGAGTTACAGGACGGTGAAAACAGTGAGTTTGTGTTAGACGCGAATCGTGATATGATTCATGCTCTAGGCTGGGAGCGCAAGCTTATTGCTTTTTCAAACACGGTCTACATCTCTCAGGTGCCGAGTTACAGGACGGTGAAAACAGTGAGTTTGTGTTAGACGCGAATCGTGCTCTGATTCATGCTCTAGGCTGGGAGCGCAAGCTTATTGCTTTTTCAAACACGGTCTACATCTCTCAGGTGCCGAGTTACAGGACGGTGAAAACAGTGAGATTGTGTTAGACGCGAATCGTGCTCTGATTCATGTTCTAGGCTAGGAGCGCAAGCTTCTTGCTTTTTCAAACACGGTCTACACCTCTCAAGTGCCGAGTTACAGGACGGTGAAAACAGTGAGTTTGTGTTAGACGCGAATCGTGCTGGGATTCATGCTCTAGGCTGGGAGCGCAAGCGTAATGCTTTTTCAAACACGGTCTACACCTCTCATGTGCCGAGGTACAGGACGGTGAAAACAGTGAGTTTGTGTTAGACGCGAATCGTGCTCTGATTCATGTTTTAGGCTGGGAGTGCAAGCTTATTGCTTTTTCAAACACGGTCTACACCTCTCAAGTGCCGAGTTACAGGACAGTGAAAACAGTGAGTTTGTGTTAGACGCGAATCGTGCTCTGATTCATGCTCTAGGCTGGGAGAGCAAGCTTATTGCTTTTTCAAACACGGTCTACACCTCTCAGGTTCCGAGTTACAGGACGGTGAAAACAGTGAGTTTGTGTTAGACGCGAATCGTGCTCTGATTCATGCTCTAGGCTGGGAGCGCAAGCTTATTGCTTTTTCAAACACGGTCTACACCTCTCAGGTGCCGAGTTACAGGACGGTGAAAAGAGTGAGTTTGTGTTAGACGCGAATCGTGCTCTGATTCCTGCTCTAGGCTGGGAGCGCATGCTTATTGCTTTTTCAAACACGGTCTACACCTCTCAGGTGCCGAGGTACAGGACGGTGAAAACAGTGAGTTTGAGTTAGACGCGAATCGTGATATGATTCATGCTCTAGGCTGGGAGCGCAAGCTTATTGCTTTTTCAATCACGGTCTACATCTCTCAGGTGCTGAGTTACAGGACGGTGAAAACAGTGAGTTTGTGTTAGACGCGAATCGTGCTCTGATTCATGCTCTAGGCTGGGAGTTCAAGCTTTTTGCTTTTTCAAACACGGTCTACACCTCTCAGGTGCCGAGGTACAGGACGGTGAAAACAGTGAGTTTGTGTTAGACGCGAATCGTGCTCTGATTCATGCTTTAGGCTGGGAGCTCAAGCTTATTGCTTTTTCAAACACGGTCTACATCTCTCAGGTGCCGAGTTACAGGACGGTGAAAACAGTGAGTTTGT